>NC_089513.1:67631486-68231486 GCF_036850995.1 Saccopteryx leptura | reverse complement strand
ACTGGGCACTGGCTTGGCTCTGAGATAACAGCAGCGTGCAGATTCAGAGCATCTCTATGGCGCCAGGACAGGACCCAGCGGGAGGCAGGCAGTGCACGGAGTTCACCTAAGTCGGTCCCGGCGTAGGCCCAGTGGGCCCCTGGGCCCAATCCTTTGGTCATTTTCCCAGTTTGTGAGCAGAGGCTGGAATAGACGTGTTTACTCACTGGCAGCGTCCTCGCACGAGCTCTCTGACTGGACAGCAAGGGAATAAATTAAAGGCCACTCAGTAGGAAGAGTCAAACAGAAACACCTGGAGTTACCGCTCGCTACCAAAACGGCAAATAAAATGCAAGGCTTCCTCCATGAGAGAACCATAGAGATTTATTATCACCCTTAAATATCTGAGAGATGCAGAGGTAGAGAGATTTTCCCCACATTCCAATTTTACCAGACAGTTTGGCCAATTCAGTCAACAGATAAATCTTCAGACATGGCCGTGAGCCTGACCAGGCAGTGGTGCAGTGGATAGAGCGTCAGACTGGGATGCAGAGGACCCAGGTTCGAGACCCCGAGGTCGCCAGCTTGAGCATGGACTCATCTGGTTTGAGCAAAAGCTCACCAGCATGGACCCAAGGTCGCTGGCTCCAACAAGGGGTTACTTGGTCTGCTGAAGGCCCACGGTCAAGGCACATATGAGAAAGCAAGCAATGAACAACTAAGGTGTCGCAACGCGCAATGAAGAACTGATGGTTGATGCTTCTCATCTCTCTCCGTTCCTGTCTGTCTGTCCCTGTCTATCCCTCTCTCTGTCTCTGTAAAAAATAAATTAATTAATTAATTAAATTAAAAAAAAAAAAGAAATGGCCGTGAATAATTAGAAATATAATCAAGTGATAATTCCAGTTAGAATCATAACTTCCGATGTGGTTCTTTCACTAGAAGACATTAACGTGTCCCTGGGCACCTAGAACGTGCCTCTCCAGCAAATATCATAAGTCATCACTTAATGTTATCCATAAGTTCTTGGAACCGTGGTGAAATGAGGTATAACTAAACCGATTTTACCATAGGCTGATTGATATAAACCAGAGTCAAGTTCTTACAGCATGTCATCAACATTATAACAAAGCGACAGGAGGACTTGCTGTGTGTGCCTTTCCTCTCTCCCTAAGCAGAGAACGCCCCAAGCTGTCACCTGGGGGAGACGGGGGTCCCCTCACGCTGGCTAGCCGTAGGGGTGCATCTACCCTCAGATGTGTGCCACAGTCTTCAGAGACCTTGACCATCTCACACATCCACAAGGCTGTTGACATGATCGGGTGTGAAGAGCAAGGAGTGGTGGTTCATAGCTGCCTTAGGCGGATCCACGTATGACAGAAATGTGGGGAAATCCCACGGAAGTACAAGGGCCTTCTATTCCAGTGGGAGGGGTCAGCGGTGGAGAACTTCTGGCCCTTCCTTCCAAAGTAAAAGACACTGTCCACACGTTGTACCGCTTACAATGAAGAAAAACGACGTAACACTTTGAGGCTCTCTTTGGATTTTAGAAGCAGCGTACACCACAGTTTGGTTACAGCTCCAGGTTTCCCAGGAGACCAAGAAGGCTGCCCACTGAGAGTCGAGTCCGGAAGAAGAGGAGAAGTTTCGCTATTTCAGGCTGTTGTGTAAGCATCTCTTCACTGGGTCCGTGTGCCCTAAGATCCAATGCTACTTGAGGTGTCTTTGGCAGAGCAGGGTGCCGTATGGTGTCTGACGTAAGGTTGGACAGGACAACTGTAGAACGGGTCCCTGAGATTGGGGAGAAAGCCAGGTCCTCTTCAGCAAGTGACTATTACTCTTTTAAGAAATAGCCCTGGCCTTGCTATTAGGCCCTGATTGATGTGTGACAATTAGACACAAGATAATCGGGACACCCGAGCTACTCACCCTGAAGTGGATGTTATCTGATCCACTTAAGTGTATAAATCAGGCAGGCCCAGCAATACGCCACTAGGTGTGGAAGTGACAGGAGCAAGGACCAGGCTCAAGCAAGTCTTCCTGGGACCAGTGAGTTTCACGAGGCTACATTCCCGTGTGATCCCTCCCGAGGTACTGCTACTCCTCACTCACCTCTCTTCCACGGCTGACACACCGTGAAGTCTACAGGATGGAGTATATTCTTTGAACCATATATAATGCTGTTCCTTACTTAGCTAGAAACCATGAGTCTAAGAAACCAAGGGGTGGGCGTGGGGTTGGCAGGTCTCACTATTACACTACATATGTTGGCAGAGTCTGTGCTTCCAACCCTCATGGCTCTAGGCGTGGCAGACTTTGAAGTTTTAGCATCCGAGGTAGACCGCGTCTATCCGGAAACACAGCAGTTAGCTCACTGGATTGAAACTTTCAGCTCTAACTTAGCCATTTGTGGTGCCTATTCCCTCTGAATGAACAAGCAGTATAAAATGGGATTACTATGTTGCTTAGAGTATTTGCTCTAGATCATCAAGGGGAAATAACATTGCTGCAATATACTGAGTCTGGAAAGAGTATGAATACCACAAGGATACATTAAGGTGACTTATGGCACTTCTGTTTCCAGTGGTCATAGATTGATGAAAACCATTATAACCCTACACAGATAAAACTACCAAAGGATCCAGTCCCTCAAAAGTGAGTGTTTGAATCATCTGCCATTTAAAAAACCTGCACTGACCGAATACTCAATGAAACAAAAGAAATATGGGCAAGTTAATGGAAGAGGAGAATTTAATACCAACCATAAAACAACTATATTTCAACTATGGGGAAAACAAGGGGAGAAGTACCTGTGTGAATTATCTTCCGTGTTGTATTATGTATACATTTATATATTTTAACAAGTGTTAATCTATATTCTTCTCCCTTTCCCTTAGTTTTTCATGTATAGTACGTGGTGATTCACAACCGCTAGGTTCACAAGTTACTCTATAAATTATGCGATATTAATGCAAATTTATGCCAGACCTAGAGGAGCAATTAGATATCAACCACAGAGCCCCAACTCGAAGCTAGGTGCAATCTCTGCTGAGAATCTGGAGAGGAGACAAGCCGTTGTTGGCTAAGAGCTGAATTATATCAGGCAGGGTGTGTTTCCTGTAGAAGCACAAATACAGAAGTAAGAGTGTACACATGATGCTGATCTGTAAAGGACTTGGTTCATTCTTTCTCGGCCCACTTCCTACATTTGGAGAAACCTCATCATCCTAGGGGTCTGCCTTCCATTACAACAGCTTTTAGTGACAGATTGTTCGTTTCCAGACTCCCTGTAGTTAGAATGTGGATACATGACCTGAAGTCGATCAATCAGAAGCACCCACCCTGGACTTTGAATCAGGAGCTAGTGATGCAAAGAAACCAGGGGTAGCATGAGACTTTCTCTCTGGCACCACGGACAAGTCTAGCAAAACTGAATTGCTGGCACAGCCGTGACAGTTATCCTGGTGGTGGCGAGTGTAGGGGCGTGTTGCTGGCTAGGTAGCTCTGATCGTAGTATTCCAGCCCTCCTGATGATCCAATATCCTTTAGATAAATTTCTGTACAGCTCAAGTTAGAAAAAGCTGAATTTGTTTTGCTTGAAATCAAGAACTGTGATTGATACACAAGGTCGCAGAGTGAGCTGGTGACTGCACTTTCATGGAGCAGACATCTAATTCTGCATAACGAACCCCCCTCCCAAACTAGTGACTTAACACAGTAACAATGTATTACTTCTCGTAACTCTGTGGGTTAGTCGGATGGTTCTTCTGACGCTCACTGTGGCTTCATTCAGCTTGGACTCTGCTGGCTCAGCTGGGTTGGCTGGGCCTCTCTCTTCACGTGCGCTCCCATACTCCAGGGGACCAGAGCAGGCTTCTTCACTAAGGGTCCCGAGAGAATGAGAGCTGAAGCTTCAGGGCCCTCGTGAGAGCAAAGCTGAGAAGCCACACATGTCAGTTCTGCCACATTCTATCGGTCCAATCTAGGGACAAGGCCAGGAAAGGGGAAACAAACTCTATTTTTCTACACAATGAGACAGCCACATTAACAAATGAGGATGCGCATAGAAGTGGGGAAAGCTACTGGGGCCTTCTTTGCAAACAACCTGGTATTTGTCAGATCACGTGACTGTGCAGAATCCAGCCCAGCAGGACCCAGGTGCTCCAGCCTCGTCAGGTTTCTGTCTCTCTCTTCTTCTCCGCACTTGACTGGGAAGACAGCGATCAGCAGCTCTGAATTATAGGACTCCCATGGGCAACGACCATGGGACAACTCCATTAAAACCACTTAGGATGAGCTCCCGACAGGAAAGAGGGGTTTAGCTCACCAGAATAAAGAGAAAAGGGTGGGAGAGGCAAGCCTTGAATGCAGACAGCATGTCTCCTGGACCTGGGCCCCTTCCACTCCGGGAACCGCTGCTATTGATGGACATTCCAGCTGGAAGGAGAGGCAGGGGAGCGGGGTGCTAACGCCCTGGACGCCCTGCCAGGGTTTCGGAGGCATCTGGAGGATCTGTGCCCTCTATTCAGAGGAATGGCCCATCTTAAGAGAATCTGGAAGAGAAGGTCTTGGAAAGTAGCTCAACCTACAAGCAATCCATAGCCTCCTGGTAGATTTTTCTACATAGATTGGGCAACTGAAAGGAAGACGTTATCACCTATATTACCTATATTACTTTTATCAATATAGACTTAGTTTCTTTAAACATTCAGATTGGAACTTAGAGCCTTCCCTATCCATTTATTTTTCTCTCTAAATTCATGCTTTTTTTTTGGTTTTTTGGAGTTTTGTTTTTTTTTTTTTAGCGAGACAGACAGAGACAGAGACAGAGAGGAAGAGAGAGAGAGATGAGAAGAATCAACTCATAGTTGTGGCACTTTAGTTGTTCATTGATTGCTTCTCGTACGTGCCATGACTGGGGAGCTCCAGCCAAGCCAGAGACCTTGGGCTTCAAGCCAATGACCTTTGGGTTCAAGCCAGCGACCATGGGGTCATGTCTATGATCCCATGCTTATGCCGGTGACCCCGAGCTCAAGCCAGAAGAGCCTGCACTCAAGCTGGCGACCTCAGGGTTTCGAATCTGGCTCCTCAGGGTCCCAGGCCAATGCTCTATCCACTGCGCCACCACGTGGTCAGTCTGAACTCATGCTTCTGAGATAGGGAAATTAGTGTAACTCTCCCCTTACTTGGGCTTGGTGCCTTCGGGCAAGCCACTCAGTCTCTGAGAGCCTCAGTATTCTCATCTGTAAAGTGGGGCCGACACTGCCCTTTACAGGAGGCTTGTGAGGACTGAACGAGATCAAGTTCACATTTTCAGTTCCCCTCCCTGTTCTGAGGGGAAAGCCTCTGACACACACACACACACACACACACACCCCGCCTACCTCACACACACATTCATACCCTCTATCCAGGCACACGCCTCACTTCCTTCAGAGTTTCCACGACGCCGGCCCTTCAGAAAGCTGTTCCTCAGCAGATCTGCCATCTCCGTGACAGCTGTGCCCGGTACTTCCACCACAGCCACGCTGTCGGTTGACGCCCTCTCCTCTTGTATTCAGGGTCCTTCCTCATTCCCTCCACCTGGGCTCTGTGTTGATCCCCCCGCCCTGGGACCCACTCTATGGCTCGGCTCACGTGCACACACAGCGTGGAGGGTGGAGGGAGGGAGCGGACGAGCCCCTCGGGTCACCGTGGAGGCTGTGTCCTGGATGCGGGAAGAGCACCCAGACCTCAGCTACAGCCGCAGCCCCTCGGAGTTCCGTTGTCCCCAATGCCTCGAGAGCTCCAGCCAGGGAAAGGAGAGCTGCCGCCTGCTTCTCCGCCTGGCCTTCCTCCACGCCTCCGGAGGCTGCCTGTGACCTGAGCGGACCCGAAGTCCAGCCCGGGGTCGACCCGGGCCTCCGTTAAACTCTGCTCCTGACCTCGCTGGGGCCATGGTAATTAAACACAAAGTTGTCACCAACTTCCCAACTGAGCCTTCACAGGCGCTGTGACCCAAGAGCCGCCTCATGCGGCAGCAAGCCTTGCTGTCCTGCTTACATCACGTTAGCTGTGTGTTGGGCAGGCCGGACCAACGCTATTCCTCTCTGTCCGAGGCAGAGGCGGTCTGTCAGCGCCCTTCAATCATCACTGCACCAGGGAGACATGATGAAATGACGAGCATATACCCAGAAATGTGCAAAGGATTTATTCTTTCTACTTTTTGAACTAGAGCTCCTACGTGCCAAGAACCTTTGTTGTTTACTGGGAAAATAGCGGTGAACCAAACAGACCAAACCTCCGCTCTCCTAAGAAGTCCACATTAGTGTAGTTTTAGTGAAGACAAGTGGTTTTAAACCTTGACCGTACATTAATTACACCTCAAGAATTTCTTAAATCCTAATACCCAAGCACATTCCTGATCAATTAAATAAAATTTCTAGTATTTTTTCAAAGATCTCTATACGATTTTTATGTGAAGCAACAAATACTTCTCTGATGGCTCAGATGACCAATCATAGCCCCTCAGGTAGTCAGGATAAAGTCTGTCTAGAGCAGCGGTAGTCAACCTGGTCCCTCCCGCCCACTAGGGGGCGTTCCAGCTTTCATGGTGGGCGGTAGCGGAGCAACCAGAGTATAAATAAAAAGATAGATTTAACTATAGTAAGTTGTTTTATAAAGATTTATTCTGCCAAACTTAGCAAAAATCCGACATCAAGTACTTGGTAAGTAATTATTATTATATGCTTTAACTTGCTGTAGCTCTGCTTTATACATTTTACAAAGTAAAGTTACTTCCCTACTTTATAAATCACCATGACTGTGGAACCGGTGGGCGGTTAGAAAATTTTACTACTCACAGAGATACAAAAGTGGGCGGGAGGTATAAAAAGGTTGACTACCCCTGGTCTAGAGTGACTTTCACTTTTTCATTAGCAGAATCTCTTCAAGGAGGGAGGGGACTGCCCTGCTCTGCTCTGTTCTGACCAGACCAGCGACGCCTCAACAGGAACGTGGACAAGCCAGTAAGAGGCTGGGTTGGTCCAGAAACTGTCACAGGAGGAAGTGAGGTGTCACCTGGGAAAGAGAAGATTCTCGATGGTGGTAAAGGCCTTCTCCAGATCCTGCAAGGGCTGCCCGCAGCTGAAGGCGCAGGTCTGTTCCACCAGGGGTCAGCAGACCACCGGAGGGCACATTCACTTCAGTTCCAGCCATAACTCCCAGCGGTCACAATTATCCAGGGGTGCAAGGAGCTGCTCTGTGGGACAGAATGGCCCCATCGCAAGGCTGGTCAACACTGCTTGGACACCGCATGGTGGGGGTGGCGGGGAGGGAAACTAGCACTGAGTTAGGGGCTGACCTCTCTGCCAGTGAGAACAGACAGCGCTTCACGGATCACGGGGCAGGCAGGTGCGTGGGCAGCAAACCGTGCCGAACCTACACAGCTGCCCGGTGGTTTGAGCATGGATGTAGATATGTCTTCTCCCCGACGCATCCGACCCCCGCGGATATCGAGTCGGGCGTTCCATAGGCTCCCCTGGGACTGCGGCTTTCAGAGTCCACAGCAGCAGAGGCCACAGCAGTCACTCGGGCGTGAGCCTTAGGAAACGGCATTACGGCAGCCAAGAGCCAGGGCCTGAGCCAGACTGCCCGAGCTGGATTGCTGGCTCCACCTCTTACCGCCAGAGGGACTTGCACGAGCTACTTAACCTCTGGGCCTTGGTTTCTTCGTCTGCGTATAAACGAGGAAAAGAAAATCAAGTGAGTTAATCCTCAGTGTCTGAAGAACTTAGAAGGCAATAAGTGTGAGTTATTGCCATTTTCAGGAAAGACTGGTGAGGGGAGAAAATAATTTTGTCATTTTCCCCAATAGTAAAGAGACACCCAGTCTGTCCCCCCACTGGGGCTTGTCATCATGCCTCGGTGCTCTGTTTACCAAGAACCCAGGCTCTACCGGAGAGGCCTGTCTCTGGATACTGAAGGCTGCAGTCGGTCACGAGCTGGCCCGGTGCAAGCACACACATGTGCGCCCACAAGCACACACACGTGCGCCCACAGGCACACACACGTGCACCCACAGGCACACACATGCAGACACACGCACACACACGTGCGCCCACAGGCACACACACGTGCACCCACAGGCACACACATGCAGACACACGCACACACACGTGCGCCCACAAGCACACACACGTGCGCCCACAGGCACACACACGTGCACCCACAGGCACACACATGCAGACACACGCACACACACGTGCACCCACAGGCACACACATGCAGACACACGCACAAGCACACAACTCGCCATCTACAAAAGTCTCCAAACTCCTCTTTTCTCTCTCCTTTTGGTTCTGCTCGAGTTAGACGGAAAGCAGAGGTGTGAGAAGCAACACAAGTGATGGCTCCACTGGCTCAAGATCCTTGGTTCTGGTACCAGTCCTGTCACCATTTAGCCGATTGACCGAGGGCAAGTCCCATCCCTCTCTGGGCATAATTTCTCTGTCTATCAATTTAAGGATGCACTCAGATAAGGTTATCTGAGGTGCCTTCTAGATTTGTTTGTCTTCGAGTTTAGAATTCTAAGAGGCTGAGAGCAACTGGCCACCCGACCGGCCGGGAGGACCCAGGGGCATAAGGAAAGCGCCAGAGGGTACCCTATCCCAGTACAGTGGGCAGAGAAATTTATTCAGAGCCCATCTCCTTCTCGCTCTGCAGACCCGGGAATATCAAACCAACTGCCTGGTAAACAAGTGAAAAGGGTGAGCGGCTAAAGAGTGGTCTCCCCCTTTCATGTATCTGCAAAGACATGGCGAAGCAGCATCCCAGCCTCTGGGAATTCTGCCTTCGGCCCAGAGGATACAGTGAAGAAGTGAAGGACCCCACAGGCTCCACGGCTGAGCCTGATTCCAATTTGAAGCTGTCAGAACTGCAGCTTGAATTCTGAGCAGGTCTGGTCTCCAGGGCTTACGGCTCCTCCTGGCTGCCTGAGAAATTATTCACTTGGATAAACCCAAATTAGACTTAGGAAAGTAGCCTGTTTCTCTTTACCCCGAGACGTCTGGAGAGTCTTTCCACTGCCCCTCCCACACTTCTACATATTCTATATATCCCCCCCCCCCCCCCCCGCCGCCACCAAGCCCTCAAGTCACAGCCTTGGAAAAGCCCCTCAGGACGCAGACATTTGCAGAGTTTGTCAGAGACATTGGAAGATACTGTATACCGAAGTCTGGCAGCACTGGAGCTGCTTGTGAAGCTGCTTGTGAGAGATCCACGCATGGGAGGGGTGGCTGGCATGGAAAAAGGAACAAAACCCAGGGGCCTTGCAAATAAACGCAGACTGTTCCATAAAGACTCAGTGTAGGTGACTGGTGGGGACACTGAGGTCCCAGGTTTGAAACCCAGAGGTCTGCAGCTTGAGCACGGGCTCATCCAGCTTCAGCACAGGCTCGCCAGCTTGAGCGTGGGGTCACTGGCTTGAGTGTGGGATATCCACAGGGTCCCAAGGTTGCTGGCTTGAAGCCCAAGGTCACAGGCTTGAGCAAGGGATCACTCGCTCTGCTGGAGCCCCCCCCCCCCCCCCGGGTCAAGGCACATATGAGAAACAATCAGTGAACAACTAAAGTGATAAAGTGCTTCTCATTTCTCTCCCTTCCTGTCTCTCTCTTCTGCTAAAAAAATAAAAAATAATAAAAAATAAAAGACTCAGTGAAGACATTAGGATACCTTTCCTAACTTCCTACCTCCCTGCTGCCCCTGCTTTTAGTAAAGTGTCATTCCTATTTGTACTCTAACAAAGAAAAAACAAAACATGAAGCTGATGGTGGGATACAAAGGACCCTTCCTCCCTGGCCACGTCTACCCATACCAGTTTCCTGCCCGTGCCTGATTGGTCAAAGGGTAGAGACACCTGACCCACCCTGGGCCAATCAGATTCTTTTTCTCAAGAAGTTGAAGACTTGCACACACAGAGACCCAGCAGTTGAAACTCATGGCATTCATTGTCCTGGAGACAAGATCTAGGAGGATCTACAGTGAGGACCCTGGATCACTCCGGTGATTCAGGTTTCCCTTCGATTCTGTGAACAACCATGATGGCCTTCATCTTGAGCTGCCTGGAGTCAACCCAGTTGCTTGCCTCTAAAGACAGGAAGTGGTAAAGGCTCCCTTAAGCATCATCCTTCCCCCATCTCAGTACTTGCCCATTATTGCAATCACCTTTTTCTATCTGCCAAATTCTTTCCCAAGACCAGAAGCTCGTTGGTGTCCTGGACCATAGATTGGTTTTACCCTCACCTCCCCACCCCCTCTTCAGCTGGCTAACTCCCAGGCTCCCTCTGGCCCCAGATGAGACATCACCACCTCTGATCACCACCCCTGCACCCCATGTCAGGGCTGAATGCCCCTGGAATGTGCTCCCCCAGCACCAGGCACCTCCCCCAAGGTAAGACTGGAGCTCCTTGCGGCCTGTTTGCTGCTCTATTTCCACACCTAGCACAGTGTCTAGGACACAGTGAGCACTCAGTAAATGTTATGGAATGAACAAATGAATATTATAATGAAGACATACCCTAGTCTTCTCTCCTCTTTCTCACAGTAACATAATAGAATTAATTACGTGGTCCAGATTATTATTCATCTCAGAATGCAGTCAACAAATTAGTGCTAATTGATGTGCCAGAAACTGTCTGAGTCACCAAGCAACTGGGGTAAAAAAAACGAAGATCGGCAGCAGGGGTGGGGGGGTTGTTATGAGAAATAGAATCTATAATAGGGGACTCAAAGTCCCATTGTCTTGTCTGGAACATTCCGCCTCCATTTTCTAGATCTTGAAAATGGACATGTAAAAAATCACCATTAATGAATGATTGGGTTTGCAGTATCCTGAAACAATGGAAAGCAACCTCTAGAATGGAGCTAGATCTGAATGAGGTAGAAACCTTTGGGCAAAATGTCACATCCAGGCTGACTAATTCTTGGGGCCCCTAAATGATCATCTCATCTCAGGCTCCTGAGAGGGGAATCCGGGCCTCTTTTTTCAAAGAGCTGCCCCCGGGCTAGCAATTACAAAACCCAAGTTGTCTCCTGCAAGAGGCATTGTTGTCCCGTTGTCATTTCAGCATAAAATAAATTGCCCTGCCTGTCAGCCAGCTGGAGGCCAGCATTGCTGGCAGCTCCCACCAGCCCCAGAAAGAGCCACTCAGATGCGAAGACAAGTCAGCTAGCTGCCGCCAGCCAGCGCTGGGAGCGACCCCTCAGGCCCGGGGCGCGGGTGTCTGTCATGCAGAGACCCAGTGCATGCCTGAGAGGGCACGGTCTCATCCTGGCACCAGCGACAGCCTGCCACGCCGGTCTCCTATTTGTCTAGTCCCAGCAGAGAGCAGAATAAACAATTCAGAGAGAAACAGGGTGACATGCCCTCCACGTGGCGGCTGCATTCTAGGCT
The DNA here is from genome assembly GCF_036850995.1 of Saccopteryx leptura. Taxonomy (NCBI): domain Eukaryota; kingdom Metazoa; phylum Chordata; class Mammalia; order Chiroptera; family Emballonuridae; genus Saccopteryx; species Saccopteryx leptura. Next base: position 68,220,076 of record NC_089513.1, on the reverse strand, counting down.
GAGGGTTCAGGTGCACGTGTGTCTGTGCAGCTGTGTGTCCGCGTGTGCGACCCTCCGACGCTGCCGAGTTCGGTCCTCCTCAGCCCCTGCCTGGGCTGTTTCAGTAACCCTGCAGCAGGCCTCTGACACACTCCCCTCCCCAGCCATCCCCTCCCAGGCCACACGACTCGCGTTTCAAAATCACAGACCTGCCCTGGCCGGTTGGCTCAGTGGTAGAGCGTCGGCCTGGCGTGCAGAAGTCCCAGGTTCGATTCCCGGCCAGGGCACACAGGAGGAGCGCCCATCTGCTTCTCCACCCCTCCCCCTCTCCTTCCTCTCTGTCTCTCTCTTCCCCTCCCGCAGCCGAGGCTCCATTGGAGCAAAGATGGCCCGGGCGCTGGGGATGGCTCCTTGGCCTCTGCCCCAGGCGCTAGAGTGGCTCCGGTCACAACAGAGCGACGCCCCTGGTGGGCAGAGCGTCGCCCCCTGGTGGGCATGCCGAGTGGATCCCGGTCGGGCACATGTGGGAGTCTGTCTGACTGTCTCTCCCCGTTTCCAGCTTCAGAAAAATACAAAAAAAAAAAAAAATCACAGACCTGATTATGTCAACACGCGAGGAATACAGCCTAGTGTTCACGGCCTCCTCGGCCCCCACCAGCCTTGTTAAACCCAGATCAGACTTTCCTTCTGGCCCCTGGACTCCAGCCAGACTGCACCTGCATCCCATTTCACATGATTACACACTAGAACGTCAAGGCCCAGATCAAATGCCCCCCCTTCAGGACTCTCCCCCTCCACCCTCACTCTGCCGCCCAGAAGCTGCCGGCACCGACTGTTCGTCTCCTGTGTGCCTTACACTTCACCTGCACAACCACATTTGCCCGCAATACCTGTTCTACTGTTATCCCCAGTTTACAGATGAGAAAGCTGGGGACACAGAACTCCTAAATTACAAAGCCAGAACCTGAACCCAGAACCACCAACTCCACTGTTTACTCCCTTAACTACTGTGCAATGCTCTCTCTTCAGCTCCAAGCACCGAGCAGAAGGGATTCATTGCTCCCACAGTTTCCATCATGACCCCAGATAATCTGAGCAGTGGTCAGTTTACTCCGACGCCAATGAAGCCTTATGCATCAAGGCCCTTCACTTCTCAGACCCATCAGAGGTTCTGGGAAGGGCCCTGACAATGTGCTCACGTGACCCTATCATTTTGTAAAACCCTCCAAAGTAATATATTTTAACCAAAATTGGTTAAAGTAACAACCTCTTTCCATCCCAGCCTCCCTCCATCACACTTGACCTCACATCGGTGGTGCCCAAATGGCCGTGGGCATTGAGAAACTCAGTTTGGGGAAAATTGAATTGGGAAAGCTTTTAATTGGGTTTGTTATTGTTATGTAGTTCACAGTTTTGCATAGAGTTAAGCTCTTGTTTAGAAATGACTCTGGGAAGCACGGATATGCTTCTCTACCCCTCTCTCTCTCACCTCTCTCTGCTCTTCCCCTCCTGCAGCCATGACTTCATTGGAGCAAGTTGGCCCCAGGTGCTGAGGATAGCTCCATGGCTCCACTTCAGGTGCTAAGAAGAGCTCCGTTGCTGAGCAGCAGAGCCACGCCCCCTCGTGGGCTTGCCAGGTGGATCCCAGTCAGGGCACATGCTCGGGTCTGTCTCTCTGCCTACCCTTCTCTCACTGAATAATAATTTTAAAAAATGACTCAGTGCACACTTTCCACCCACTGTGTCACCGGCCACCATGACAGGATGGTGTGTGGCCAGAGGTCAACATGCCACGGCTTCTCACATTAAATTCATTACAATTTCCAATTTCCTGGGCACAAACCTGTGGCATTATCACAAAAACAGGTATTATGTCTGCATGTGGAGTCACATGTTTTATGAGTTCTAACTCTCAGTACCAAAAAAGCAAATTTTGATCGACTGTGGCAGAAGAAAGACAGAATCATCTATTCTCTCCCTAGAAAATGACATTTCAAAGCTGTTGTCATATAAAGATACAGCAAAGAGCACACAACCCAAAATGCGAGGAGACGGCGCCGGAGTGGTGTGCCATCAGCTAATTCCTTTTCCCGTTCTATTTTTCCTCTGGGCTTTGCGGTGTTTGTGAATTGTCAGCTTTTGTGATACATAATTTATTATGATCTATTTTATTATTTGAAATAAACAGTCAACGCTATACTTTAAAAAAAAAAAAAATTTTAGAGAGAGGAAGGGTGTGGGGAGCAGGAAGCATCAACTTCTAGTAGTTGCTTCTCCTATGTGCCTTGACCAGGCAAGCCTGGGGTTTCGAACCGGCGACCTCAGCATTCCAGGTCCACTCTTTATCCACTGCGCCACCACAGGCCAGGCTGTTATACCTAATTCCACATTCACAATTTTGTTTTCTTTTTCTTAACTCCCCTCTCAATCAAGACGCTTCAGGCCCCCTGAAACCTGGGTCTGCCCCTGAATCTCAGTAAGAACAGCACTCCTGCTGGGCAAATGCCACTTCAAGTGCCCTTGACCTTCCTTCCCTCCAGCCGCAGACCCTGATGCTGTTCCCCGTGGCACCCCGAGGCCACGGCCGGCTGCGGCTTCACACCCCTCTCTCGGGGAACTCATCACTGTTTACTTACATTATACTTATTTATGTTCCTGTTTTATCTCTTTCCAGCCACCACCATGGGGCCTAACATGGAGTCGACTCTCAATAAATGTTCCAGACCAGACTGAGGGGCAGGCCGGACCCTTTGATCTGGACCTGCAGCCGGGTGAGCGCAGACTGTCTCTGATGTTTATCTCTTCTGTACTCGAAACTGCACGGGCAAAGGTTTCCTTGTCCTTTCCTGGATCTCAACCCCTGACTCTCCTTTTTGCCTCTTTGATTCTCTCTCGATGCCTTTATCTCTCTCTCTCTCTCTCTCTCTCTCTCTCTCTCTCTCTCCAGTGCGGAAGGTAACAGGGCTCATAAGGCAGACTTTGAAAGGGGCAGGAATGGGAGACAATTGGCCACAAATCTTCACCCTGGGCAGAAATTCAGGGAGAGGCACCTACAGACAGGCAGCCTTCCAGGGCGGGAAATAAATCCAGCATGGGCTTTCTCCACCGGCGCGGCTTGAGCCAGAAGTAATCCAATAGCTGACGCTCCCTGGAATCAGGAACCAATCTCCGCATGGCAGGTGAAGAGGGCGGTCTTCTGTGGAGGGAAGCTGAGCAGCAAAATCCATTTCAAAGATGGCAAGGTTTGGACCCCACCCAGGAAGTGAGTTTTCCAGCCAACTCAACGGGAAAGCAAAGGAAGAGTATTCAAATCATGCAATTACTGTCTGGCGAAATTAATCGTTGCATTCGTTTAAATGGATTCGACATTTTAATTAGCCAGGTCTGGTAGTGTACCGAAATTGAATTTTTGGCATGTGGGTGTATGTGCACATGTGTGTTTATTCTAGCGGAGCCCAGGCTGGAACAAATCGACAATGACTGCTTTCTCTGTCGAGGGGAGGATCTGGTAGCCTGGAAGGATCCAGCCTTCCCTCCACAGGTTGCCTTCCTGAGCTGGAAGGAAGACCATACATTCTCACCTGGCTTCCACAGGGGGGCTGGTGCAAGTGGAGGAAACCTCTGTGGGCTGGGAGGCAGCTGGAGGGGCAGGGGGTGTGGACAGAAGGCGGGGAACGGTGTCGTGGAAGCCTGGGACTTCAAGGCTTCCCTTTGGCTTGCCCTCTACGTGGAAACGACACGTCTCTCGAACTGGCCTGCAGGATGTGCGCCCCCAGGGGGCAGCAGAGCACCAGCCCCTGGGAAGCCAGCCGCCCGGTTACTCCACACCAGCCAGAGAGGTCGGCGCTCAGGATAAACAGGGTCCTTCCTGGCAGGAAGAAGAGCCATCTGAACAGGAGAACAAGATTAGAACCACCCTGGGGCCCTGGAAGGCCAGTGCCAAGTGGGTGAGAAGAGCCGAATGGGCATGAGAAGGGGAGAGCTGGGACAAATGGGGGCTAGAAAGAGGTTGGCATCGGTCTCAGGAGAGAAGACAGGAGTCAGGGCCCAGCAAACAAGGGTTAGACTTCCCAAGCAGATGCGGCAAGGTGCAAAGCCTGTAGTCCGGACAGAATCCGGGACGCGCCCGTCAGGCCAAACCCCAGATGCCATCTATAAAGAGAATGAAAATATCCCTGGAGGCGTGAAAAGGCCCAGAGAAAGCATTTGCCAAAACTCCCCCAGCCCAGGAGGGACTGTGGGGGTCGGCCGTGTACTTTGCTGAGCCTCACTGGGACTGGGGGTCGGCGGGGAGGGGGTGTGGAGAGACAAGAAGAGAACTCAAAGATAAAGGAAGCCAAAGGTAGGGCGTGTCCTGGTCCCAGAACCTCGCCAGACCATCCTCCTTAACTACAGGGCTTTTCTTTCACCAGGCGGAGTAGACAGGTCTGAAGCCAGCACTGAACTGATGGGGACAACAGGGAAGAGGCGAGCCCTGTCACCAGCAGTCCCCACCAAGCTCTCAGCCTTTTCTATAAATAACTGAGGGGAGGGGGTCTACCGATGACCCTGCCAGATGCCCCCTGTCTGGGTCTGGTCCTGCTTGCAGCAACGTGTCCACACAGCCCTGGTGCAGGGAGGTCCCCTCCTCTACACTGGTCCCATTGACCTACTCAGGGCCTGCAGCAGTAGAGGTCACAGCAGGACCGAGCTCAAGAAGCTGCAGCAAACCTGGCCTCTGTCTTCCTCACACTGGGCTGGAGAAAGAGCCTCCGATCCCCCATCCCGGGAAGAAGAAGATTTGACGCTGTGATTCATTCCACTGCGAAATCTGCAAGTGAGCTTGAACAGCGACTCTTCACTCCTCCCCTAAGGTTTGTTTCACATCTGTTAGGAGAGGCGGCAATAACTCTGCTCCTGGTTATGTGGTCGATGGAGCAGAGGCAATGAGATTGTCTCTGGGCAGAGAGGAGATAATTTCATTTGCTTTGTCTTTCTGATCATGGTAGCAGGTAGGAAAATGAAATTTCATGCGGTTTACTCCTTTATGCTGCAATTGATGATAACGGTTATTTAACGTTTCCTGAGCGCCCCAAAGCTGCTAGGTGCCCAAGAAGCTCTCCTCAGCCTAGAAACTGGATTTCGCCAACAGGCACAAAACAGTGTCGGGGAAAGGCAAAGTCGCAAGACCATTTCATCCAGGCTTCATGCCTCTGAATGGGAGTACACATAGGCTATTCCAGAAAGGGAGGAGTGTGCCAAGTCTTACATCTCTCCCCTCTCTCCATTTTGGCACACGGCTTGCGCTCAGTGTCTTTAGCATCGGTCCCCATCCCCCAGTTCCTCTCCCCAACCCCCCCCACTCCCCCACACACACCCCTCTGCTCACTCCCAGGCCACTTCTTCTTTTTTTTTTTTTTCTGAAGCTGGAAACGGGGAGGCAGTCAGACAGACTCCCGCATGCACCCGACCGGATCCACCCGGCACACCCACCAGGGGGAGATGCTCTGCCCATCCGGGGCGTCGCTCTGTCGTGACCAGAGCCACTCTAGCGCCTGGGGCAGAGGCCAAGGAGCCATCCCCAGCGCCTGGGTCATCTTTGCTCCAATGGAGCCTCGGCTGCGGGAGGGGAAGAGAGAGACAGAGAGGAAGGAGAGGGGGAGGGGTGGAGAAGCAGATGGGCGCCTCTCCTGTGTGCCCTGGACGGGAATCGAACCCGGGACTTCTGCACACCAGGCCGATGCTCTACCACCGAGCCAACTGGCCAGGGCCACTTCCAGGCCACTTCTTGATTATCTGGGGTGGCGCTAGGTAGTCACGGCCACCAGATCCGGCCTGTCGAATGAGAAGACTCTGAAACACCACATCCCCTCCACGCCTCCTCACCACGCCGTCAAGATCCTCCTGTAAAACTGAAGGTGGCTAACAGCATGAGCGTGAACAGGTGCTCTCCTTCCGGTCTCAGTTTCTTCATCTCTAAAATGACAGGCTCGGACGAGATCATGGTCATGGTCACACTCCTACAGCCCTGAGGTCAGACCAACTCTCAAAGGGACACAGTCCCATGAGAAGGTTAGGTTAGCTCCGGACGACGGGCTGTGACCACGCTGCGGGGAGGCCTGTGCGGCTGTGCCACAGCTTAAGGAGAACGAGGAAAGAGGGAGGAAAGAGCGAGGGGCTGCAGGAGTTGTCATGGGGGTCTCACAGTGTGCGAGGTTGTTTCTTCCAAGGCTGCGCCAGCAAACAATTCACAATGGACAGTCTCAGTGTCCCGGCTGGGAAAACCTGTAAGATGGACCCCAGGCAGCTGGGGTGGGGCCTCTGGGGAGACAGTGGCACTCCATGACGGCCCAGCAGGGCCCCGCGCTGGAAAAGTGTTCTCAGGCCCAGGAGGAGGCCCCCGAGACGGCAAAGGTCAGCTCAGGAATCGTGGGGAGCCCGCTCCGTCAAGCTCTGGGTCCCGTTTAAATCGCCGCAGTCGAGCGCACTCTGAGAGCCCGCAAGAGGCACCAGACAGCGCAGGCGGGCAGCCCTTCCTCTGGTGCCGGGAGACAGACCGTAAGCTGGCGGACTCTCAGAGCACTAAGTCCGGTGGCCACATCGGGAGGAGACGGAAGACGTGGGCGGTTCCTGAGTGATGGTAGTAAGCCCTCCGGCTGCACCGAGCCTTCCCCTTCACAAAGCCCTCTACACGCAGCCGCTCACGCGGGTCTCTGCGCAGCTCTGAGAGGTGGGCCGGGCGGCCGCTGTCTTCCTCCGTTGTACAGCTGAAGACGACCCGCTGTAGATGCCTTACGCGACCTGCTCAAGGTCACACGGGCAGGTCACGACAGAGCAGGGCCATTCCAGCCACTCTGGAGGGAGCTCCAGCCGGCAGGCAGACAGACCCAGGCCCTAACGCTGCCCCGCCCTCGGCCAAGCCACCCCCCTGAGCCTCACTGTGTCCGTCTGCAAACCTGGGTAACAACTCGGGCAGCTACGGCACACAGTATGTGTACAGGGCCCAGGCCCCCGGAGACAAATCAACTTATCTCCTCTCTCCTTCCGCTAGCATTTAAGGCTTTCCCTCTCCTGACTTAGACGGGGAGTGGACGGGGACGGGGGGCGGGGGGGGCGGTGATCAGCAGACATGGTTTCAAGTCTTGTTCATCACTACCGACTGTGTGCTCCTGGCACAAGTTACTAGACTTTTCTAGCAGTTTCCTTCTCAAGAAAGGGGAGACCATAATGCCCAACTCATGGGGGCATTTGAAAGTTAAGTGAGAGAGAAGGCAAAGCCCCCCACTCCATGCCTGTCTTTTTTTTTTTTGTATTTTCCGAAGCTGGAAACAGGGAGGCAGTCAGACAGACTCCCACACGCGCCCAACTGGAATCCACCCGGCATGCCCACCAGGGGGCGATGCTCTGCCCATCTGGGGCGTCGCTCTGTTGCAACTAGAGCCACTCTAGCGCCTGAGGCAGAGGCCAAGGAGCCATCCCCAGCGCCCAGGCCAACTTTGCTCCAACAGAGCCTTGGCTGTGGGAGGGGAAGAGAGAGACAGAGAGGAAGGGGGGGGGTGGAGAAGCAGATAGGCGCTTCTCCTGTGTGCCCTGGCCGGGAATCGAACCCGGGACTCCTGCACGCCAGGCCGACGCTCTACCACTGAGCCAACCGGCCAGGGCCCACTCCGTGCCTGTCTTAACAAACACAGTGTTTCCCTTCCTCTTTCTTCCATTACAGCACCAGGCAGCCACCTTTGCGGTCCCCCCAACAAATCCCTGAACCCGGGGTGGAGCTTCCAGGCCCTGCTGCCTCCGCCACTGTGAAAAGAACAACTGCTGCTTTATTTACCAAATGCCTTCGACGGCTCAGTCGCTGGGTTCCGTGCAGTACCTGTAGTATCTCATTTAATTCTTACAACAGTTCGGAACTATCAGCCCCCTTTTGTGGCTGAGAGAGCTGAGTCACGAGAATGCAGAGACTCGCCCAAGGGCTTACAGGCAAAGGCAAACCCGGACGGAGCTCAAGAGGCAGAGTTCTTCGCCTAACCGACCTCTAACTAACGACCCCCGGCGGCCCACAGGCTGAGGGGCAAAAGGCCTCCCCTTCCTGAGGCCGCAGTGCCCACACCTCGTGACCAGGGGTCACTGAGCAGGCTGGGAAGCACCCTGCCCCAATTTAAAAGCCCAGATTTAATCACTTATGCAAATGTCAGCATTCTGTTTGCCGGTGAGGGTCCAGGTTGAGTTTTCTTTGAGAAGCTGGAGAGCGTGGATGATCCCGGAAAGCCCATCAGCACACAGAGGGATATTATCCCCTGCCGGAAAAGCCAGGTAGGCCCTGAAGGCATTAAGAAAATTTACTCTGTGGGCAAACTAGTCAGTTAGAGATTCAGCCAGTGGGTTTAGGAGCAAGAATCAACAATGAGGAGTGAGAACCCCTCCCTCACAGATTTCAATGTCAGACCTCCTTCCCTGTCACCTCGAGGGGTCAGAACAGAGTGTCTCACACAGGCCCAGACCCCAAGTGCCCAGCACAGAGCTCGGTCCTTGGTAAACACTAGAGGATAGCTGAACGAATGGGTGGATGCAAGAACAGAGGAACAAAGGAACAAATCAAACAATTCTCTCACCAAGAAATAGCAAAGTATCTGGAATGTTTCCCAACACCCATAAGCACAAGAGACTCAGAGAGAACCCAGTCCTCAGGGGAGATTTGAAAAAGCCCTTCCTAACAGTGTAAAATAAGAAACAGAGGAAGAAGAATGAGGAAGAACACACCAGCTCCAGGGAAGGGGTTCTCAAATATCAGGTCCCGGCCAGTGGGCCGCAGGGAAATGGATAGAGTCCCCTGCCGTCGGAATCCTAAAACGACGAGAGAAATTAAATAAGTGTCAATCCAAGTGGAATAAAAAATGTTGGCACTTGATTTTTAGCCTCGTTTTCTGGATGTTGAAATACTGGGGGAAAGAGGATGACCTACCCTCCTCCTGCTTCTGCCCCCTGACCCTGACCCCACCCCCAGTCTCAGGTACTTCCCACCAAGTGACAGTTCTGCAGGACCTGGCCTGGGGCACTGTCTACGCTGGCCGCGCCCACAGAGCAAGTCTCATCAGGACGGTTGCCAGCTCCTGGCCCGTGTTTCAAAAAGCCCTTCTCGGCCCTGGCCGGTTGGCTCAGCGGTAGAGCGTTGGCCTGGCGTGCGGGGGACCCGGGTTCGATTCCCGACCAGGGCACATAGGAGAAGCGCCCATTTGCTTCTCCACCCCCACCCCCTCCTTCCTCTCTGTCTCTCTCTTCCCCTCCCGCAGCCAAGGCTCCATTGGAGCAAAGATGGCCCGAGCGCTGGGGATGGCTCGTTGGCCTCTGCCCCAGGCGCTAGAGTGGCTCTGGTTGCGGCAGAGCGACGCCCTGGAGGGGCAGAGCATCGCCCCCTGGTGGGCAGAGCATTGCCTCTGGTGGGCGTGCCGGGTGGATCCCGGTCAGGCACATGCGGGAGTCTGTCTGACTGTCTCTCCCCGTTTCCAGCTTCAGAAAAAAAAAAAAAAAAAAAGCCCTTCTCCTCCCAGAGCTGACAGGCACTTTATGAAATTAATAATAGCTACTACCATTGAGAGAGTGTTTACTAAATGCCCAGAGCTGGGTCCGGGCTCACATTAGTCCCTGTTAGCCTCAGAATAACCCAAATTATAAAAATTGGTTTATAATTAATTTCCCCTTTTTTACTTATTTGACCCAGGTCACATATTTAATGAGTGACGGATCCAAAACTTCTAAACCCAAGGCATTGAAAAGATTACGCTGTTTCCTTGAAATATAATGCAAAAAGAAGAGCCAAACTAGACCATGAAATGAATGTAAACAAATCCACGGTTATTTGTTTTCCCATGATTTTTTTTAAAATATAAATTAAAAAATAATGACACCTTGTTAACTATTGAGTGATCTGCCAGGTTGCCAACCCTGGTCTGGTGACTCGGGGCCTGAACTCCTAACCACAGCGCTCCATGACGGAGGGGGACTTTGCTTCTTCCCAGCATCCAGTGCTCTCAGAGTCCCCAGACTTTCTAAGAGGCCCAAACATTTGTTTCTTCTCAGGAGCGATCACGAAGTAGATATTGCCAGGGGGTGGGGTGGGAGGGTGACGGAGGTTGTCTGAGCTCAAATCTTAGGAAGGAGATTGTAGGCAGTCTGCTGGTTCGCCAGCCGCTCGGGCTCCTTATCTGAGGCGAAGCAATCACTTGTAGGAGGGCAAGCCCATCTATCGCGGAGCGGATGCAGGACGATGCTTCTCTTTATCTTCGCCGGGAGAGGAAGACCTTTGCCTTTGCAATCAGGTCTGCGAAGGAGCTGCCACTCAGGCCTGGCCAGGGTCCATGAATCTCCCTTCCTGGGGTAGACAGGAAGCGGGTCGGGTGGGGTCAGACAGGGCCTGCGTTGAAAGGATCCGCGGGGGCGGGGCGGAGAAGCTCGCTGTATTCCCCGGCTGCCTTCCTGGAGGGGGAGGGGGGGTGCTCTGAGCTCAGCACTGGTTGGGGGGAGGAGGGCCAGGCTTCATGGAGCAATCCCCAACGGCAGCCATCTTCGACCTTTTTCATCTCGTGGCACACGTACACTAATTACTAAAATTCTGCGGCACACCAAAAAATACATTTTGCCAATCTAACAACAAAAAAGGTATCGTTTTGATTCATTCACACTGGACGTCTATCGATGTGTCGGCTGTTGTCATTTTTTTGCTTGACAATCTACAGAAAAAGAGGCCAGGGCCCCTGACTAAACAGTCAAGTATTGCATGTTTTAAAAATTCTGGCAACACACCGTTTGAAAATCACTGCCCATCTGGGATGCCCCATCCGAGGTAACTGGGTGAGAGGGTTCATGTTGACTGGCACGGGCAGGTCAAATCTGGCAGGCTTCATTCTTTCTCCCGCGTTTCACTTAAGAGACACGTGCTGTCGTGTCCGTCCTGTCACCCCCCACCTCTTCTGCAATGCTCACCGCCACTTTAAGAATTGCTCCCTGTCACCTGGAGGGAAACCAGTGTCCTCAGGGCCCCTAACCTCAGCTGGGGCCATCACATTTCTCCTCTATAAAGATGACCTGAAGAACCAGAACACCAGTTGGTGGCACTGGAGCTTTGAGGGATGACTGATGAGGGGCGGGGTGGGGGGCGTATCCTGCCATGCACTCAGAAGAGCAGAGGACACTTGTCGACCACGAAAGAGGATGAAGCAGTCGTGAGACCACGCAGCGGGACAGTAGCTGTCCCAGGCCCTGACAACCTGCTAGCTCCTGGTCCACGGCCTAATGACGCCCAGACTTCTGTCCTGCCCTCGGTCCTGGCTCATCAACACCTCCTGAACGTCTCCTTCCTCAGGCCACTCTGAGTCAGTTTCTATTATTTGTGATAAAAAAATAAAAAAAAAAGAAAAAGAAAAAAGAAATCTTGAAAGGGAATTGACATTATCATTCAGATTAAGAGTCTACTAATGATTATTGAAAACCCATTATGTGCCGGGCCCTGTTCCAGAAACATGGCTATGATTCATCTCAATTATTACCGTCTTCATCAGCAACGTGATGAGCGTTAGTATCAGAAAATGTTTATGGAAGCCTACTCGGCTAGACTGAAAGATGGTGACACCAGTCAGGCCCACGTCCCCTGACAGCTTTCTAGGCAGGCGTGCTGATGTGAAGACAAACGAGCAGGGTATGAAATGAAGACACGAGAGACAGTGAGCTATCTGCCTCATTATCGGTTTAGGAGGAAGGAGGAGGCAGGAGCAAGGCCAGGCAGATAAGGGGACAGCCGAGGACATTCTAGGTCAGGAATAGGGAACAAATCCCAGGGGAGGGAGAGCTCCAGGTGTGCTCAGTTTGGACAAGGAAATGCATGGAAAGGAACATGAAAGAGGCTGAAGGACTGTCAGGTCCGGGGCTGTGAGTTCAGGGAGAAAGGAGAACCAGGGGAGACTGAGACAGGCCTGGGCAGGGGCACGCGGCAGGGCTGGGGGCAGAAGAACCAAAAGGAGACTTCAGTGTTGATACCAATCCGCCTGGCAGAGCTAGAGAAGCATCCAGGACACCAGACACCTGGCAGGAGAGAGAGGCTGGGTCAGCATTCAAAGGGGGAAAGCGCTCCCGAGAGTGGAACTAAAGGCAGGGAGAGACGGGGCCGGGGGAGGCGAAGGGAGAGGGAACCGGCCGAGGGGGAGAGCCGGGCGAGAACAGAAGGTGCTGAATGGGATCTGACACAGGCAGGGCCAAAGACTAAAAAATGGAAAGAGAGACAAAGAAACACCAAAGCAGATCATTGCTGCAAGGCAGAGAGAGCCCAGCAGGGAAGGAGAGGAACGAACAGTCAAAGCTTCAGAAAGGGCGAGCGGGGAGGCCACCGGCACCCCTGAGGGAGCGTGCTCTCCCGGTGGCCTTGCCGCTGCTGTTCTCTTCATCTCTCTGGCCGCAAGCCTTCCGCGGTTCTTTCCTCCCCCTTTATTCTATATATGCAGAGCCGGGCACAGTGCTTTGCTGTTCTCTCTTTCAAACGTCTGACATGCTCAGCTGCTCTCCGGCCTCACTCATCACCGGGATAACAGCCGCGGGAGCTGTCCTTGCCTCCAGACTCTGGCTGTGGTCCCTACGCAGGTCCCCCTGAGAGCACTCTCCCGCTTACCCTGTCCTGCCTTACCAAGAGCGTACGACATGACCTGGGACCCTCCTGATGCCTCTGTGAGTGAACGTCACTATGCCAGTTCTATAAGTCCGTTCTCCGTTAAACCAGTATTTCTAGAAAACTCTTTCCAGCTCCATGCTCAGTGACAGGCACTTCTCCTGGACCCATGGATATTAGACAACTAATTACACCTGTGACAAGTGCCACAAGGGAGTAGTCGGGGTGCCGTGCAGACGTACGAGGGAGACCTGACTTAACTGCAATGTCGGAGGAGAGAAGTTTCAGCTGAGCTCTGACGCAGTGGGAAAGCTGAAATTTGTGGGAGGTTATTAGACTCACCCAAGGTCTAGGTGCTACAGGTCTAGGCTCAGAAGTGTCACCTTCTGACTCTCAGTGCTGTGCTCTGTCCTCTGTGCCACTGTGCCCTCGGGTAGGCCATCTTGCTAGGCAAGGCGTGGAATGCACAGAGGTTGGCACGACTCTCTAGCCCCCAGGGGAGAGGCACCAGTTCCAGAACCTCCACAACTGTCACATCAACGCACACCCTGGGCCGGGGACCCGGGCCTCCCGAATCTAGCCACACCCACTCCCTCGTCCTTCCCCATCACCGATCTGCAGAACGTGCCCTGTACTATGAAGCCTTCCTCTAGCCCTGGGCGATTGTAGCAGTGAACTTCCATGTAGCCATGACAAATGACCCTGCTGCCCCTCTCTCCGTCTCCCTGTCCCAGGACATGGCGCGCTCTTGAGTTCATTTGTATATTTATTCATTCGTCCAACATCCTTGAGCGTCTGCTGTGTGCCAAGCCTTCATCCTGCTCATCGATTTCTCCTGCTTGAATTTCCATTCCCTTTTCTTTCCCCTAATCAAAATCCTGCTTACCTGGGGACTTGTCTCCCCCTCTTTACATCCCTGACACATTAGAATGAGAGGGGCAGAGACCCCAAAGCAAGAACACTGGTGTTCGAGTCAACTTACGGCATGAATTTTCTCAGCCTCAGCTGTCGCATCTTTAAAGTGATACAATGATTGCCCACAACAGAAATGTTGGCATACCATTAGCATCAAAATACCAGAGCAGGAGAAGTCTTCCTATGAAAGCATTGTGTCAGTTGCCATACAAACATGCAGAATGGGCTGACTGACCGCTCCTAGCTCACCTGGCACTCGCCCTCTCCACACTCCGGCTTGTGCACACTCAACAACACGCCCTCGGCTTCTCTCCACTCCAGCCGTTGTTAGCCTTCTCTGATCAGCTGGAGTGCAAGCAGTGTGAGGGGTGGAGGCACATCCTAATTTCTTGTCCCCATGGTGCCCACAGAAGTGCTGGGCACAGCCCACCTTCTCCAGGTCTGAGGAAGGAGCTCTGCTGAAGTGAAGGCACAGTGTCCAGGGAGCGTGCGCCCAGCCTCATGGGAAGGAGAGGAGGCAGGCGGAAGACCTCACACTTGGATCCCTGGCCAGCAACCACCCAGAGCTGACACCTGCAGGGCTGTAAAGAGATGAGCAGCCCAGTACTTCACGCCACCTGCTGCCAGGCTACCCACGTTCCAGAGCTGCCAGGGGGTCGGTCCAGTGCCGCCACACCTTGGAATAAAGAGCCACCAGCCAGCCAGACCTGTGGTGGTGGCACAGTGGATAAAGCGTTGACCTGGAATACTGAAGTTGCCAGTTCAGAACCCTGGGCTTGCCTGGGCAAGGCGCATATGGGAGCTGATACTTCCTGCTCCTCCCCCCTTCTCTCTCTCTCTCTCTCTCTCTCCCTCTAAAAATAAATAAATAAAATCTTACCTAAAAAAAGACAGCGAGAACCACCAGCCCATAGATTGATTTGGGATGTAGCATGTTTTTCCAGCAGGTGCTGGAGCTCCTGTTCCCTTTGCCAGCCTAGCGAAGGCTTTTCTCTAGCCCTGGGGTTACAGCAATAAATTTCCATTTAGCCATGACAAATGACTCTGCTGCTTCCTCTCTCTCCACCGGCCCTACCTCCTTCTTCCGAAGTGTCCTTCTCAGAGGTGGCTCGAGGGCCTTTCCCTTCCTGTGATGTGGGTGGATTCAGGCATTTCCAGTCCCCCAAAGCTGGTGTTACTCCCAAACAGGCTGACTGTGACCTGATGGGGACAGAGGCAGGGGCCGGGAGAAAGAGGAAGAGAAGAAGGCCTGTGTTGAATGGGGGGCCAGCCTTCCCCAGGTAAAGTCATCAAGAAGAAATCTGAATAATAAGAGGTTGCCGGGAGAGAGGGAGGGCAGAGGGGAACGGAGGGAAGAGGCAAAGGCTGTTCATTAGTTGCATTAATTCAAGGGGAAAGACAAGTGATTAACTAACTCACCCCCAAGGAGGAGGCTCCTGCTTGCGCCTTCCTTCCTTGCCAGGAAGCAGAAATAATTGAACTGAGTGGCTCTGTTGTGCTCCATTTGAACTGGGGCTCATCAGGGGAGGGGGTGCTGAAGGATGGGGCTCTGCTGTCACCTCTCAGCGACACATACTAACGGAGGGGAATGGCAGCATGGGCAATGTCACACCATGGACAGTCCCCCTAATTGTCTCTCTCAACCTTGGAACTCCGATGCTCACTCTAACATAAAGGCCTCCGCTCCCTGAGCACAACCTGTGAGACTAGGGGCTGGGAGGGCACAAACTGGAGGGACAGGTAAAAACCGACACCGGCTCGAAAGGTGTACATCTTCGAAGGGAGTAATCTTCATTCTCAGAGTAAAAAGCCCATGGGAGCAATATTCAGAAGGGGAGGAAGCGCCATTGTTGTTGTGCCTGTTAGGGGCGGGCCCTCCGTTTGATTGACCCGCACGCCCCGCACCCCTCATACCTGCCAGGCACAGCCCTGCAGGACAAGGAAGACACAGCCCCGCAAGGACCTCTCAGACTCGATGGAGAGACCGAGTGTCAACAAGTCACTTCCGTACGATACGTAAGGGTAAGACCGGGGATTGTACAGGAAGGAGGCGCAGAGTGAGGCTGTGAGTTTCTGGACTGTCTCCGGAGGAAGGGGGTGCTGGAGCCCAGTCCTGGACCTGACTCCATTAGTCCGGCTGATTCAGGGGGCGTCCCCCGGTCGGCCGCTCCAGATTCTCCAGCCCCCGCGTCCTTCGCCAGTTCACGAATTTCCCAGGTTGCGCTGTCTTCCCTCCCGCTTCCTCTTGCAGATCGCTGCAGAGGGAAAGGGAGCCTCCCGCCCCGGGCCCCGCCTGCCCACAGGTGCACCCAGGAACAGGAGGCGCACACCCGGATCCTCATTAGAGTCCTCCTTCACACAGGTTTCCACCCTGGGACTCGGCCCTGCCAACTCGTGACCATGGTTTTGGCAACTCCGAGGCCACTCTTTTTATTTTTTTTATTTTTTTATGTATTTATTTATTTTTAATGAGAGAGATAGAGACAGGAAGGGAGAGAGATGAGAAGCATCAACTTGTAGTTACAGCACTTTAGTTGCTCGTTGATTGCTTCTCATATGTGCCTTGATGGGGGGGGGGGCTCCAGCCAAGCCAGTGACCCCCATGCTCTAGCTAATGAGCCTGCATTCAAGCTGACAACCTCGCGGTTTCGAACCCAGGACGTCAGTGTTCCAGGTTGATATTCTATCCACTGCACCACCACAGGTCGGGCTACAAGGCTACTCTAAAAAGCATTCTCTCTCAATGCACTCTTTAGGATGCATAGTCTTAGAGTAAAGAGCATATCCAGGCTGAGGAAACAAGACGGTCCAGCTGGCCTGGCCGCACCTGCCCTAGAGAGAAGCAGGAGGAGGATCCTCCATAGCTTTTCTCCTCCCTCACCCCTCTCCCGTTCTTGGCTGGGTCATCCACCTCCTCCTCCAAGGGCTGAGGATCAGCTAATACAAGGAGGAACAGCAGATCTTGGCTCTGTAAGAAGTGTCTCAGACAGAACTGAAAACCAGTCTCTTCCAGGTCACAATTGATTCTGAGTTTCCAAGGAAGAGTGTGTGCTGTCCCTTTCCCTGTCATGTGACTCCAACCCCTGCCTCCCAGTGAGTACGGCCCCTGTACGGTCCGCCCGTCCCAGGAGAGCTCAGCCTGGGCGCCACCTCTCCAGGGCGGCACACCTGAAGGGACAGCCTCGGCGCTCTGCGATAGAGAGCCCGTTCTTCCCTGTCGCCTCAGCAATGGCCCTTTCTGGCCTGACTCTTCCACCCAGCCTCCTGGACCGAGCCAGGTCAGGCCACAGTTCCTCATTTTCTCAGATGAAGCACATGGTCCGACTGCTCCCTCCACCATCCCCCACCACACACACACACACACACACACCGAGCACACCGAAGACACTGGAAGACAGTCCAACAAGTTGGTCAGATTTAGTCAACCTCAGCAAAGTTTAGCCCTGAACAAACTGGTAGTCCCTTCCCTCCCAAAAGTTGCAGCAGAAGGTGCCAATGGCCAGCTCGGAAGCAGGACTCTCCCACAGCTGTGCTTCACACAGGACCACACACATTCCCATCAGCTTTCTGTGCCGGGAGCTGGGGCTGCGTCAGGAAAGGGGGCACGCTGAGCATGGCCAGCGTGGGCACAACTGTGGTCAGGAGTGGAGATGGGCTGACCCATACAGCTGAAGGGTCCTTCACCCCATTGATTCTACTCCTCACCTAAAAAGAATGTAAATAGCAGCCAAGTTCTACAGTTGAGGTTCAAGTGCTAGGAGTTGGGGGAGATTTGCAAAGTTTCCACTCCCTTACCACTCACTTTCCCTGAGAACTGAAGCATCCAAGGGGCCTGAGAGGTCATCAAGGCCAAGCCCCTGGGGCCCGAAGGTAGAAGTAACTCAACCAGGTCAATGTCAGCGTGGAACCTGAAGCAGACCCCCCAGGTCACCCAGCACTCAGACTCAGGTTGTCATACCATCACACAGCATAGGTTCTTCCAAACTCAGCTGAGAGGATAAGGAAGATAAAGACTGAGAGATGCAAACATCCACAATGATAAGCAGAAGAGCTCTTGAGGGACCCAGCCCCAAGCTGTCTCGCAGAAATCAATCACAAAGCATTTATTGATCAGTTATAAGGCACCATGGCAGTGGTTCTCAAACTCTTTGAAGTCAGGGCGCATTTAAAATCCTACAAATAATTGTAGGTGCACTATATACAAATTTCTGAGAAATATGCTATAATAATTAAATCAGATATTAAAGAAAAAAATATCAAGTCCACGCGTGCTTTTATGGTGATTAAATGAAATAAATACGATAAAATTAAGTTTATTCTGACATTAAAAAACATTTTTGTGTTACATTTTTTGAGTTAAGCTTTTTAGAATTCATAAAAAAGAGGGGTTAAAAATAAAACGACAAAAAAGTTATCTTTTTATATATATAGATACATTCTTAGTAAGATTTAGTAAATTCGGCAGGTCCTGGCGTGAATGTGCTAAGTTTTTTCATTCTTGTGTTTATGAGAAACATGAGCCTGATGTGTCCTAGCGATTTCTTCAATGTTTGGGCATGTATTTGAAAGGCAAATTCTCATTTCCTTGTCAATACATTGAAGAATTCCTCTCTTTTTACTCTTAATTGTGTTGATGGTAGAAATTCACATAAATAGGATGTTGAAAATTGTAGTAAAATGTTCAAAACTTTTTTAGATGTTGCCGCATATTCTTCTTTTATAAAAATCCAAAAGGAGTCAAGAGACAATTCCTTATGTTTAATCATCAATCCAAAACCCCCACCGTACATACCATCTTAACTTTACACCAAACAAAGGATAGAAGAAACTTGCCTCCAGTCTTTCTGGGGAACATGGGGGGTAGTGTAAACAATCCAGCACCATAGCTTAACAGCCTTTTGCAACCTAATCAGGCAAGTGAGGTGGGGGGGTTGGCAGACTGTCAGCTTACAGCCAATTCTCCATACCTCTGTTCCCCAAAAATCTAAACTCCAAAAACCATGTTGTTTTTGGTCCCCAACAGGCACATATTTCTCTGGAATACCACAGGGCGCACCTGGAAATCTTCTAGGGCATACCAGTGTGCCCTGGCACACACTTTGAGAACCACTGCACCATGGAGAGTGAGGAGAGGGATAAAATAGGGCAGCATCTAGCACAGCGTCTGGTCCCAAGTCACATTATAGGTGCTCATTAGATGTTTGTTGCATTGCATTGCATCTCATTGAGCCACGATAATAACAACCAAGATTTACTGAGTGTTGACTGTGTGCCAGAGACCCTGTCCCGAGCTTCTTTCCTGCATTTATCTCATTCCGGCCTCACCACAACTTTAGAAGAAGGATGTACCTCAACTTTTCAGGTAAACTGAAGTGCAGAGACATTAATGCCAAAGTTATCTACCTGGCAAGTGACAATAGGATCGTGCATTCAGCCACTAGATTATAGAAGCCAGAGGACACCCATATTCTACGTCCACCTGTGGCACTTCTAAGCTGCACGACTTGAGGTCATTCAGCGTGTCACTTAACCTCTCTGAATACATTTGAAAAAGTGGGTAGACTACTGACTACTTCACAGGGCTGCTGTGAGGACTCATCGGATCCCGCCTAGCCCGAACACTGACTGTCGTCATGGTGTAACAGCCCCTCCTGCGAGAGCTCAGCGCACGGAGAACTAACACGCACGTGAAACCAGAGATGAGCACCTCCCGTGAGGCTGTCGCGAGGACACACGGAGGTCGTACACTGCGCACTCAGGAGAGAGCTTGGCACAAAGAGTGTGCTTAGCAAGTGTTAGCGATTATCACGACCGTCTTCACCATGTCATCACCATCATAACAGGGCAGAGAAATGTGCTACAATGGGACTTTCGAAAACTGGGCTGGTGCATAGGAGAAAGCTTTCAGGGGGGTACAGGCTGGTCCGGGAAGGATGGCTACGATTGAGAGGGGCACCTGGAAGAGACCCAACTGCGAATTCACAGGATCCAGAGAGGCAGGCTCCCGCCTCCTGAGGGGCTGCGGGACGATCTATCCAGGCCTCGAGAGCACACCTCGCTTCCCACCCAAACTGTGAGCAGTGGAACCTAACCTACTCCTCGCTGGCCGCTGGCCGCTGGCTGCTGGCCGCTGGCCGGGGCTTGGGACCGGACGCCCTGGGAGGTCCCTGGAGCTCCTGGGAAGTGATCAGACCAGCTGAGAACTAAGGAAGCTGCTTTCTCTCCCTCCCCCCCATCTCCCCTGAGCCCCAGCCGAGCCGGCCACTGTTGTGGGTCGGATGTGGGATTTGTGTGCCGTTTACAGAGCTGCCTTATTATCCCTGAACCTGAAAGCATCACCGGTATTAAATTCCAGCATCGGGCCGCTGTTTGCGCTCCTGAGCGAAGGAAGGAGAGAGAGCTTTATAACGCTCTGCAGAAAGCGGAGCCTGAATCATTGGTGAGCAGGCATCGCAGGAGGCCCAGAGCCAGGGTCCGGACAGGGCTGCTTCCAGAAGGACAATGCCCTCTGTGGCAGGTCCAGCTGTGCCCCTCTCCCCCCAGCCATCCGGAAGCCCTTGGTCGCTGGATCACATGAACTGTTGTTCCCTTTATCATTAGACATCCTGGAGGGGTGGGATGTGGTGGCGGGGGCAGGAGGCCCCTCACTATGTTAGAACAGAGCCAGGACAGGCAATTATCTTCCTGTGAGAAGAGAGAAGCTCTGTCCCGGCTGCCTCGGCTTAAAATTGGAATGTTTTTCAAACCACCTGTGATTCATCTTGGGCTGGCTGACCGGACCTGCGGGGAGCCCGCCGGCAGGAGGCAGCTTCGAATGGGCAACCCGACTGGATCCGGGGCCCCAGCCCTTTCTCCAGCCTCCACGTCAGCTGGGAGCGTGTGGCTGCTGCGTCCAGCAGCTCCTGTGATTCATTTTCCTCTTGGAGCCACGAGCTCAACCCCTCCATGAGAAAGGTTACGATGGGAACACAGGACGTTTGACTTTAGAGACGTGGGATGAATTAAAACGTGGAAAGGAACAGGAGGGAAACAGAACAAGACAGCATCCTGAGCATCTGGGGGCCAGCCGGTCCTTCTCCCGGCCCAAGCCACGCCCCTCCCGGCCCTTCCAAGCCACGCCCTCCCGGCCCAAGCCACGCCCCTCCCGGCTTCGTCCCCAAGCAATGTGAGCAGCGTGCAACAGAAAAATGCCACCTCTGGTCCTTGTCCTGACTGAAAGGGAAGCCAGATGGTGAGAAGCTAGGGGAATTGCTTGGCAAGTGGAATGGGGAAACTGAGACAGCTGAACACACTGGCCGAGTGACTCACGACCAGATACAGGTCACCTCCGGAGAGGTAACACCTAGACCTCAGTTGTATATTAGCCCCAGGCCCAGGTGGGCAACCCCTGTGATGACTAATGACCCCCTGCCCAGGGGTTGACCATCAGTGGAGACCACGACCCTGAAAGGACACACCTGGAAAAGCTGACAGATATTCTATAGAAGAGAACTTCCCTAAACTCCTGGTCTACAAAAACCCTCAAAATAAAGGCCCCAGTCGTCCCTCCCTCCCTGAGCATGCCAACCCCTCTCCCATCTCCCTCCTCCTCTTCTTCCCACAGGCGAGCATCTCCTAAACTCTAAGAGTCCCCAGGAGACATACAAGCAGGGGAGCAGCGGGCAGCGGCAGCTCGTCCCGGGATCACCCCGGCACCTGTCCCCAAGGCCCCCCTTTCTCTGACCCCCTAGTGAGCCAGAGCAGCCCCCCAGGCTCTCCTGTTGAGTCTGCTACCTAAACTGTCCTTGTTCACTGTCCCCAGCTTTAATAAACGTACTCTCAAAATCACCCGGACCCATGCTGTGAAATTTTTCCTGCATGAAGCCAACAACCCACACACTACCCTGCCTGGCCCTTGGCAGACCCAAAGGGCCAGGTCCCCTTTCCGGTAACAAAAGGACTTGGTAAGTCCCGGGCACCCTGGACTAACCACCCACTTCCTCTGCAGGCCCTTGAGGTGGCCAAGACCCTGAAGTACAGAAGGGGACAGAAGTAGCCCCAGCGCTGGTCTGGAGCGCGGGTCGATGTCTTCCCTGCCCCGCAGAGCCCCTCCCAGAAGTACTGCAACCCGGGTAGGACCAAGAGGTGCGGCCTCAGACACCGGACAGGCCTCTCTCCGCACCTGGGAAACAGGACGAGCGCCCTGCTGTGCTGACCTCACAGAGCCACCAGGAAGCTCATGGTATAATGTTGGTGACCGCTCCTGACACCCTGGAAAAGCCAGAGCCACCACTCTCACTCCAGCCACGTCACCAACAAACTGCGGGGCCTAGAGCAATGTCACCTTGTTGCTCATTTCCTCATCCTGGACATGAAGGAGTGGACGACTCCTGAGATCTCCCCAGGCCTGTGATTCCGGTCTGGCGGGACCCCACGCCCCTAGGCCACTGGACCTGGGGGGCCTTCGGAGGGACCTGGAGGGGCGGGGAAGGGGGAGCATCAGGGGTCCCTGTCCAGCTGCCCTGAGGGAGACATGCCCACCCTCCACAGGAGCCTGGAGCCTGCAGCCACCACACACCCTCCCAGCTCAGGCCCAGGCCGTCTCTCCAGCTGGGAATGGAACATTCCGTGGTAAGAACTTCCACAGCTCCCCCTCAGGCTTGGAAGTCAGGCAGGTGGACTGAGGTGCTGATCTCCCCCAGAGGAGAATACCCTCCCCTGCTCCCAATGTTTTTAGGCTTGAAGCTCCCTCCTGAAAACATTCACTGAATGCCCCATGTCAGTGAGTCCGGAACCCTGGGGAAGCTGCACGTGACTCGGGCAGGCAAGGTGAGTGTGGGCAGAAGGGTGTGTCCCCGGGGCTCAGGGGCAGGGCAGGAGCACAGAGCCTTGGTGCACAGTAGAGAGAGCACAGATCCCAGGCTGAGTCCCAGAGGATGTATCCTGAGGTGGCCCGAGAGACGAGGCCAGAGGGCTCCCAGCGACCACAAGAAGCTGGTGCACCGGCGGAAAAATGAGGCTTCAACAAGGAGATTCTTTTAGTAAAAAGCTGAGCAACCCGTGGAAAACTCCGTCCAGGAGCTAGAAATGAATGGCCATCAGCCAGCTCTCCCCATTTAGGGGCCTCAGCTTGTCATCTGAGCACAGCAAGGCAGGGGACAGACCCTCCGGATGCCAGGCCACAGGCAGCAAGGCCAAGTGCTCCCAGACCAAGGAGCCCAGGTCCTGCGGATGGACGGGGGCATGAGGAGAAGAGAGGGGAGGTTGTGGCTCTGGAGCCCTGGGGGAAATCCACCAACCTCCCCTCTCTGGGCCTGAGTGTCCTCCCTTCAAATAAGGGCTTGAACTGGGCGGTTCCTACAGCCCCTTCCCGGTCTGACATTGTGGGATTCTACGGTTATTTTTTTTTTTTAATGATTAATTAGTTCGTTAATATTGAAACAATACAAAAATTTGAGAGGAGAAGAGGAAGGTAAGAGAGAAAAGCTTGAGGCAGTAGGAAGACAACTGCAGGCCAGCCAGGCCAAAGAGCGCTTTTTAAGGCCCGCTGAGCTTGGCAGAGCGGGACAGGACCTTCGGAGCCAGTGCCCTCGGCTGTGCGAAGAAGAATGAACTTGTCAAGGCCCGAACTTCCCCGTGACTCCTCAGCGCAGCCAAGCAGGCACCGGGTCAGCTGGAGCCCTCTGCCTTTCAGCTTGGAGACAGCTCCGAAGGCCCCGGGGCCAACCCAGACCTGGGCCCCCGGAGAGCTGAGCTCTGAGAACAGAGGGCCCTCCGTCTCCGATGATGACCCTGTCCGCACGAGAGCCTGCTGAGAGGTTCCCGGGCCTGTGGCCACAGCCCGAGCCAGCTGCTCGTGGCTAAGTGGGGCTAGGCCAGCCCAGGCGGGAGGATTAATGACAGTGATTGAATATTTTATAAGTGGAATATTGTGTATTTTCCAAAACCAAATGGAATGTCATTTTTTTTTTTTTCCGAGAGAGATGGCGGACATCACTGTCTTCGTTTCCCATTCAAACCACAACTCCCTCACAAGCAAGATTAATGGGACTTGGAGTTCCCCAGGGAGAGAAAGGGAGAAACAAGATCCCGCCTCTCTGTCTCCTCTCTCTCCTAGCCTGGCCCCACACTGCTGCCTCCTTCCTCACCCAGAACTCGAACTCACCACACCCTGGACCACTCGAGCAGCCGCCTGGGCTGTGCCCCCTTCCCTGGACCCTGTGTCCACACTGAGATTGAATCACAGGGTCACCTAAGCCAGTGGTCCCCAACCTTTTCTGGGCCACAAACCGGTTTAATGTCAGAAAATATTTTCACGGACCGGCCTTTAGGGTGGGACGGATAAATGTATCACGTAACCGAGACAAGCGTCAAGAGTGAATCTTGGACGGATTTAACAGAGGGAATCTGGTCATTTTTTTAAAATAAAACATCGTTCAGACTTAAATATAAATAAAACGAAAATAATGTAAGTTATTTATTCTTTCTCTGAGGACTGGTACCAAATGGCCCACAGATTGGTACCGGTCCGCGGCCCGGGGGTTGGGGACCACTGACCTAAGTCACCCCTCTATTACCAAGAAACAGAGTACCAGACATGAACACTTCTCCCAGGTCTTCCTTCCTGTCTTTCATCCGAGCTCTTACTTTCTTTAGGAATGCCCTCCTTTGGTCTAACTGAAGTCCATCTTGTTGTAGATGAAGGTCATGTCCTCTACATGTTGACTTTTGTGGACAGTGAACTCGAACTGGTCTCCCTCCTTAGGGCAGAAGCTCTGTCTGGTTTTGATATGAAAGTCTTTGGACTGAAGTGCTTCCGAAACTCTGAGCCTCGCATTGCCTCCTGACCCACCCTCCCAAGCAGTGCCGGCCTACGCAAACCGGGCCACGTGACTGGCGCTGGGAGGGCAGGGGCCCCTTCGCTTCTCGGCACCGGCACGTGCTCCAAAGCCACCCACAAGCTCCACCACTTTGCATCTGCCCTGCAATCCTTCATGCCAGTTGACTTTTCATCTCCAAATCCCTGTTCAAATTAAACACAAACCCACACACTCTGTCCCATTTTCTTTTGAAATAAATCATAAGCCCATGCCAGAAACAACTCAGGGTGTTCTCTGGAATTTCTAAACAGCATTAACGTCTTGTGGGAAATGTCGCAGAGTGTTGGTCTGAATTTATTAAGTAATTTCTCAGCTTAATATATATCTTTCCAGCCCACCGTCGGACAGCATTTACCTCTAAAGGAATGTTAGCTGCTCCTAGTCACTGTGCACGCTCCCATCCCAGCGTGCCGGTGCCCAAGCCCAACCTGCTCACTTCCTCAGGTGGGCAGATGTCAGGTGCACCAGTGTGACCTTGCTTTGCAGAAGGGAAGCCCCAGAACTCTGGGGTCTAAGGCTGCCTGACGGCTCTTTATTTCTGAGGGCGCTAGGATGCCATTACACCGCACGCATGGGGAGGTATCTGAACTCACACACATGTTAACAGCAGATGCAACCAGCTCACACCAGGGCAGACCAGAGAATGGCTCAGGGAAGGAACGGTAGTCCCCCCCAAACCTCCATCAGCCACTAAGAAACCCCAGATGAACATACCGCTGAAAGTACAACCAGTACTGACTGGATAAAATAGTCCCAGACAAGCCCCCTAGCCTGCCTTCTCCTCTTCAACCACTGATCGTTCTGAAGCCCCTCCTTTACAGAAATGTTGGTCCTGTCCTTGGGATGTTGAGCTCTGGTTTCAATCCAGTGACACACCTGTAAAGACCAGCTGCTCTGTACAAAGCTAAAATGAAGGAGGAAGCGAAGAGGCTATCAGCCTGGGTGCTTCCTATCTGTCCCAGGTGCTGCGGTCCTCCACCTGTGGCTTCAGGCCCACACTGACCAGGGCAGGGAGCATTTCCATTGCAGCCGCCCGGCATCTGGTGGGCCTGGACTGGTCACGGTACTCTGAGCCCACTATCCAGGGTAGTTAAGCCTCGGGCTTGTCACAACTCTGCATGTCAGCTCTCCTCCGTGCTACATAGAGGACAGTATAATATACAGATCAGCAATCTGGACCCTGCCTGGCCTGTGGTGGTGCAGTGGATAAAGCGTCGACCTGGAAACTGAGGTGGCCAGTTGGAAACCCCAGGCTTGCCTGGTCAAGGCACATATGAGAGTTGATGCTTCCTGCTCCTCTCCCCCTTCTTTCTCTCTTCCTTCTCTCCCTCTCTCTCTCTCTCCCCCCTCTCTAAAATGAATAAATAAAATCTTTAAAATAAAAAAAAAAGAAGAAGAAAATCTGGACCCTGGAATCAGACAGAGTTGGAACCCCAGTTCTGTTGTTTACCAGCTGTGTGATCTTAGACGACCTGTTTAACCTCTCTGTGCTCTAGTCTCCCTATCTGTATGAAGGGGATAATATTAGTGCTTCTGTCATAGGGATGCCCTGAGAATTTAAATAATATGCATAAAAATGCCTAAAACAAGGTGTGGCAATTGCTTTTAAATAATGAAGCATTCGTGATCCTTTAAGTATCGCTTCATTATTTTCAAATACTTGCTCTTGTTTTATTATCTGCCTGGCGGAGTCCGCTTTGCTTCTCTTCTTCTAATGAGACACACAAGCCCCTCAGTCTCTGCACACTGACTACCGTCTGGTGACTGGGGGGAGGGTCCGTAGGTGGCTGTTCATGCTCAGGTGTGGCCAACACCTGCTTCCAAAGGGGTTCTTCTCCCCGCACACCCCACTCTGAGGGTGCAAGGACGCACTCGGCCCTCCGGAGGTTTGCATTCTGGATCTGACTGGAGGCAGAAGTTGCCGCCCTGCCTTTCCAAGGCACTCCCGAGCTCCTCCCCCAAGAGCTCGGCCAACGGCTCCCGCGTGCAGAGCGAGGACAAGGCGAAAGGCCGGAAGGCTAAGGAGACACTGGAACTGTATTTCTGGGTGCAAGCTTCAGTGAGGGGCCACTAACAAACAAAGTCGTCGTATGTCTAAAGTGCACACACAGCATGCTGACTCGCTGTATGTGCACATCGTGAAAGGATGGCCACCACCAGGTTAGTTACACATCTGTCGCCTCACCTAGTTACCTCTTCTTTCTTTCTTCCCCCCTGGGTGAGAATGCTTACCATCTACTCTAGGCCAATCTCAAGTATACACAGCAGCATTATTTTTTATTTTTTTTATTTTTTTTTTTGGTATTTTTCTGAAGTTAGAAACGGGGAGGCAGTCAGACAGACTCCCGCATGCACCCAATCGGGATCCACCCAGCATGCCCACCAGGGGGCAATGCTCTGCCCATCTGGGCATTGCTCTGTTGCAACCAGAGCCATTCTAGTTCCTGAGGCAGAGGCCACAGAGCCATCCTCAGCACCCGGGCCAACTTTGCTCCAATGGAGCCTTGGCTACAGGAGGGGAAGAGAGAGACAGAGAGGAAGGAGAGGGGGAGGGGTGGAGAAGCAGATGGGCGCTTCTCCCACAACAGCATTATTAACTGTCGTCACCATGTGATACACTCTTTCCCCGCCCCTGGCAGTCACCATTCTACTCTCCGTGTCTTTAAGTTCGACTTTTTAAGTTGAAACTAGTTTTAAGGGCCAATCTCAGGGCAGAAATTAAAGCAAGGGTTAATCAGAATACTTGTGGAAAGTATAGAAACCATAGTAAGGAACAAGAAATCTGAGACAAAACAGCAATGAATTAAAACCCACAGGGCCAGGGTAAGAAGCCAAGTAAAGAACTTGCTATTTGCTATTGGATATTCTGTCCTGTTCTGGACCATGTGTACTATTTGAGCAGATCCCACCTCCGTTCTGAGAACACACCTACAAAGGAGACGGAATCACAGGTCCATGTGCTGAAGGGAGTTTTATTAGGGGTTCCTTTTTATCTGGACTCACGACGTTACCCAATCTTCTGATTGGCAACATTGCCTTAAACATGTTACAGTTAACTGTAGGACTCTTCTGTACATCACATTTTAATTTGGGAAGACATGGGAGACATCCAGGTTTCCAGAGGGGATTTGCAAAGTGGTCAAAACTCACTGGAAATAGACTGACAGGCTCACGTGGGTTAGCAATGTGTAGTCTAAACTCCTTTATCAACTTCAGAGCACAGTTTTCTCCTCTCCATCAACATCTGAAGGATACTCTGAGTCAGTGGGAGATGGAATAGGCCCTACATTTATTTGGATTTTTTGATTTTTTAAATAAGTATAAAATTATGAGACTGTGTAAGATGTTTAATTCTGCCTCTTAAACCCTGATTGAAGTCACAGAGTGAGAGGACAGTCCTACCTGTCACAATGAGTGCTCAGACGGCAGGTGGGGGGCAAGGTGGGTCCTGAACAGCCGGAGGGAGGGCCCCGGACCCGGGAGTCAAAGTGCCTTCCTCACGGCCACGACACCCCACAGTTAATGAGCAGAGCTGCAGAAACGCCAAGGGGCCGGAAGACAGGTAGGAAGGTCAGAGGCAAACGGGCCAGAGCTGAAAATAAACCTAGGGTTAATGATAAATGAATTAAACCTTCTAGCTCAAACTAAACAGCCAATTTTGCCTTTGACATTTACAAGTATTTTTGTTACTTTCAGTTTTTATTTGTGTGTGTGTGTGTGTGTGTGTGTTCTCAGAACATATTCCATTTGTCTTTATTCCACATTCATTATGAAACTGCTTTAAAAAAAATATCCTGTGCTATTTCTAGCTATAGAATTGGTTCGGCAAGTCATGCCCTAGAAAGCTGTTTTCAAGCCTCGGTCTCCATCAGAATCCCCGGGAGACTGCGATCGGTGTGGCCGGGCGTCTGCACCTCCTGCAAGCGGCTCAGGACCACGGAAGCCTGAGAGCCATCGCCCCAGACAACGGCTTCCTCCACAGCCGTGTAAGCAACTGACACTGGGCGCTATAACTCTCTCACTGCTCTCCCTCGTTCATCATCGGGGACCCAGTGACATATAAGGAAAGTCACACGACCACTAAGAACCCCTTGAGAAGTGTGTCCTACCCTCGAGTCCCTCATCTGGAGAACCTAGTAGAAAGACAGAGCATCGCCATGGAGAGTTCATCACTAACACAAGGCATCCTGGGCTGGGTGGGGGTCAGGCTGGGGGCGGTCGTATTTGGGCACCTAACTAGGAGGTCAGACAAATAAGAGCTGGGGCTGCAGTGACCAGGGCAGGCTTTGTAATGAAAATGAGTCCTGAGGGGAACCCTCAAAGATGGGCCGAATATGCACAGACATGTACCTCGAGGCGTGTTACAGGGTGACAGTGACTGCCCCCGGGTTGCCGGACCACAGGGTGACGGTGAGTGCCCCCGGGTCGCTGGACCACAGGGTGACGGTGACTGCCCCCGGGTTGCCGGACCACAGGGTGACGGTGACTGCCCCAGGTTCCCGGACCACAGGGTGACGGTGACTGCCCTCGGGTTCCCGGACCCCAGGGTGACGGTGACTGCCCCCGGGTTGCCGGACCACAGGGTGACAGTGACTGCCCCAGGTTCCCGGACCACAGGGTGACGGTGACTGCCCCCAGGTTGCCGGACCACAGGGTGACAGTGACTGCCCCAGGTTCCCGGACCCCAGGGTGACGGTGACTGCCCCCGGGTTGCCGGACCACAGGGTGACAGTGACTGCCCCAGGTTCCCGGACCCCAGGGTGACGGTGACTGCCCCCGGGTTGCCGGACCACAGGGTGACGGTGACTGCCCCCAGGTTGCCGGACCACAGGGTGACGGTGACTGCCCCAGGTTCCCGGACCACAGGGTGATGGTGACTGCTCCCGGGTTGCCGGACCACAGGGTGACGGTGACTGCTCCCGGGTTGCTGGACCACAGGGTGACGGTGAGTGCCCCCGGGTTCCCGGACCACAGGGTGACGGTGAGTGCCCCCGAGTCGCCAGACCACAGGGTGACAGTGAGTGCCCCCGGGTCGCCGGACCACAGGGTGATGGTGACTGCCCCCGGGTCACTGGACCACAGGGTGACGGTCACTGCCCCGGGTTGCTGGACCACTCTCAGGGTGTCTCTCTTTGTGTCGCCAGACGCTAAGTAAAAGCTGCCTTTGGCCCCCACAGGCATTACCTAGTTGAAGCTCAAAGAGAGAGATGTTTATTTTAAGAGTCCATAAAATTTAGGACCAACTTAATTTTTATTCATTGTGAATCAATGCAGAAACCAGAATAGACCTACCACGTTGTTAATGAGTGTGTTGTGGACTCACGACACATTCTCAGCTGGAATCAGAAGATGATGAGAACTAGAGAAGGTCTCGGGTCTCCGATCCCACGTGCGGTTACCGTCCTGCCCTCGCCAGCGCACAACAGGAACGTCTCCAGGAATAGTAAGTCAGCAAAACCACAGTACTGGGTACAGGGGAAATCAAATACATGCGGTCTGTAGGGGGTATGCACAGTCCCACCCTGAACCTGGGCAACCAGGGCCACTGCCTTGGCCCCACAGTTTAGGGACCCCCGATGCCTGCTCCTCCTCCTGGCTATGCCCCTCCCCACGGGGTAAGGAGTCCACAGAGCTAAGAGACACAGACCAGCAGTCTCTGACCTCCCTTCTAAATAGCACTCTGGTACCGAAGGGACCCCTTGCCTGTCACAGGCCTGCTGCCCGGGCCCATATTCCCAATGGTGTCTAGTGCCATCGCCGTGGACACACCTAGGCCCAAGGGGTGGCCAAGGGGGCACTGTTGGGAGAGAGCAAGTACAGAGCTTGGACAAGTGGGAAAAATGCACGAGGCCCCTTATAGTTAGAGATGAGGGGGGAGTGGGTTAGGAGGACCACTCTTGCCTGAAGCTTGAAATCATCCGGGGAAGACACCAAAGGTCCCCAGCCTCTTGGGAATTGTGACATACCACCACAGGCTCCTTCTTTGTGGCTCCTTCCTACTCCCAGACCAACAACCAAACGTTGGGTGGCCTTATGCTGCTCCACACCTCACATTTCCATGGAGAGAGGAGCACTCTAATCTACCCCCTGGGCGGAAACACCAAAGCTCTCTCCATTCTCTCCCTACTTCCTTCTGGTTCTCCGCGAAGACCCGTCTAGTGGATGATGGCGGGGAAACATCTATTCATGCCCAGCCCAGCCCTCCCGGGCTCCCCCAGAGGCCCCTCCCGCCTGCGGCCGGCGCTGCCTCCACCCTGTGACTGGGACACCTGCAGATCCAATTCGCGGAGGGAGGAGCAGAAAGCCTGCCTTTGGCCTGAGACTCGGCTGCGTCCTCCATTCCTGCGGCGAACACAGACCTCTCTAGCGGCAGGCTCGAAGTCACCTTGTGCAGACGGTGACACGCACGCAGCTTCAGCAGGGCCGATTCCGCATGAACCGTTGATGGAACGGAACAGGAAGTAAAGAAGGAGACAACAGGAAGTAAGGAAGGAGACAACAGGAAGTAAAGAAGGAGACAACAGGAAGTAAAGAAGGAGAAGGAGAAAGGAAAGTCCTCATCGGTTAACGAACTGTCATGGCCAACCGGGAAGACAGCGGTTGAAGGAAATCCCCTAGTCTGGACGGAGCAGAGGAAAGAAAGGTTGAAAAGGCCACCGGAGGTTAGGGATGATGGCACAAACACAAGGAGAAGACGTTCCTGAGAACCTGTAAGGACTCCCAGGGGCAGCTAGCCTGCTCAGCAATGAGGAGTGGGATTCGGAAGGGCCCAGTGATTTCAAGGACCCAGCTTGGCTGCAGGGCATACAGGTCGATCTGGTCAAGCTCGGTCAAAAGCTGAGTGCCGATGGTTTCCCTGCTCTTCTCTGTGTGTGCCGTGGGACCTGGCACTCCTCTCACTGTGGGCAAAGGAGCCTTTCTGAACGGCTGGTTGGACGGGACTGAGCTGTTGCACCACGAAGGAACCGCGGTGCTCAGCTAAGCCACAGGCCCAAAGTCAGTGTCTATCTGCGAGGACAACTCTCCCAGGGCCATAGGTGGAGGCGATGAAAGTGGCGAGAAGGGACCGCGGGGGACTGCCGGACACCCCGTGCTGTGTGTGTCCTCTTCCTTATCTAACTTAGAATCCCCTGCCTCCACCTTGGGTTGACCAAGGGCACCTTGGATGTCAGAAAACTTAACACTGGGACTCATAAAACCGCACATGTGGGATGATATGCACCCAGAGCTGGTGAGATGAATTAACATACAGAAGCATGGAGGAACTGAAGGAGGAGGGTACAGAGAAGCAGTTCAAGACTGCCCTTGAGAGAAGAAAGTTGTGATGGCAAAAAAAGACACAGGAACAGAAGCGGGAAGATTTTTTTCAATGAAAGGAAGGACAGAGGGGCTGAAGGATGGAAGGGGGAAAGGGAGGGAAGGAAGGAGGACAGGAAGGAGAGAGGGAAGGAGGGAGGGAAGGAGGGAAATGATCAGGTAGGTAAATAGGGGAGCAAAGAAAAGGGAAAATAAATGTCTCTAAGTAAAACATCCCCATCCACGTGGAAACAAGGGTGTCTTCTGCATTTCATTCAACCCCTTCGGTGGCTGTTTTGTTTTAAAGACCAGCAGGGAATGTCAAACAGCTGTTTTCACGGTTTCTGTCACTTTGTCGAAGCTGCCCTGTGCGGTCTGACTGCTGGCACGCCAGGACAGCAGTGTGTGTCTGGGGGGGGGGGAGGGGGGCAGGCCCCCAAGAGCAGACAGCCGAGTGTGCAGGCAGCTCGGCAGGAGACAGAGCCTGGCCCCCAGCACGCTCCCGGGAGCCAGGAACCAGGACCCCTGGGAACGCAGCGGGAGAGAGATAAGCAAACACTTGATGCAGCGTTTCTCTTTCCTGATTTAAAATTTAAAGAAAAAAAAAATCCACCTAGTTCCTGATTTTTCACGGGGAAGAAAAAGCATCTCGGGAGCATCTCCCTGCAGAAGAAACAGCACGAAAATGCAGACGTCAGTCAGCCGGCAGGGGCTCAGGCCCAGGTCTGCGCTTCCGAGCTGTGACCTGAGGCTGCTGCTCGCCCCGTTCGTGAAATGGGGATAACACACGCCAGGTTCTAGAAGGATCCAAAAAGGTGATAACATGACACAGGGCTTGGGACACAGTAGGCACTCGGTAAATATGTTAAAACCCCTATCTGGTTAAAAAGAAAAGGAAGGAATGATGTGAGGGAGGGGAAAAGGAAGACAGATGTTAGTTAGATAAAAAGACAGATCTAGAGAGATACTGAGATTAAGATCAAGACCCAGGAAAGCCCTACGGTAGCCGAATGTTTGGTTCCTGATAAATATAAGAAGAGACTTCTCATGCTCCCCCCCCCTCCCCCGCCTCCCTGAAATAGTGAAGCCATTTAGCAATCACAAAGGTGGACCCTCCTTCCTGTCTCCCTGCCCAGTAAACCCTCCCACAGGGGCTCTTAACGCTGCCAAGTCCCACAGAGGTGGCCGTCCCAGTAAGGGGCCCCGGGGAAGTGGCCCCCTCCCTGGTGGCCTGTGCCCTCCTGAGAGGCACCTGAGAGGCACTGCACAGCCTCGTGTGTGTGTGTGTGTGTGTGTGTGTGTGTGTGTGTGGTGGGGTGGGAGTGAGGACACACTGGGGAGAGCAACTAAGAAGGGAAAGGACAGAAGCGCCAGGTTTTTTGTTTTTTGGGGTTTTTTTTACATTTTTCTGAAGCTGGAAATGGGGAGAGACAGTCAGACTCCTGCATGCGCCCGACCGGGATCCACCCAGCACACCCACCAGGGGGCGACGCTCTACCCACCAGAGGGCAATGCTCTGCCCATCCGGGCGTCGCCATATCGCAACCAGAGCCACTCTAGCGCCTGAGGCAGAGGCCACAGAGCCATCCCCAGCGCCTGGGCCATCTTTGCTCCAATGGAGCCTTGGCTGCGGGAGAGGAAGAGAGAGACAGAGAGGAAGGAGAGGGGGAGGGGTGGAGAAGCAGATAGGCGCTTCTCCTGTGTGCCCTGGCCGGGAATCGAACCCGGGACTCCTACACGCCAGGCCGATGCTCTACCACTGAGCCAACCGGCCAGGGCTAGAAGCACCAGGTTATAAAGGTCAAAGGTGTGGCCAGGCTGGTGTGGCGAAGGCTGTGGTCAAAGGTCAAAGATTAGGCCCTTTTCCTCACACGACCAGGGGCCCCTGCCATCTCCTCAGCACCCTGGTCCTCATCAGTCTTATCCCAGGAGACAAATGAGTGTCCCCCCGGCTTGGACCACTCCCCAGCTCCGTCCTTAGCCCTGACCCTGTACTTGGCTGTCTGGACGCGTGGTCTGGGCCTGGCCAGCGTCAGGGAGGCCTTAGGCGCCTGCTCTCCCCACCCCCTGCACGTGGGCCTACCCCGAACACTCACAGGGCCCCGAGCAAGAGCGTCCAATGTTACACATCAAGCTAACAAACTGCGGTAAAATAAACTCTCTCCCTGACAAATGTATCTTCGGAGCCTGGAAAGTTTAAAGTTGGGATTCTCAGGCTCCACGGAGTTGTGTTCTGGCACAGGGAGCCCCGGAGGAAGAGGACTTCCAGCCCAGCCTGCCCCCGCCTCCCCCTCGAGGGACCTCACACACACACACCCGTGGACACCCATGTGTCCAAGCCCTGCCCACACCCCCCAGTGACACAGTCCACTCGCAGGGGTCCCCAAACCTTTTACACAGGGGTCCAGTTCACTGTCCCACAGACCGTTGGAGGGCCGCCACATACACTGCTCCTCTCGCTGACCACCAATGAAAGAGGTGCCTCTTCCGGAAGTGCTGCAGGGGGCCGGATAAATGGCCTCAGGCGGCTACATG
Source organism: Saccopteryx leptura (assembly GCF_036850995.1). NCBI lineage: Eukaryota > Metazoa > Chordata > Mammalia > Chiroptera > Emballonuridae > Saccopteryx > Saccopteryx leptura. The sequence goes on along the minus strand of NC_089513.1, from coordinate 68,185,861 downwards.
CGGCCTGCGGGCCATAGTTTGGGGATGCCTGCAAAGGATGGGCTGGGATAGAAGCTTCACAGACACCAGAAGCCAGCGGGGGGCCATTCGGCTGAAGTATGGTGTAGAAAGGGGGCGTATCCTCTAGGCCCCCATGGGGAGGGTTATGGCTGGAAGAGGCCAGAGTCAGGCCCTCGAAAGTGCAGGGTCCAGGGCGGGAACCCCTCTGGCCAGGAGCTTCCCGCCAGCCCGCCAGCCCGCCAGCATCACGGCCCACGCCACACAGCGCAGGGCAGAGGGCACTGCCCTTGGATTGGCTCCCTGACCGGGCTCTCACTCCACCCTTCCAGACACAGGCTTACCAGCTGCAGCCAGAAACCCGGACTCACTCAGGCCCCACAGGACTTTGGGAAGGACTGCTGGGGTGGGGAGAGGGAGAGCCAGGCCGGAGCCTGAGGCAGGGTTGGTGCAGGGCCCGGACTGCCGAGGCAGGTCCCGTTGCTGAGCAGGCCCCCCACCAGGTTTAATGGAGCATTTCTGCTGTGCTCCGCAGTGTCGTGGCTCTTAATAGGCTCCCCTGGCAGGCCGCGAGGGCCCCGGCTGCCTCCGAGCAGCTGCGTGCGGAGCCAGGGAGTGAGCGAGCTGCTCGTTTGCAGACCACGTGCCTGTCGCCTTCTCGGGAACCCATCAAGGCACATCCTGGCACGGGCTCCCGAGGAGACATCACAGTTTAGTGCAATTCATCAACTTCATAGCTGCTGCCTGGGAGGAAGGGGGCCTGAGGAAGACAGCGCCTTCCCCAGGGCCAGCCCCCGACAGGAGCGGGCAGGGCTCCCACACGCCTCCCGCATGGCCTCCTGCCTGTCAAAGGCCGGCGGCTCCCCAGAGGTGGCCTGCCACCCGCCCAGACCTCTGCTGGCGCGGAGAGTGCTGGGGGACCGGAAACCTGGGGGAGAGCCAGGACTTCGGGGGCAGGCTGACTAGAGAGTCCCACCCTTGCGTCAGCCACAGGATATGTGATCTACATACAGCAAGTTACTTCAACCCTCTAGGCCTCTAATTGCCTGTCTGAAAGATGGAGGCAAAAGTAATTCCTACTCTTCGGCTTGATGTCCAGCTAGAGCCGTGCCAGTTTCAAAAGTACTGAGATGTTTGGTACAAACAGCGGTTCCCCGAGTCTGCTGTTCAGCCCAGAGGGGGCCCTGGGAACTTGTTAGAAATGCACATTCTGGCCCTGGCTGGTTGGCTCAGCGGTAGAGTGTCGGCCTGGCGTGCGGAGGACCGGGGTTCGATTCCCGGCCAGGGCACATAGGAGAAGCGCCCATTTGCTTCTCCACTCCCCCCCCTCCTTCCTCTCTGTCTCTCTCTTCCCCTCCCGCAGCTGATGCTCCATTGGAGCAAAGATGGCTCGGGCGCTGGGGATGGCTCCTTGGCCTCTGCCCCAGGCGCTAGAGTGGCTCTGGTCGAGGCAGAGCGACGCCACAGAGGGGCTGAGCATCGCCCCCTGGTGGGCAGAGCTTTGCCCCTGGTGGGCGTGCCGGGTGGATCCCGGGCGGGCGATGCGGGAGTCTGTCTGACTGTCTCTCCCCGTTTCCAGCTTCAGAAAAATACAAAAAAAAAAAAAGAAAAGAAAAGAAATGCACATTCTAGGCTCCAGCCCAGACCCACTCAAAGGAAACTCCAGGGCTGTGGCCCAGTGATCTATGTTCTTCAACAAGCCTTCCAGGTGACTCTAAAGCAGACTAAAGTTTAAGACCCCTTATCAAGCCTCATCCACCCACTCCCACCCCAGTGTGCCCTGCAACCTGTCTTCCAAAGTGGCTGAACCGGCCACACCTGTGGTGGTGCAGTGGATGAAGCATTCTGTGGTCGCCGGTTTGAGACTCCAAGCTTGCCCGGTCAAGGCACATACAAGAAGCAAGCAACTATTACGAGTTGATGCTTCCTGTTCCTCACTCCCTCTTTCTCTCTCTCTCTAAAACCAATAAATAAATACAAAGATTTTTAAATGGTTGAACCATTTTGCACTCCCACCAGCAATGAATGAGGGTTCCTGCCGCTCCGTGTCCATGCCAGCATTTGGTGTTGGCAGTGTTTTGGACTTTGGCCACCCGAACAGGTGTGCGGAAATTTGCATTTCCCTGGTGACATGCAATGGGGGAGCATCTTTCATATGCTTACTTGCCAACTGCATCTCTTCTTTGGTGAGGTGTCTATTCAGGCCTTTTACCCACTTTTTTTCTTAAATCAGGTGATTTTCCATTTGTTATGTTTTAAGAGTTCTTCGAATATTTTGAATAACAGTCCTTTCTCAGATGTGTCTTTTGCAAATATTTTTTCTCCCAGTCTGTGGCTTATCTTCTCATTTTCTAGAGGTTGGTTGATGCTTTTGGTTTAATTTTGTTTTGTTTTAGTAATGTAGAGAAAAGAGGTAAAAATAATAAATATTTAGGAAGAGATGAGTGTTACAAGAACTCTCAAACGAAAGCGCCCATCTGCTTCTCCACCCCTTCCCCTCTCCTTTCTCTCTGTCTCTCTCTTCCCCTCCCGCAGCCAAGGCTCCATTGGAGCAAAGATGGCCCGGGTGCTGAGGATGGCTTTATGGCCTCTGCCTCAGGTGATAGAATGGCTCTGGTTGCAACAGAACAACACCCCAGATGGGTAAAGCATCGCCCCCTGGTGGGCATGCCGGGTGGATCCCAGTTGGGCGCATGTGGGAGTCTGTCTGACTGCCTCCCCATTTCCAACTTCAGGAAAGAAAAAAAACTCTCAAACGTCCCACAGTGAAAGTTCTCCTAAGGTCCCAGGACACATGCCAACTGGCTCTAACCAGTCCCCTGGCTCCTGTCTCTTATTTCCACTTATCTGCAAAGACAAACATCTCCAGGGCAATTTTCTGCTTCAGTAGACAAATAATCACTTTCTTAACCCTTTGGGGACCACTGACGTCTTTGAGAATCTGAACAAAGCCACCGTCCTCCCCAGAAGAATGTACGTGCACACACCAGCACACACTCTACACACCAACTCGGTGTCCGCACACTCCTGAGGCCCAGACCGTGTTCAGTGACCCCACAGCAAGCGGCTCCAAACACTGAGGCAGAAAAGAAAGACCTGAGGTGCCATTGGGCCACCAAGGAGCAAAGTACCAGCCATTTTCTTTACAAAGGAAAACCCAAACCCACAGTTCCCGAGGGTGAGAGAGTCATCCTAGATCACATTTCAGATCCGCAGTCCAGGAAATCCAGGAGGCAGGAGAGGTGAGACAGCAAGCCCGCCATCAGGGTGGGCTCCCTCCTCCACCATGCAGCCCGCCTCCACCATGCAGCCCTCCTCACCATGCAGCCCTCCTCACCATGCAGCCCTCCTCCACCATGCAGCCCTCCTCCACCATGCAGCCCTCCTCCACCATGCAGCCCTCCTCCACCATGCAGCCCTCCTCACCGTGCAGCCCTCCTCACCGTGCAGCCCTCCTCACCATGCAGCCCTCCTCACCATGCAGCCCTCCTCCACCATGCAGCCTTCCTCACCATGCAGCCCTCCTCCACCATGCAGCCCTCCTCACCATGCAGCCCTCCTCACCATGCAGCCCTCCTCCACCATGCAGCCCTCCTCACCGTGCAGCCCTCCTCACCATGCAGCCCTCCTCACCATGCAGCCCTCCTCACCGTGCAGCCCTCCTCACCATGCAGCCCTCCTCACCATGCAGCCCTCCTCCACCATGCAGCCCTCCTCACCATGCAGCCCTCCTCACCATGCAGCCCTGCTCACCATGCAGCCCCCCTCCACCATGCAGCCCTCCTCACCATGCAGCCCTCCTCCACCATGCAGCCCTCCTCACCATGCAGCCCTGCTCACCATGCAGCCCCCCTCCACCATGCAGCCCTCCTCACCATGCAGCCCTCCTCACCATGCAGCCCTCCTCACCATGCAGCCCTCCTCCACCATGCAGCCCTCCTCCACCATGCAGCCCTCCTCACCATGCAGCCCTCCTCCACCATGCAGCCCTCCTCACCATGCAGCCCTCTTCCACCATGCAGCCCTCCTCCACCATGCAGCCCTCCTCACCATGCAGCCCTGCTCACCATGCAGCCCTCCTCACCATGCAGCCCTCCTCACCATGCAGCCCTCCTCCACCATGCAGCCCTCCTCACCATGCAGCCCTCTTCCACCATGCAGCCCTCCTCACCATGCAGCCCTCCTCACCATGCAGCCCTCCTCACCATGCAGCCCTCCTCACCATGCAGCCCTCTTCCACCATGCAGCCCTGCTCACCATGCAGCCCTCCTCACCATGCAGCCCTCCTCCACCATGCAGCCCTCCTCACCATGCAGCCCTCCTCCACCATGCAGCCCTCCTCACCATGCAGCCCTCCTCACCATGCAGCCCTCCTCACCGTGCAGCCCTCCTCACCATGCAGCCCTCCTCCACCATGCAGCCCTCCTCACCATGCAGCCCTCCTCACCATGCAGCCCTCCTCCACCATGCAGCCCTCCTCACCATGCAGCCCTCTTCCACCATGCAGCCCTCCTCACCATGCAGCCCTCCTCACCATGCAGCCCTGCTCACCATGCAGCCCTCCTCACCATGCAGCCCTCTTCCACCATGCAGCCCTCCTCCACCATGCAGCCCTCCTCCACCATGCAGCCCTCCTCCACCATGCAGCCCTCCTCACCATGCAGCCCTCCTCCACCATGCAGCCCTCCTCCACCATGCAGCCCTCCTCCACCATGCAGCCCTCCTCACCATGCAGCCCTCCTCCACCATGCAGCCCTCCTCCACCATGCAGCCCTCCTCCACCATGCAGCCCTCCTCCACCATGCAGCCCTCCTCACCATGCAGCCCTCCTCCACCATGCAGCCCTCCTCCACCATGCAGCCCTCCTCACCATGCAGCCCTCCTCCACCATGCAGCCCTCCTCCACCATGCAGCCCTCTTCCACCATGCAGCCCTCCTCACCATGCAGCCCTCCTCACCATGCAGCCCTCCTCACCATGCAGCCCTCCTCACCGTGCAGCCCTCCTCCACCATGCAGCCCTCCTCCACCATGCAGCCCTCCTCACCATGCAACCCTCCTCCACCATGCAGCCCTCCTCACCATGCAGCCCTCCTCCACCATGCAGCCCTCCTCACCATGCAGCCCTCCTCCACCATGCAGCCCTCCTCACCATGCAGCCCTCCTCACCATGCAGCCCTCCTCACCATGCAGCCCTCCTCCACCATGCAGCCCTCCTCCACCATGCAGCCCTCCTCACCATGCAGCCCTGCTCACCATGCAGCCCTCCTCCACCATGCAGCCCTCCTCACCATGCAGCCCTCCTCACCATGCAGCCCTCTTCCACCATGCAGCCCTCCTCACCATGCAGCCCTCTTCCACCATGCAGCCCTCCTCACCATGCAGCCCTCCTCACCATGCAGCCCTCCTCCACCATGCAGCCCTCCTCACCATGCAGCCCTCTTCCAGGAACCTGGAAATCAGCCACGTGCCTGCAGGACACAGTGCCCCTCCACCTCATTCTAGGACATTATACAGAGGTTTCTGCCTTCCTGGGCTTCGGGTTCACGGTGCACAACCCTACTAAGCACCAGCATTTTGCCAGGCACTGTGCTACAACAGATCCAACTGGTAAGAGCTAACATGTATTACATGCCTCTTGTATGTGCGCACTGCTCTAAGGACTGTGCAGATGTTATCTCATTTAATTCTCACAACAACTCTCTGAGGTAGATGCTTTATCAATGAGGACACTGAGGAACAGGGAAATCAAGCAACTTGCTCGTGGGATACCCAGCTAGAAAGCGGTGGAGCAGGATTTGAACCCAGACTGTCTGATCTCAGAACACACTCTTAGCCAGTTTACTCCCTCTCGAGATGAAAGCAGATATACTCCCTGCTTCATGGACCTCACAGGCTAGCTAGTGCATAGCATGGCCCATGCACTACCTGTTCTTTTCCTAAGTGAAGTTTTACTGGACCACAACCACATTTATTTGTATACTTATTGTGTCCACTTTAACACAACCACGGCAGAATTGAGGGGTGTGACAGACACTAGAGCCCTCAAAATTTACATTTGCTATACAGTCCTTTACAGAGAAAGTATGCCAACTCCTGGTCTTCAGAACCACCCTGCCCATCCCTGGGCCATTAGAGGGACACCCAAGGTAATGATAGGGACAATTACCGCTTGGTCTAAGAAGTGACCGACACACCAGCCAGAGTATATCCAGCCTGTCACCCAACTACTACTCGACTCCAGGATGATCAGCGAAGACAATATGGGAGTAACCTGCTCCTAATTGTCCCATTGTCACTCAATGTCCTAGGGCCCAGAGAGGACAGGTGGGGCACTGACTAGCAAGAGCCATGGCTAGTTCCAGGTGGAGGGTCCGTGTACAAAGAACAGATCCATTCTCAGGGGTCCAGACACTACAGGCAGCTTGGGAGAGGGTGAGCTCTGCCTTCCCCCAGAGGGCTTGATCACTGACCCATCTCACCACTCACTATCTACTAAGCGCCCATTGAGTACCGTGGCCCCAGGGTGGGCACTATGCTCAAAGCGAGTCCCACCATGGCTACAGTCTAGACGAAACCACACACTGGACAGGATTAGACAGAAAATACCGCACTGCCTCTTCCAATCCTGACATGCGCTGCCCCGGTGGCCTCCGGGCTTTGCCCCCTGGCAATGGAGGCCCTGTACTCGGGTCTCGGGAGACACATGGGGAAGATCAAATGTGAAGAAAGCCGCCCTCCACCATTTTTCTTTCTTCCAGCTCTTTCCAAGTCTACATCCTTCTAGGGCACAGCAGCTTGCTCAGCAAATAGCACTCAGCATGGAGATATATATATATATATGAAATAAGCCCCAAGTTCTTTTATTCCGCCTTGATTAAATGGCACCTAATGAAAAAAACATTAAGGAAAGAAGCTATTGACACAAGCGCTTTGAGGACGCAAAACCTCGGGCTCGCCTGAGCCTCTGCAAAGGCAGATGAAAAAGGTTAGAAAATATTTACATTCCAGAGACAAAATGTAGGTTAAATCCATACTGTTTCCTGTCTCTTGTCATCCTAAAGCTGAGTTGCCGTCTAAGTCTAGTTATGAAAAAAAAGCGGGGGGGAATAACTTTCCTGTCACGCCGAAGAGTTTAAGAGTTCTAAGGACTGTAAACTTGTTAATCACGAGACCATCAAAGTCCGCTCCGTGACACGCCGCCGTGAAATGTTTGCTGGAGGAAACTGTTCGCTCGGAGGGGCTAAGCGGTGTTTATTAAGGAATGTTGAATTTTCTCACCAGCCTTGCTGTAATTAATACGCCAACGATGACCCCACTGGTCTTGTTATAATTTAACCAGTGAGAAAAACTCAGCAGAGCCTCTTAAAATTAGGAGCATGACTAAAGGCATTCCTTCTCTCTCAAAAAAAAAAAAAAAAAAAGGTAAAATAAACAAGTTATTCCAACAGATTAAGTTCAAAACGCCATGCAGAATCTCAATTTTCCACAACAGGAGGATTCTTGTGTAAGGAGGTTTAATGAGACTGCCTGAAGACTTTTGTCCCTCGCTCATGCCAACACGCGTGCGTACAACGTCAGGTCACCAGGGTATATTCCTAGAGGCCCAGCCACTGCTCGTTCCGGCTACTTCACTCCAAGTCTGCCGAAAATACAAAAAAGTGCATCTTCTCCACAGGCCATTAGCCAGAATCTGCATTTCTGCCCCCGGAGCTCAGCGCCATAGAGAGGCTCTGGGAACGCTGAGGGAGGCCGCAGGGTAGGGAGCCGCAGTGGGAGATGGGGGGCTGCTCGGTTCTGGTTCTCCAGCCCAGCACAGGCCTCCTGGAGCCAGGGCTGCCCCTGGAAGGGCCATTGGCTTCTCAATGCATTTTCTCCTCCCACCGGGGATCAGGGAAGTGGTGCTGGCTGCTGTTGAAAGCTTTTTGGGTTGGACACAAATATTAACAGAATGACAACTGGAAAATAACAAATATAACGTTACTACAGCAGGCATCTCTCCGGGGAGCTGGCTGGCTGGCCCCGGCAGAGCTGATAGGAAGCCGTGTGGCGGTATCGGTCCTGGCCTCCCGGGCCAGGCACATCCCACTGGAAGGGACGACTCTTCTCCCGGACGCATCCTATGCGTGTCCCCAGAAGCAGGCTCGGGCTGCAGGTGTGGCTTGTGGGGCTCCAGGAGGACACTCAGGGCAGGGTTCTATTTTGAAAGATCAAGTGCTCAATAGAAAATAGTTGAAACTAGCCCTGGCTCATGGCTCAGTGGATAGAGCATCCACCAGACGTGTGGACGTCCCAGGTTTGATTCCTGGTCAGGGCACACAGAAGAAGAAACCATCTGCTTCTCCCCCCCCTCTTCCCCTTTCTCTCCCTCTTCCCCTCCGAAAGCCAGTGGCCCAGTTGGCTTGAGCATGGCCCCAGGCACTAAAGATGGCTCAGTTGGTCCAAGCACATCAGTCTCAGGTGCTAAAAGTAGCCAGTTGATTCAATCATCAGCCCCAGATGGGGGTTGCTGGGTGGATCCCAGTCAGGGCACATGTGAGAATCTGCCTCACTATCTCCCCCCCTCACCTAAAAAAAGAAAGAAAGAAGGAGAGAAAGAGAGAAAGAAAGAAAGAGAGAGAGAGAGAGAGAAAGAAAGAAAGAAAGAAAGAAAGAAAGAAAGAAAGAAAGAAAGAAAGAAAGAAAGAAAGAAAGAAAGAAAGAAAGAAAATAGTTGAAACCGTCCTCAATTTCTAGGCTAGGCTAAACTGAGAACCAGCTAGGTACCAAAGAGGCATTGAATCCTCACCGGCTCTCGGAACTGAAGGACAGCCAGACACCCAGGGGCAACCCCCCTCCCCTGCACAGTGAGAACACCCAAATGAAGATAAAAAGCTCTGGGGAGGCACCTTCTACCTCCCTCCCCTGCCCTGCCCTTTCCTGCCATGTTGGACCATCTCAGCTCCTTCTTCCCATTCTCCTTCCTCTCCCTACCTCCTTCCCCTCTGTCTCCCAGCACCCACCCTGCCCCTCCCCAGTTCCTTTTCCTGTGGCCTCTATCAGTTCACCTGAGCCTTCACGTGCTCAGCAAAAGGCGTTTCTCGCAAACTCGGGAGACAGACCTGTTAGCGAGAGGGGCCGACACCGTGCGGAACGCCAGGACAGAGCCCAGGGGTCACTGCCCTCAGGCTCCCCAGAAGGACAGGACTGCAGCTCTATCCTATTGGGAAGGCTGCAAGATACAATGTCAGAGACACGAGCTCTAAGTCCAAGAGACTCTGGTTTGAATCCCAGCTCTAACAGTTACTCGCTGTGTGATCCTGAGCAAGTTACCCTCCCTCTCTGGGCCTCTGTTTCTTACTCTGCGAAAGTGGGAATAATTGCACCCATCTCAGAGTTGCTGTAAAGACTCAAAGAGCATCTGGCCCATGACTGGTGATCAGTAAGTGAGTCCATCCCTTTTCCTTCCCTCTCCTTTCTGTAAGTCAGGAGTGTGGCTCTCTGGTCATCCGTGGCTTCCTTGAGAAACAGCCCAGGAGACTGTGTCAGGACCCATCCACATCACGCCTCCCTCCCTGCTCAGGACAAGCCAACATCTGCAGGGTGTTCTGCATTTTGTATCAAGCCTCTGCAGGGCCAGGTCAGAAAACCACAGTTAAAAGTCAAGTGGGGTCAGACTTGGGGAGTGAGTACTCATGAGAGTACTCCCATGTGTGAAGGGAACGGGGTTCTGGGTGGCTCGCCTGGTCAACGAGGTCTCCCCAAACCTGTTAACAACTGATTCCACTCCACCTCTCTCTTTAGCCCTGGAGTACTCGGCCCTCAAGCAACTGCTGCTCAGACAGCCGGCCTGGCCCACCTGAGGGCCCCTGGGCCGGACACTGCCACTCAGTCTATTCGAAGATGGGCCTGCCCCTCCGCGCATGAAGGTCAGTCGGGATTCCCCTTCCTGGAAGGAGTCTCACCCCAGCCCCCAGGCATGCACGCCTTCACGCAGTCAGATCACTGGGTATTTTCTAAGGGTCTCCCCTGGTCTGTCCATGAGAAAATGCAGGGACTACATAAAGTCCGGGGGAAAAAATCTACAGCTGTACATTCAAAACGTTTCCTAGAATAAAAGCCATGTTGATGATCAGTAACATTAGTACAGCACTTTGAAATTTCTGCAAAACCTTTATGCATTTAAACCCTGTCAAAGTAAGCTAACTGCAATAACGAATGACCCCAAAATTTCAGTGCTTTAACACGATGAAAGAATTTCTTCTTCTTGTCACATTTCTTTTTTTTTTTTAATTTTTTATTTATTCATTTCAGAGAGGAGAGGGAGAGACAGAGAGACAGAGAGAGGAGAGGGAGAGAGAGAGAAGGGGGGAGGAGCTGGAAGCATCAACTCCCATATGTGCCTTGACCAGGCAAGCCCAGGGTTTCGAACCGGCGACCTCAGCATTTCCATCTTGTCACATTTCAATGCAGGTGGGCAGAGGGGAGGGGAATCTACCCCGTGTAGACACTGGGGACCCAGGCTCTTTTCCTCATACAGCATTGCCCTCCTCCAGAATCTCCCAGTCCTTCACTTCTAGGGCCCAGGCAGGGAGAGGCAGCGTATGGGAGATCCTGGGGAAGGTTTCTACGGGCCAGGCCGAGAGGCGAGGGACCTGGGTTCCACATACATTCATAGGCCAGAACTCACATGGCCCACCCAATTCCAAGGGAGGCTAGATGCTAGGAGGAAAGGGACAGGAACTGGCAAACAGCACCCTATCTTTGCTACAAAACCATGAGATGAGTATTATTTCCCCAAAGAAGGAAACTAAGGCCCAACGTGGTTGACAATGCCCAATACCACTGCCCGTACATGCACAGAGACAAGGCCTGAGCCCCAGTCTTCCGGCTCCGGTCCGTTCTTTCTCACACGGGGAGCTCCTCCTTCTCAGGAATACATGTCGCCGAGCAAGTTAGTGAGTCTTAAGAATGGCTCAGATTTTCCCATCTGTTTTTTGAATGCGTATACCAGGAGCTCTCTGAAGCCAAAGCCCATTTTTCTTCGGATCCCCGGGACCTGGTGCAATGCCGCACAGGAGGCCCCGTAAACACTTGCTGAGTGATGGGTTGGCGAACTGGGAGACTCTAAGTTGTGCCACCAGAAACCCAATGCCGCTAAACTTATTAAGGTTCCTGTTCTTCGTTTTTTTTCTTGGTTCCTTAATTTCAAAGTAAAATCGCTCTTTAAAACATCCCGTCTCTCTTAGCTGAACCATAGCGAGAGGTATTTCTCCGTAAGGAGAGATGAGACTCTGCATGAAGAAAATTGTCAAGGCCCGTGCAAACACTCTTCAAAGAAACCGACTGAAGAGAGTGCAACCAAACCTCAGGCTACAGAAATTCCCAGGGCTATTCAACACAAAGGAACCAGGAAGCCAGTCTGAAAGTGAAAGTCAAACAAGCAGGCAGTTGATTCAAGAAGACCTAAGCCCTGGCCGGTTGGCTCAGTGGTAGAGTATCGGCCTGGCGGGCAGGAGTCCTGGGTTCGATTCCCGGCCAGGGCACACAGGAAAAGCGCCCATCTGCTTCTCCACCCCTCTCCCTCTCCTTTTTCTCTGTCTCTCTCTTCCCCTCCCACAGCCAAGGCTCCATTGGAGCAAAGTTGGCCCGGGCGTTGAGGATGGCACCATGGCCTCTGTCTCAGGTGCTAGAATGGCTCCAGTTGCAACAGAGCGACACCCCAGATGGGCAGAGCATCGCCCCCTGGTGGGCATGCCGGGTGGATTCCGGTTGGGCGCATGCAGGAGTCTCTCTGACTGCCTCTCCATTTCCAGCTTCAGAAAAATACAAAAAATAAAATAAAAAAGAAGACCTAGCACCAACCTGCTAAGATGACTTCCAGGAAAAGAGTCCCTGAAAACTCATCACAGAGAATGAGTGCAGCCATCGAGCCTGCAGTGTGACACAGACAGATGGGAGACCATGGTAGCTGCCTTTTTCTGGGGTCTCTCACAAACTCTTTTTGCTGGTGTCCCAAAGGACAACACTTAACATGTGTGTCCCCTGCTAACCCCAGAGAGAGATCCACAGGCTTTGCGAGTGTGATGACCTTACGAAGTTAAGAAGGACATGAGAACTATCAGGGCAATTCAGGGGACGCACTGGTTCCCTGTAGTTAGCTGACACGACTCTGTGCCATTCGCAGGAGTAAACAGATCTTCCTCAATAAGGAGCCCCACACGCAGTTACCGAGCACTTTCTATACAGCAGACGCAGTGGATAGAGCCGCGTATTAATGAGCTAGGCTACCCTTTGGTAACGAACCCCCATTGTTCCGTGATTGAAAACACAAGAGGCTGGCTTCTTTCTCATGTGACAGCCCAGGGAGGACAGTCAGGTCCTCCACCATTGCTCAGGGGCCCTACAAGGTCACCAGGCTGTCCCCATGCCTTTGGGTCCTGTCATCATCTGCAGCAAGCTCCTAAGGGAGAGAGGGGCCCCAGGGGACACTCCCACTCTCTGGTCTTGGAGCAGCACATTCTGGCAGGAAGGAGACAGCCTCTCCCACCCGCCAGAGAGGCCAAGAGAAGCAGGGGGCCAAGGAGCCCTCCCCAGACTTCCTCGCCCCCAATCAGCTCTGCTAACGACGCACGCACAGTCACCACGCTTTGGTGGCGAGGGGCAGGCCAGTTTCTGGAAGCCCTCGCCAGCCTGCTTCGGAGTTCAGCCCTCCCCCTCGCTGCAGTTCCCAAAGCTCCTGCAAAGCTGGGGCTCATCACCCACCCAGAAGTCAAGCCTTCAACCATTCAGTCAACATTTACCTATTGATTCCTACTTTGTGCCAAGCACGAGGCTGGGTGCTAGGGGCACAGTATTGCATAAGCCACATGTGGCCCACGGCTCCCTGCAACTCACATTCTTGTGTGCAGGAAACAAAGGTCAACCAATTATTAAACACACAGTTCCCTAAAGCAGTAAGAATCTTAAAGGAAATAAAACAGAGTCTTGTGAAAGGTCAAGGGTCAGAGCCGCGCACTCTGAGACCTAAGAGGAGAGAAGGAGCAGCCGCAGGGGCAGCAGGGGAGGGCTTCCCCAGACAGCAAGTCCCAAGTCCCTGGGGCAGGAAGGGCCCGGGAGGGCTTCCCCAGACAGCAAGTCCTAAGTCCCTGGGGCAGGAATCCCCAGACAGCAAGTCCCAAGTCCCTGGGGCAGGAAGGGCCGGGGGAGGGCTTCCTCAGACAGCAAGTCCCAAGTCCCTGGGGCAGGAATGGCCCGGGGAGGGCTTCCCCAGACAGCAAGTCCCAAGTCCCTGGGGCAGGAAGGGCCAGGGGAGGGCTTCCCCAGACAGCAAGTCCCAAGTCCCTGGGGCAGGAAGGGCCAGGGGAGGGCTTCCCCAGACAGCAAGTCCCAAGTCCCTGGGGCAGGAAGGGCCTGGGGAGGGCTTCCCCAGACAGCAAGTCCCAAGTCCCTGGGGCAGGAAGGGCCTGGGGAGGGCTTCCCCAGACAGCAAGTCCCAAGTCCCTGGGGCAGGAAGGGCCTGGGGAGGGCTTCCCCAGACAGCAAGTCCCAAGTCCCTGGGGCAGGAAGGGCCAGGGGAGGGCTTCCATAGACAGCAAGTCCCAAGTCCCTGGGGCAGGAAGGGCCCGAGGAGGGCTTCCCCAGACAGCAAGTCCCAAGTCCCTGGGGCAGGAAGGGCCTGGGGAGGGCTTCCCCAGACAGCAAGTCCCAAGTCCGTGGGGCAGGAATCCCCAGACAGCAAGTCCCAAGTCCCTGGGGCAGGAAGGGCCCGGGGAGGGCTTCCTCAGACAGCAAGTCCCAAGTCCCTGGAGCAGGAAGGGCCCGAGGAGGGCTTCCCCAGACAGCAAGTCTCAAGTCCCTGGGGCAGGAAGGGTCCAGGGAGGGCTTCCCCAGACAGCAAGTCCCAAGTCCCTGGGGCAGGAAGAGCCCGGGGAGGGCTTCCCCAGACAGCAAGTCCCAAGTCCCTGGGGCAGGAAGAGCCCGAGAACAGACTGGAAGGCCAGTGTGGCTGGTGCCCCTCGGGATGGGATCAGAGAGGTCAACAGAGCGGGGTACGGTGAAAGGTCACTCAGTCACTCAACAAATGTTACTGAGCACCAGCAATGAGCCCAGAGACTGAAGAGATCACAATGAAGACATAAAGCCCTGCCCTTGTGGAACCTGCAGGTGGGGGGGAGGAGCACGAAGGGGGGGACATCATGAAGTCAACAAATAGATGAATAAACAACCTCTCATAAGGCGTGTAAGAGCTCTGAGGAGATACGAGAACAGGTCTCTAGGGCAGCTACTGCAGATGGGACAGAAAGACGAGGCCACTGCTGAGGGGGGCAGAGACCCAGAGGAAGTGAGGGGATGAGTCACGGGCAACTCGTGAGGCTGAGGGTGCGGAGAACAGAGAGATGTTAGGGTTGCCGGGTAATGTACAGGGTCCCCGGTTACATCTGAAATCCAGATAAATATTGCACGGGCATACTTTCACTAAAAATTATTCATTGTCTGTCCAAAGTTCATTGTTAACTGGGCATCCTGTAATTTTTGTTCGCTAAACCTGGCAACCACAGAGAGAGAGCAGAAGGTAGGAACACCCGCGGAGGGACGTGCTTAGCGAGGTCCGAGCGCAGCGCACAGGCTGCTGTGGTGTGTGCGGGCAGCGAGGCAGGACGGGGAGGCAGCAGCCAGAGCCCCCAGGCGTGGGAGCCACCGTGGGCACTCGGGTTTCACTCTAAGTGCACCGGAAGACCTGGTAGGACTCTGAGCAGCTACGTGAAGGACAGAAACAGGAGACACAAAACCGTTACCCTAATGACCCCCCTCCAGAAATGTCAAGTGAAGGAGGTCAAAGATCAAGCTTAGCCCAGGTCCTGCTATATACTACACCTGCCACAGGGTAACCATAGAGATGGGAACTGGGGGACCACTAGCTCTGATGGGACCATCATTCTGCCGGCGGTGCACCTTCTCCAACTCCCTCTTCTCTCATTCTTCTCCAAGTCCCCGATCAGTGGGGCTCGGAGGGTAAATCAGGGTGTCCAGAGCTCAGGCTGTTGCTATTCCCTCAGCCCCCAGGGAGGAGTCTGCGAGTCCCCCTTCTCTTCCGACCTGACTGCTCTTCTGTCAAGCGTGGGGTCGTGACAGTGGGAAGGAAGGGACCGGATCTGCGTGGGTCCAGCCACTACCGTGGATTCCTTCTCCATCGTCAGCAGGGCTGCGCCGACAGTCCGGGCTCCCGGCGCTCCAGCTGTCGGCTTTTATCAACAGCGAGAGTAAACACAGGCAGATGCTGGCTGTTCCCAGGATGCTCTGTAAAGCTTCTCGCACTCAGCTTGAAAAGGAACATTTTTCTGGGATTAATTCAGGACAGGATTCTCTAAGACTCTAGATTCCAGCAGAGAGGGGACAAGGAAAGAGCTGGGACAAGAGGTCCGTCCCTTAAAGATGTGAGGGAAGGAGGTTTCCTCTTGACCTCTGAAGAAGCTCCAGACCTCAGTTTCCCACAGAGGCATTCGATTCTAGTTTCAGTGGATAAAGGATGTTCCACAGAAAGTATTGATCCAGGACTTGATGTGGGAGTCATAGATCTACCTAGAAGGCGTTCTCCAGGGGCTTGTCTCTGTCTCTGGCTTTGTCCTATAATAAAACATCTACCCCAACGGCCGAATAAAAACATGCCATTTGGCCCTGGCCAATTGGCTCAGCAGTAGAGCATCGGCCTGGCGTGCGGGGAACCCGGGTTCGATTCCCGGCCAGGGCACATAGGAGAAGCGCTCATTTGCTTCTCCACCCCAACCCCTCCTTCCTCTCTGTCTCTCTCTTCCCCTCCCGCAGCCAAGGCTCCATTGGAGCAAAGATGGCCCGGGCGCTGGGTATAGCTCCTTGGCCTCTGCCCCAGGCGCTAGAGAGGCTCTGGTCGCGGCAGAGCGACACCCCGGAGGGGCAGAGCGTCGTCCCCTGGTGGGCAGAGCGTCGCCCCTGGTGGGCGTGCCAGGTGGATCCCGGTCGGGCGCATGCGGGAGTCTGTCTGACTGTCTCTCCTCGTTTCCAGCTTCAGAAAAAAAAAAAAAACAAAAAACATGCCATTTAAGTTCACAGACAACTGCAAACAGAGTGGTCGTGTGATGTAGGGAGGTAAATACGGAGCCAGCTGGGTAGCACTGGGCAACTTGCTTAACCACTCTGAGCTGCAGTTTCTGCATCTGTAAAATAAATAATAATTCCTGCCTCTTTAGATGGGTCTGAAGATTTGAGCTGCCTTGTGTGAGGTGCCTGTGTGGGAAAATGGTCTGAGACTAGACCGCCCTGAAACAAGTCTTTGGTGCGGACTTTGGAATCCCAAGTCCTCTGAGGGCAGAAGGCTGCCCCGGCAAGCACTGATAAGATTGGTTATAGGAAACAGCTGATCCCTGTGGCCATTTTCCTATATGTCCGTCCCAATGTCTGGCACAAAGGACACACTCAGTAGGGAGTAGTTCCCTTCTCTCGGTTCTGTCCTCCGTAAAATGGGGACAATAAATGTATAAATGTAATTAGTACCTGAAACCCAATTGACTCTACAAAGGCAGACAGTTATTGGATAGCTACCATGAACAGGAGTAATAGACCAGAATCAAGAAAATTCACGTGGCCTTGGCCGGTTGGCTCAGTGGTAGAGCATCGGCCTGGCGTCCCGGGTTCGATTCCCGGCCAGGGCACACAGGAGAGGCGCCCATCTGCTTCTCCACCCCTCCCCCTCTCCTTCCTCTCTGTCTCTCTCTTCCCCTCCCGCAGCCAAGGCTCCATTGGAGCAAAAGATGGCCCGGACGCTGGGGATGGCTCCTTGGCCTCTGCCTCAGGCGCTAGAATGGCTCTGGATGCAACAGAGCGATGCCCTGGAAGGGCAGAGCATTGCCCCCTGGTGGGCGGGCCGGGTGGATCCCGGTCGGGCGCATGCGGGAGTCTGTCTGACTGCCTCCCCGTTTCCAGCTTCAGAGAAATGCAAAAAAAAAAAAAAGAAAAAAAGAAAATTCACGTTAATTATTCACAGTGGCCAAGACATGGAAACAACGAAAATATCCTTCAGTAGAGGATTGGATAAAGAAGATGTGGTACGAATATACAATGGAATACCACTCAGTCATAAAAAAAAAGATGAAATATTGCCATTTGTGACCACATGGATGGATCTTGAGAATATCAGGCTGAGCAAAATAATAGGTCAAGAACCATAGATTTTACTCATATATGGTATATAAAACTGAAAACAACACACAAAAACTTATAGACAGATAATAGTATGGGGATTACCAGAGGAAAGGGGCGGGGGTAGGAGAGGTAGTAGCTCGTCAAATATACGACGACAGAAGGAGACTTGCCTTGGGATGGTGAGCACACAATGCAGTATATAGATGTCGCCCCAATAAATGTCATAAAAAGTTTTTAAATCCACATTAATAAGCCATGCAATTAAAAATTAATAACAGCACAGAGAATACAAGCTTGATACCACTTCCAGTGAAAAAGACCCAAGAGTTTTAATTAGCCGCGAGCTCAGCTTGCAACAAGAGTGGGACACATTTACCCTGAGAAGCTTATGCAATCATAGATCACATAATAATAAAAATTAACATCTATTGAATATTTACTACGTCCCAAGCGATCCTCTTAAGCGTTGTACTCTACTCATTTAATGCCCCCAACGACACTATTCACCACGACTTTTATCACTAGTTTACTGATGACAAAACTCAAACAGAGAGAAGTGAGAGTAAATCACCTGCGGTCACGGAGCTTGTTCATAGCAGAGCTGGGACAGACCTCGCAGAGCTCTGCACGGCTCAGACAGACCCCGTCTGGAGTGACGGCGTCCGTTCTGAGCACCCTGTCAGATGCAGCCACGTTGTCCCTCCCCTGATGTCACCCCCCCCCCCCCAGCCTGCAACTGTCTTTTGCCAACAGGACGCAGAGGTTAACGATGGCCTTGTTTAGAATTAAGCTGCCCACTCAGGCCCAGGCTCCAAAGGCCAAGCCAAGGCATCAGGATGTCCACATTGTCCCTCAGATCGTTCTCACCGCCTGTGGGGCTGGGACCCTGCGCCTTGTGGAAGGGCCCTCGGTGCCCTATTGCCCATGAAATGTCACGTCTCTTCCCTCTCTCCTCTCCCACAGCCCCATTCTACTGATCCCTCTACGTTTATGCTCCCTGCCATTTAAAAGGATGGTAATGAGAATGAGGCAAGGTGGATATTTTATTATTTATATATATATATATTTTTTTTTTTTTTTCGTATTTTTCTGAAGCTGGAAACGGGGAGAGACAGCCAGACAGACTCCCGCATGCGCCCAACCGGGATCCACCAGGCACGCCCACCAGGGGTGACGCTCCACCCACCAGGGGGCGATGCTCTGCCCCTCCAGGGCGTCGCTCTCTTGCGACCAGAGCCACTCTAGCACCTGGGGCAGAGGCCAAGGAGCCATCCCCAGCGTCTGGGCCATCTTTGTTCCAATGGAGCCTCGGCTGCGGGAGGGGAAGAGAGAGACAGAGAGGAAGGAGGGGGGGAGGGGTGGAGAAGCAGATGGGCGCTTCTCCTGTATGCCCTGGCTGGGAATCGAACCCGGGACTTCTGCACACCAGGCCGACGCTCTACCACTGAGCCAACCGGCCAGGGCCTATTATTTATATTTTTAGCAAGAGAGAAGGTAAGGAGATGAGAAGCTTCAACTTGTAGTTGCGTCACTTTAGTTGTTCATTGATTGCTTCTCATATGCGCCTTGACTGGGGGGGCTCAAGCCAAGCCATTAACCCCTTGCTCAAGCCAGCAAGACAGCGGCCTTGGGCCTCAAGCCAGCAAGACAGCGGCCTTGGGCCTCAAACCATCAACCTTTGGGCTTAAGCCAGCAACCATGGGATCGTTTCGATGATCCCACACTCAAGCTTGCGAGCCTGTGTTCAACCTGGATGAGCCTGCGATCAAGCCAGCAACCTTGGGGTTTTAAGCCTGGGACCTCAGTGTCCCAGGTTGATGCTCTATCCACTGCACCACCACTAGTCAGGCCAAACTAGATATTTCTTTGAAGTCACTTATCTTCTCTTAAAAATTCACACAAATGGAGCATCGGCCCGGCGTGCAGAGGTCCTGGGTTCGATTCCCGGCCAGGGCACACAGGAGAAGTGCCCATCTGCTTCTCCACCCCTCCCCCCCTCCTTCCTCTCTGTCTCTCTCTTCCCCTCCCGCAGCCAAGGCTCCATTGGAGCAAAGATGGCCCGGGCGCTGGGATTGGCTCCTTGGCCTCTGCCCCAGGCGCTAGAGTGGCTCTGGTCGCAACAGAGCGACGCCCCGGAGGGGCAGAGCATCGTCCCCTGGTGGGCAGAGCGTCGCCCCCTGGTGGGCGTGCCGGGTGGATCCCTGTCAGGCGCATGCGGGAGTCTGTCTGACTGTCTCTCCCCGTTTCCAGCTTCAGAAAAAAAAAAAAATTCACACAAATGTTGTACTCTCCTCAAGACTATATCTGGGTTTGCTTTACTAGAAAAATAATATTTTAAGTGACTTACCACTGAGTAAAATGGACACTGTGGAGTGATGAACCATGGATTTCTGCAGCTTCCTAGAGCTCCTGGCATAGGGCGACCTGTCCCCAATCTGAAAAGCTCAGAGCTGCAGATGCATATTTCATCGCGCGCGAAGATGTCCAGAGCATATCATTAGGTGATAAAAGTATGCACAGGAGGGTTCTATTTTTATACGCCGTCTGGAAGGCTGCACGTCCACCAAACGTTAACAGAGGTTATCTCTGGACTGCAGGAGTGTGCATGGCTTTTATTTTGCTCCTTTTGCTTCTTATATATCATACAATTTTTCTACAATGAACATATATATTACTTGTGGGGGTGGATATGGGGTTTGGGGGGAGGGGGAGCTTTGCGACTCTGGCTTCAGCGGCTGTGCCTTTCGGACCTGAGGCTGCCGCCCTCGGCAGCAGGGGGCCAACCCACAAGAGGATACCTGCACACAACTTACCCCACCTCCTCCTGGGGCCCCGCCTCCTCCTGGGGCCCCGCTTCCTCCTGGGGCCCCGCCTCCTCCTGGGGCCCCGCCTCCTCCTGGGGCCCCACTTCCTCCTGGGGCCCCACCTCCTCCTGGGGCCCCGCCTCCCTGCTTAAGTCTGCTTGCTGTGATCTTCAATATCTGGCTGGTCCCACAGACCCCTTCCCCTCAAACCTTGCTGTGGGGCACCCCAGTGGCCCATCCCCAACTTTGCTCAATCTTCCAGCAAAAGACTTCTGTGTCCTGCCCTCCTAGTAACCGACTCCTGGTGCGACCAAGGTCCTGTGTTTTCACCTCCAGTCGTGATGCTGCCGGCTCACACGCAGCGAAGTCGAGTCCCGCCCCTCACTGAACTGTCTTCCTCCCATGGGATGCAGCCAGCATCTTGTCACAACTCACTGCACATTTGGAATCTTGATAACTCCCAGCTTCTCCTCCAGAGATCAGCCCATTGCAAGTTCAGTTGCCAACCCTCTGTTTCTTCCTAGTTCTAAAATCTCAGTCCAGGACCCCTTCCTACTTTACCCATGATGTCATTAATTACAATTAACTGTATGTTGCACCACTATTATATGGCAAGCACAGGCTAAGTACTTTATATCCACTGTCTTTTAATTCTCACAATAAGCCACTAAGGTAGATTTCATAGTCCCCATTTCACAGATAAAGAAACTGAGGCTCTGGGAGACTGAGTGACGTTTAAGAGAGCTGGTCTGATTATTGCGCATTTAATGAATCACTCCCAACTTAGTGGGGGGGTTTTGTGTTTTGTTTTTGTTTATTTGTTTGTTTTGTATATTTCTGAAGTTGGAAATGGGGAAGCAGTCAGACAGACTCCCACATGCGCCCGACCAGGATCCACCTGGCATGCCCACCAGGGGGCGATACTCTGCCCATCCGGGACATTGCTCTGTTGCAACCAGGGCCACTCTAGCGCCTGGGGCAGAGGCCAAGGAGTCATCCTCAGCACCCGGGCCAACTTTGCTCCAATGGAGCCTTGGCTGCGGGAGGGGAAGAGAGAGACAGAGAGGAAGGAGAGGGGGAGGGGTGGAGAAGCAGATGGGCGCTTCTCCTGTGTGCCCTGGCCGGGAATCGAACCCGGGACTCCTGCACACCAGGCCAATGCTCTACCACTGAGCCAACCGGCCAGGGCTCCAACTTAGTGTTTTAAAAGAAGTCTTATGCTGGGGGCTGAGTGAGCTCAGCTGGCTGACTCTCGCTTGATGTCGCTCAGGGGGTCGCAGTCAGAGGGCAGCTAGGGGTGGAGTCAGAGGCTTCCTCACTATGTCCCTGTGCACAGTGGGTGCTGGCCGTGGGCTGGGACTTCGGCCAAAACACCTACACGTGGTCTCTCCACATGGTCTCTCCACCTGGTCGGTATGGGCCTTTCACAAAAGATAACTGAATTCCAAAGAGAACAGGAAGAAAAGCCTTGGCACTTTTATGACCTAGCCTTAAAAGTCACACAGCATCACTTCCGCCATCTTTTGTCAGTCACGCAGTCACAAAGATCTGCCCAGGTTCAAGGGGAAGGAACACAAACGCCACCACTTGACAGGAAGAGTGTGGTCACATTTCAAGAAGCGCTTGCGGGACAGAACGTAGTGTGGCAGCTAGTAAACGGGGCAGAGACAGTGCCTGAACCCAGGTCAGTCTAACCGCAAGGCCTGGGCTCTCAAACCGTGACGGCACGCTGCCAACAAGCGTGTCCAGCAGAGGGAGGCCGAGACGCTGAGATGGCCGCAAACAGTGTCACCTGACTGAACAAAGAGCTGAGTACATTTAGCCAGAATGAGACAACACTGAGAAGTGACATGACAGCTCTCTCAGACACATGAAAGGCAAACCTGTGGAAGAGGGAGGACAGATTGCGCCTCCGTCCCGCAGCAATGGAGGAGACAGGACGCAGGTTCCGGCCAGCACGGTGCTCGGCCAGGACAGCAGAGCACTGACTCTGGGTGTGGGCAAGATGCGTCGCCTCCTGGCTGCACCTGTGGGCAGACAGCTGACCCTCCCTGGGCCTCCAACTCCACATCTGTAAATGGAGATGATAAAACCTATCTTACAGGATTGCTGTAAAAATGAGAGATGATACGTGTATAGCAACCTGGCATGCAGTAAGGACTCAACAAACGACAACTGCTATTGTTATTATTGTTGTCGTTATTGTTCATTAGTGCTATGTAACAATGGGACGACTGCCCTGCAGAAATGAGAGGTCCCCAGAAAGAACCTATACTGGGCAGTGAGAAGAATCTGGATGGGACATTGGATGAAAAGCCAGGAGGAGGCTCTGGGACTTTGCCCACCTTGGGCCCTCCAGCGATGAAGTCCACCCCAATGAGACCCCACCGTCCAATGGACGGGGGCCACAGAGGCAGTGATTGGAACCATAAAGAGGTCAGTGGGTTCTGGAAGCATCCATCTGGATGGAGGCCATCTCCGATCTCCAAGGGAAGGGCAAGGTGAGACTGAGTTTGGATCTAGGGCTCCAGACAAGAAGCACTAAATACAAATCAGAACACCAAGACCCAAATCAGATCTCAAATAGCCTAACAAACTAACATAAGGGCAAGAGAGAAGGAAGGAAGGGGGGAGGTGGGACAATAAAAATAAACAAACAAAAAAACAATCTGTATAGCACTTAGTATGTGCCCGGCATGGTTTTAAGCATTTTAAGAATGTTAACTTATTTAGTCATCACAATGGTCCTACCAATGTCCCCATCTCACGTTGGGGAAACCAAGGCACAGAGAGGCTACGTCACTTGCCCAAGTTCCCACAGCACAAGCTGTCCGAGTCAGGTTTGAAGCCAGGAACTGCAGCTCCAGCAGAGCGACCTTTACACTTCACTCCTCCTCTCTAGGTGGCCAGGTGCATGCACCACTTAATTTAATTTTTTTTTAGAACTTTATTTTTTTTTTCAATTATTTTTATTTATTCATTTTAGAGGAGAGAGAGAGAGAGAGAGAGAGAGAGGAGCAGGAAGCATCAACTCCCATATGTGCCCTGAGTGGGCAAGCCCAGGGTTTTGAACTGGCGACCTCAGCGTTCCAGGTCGACACTTTATCCACTGTGCCACCACACGTCAGGCGTAATTTAATTTTTAAAGGTAGTTATTATTAGCCCTCTTTTCAGAGGAGGAAAACAGGCTGAGGAATAGAGGGGCACTGCTAATGTTAAACTGTTGGTAAGGAACTGAGTTAGGACAGTAACACGGGTCAGTCAGCTCTTCCAATGACACCAGGTCCTCTGAGTAATAGGCACAAGGACACAGGATCCAGCAGAGGGTGTTAGGTACTAGGCTGGAGCAGCCGGAACAATTGATTCCATCTGCTACCCCCAGAGGCTGTGTGCCGAAGATATCCTGGCCTGCCTTGGCCTGAGTGAGCCAAAGAGAAGGATGGTTTGGTCAAATCTCAGGGTCATGGCAGGGTCTCAGTGCCCTGACAGGGACAATGTCCCTAAGACAGCAGTTCCCTCCCTGCAACCTGCCACTTCTACCCTTCAGAAGCAGCCATGCCTGGGCTTGGTGTCACAACGATGAATTCTAGTCTGATGACAAAACTCTTGGGCCCCATCCCTGTCTGCCTATTAAGCGGCAAGACCTTTCCCTGGCTCAGCAGGGAGCAGCTGCGGAAGAGGAAAAAGACTGGCTTTCCAGAACGGTGAACTCCCATCCTCCCATTGCCACAGCTGCCTGTCGGTCTCCCTGCTCATCACCTGAAGAAGAAGAGAAAGCCACACACCTGGGAGGGGGGTGGGGTGGAGCCGGTCAGGCAGTGCGCCTGCTGACAATCCTTGTCATCTCAGCAGGAGGGGACCTCAGAAGGTCAGCGCCTCCCTCCCCGTGCCCTGGATCTGACTTGCTTCACGCAGGGAAAGAAACCTGGCCCAGCCAAACGGACAGCTCTCCCTCCATACTTGGTGACTAAAATATCAACCAGAGTTTATTCAAGACCCAGCAAATGTTTAGTGAGCGCTTTCCATGTTCCAGACAGGCCAACTCTCTGTCCCCAAAGTTTTGGGTCAGGGGCTTAAGCAACAAGGACCAAGGAAGGGAGTGGTCCTCAGATTCCAGGATATAAATGCTGAAAACCGGAATCCCTGACCCGGTTTAACTCCTAATGTTAAACTGTTGGTAAGGAACTGAGTTAGGACTCCGTGGCCTCCACCAGCACCCACAATGCACACAGCCCTTCTGCCTCCTTTTCTGGCTGGACCGGACTGGGAAAGAGCTGCGTGTGCAGCAGCAAACTGGCCCAGCTCCCAGGCTTGAGGGAACTCTCATGGCGCTGAAGCAGCGAGGCCGCTGAGCTGCACATGCATTTAGGAGACTGGGGCACAGCACGGACCCGGACAAGGCCCTGGGCCACAGTGATTCTCAGTTTCATTATCAGCACAATGAGATTAATAATACCTCCTACTTTATAAATTGCTCATCCCACTCCAATCTCTTTAAATATGATAAGAGTACATTTTGCCCTGGCCAGTTGGCTCAGTGGATAGAGAGTTAGCCTGGCATATGGACGTCCCAGGTTCAATTCCTGGTCAGGACACCCAAGAGAAGCGACCATCTGTTTCTCTTCCCCTCCCTCTTCCCTTTCTCTCCCTTGTCCCCTCCCACAGCCAGTGGTTCAATTGGTTTGAGCATGGGCCCCAGGCCGTGAGGATAGCTCAGTTGGTCTGAATGCCTCAGCTTTAGGTGCTAAAAATAGTTCAGTTGATTCAAGCATTGGCCCAAGAAGGGGGGTGGGGCGGGGTTCCCAGGTGGATCCCAGTCGAGTGCGTGCGGAAGTCTGTCTCACTATCTCCCCTCCTCTCACTTAAGAAAAAAGAAGAGTACATTTTTTAAAAAGCACAACAAAAGAAGTGACCCTAAGGGTCTTTTACATACTGCTGGTAGAAGAATAAGTTGATGCATCTTTTCGAGGAGTGGAGGAATGTTTGCAATAAGTTTCAAAGAAAACTTATTATTCACCATTTTCCTCAGAATCTTCTTTGCAGAAATTCACCTTTGCTGTGTGAGAAGATATAACAATGGTCAACACACATCATTTACAGTGACTCCATTTTTATTACACTGTATCCACAGAAGGTCCGTATAATACATATTTGCATTTTTAAAGTTGCCATAATAAAAATATAAACAGCCAAATGTTGAACATCTACTTAAGAATAGACTATCCACTATACCTTCAAAGCCCCGACATGCCCTATCCTAATTCAACCACCTCTCTTCGCCCTCCTGTAACTCCCTACCCCAAACTTTGGGTTAATCATTCCCTCTTTCCCTTTACAGTTTTAACCCACGCTATGTATCCCTTTATAAAAGAAAAGTTTCATTTACCTTATTTTTTTTTCATCTTTATCCAAATATGGTCAATTTGTGTGCTTTTGTCCATGATTTTAGTTTTAACTTGATTTTAACCCCACAAGTTAGTTTACTATTATTATTTTATGCCATCCACATTTATTTAATGTAGTTACTATTTTCTTGCTTCACCATTCATCCTTCCTCTTGGGGTCTATCTGTATACGTTCCTTTAGTAAGTGTCTCTTGGCAGACCGTTGTATCAATTTTGTTTTTAAAGCATTTAAAAACTGTCTTTATTGTGCCTTCATGTTTGAGAGGTAATTTAGTGGGGCAGAACTCTAGCATAATATTTTCACTTGGCATTTCAAAGCTGTCATTCCATGGTCTTCTGGCTCCCACGTTGCTGTTGAGAAACAGGTCGAGTTATCGTTGCTTTGCAGCTGATTTATCCTTTCACTCTGACTTCTTTTAGGATCTTCTCTTTGTCTTTAGTGTTCTTCTGTTTTCTTCAAAATGTGGGCTTATAGTCCTTGATCCTGGTTTGGATTCACTGGGCTGGTTAAAGCTGAGCACTGGTATCTTTCATCAGAACTGGAACTTGTTCAGTCATTATCTTTTTAAAAATTTCTCTCCTATTCTGACATTCTTTGATACTTTAATATGTATGCTTGGTCTCCTCACTTCATCCTTTATCTCTCCTAACTCTGTCATATCTTTACTTTCTATTATATTCTAGGTCATTCTTCAGAGAAACTTCCAAACCACCAATTCTCTCTTCATCCTTAATTTATTATCTCATCCACTGAATCATTCATTTCTTTTTTTCTTTTTCTTTTTCTTTTTTATAGAGACAGAGAGAGTCAGAGAGAGGGATAGATAGGGACAGACAGACAGGAACGAAGAGAGATGAGAAGCATCAATCATCAGTTTTTCGTTGCAACACCTTAGTTGTTCTTTGATTGCTTGCTCATATGTGCCTTGACCGTGGACCTTCAGCAGACCGAGTAACCCCTTGCCCGAGCCAGCGACCTTGGGTCCAAGCTGGTGAGCTTTGCTCAAACCAGATGAGCCTGCACTCAAGCTGGCGACCTCGGGGTCTCGAACCTGGGTCCTCCACATCCCAGTTCGACACTCTATCTCAGTGATGGGCAATCTTTTGAGCTTGGTGTGTCAAAATTCACCAAAAAACCAAGCATAACTGGGGTGGTGTGTCACTTCAAGAAAAAAAAACATAATTTTGCGATATTTATAGTTTAAATAACAAAAATGTATAATTGTAATATATAACTGTATTTAATAAACCAAAAACTAATTATTTAACTTACCTGCTTAGTGACTTCTTTGTTCATCTGTCAGTCGGTTTCTTTTGTTGGTCTTGATATTATTTAACTTGTGTGGGGTACCATGAACTAAGATAAGTGAGGGGGAGGGGGAATTCTTTTACTAAACCTCCTATTAGTGACTTTTTTGTTACTGAATTTCATTGGCTAAATCTTAAATTGAAGGTTGTATTTTGTACACTTCAAGCCTAAGCAAGCGCTACTAACTTCATCTGTCAATCTGTTTCTTTTGTTGGTTTTGATATTATTTAACGTTGAGAATAAGGTCTCACAAAAGTACGTAGAGGGAAAAATTGTGAGTAAAGCCATTGCTCTATTTTTCAGGGTGCTAAAAGTGTCTGGTAATTGGTTCCAGGCACTCCAAATTTCCTGTTCCTAGTCGCACTCCTTTTGATTCTCCAAGCGGCTCCTTTCCAGATTCTCAAGCTTTGACCTCAAGTTGACAAACACCTGAGCCCAGAATGCTGTCTTGAAATTCTGCAAGTTGCATCTTATGTAAATTAAGATGGCAGCCGCTATTTCTAATGGTGGGAAACGGCACCCATAGCACAGGCCCTCGCCTCTCCCAGCCTCCCCTTCACTTATCTCAGTAATGATGGTCAATTAGAAATCCAGGACACCCCAGAACAGTAGATTGGATGTTGGTTGCTGTGGTTATGTGGTTGCTGGTAATGGCGATCACAGGGCCCCCAGAGATGCGTCCCCCGCAGCATTCTGTTGCTCCCTGCTCTGCCGGCCGGAAGTGAGGTCTAGGATCCCAACGGCCTAACCGGAAGTCCCAGAACTAGACGCTCTGTGCTGGAGTTTTGTTGTTTTGGCTTACAGACCTCCAGCACAGAGTGTCTACACTACAGCAAATGTTTTATCCTCAGCTACTGCACCTGGCCGTGCAGGAGCTGTGGATGAAACGTCCTTCTCAGCATGCAACCCCGTACTTCTCTGGTATGTGGCTGCATGCGGCCGCTTGTCATCGAAAATGGCTACGTGTGTCAGTGTTGACACGCGTGTCATAGGTTCGCCATCATGGCTCTATCCACTGCGCCACTGCCTGGTCAGGTGAATCATTCATTTTGATGATTATACTTTTTATTTTCTAAAAGTTGCATTTGTTACTTTTAGATCTTAGCAGGTTGTTTTGATAGCCTTTTATTCCATCATTATATTTCCAATATTCTCTTTTAGTTCATAAACAAATTAAATACATTTATATTCTATGTATTCTCTTTTAGTTCATAAACAAATTAAATACATTTATATTCTATGTGAATCAGTATGGGTCATTACATTCTTTGACGAATTTGTTGCTCACACTGAATCTCATTCCAGGAAATTTATTTCTTCATGTGTTTGTTGAATTTTGACTATAACGTCCATGTCCCTTGAACTTCATCTGTGATAATTCCCGGAGGCCAGGGTTTAAAGTATATTTTTGTCAGGAAGGATTTGTCTCGGCTTTTGTTTTCAAGCACTGGGCATCTCACCAATCCAGGATAGTTTTCAGTTTCAGAATGCAATTTTTTAGTCATTTCAGATTTAAAATGCAAACAAAGCATTTTTCTTTATGTTTTTTTCTTCTACTCCATCAAAAGCCAATGATGACAAGCAAGCAGCTTCACCTTCTCTTTACTTGGAGTGTGCTTTTTCTACCGCCGTTTCCCCTAGGGGACCCCAGCTTTGGTGAGAATTCAACCTGCGTGAGCCCTGGGCTGTCCCTCCCTCCTGTCATGCAGACAGCCCAGCCCGTATTACCTAGTAAACCCCAATTAGGCCCTAAGACAAACACCAGCTCTACAGCTCCCTTGTTCCTTTAAATGCCTGTTTCCTTGTTTTGTTTTGTTTCTTGCCTCTAAGAAATTCCCTTTATTTTGTGCCAACTCAACCATGCACTCATGCATTTTATAAAAGGGGCAGGGACAGATATATATCCCATCGTTTAGAAGCAGACTGTCCCTACAGGAGCTTCATGGAACATCTAGTTCACTATATTTGACGAAACGGTAAGTGTGATATTTATTGGCAAGGGAAAACGTCAACATAAGGAGTGAACATAAAAAGTGAAGTTACATAACAGTGTTCTCTCTGGATCACAGGCTGTTGGATGGTGCTTGCTTTGCCTTCTGTGCTTTTCCCGTGTTGTTTTAATTTCCTTGCAATGGGAATTTATTATTTTAACAAAAACAGTTGCCTCAATTCCACTCACACTTTTATGCAGATATGGAAAACGTGTGTGGCTTATTTCTCTGTAACACGCTTTGCTGTGGCTCCGGACACACCATCCTAGGGAAGAGTAGGACCAGGGAACAGAAGCCTAGTGTGGAGGTGCCGTGTGTGGGTGCCCCCGGACCTGCTGCCTGTCCCCTCCACCACCGGCCCGGGGCTCAGCGGCCGCCACCCCTGCCTTGTCCTCACCCTGCAGGCCAGCTCAGCCTTCTCCAGTGTCAGGCTTCCCTGAGCAGTCCCTTCGCTGTCCCTGCCAGGGCAGCAGGTCTGGACCAGCAGGCGGGACCCATGAAGGTTGTGGTTCCTCTACCGCTTCCAGACCCAGACAAAGAACGTGTGTTTACTTATTGCTTTGAAACAAAGTATTTCAAAACCTGGGGCTTAAAGCAACAAACAGTACCATCTCATAGTTTCTATGAGCCAAGAATTTGAGAGGTGACAGTTTAGATGTTGATGGAAAATTGTAGTCGCCGAAGGCTTGATTGCACTTCAGTCGCGTCGAAAACAGGAGGGCCACTTCCCGATGGCTCGCTCGCTCCCACGGTTACTGCCGGGAGGGCTTTGATCCTCACCATGTAGGTCTTTCCACAGCAGGGGTCCCCAAACTACGGGCCCGCAGGCCACATGCAGCCCCCTGAGGCCATTTATCTGCCCCCGCTGCACTTCTGGAAGGGGCACCTCTTTCATTGGTGGTCAATGAAAGGAGCACATTGACCATCTCATTAGCCAAAAGCAGGCCCATAGTTCCCATTGAAATACTGGTCAGTTTCTTGATTTAAATTTACTTGTTTTTTATTTTAAATATTGTATTTCTTCCCGTTTTGTTTTTTTACTTTAAAATAAGATATGTGCAGTGTGCATAGGGATTTGTTCATAGTTTTTTTTATAGTCCGGCCCTCCAAAGGTCTGAGGGACAGTGAACTGGCCCCCTGTGTAAAAAGTTTGGGGACCCCTGTTCCACAGGCTCTCGAGTGTCTTCACAACAGCGAAGTGGGCTTCTCCCAGGGTGAGTAATTTAAGAGCAAGGAGGAAGACACATGCCTCTTACGACCTAACCTCTGAAACCGCACACTGTCATTTTTACTGTATTCTGTTCATCAGAAACAAGTCACTAAACCAGCTCACACTCAAGGAGCAGACTTGGGCTCTGCCTCTTGAAGAGAATATAAAAGCAGTTGTGGACATATTTTTAAACTATCACAAAGGGCCACAGCATAGGCAGGGGATCACCGACTTCCTCAGAACGTCCCCAGAGGGACCAGGTAACGACCTCATGGTACAGTAGAGCTGAATGTTGACCATTGAAACACAGGAAAGAGTTTAAAACAGTAAACAAATTCGAACCATCCACAGACTATTCTGAGATGTGGTGCCTTCTCGTGGTGCATCGGGGAGAAGCTCATGTGTGAACGACCAATGGGTTTTCTTGTGACCCTGTGGCTAGCTCAGCAAGCCCTCTCTCCTTCCTCGCCCCTTTTTTTCTTCCCTAATTCTTGCTACCTTAGGACTGCACTATACAGTAAAGCATCAGCATCCAAGCTTTGTCTGATGGCCTGTGTTAATGAAAGTTGGGTGAGGACAAGTAGTTGATCTTGGAAATATCAGTGATATTGACATCAACATCTCTTTGGACGGCTCAGTCTCTTCAGAGGAAATGTTCAGACTTTCCGATTCCCTCCTCCCACGCTACCAGCCGCCCTGACTCTTCCCTAATGGTAGCTACAAAGATGGTGGAGGTTACTGGATCTTACAATAACAGGGAGAGAGAACTAACCACTGATCAAAGCTGACCTCTTCTTCTGGGTTCTTTGTTAGTCTGGTACCCAGCTGATCCCAACCGACTTGTCAGGATGACACCCTAATCCCACAACTAAAGACCGTAATTCCGGTCCTTCCTCTCCAGTTGCAAGGTCCCCCGCTGTGTGAACTCTTTGTTCCAACCCCAGTCCTCTGCTCAACTACAGCTTCTCAGCGTCTCAACCGGGGCAAAGAAGAACCTCCAGGTTTTACTGGGCAACGCACCCAGGCCGTGGGGACAGAACTGCCTCTCTATCATCTACGTACCCACCTCCCTTTACTTTACCTACCGTGCCGTGTTGCAGGGACTATAAGGTCAGAAACGTCAAACCCTGTGTCCTTGGGTTCCTTCATATCAGCTGAATGTTCCTACGACATCTAGTGATTTGGCCCATGGGAGAGGAAAACAAGGAAACTGGACTCTTGTCCTTCTCCCATCTTTCCATTCTTCTTCCACACATTCCCCACCCCCCACCTGCCCCCCAGTGAGAAGGGGTGAGCTTCCCAAGCGACTTCCATCACACCACAGTCTGAATTTTCCCTGCTCCTCTGTTCTGAAGGAAATTCTATGATCGTATTATCGGGAAGGTAAGAAATTCAAAGATTTTTTTTTCTTTCTTTATAAAACCTTGCTATAAAAGCTGTTTCATCCTAATGGACTCAAACACAAAAGGTTGCCTTCGACATTTAAAAGCTAAACGATGACCTTGTTGCTTGAGGTGGTTCCCGGCCCTTCCTGAAGCACCAAAATTCATTGCTTTCCCCGGCGAAGAGGTCCAGGGAGACAAAAGTTACAGGGTCCGGATATGCATTCAATAGGCACTTCAAATAAGTTACCGGTCTCCTTTAGGCAATCAAAGTGTCTCCCCCCAAAATACCATCGTTGGAGGAGGCAGGGAGGGTGGCAAGGTGGAGGGACTGAGAAGTACAAATTGGCAGCTACAGAACAGTCCTGGGGACGTAAGGTACGGCATAGAAAATACAGTCACTGATATTGTGATGACTATTATATACGGCACCAGGTGGGTATATGATTGTCTAATCACTATGCTGTGCACCTGAAACTAATACAAAATAATATGAATGTAAACTGTAATTGGAAAAATATTTTTAATTAAAAAGAAAATACCGTCATTGTCACTGACTCATTATTGAGCCCACCTCCTGCCTGCCTATTAAGAATACTCCTCTTTCTTCCTCCAGGTCTCAGTCCCAAATACTCAGTATTCCCTCTTTGTAGACAGCTCAATTCAGAGCAATTTTTCTGGTTTTGAACTTAGCAATCCTTACAAGGTGTGAGTTTCTATACTTCACGTCTTTGTTTTTCATTTATTGATTTGAGAAAGAGAGAGAGAGAGACATCAATTTGTAGCTCCATTTATTTATGCACTCCTTGGTTGATTCTTGTATGTGCCCTGACCAGGAATCAAACCTGGAACCTTTGTGTATTAGGATGATGCTCTAACCGACTGAGCTACCTGGCCAGGGCTATATATTCTTCCCGTCTTGACGGAGGGTAAGAAAGATCTCTCTCCAGCCCCATCCCCTCACCCCACAGTCAGAAGAGAGAAACACAGGGATGTTGTAAGACATGAAAAGATGTACGTGAAGTGACTTTGCAAACTGTAAAGCATATAAATACCAGGTATTACCTGATGAAAGAAGCCTTCTCAAACCACTGAGAAGGGCACCTCTTAAAGTTGTCTGTCTGGATACTTATCCCAGGGCCAGGAAGGATAACGTCATTGTCAGGAGGTAGCTTCTCTAAGTCACTAAGGAAAAAGGACAGAGCAGAGAGGCACCTGTGGAAAGTGATGTTGATGGTCATGCATCCATCTGCCTAGACAACCACCGGCTCCGGGCATCTGCTGCAGGGGCAGAACTGGAGAACCCGGCTCAGGAAACGCATCCAGAAACGGCCGAGTCACAGCGCTGAGGTGGTGGCAAACCAGAACCCCAGACTCAGGCAGCGGCACACGAGTCCACCCAGGCCGCTGTCCAAATCCACTCTGCCGGCTAGAAGAGCAGGTGATTTATGTCTCCAGCAGGTATGCCAGAGAAAATTCAAATTGATCAAAAATTAAATATTCATAGGACATTATTCATTAAGATTCATCTCACCGAGTGGATGAAATGAAGCAAGGGAAGAAATTAGCTTGCTTGAGAGTGTCAAAGTGATTATGTGATTAAATTGCAATTTATAATTTCTCCTTCGGAAAAAAAAAAAAGCATTACCTCTTGATTTCTCCTCCTTGTGGGCCCCCTTGTTGCCTAAGCCTGAACCAAGGGCCCTTGGGGCTCACCGGAGAGGGCAAGGCTCCACAGGGTGCCCAGTCTCCCTCTATCCCACCTCCCCGCCCCCACCGCCGACTCCCAGCGAGGCCCCTGCACCCCGCCCGGGGCTCTCTGCCCTCTGCTGAAAACAGGGCCACCGAAGCAAGGCCAACCTCATCAGAGGAAACCAGACCAATCCGCACGGTGCCAAGCGACCTGATGGCTCCGCACCTCACCTTCCTCTACGAGGACCAAAGTGTTCAACTACAGTTTCCCTGGAGATCCCTAGTAGTCCCTCTAGGACCTCCGTGGGTGGTCTCTCGGGAGGTCCCCCGGGAGGTCCCCTTCCGGCCACCACCCGGTCTTCCAGAGAAGAGCGGTGTCCTTCTCACACTCCTGGTCCCCCTTCTGAACTTGAGGCGAAGCCCGGTCAGTGAGCAGTCACAAAGCTCACCCACTGGGACCCCCTCCAGCACTGACGCTCAACAAGCCAGTTCCCAGTTCCTTCCAACAAAGGCCCCGGGAAGGACGAACGTCAGAGCTCAGTAACCCAACAGTTTCGGGGCGGGTGGGATTCGCCACCACACTCCCCCTGCTGGTGACTCCCAGAATAGGCGAAGCCTGAACCCAGCGAGAGGACAGAGAGCCGCGGAAGCCCTGCCGCCAGAGGCCAGGCCGCCAGCGTTTCCCCCTGTGCGCCCCCCACACCCACCCCCGAGCCCCGAGGGCCCTGGGACACTGCTGCCCTGCAGAGGGACAGGGACGGGAGAGCCCGTGGAGCAGCAAGCTCCAACCGCAGCACTCCGCCTTATCTGCTTTCTACACGGGGATTCTGCTTGTGATTTCATATCAAGAAAGGCTGTTCTGCTTAAAAAAAAAAAAAAAAAAAGTCATTTTAAAACCACTGAATTAGATGACCTCTACAAGCCCCTTCCGGTCTGGAAGCTTCTGATTCTCTAACTTCAGTGGTATAAAGACAAGTCACACTCTGAGCTGGACAGGGCCTCAATTTTCTCCTCTTACCTCTCACTTTAAGAAGACACACAGTCTGCCCTGGCTGGGTGGCTCTGTGAGTAAAGCGCTGTCCCAGCGCACCAGAGGTTCCGGTTCGATCCCTGGCCAGGGCACGTAGGAGAAGCAATCAATGAGTGTACAACTAAATGGAACAACTAAGTGAAACAAGGAACCAATGCTTCTCTCTCTCCCTCACCCCACCCTCACTCTCTCAAATTAATGGAAATTTTTTTTTTTTTTAAAGAAGAAGAAATGCACTCATCTGTCTGTCTTTCTAGAATCCCGAGTCTAGCTGAGATGACACACACGGCTATGGAGACAGATGGACGGCTGTATTTATCGCGCTGTCTGCTTCCTTCCAACCGGCCGCTCGCTGTCTCTATAACTCTCCGCGGGTCTCTCTCGCCGCTGCCCAATAAAGACTTCAAGGCTGGCTCCAGCGGCGGCGAAGGGCGGCCACGTTCCAAGCTTGTTTCCAAACACCACGGCGGCTGCCCAGGTTAATTAGTTGTGCGGGCTTTTCTTCAACTAAGCAAGCCAGCAGGGTCTTTACAGCTGCCACTGCCGCTATTTGTCTGTCTTCTGTTTTATTTAGAAATACAGTTATCTGACAATAAACAACAGCCACTGTGACTACAGCCAACACCAGCAGCGAGCAGCCCCTCCAGGGGTTTGGGGCTCAGAAGGCTTCAATGCCCAGTCCCCCTACCCCAAGAGGCACTCCCAGGCCTTGGGAGAGGCTGTGAGAGGAGCCAGAGGAAGAGACGGGACCCAGTGAAGAAAGTACCCACTAGGGAGCAGAGCCCGCAGCAAGGGGACAGGAGGCTGAGGTCTCAGGGAAGGGCATGAGGATAATAGAGTATGGGCAGAACAGGTCCCAGTCCCCGTGCACATCAGCTGTGTGACCTCAGGCAAGTCTCTAACCTCTGTGCCCCAGTTTCCTCACCCATGAACTGATAATGATAACATCTCAGAGAAGTTACAAATACCTAGGAGACAACAGAAGGATATGTACTATATAAATGATCAGAGACCCTCGTTTTCCAGATGAAAAGTGGCCCT
This sequence comes from Saccopteryx leptura, assembly GCF_036850995.1. NCBI lineage: Eukaryota > Metazoa > Chordata > Mammalia > Chiroptera > Emballonuridae > Saccopteryx > Saccopteryx leptura. Next base: position 68,150,845 of record NC_089513.1, on the reverse strand, counting down.
GGCTGGTGGCTCAGTGGATAGAGCATCAGCCCAGCATATGGACATCCCAGGTTCAATTCCCACTCAGGGCACATAGGAGAAGCAACTATCTGCTTCTCCCACCCTCCCTTTCCCGCTTCTCTCCCTCTTCCCTTCCCACAGCTAGTGGCTCAATTGGTTTGAGTGTGGCCCCAGGTGCTGAAGCTAGCTCAGTTGGTCCGAGTGCATCAGCCTCAGGCACTAAAAATAACTTGGTACTTGAGCATCAGCCCTAGACAGGGTTGCCGGGTGGATCCCAGTCGGTGTGCAGGCAGGAGTCTGCCTCACTATCTCCCTTCCTCTCACCTAAAATAATAATAATAATAATAATAATAATAATTTTTTTAAAAGAAAATAATTGCTCAACTGAACTATCCTGGAATTCACAGCCAGGACTCTAGGCCTCCCAGGGACAAATGAACCTAAACATGTCAGAGAAGGGATGTGATGAGGGAGCTTCAGCCTTCTGTCCAAGGGCCGGTGCTGATGACTTCAACATGGTCACAAAGTTTGGCCTGTGTACAACTCGACCACAAGCTCACCCTGGCTAGCTCAACTCTTGCACAAGACACAACCGGGCAGATTCTGTTAGTCCAAGCAAAAATTATTATGGGAAGCAGTTCACACTGACCTACAAGTGCTTACTTAGGGCATAAGGGGTGCCATAGAGGGGGACAGATGAGGGGGCAGAGGGACCACAGTATACAACCAAGGGGGAAGAACAGATATTGGCAGAGGGCATGACCTTGGGATGCAGACTGCCTGTTTACTTCACTTTCTGACTATAAACCTCGGGGAAGCTATTGAAAATTTATATCCCCGTTTAGTTTTCACGTCTGGCAAATGGACATAATAATGGCACCACACCCCTTTGGAATCTGGTGTGAGGACCGAATGAGATGAAGGGTGTGACGTATTTAGGATATCAGTAGATGGCAGGTGGCAAGAGTTCAGTTACCACTAGCTATGCTTCTAGCACATAAAAACTAGCCTAGACACATAGAAAACCATTTATTCACATGCACGTACCACTAACAGAGAGCCTGCAGGCTGGGAGAGTGCACAGTAATACAGAATTTCAGTCTGATGGACTTAATCAAGGAATCCTTCCAGGGGGAAGAGCAACTTCAACACAGGTTAAGTGAGAAGAGACAGGATATTCTTATTATATACTGCTGAACAAATCCTCACATTTTCCCATTAACGCTAGAATTACAGCCAAGGCCTCAAGAGCAGCGCAAGAGGAGCCAAGTAACCCCAGAGTGCTACCAGCAAGCCACCAGCAGATGGCGCCAGCCACCTCCACACTGGGCCAGTGGAGGCACCAGTATCCCCCACACAACCAGCGCCCAGCCCACCTTAGGCAGGACAGGAAAAAACTGAGAGAGGATAGGAGAGGGGACAGGCCTGTGGAAAGAGGCTAGGCCTTCCTCTCTGCTGTGGAGAAGGCACAGGGTGCTTTCCTGCCCCGTGCAAAGAGAAAGGGGCCCCGCAGACCCCAGCGTGCCTCGCAGGCACCGAGCACTGTGAGAGTTCTCGGATCCCGGGAACCTGGGTCTGCAGCCCAACACCCTCCTATTCCACTCCCACTGCGGAAAAGAGAGCAGAGCGCCTGGTGTGCGTGCCCTGAGGTCCAGGATCACACTGGGATGAGAGCCTGGTACTCACTTCCTGCGGAGACTGAAAGCAGGGCCCGAAGGGGAGCAGGTGCAGCATGAGTGGAAGAAGGTGGGGGCAGCTCTCCCTCCCCAGGTCAGCGCGGCCCTGGACGGCCGCGGCCATCCCCCCAGGCTCTGCGGCTACCCGCGGAGGTGCACAGAAGTCAGCTCCAGGGCAGGAACCAAAGATTTGCCCGGGTCGCTTTCCTGAATTAAGAGGTAGATACCTAAGCCAGAAAATGGAGTCGCTGGGAGCCTGAACCACGGGTGACGCCACAGGGGTCACAGCTGGGGCGTGGGGTTAGGAGGGGACCGGTGGTCCTCAGTGACGGAAGAGGCTGGGTTGGAATCTCTAGCGTCTAACAGCACCAGGCAGGGTAAAGGACACAAGACACGTCCCCTGTCCTCATACATCTTTTACAGAATCCTCTTACTCCTCCTCCCTCCTCCAGCCTCAAACAGAGATGCTAAGGCCTTGGGGGGAAGGGGCGGGAATAAGGTGCCATCAAGCCAGCCGCTGCTCACCCACCATGGGCCCACACGACCACAGCCAAGCTCTAGCTTGTGCCCGAGGGAAGGGAGAAAAGCTTTGAATCAAGCTTGCAATGAAAGTTTTAAAAATGTAAAAGCCTGAGTCCTAATTACTGGCACGAAACTGCCTTGGTAACTGCAAGTAGCTGGAGAGCTATGGAACCAGACCAAGACGTCGTTAGGGAGCTGCGCCCCAGCAGGAAAGAGCTGGCACGACAGCCCCGGGCGGTTACTGGAAGAAAGAAAACTGCTCCGTGTTTATAGTTGGATTTGAGACTCTACAGTAAATTGGGCCCATTTACACACCCACGGGAAGTAACCGGCCCTTGGAGCCTTGTCCCTCTGGTGGGAGCAGCAGATGGAAGATAACACAGAACACCCTCCCCTTTCCCACTGAGATGCTGTCTCCGCTCGAAGGGTGGGGACCAGCCCCGCGTGAAGGAGGGGAATGTGTCCTCGGGCTTTAGGGAGGCACTTAGAGGCACAGGCGGGTGTCTTACCGGCATCAGCAGGACGCGCTGGCAGGAGCTGAACGAGATTTGCGATTTGCTCACTTCTGGACTATTCCGGGAAGCACTGCCTCACCTCTTCCTAATGTCAGCCAGTGGGCCCGCCTGGGAGGGCCCACAGCCACGGGGCTCTGTAAGCCCCCAGGAAGGCAGGAGAGGAACGAGTCAGGGGGCACCACAGGCCCAACACAGAGGCAGCTCGTCCAGAGGGTCGGGAAACCGCCCTAGGAGCTTTCTCCTGTACCACAGCTATTTTCAACCAGTCTGCTGCAAGAACTGTCAAAACACGCAATACCTGTCCATTTAGTCAGGGGCACGGGCCTCTGTGCCCTTAGACTGGGCAATCAAAAAAGGACAACAGCCAATACAACAATAGCCATCCAGGATGTATGAATTAAAATTATACCTATCTTGGCCCTGGCCGGTTGGCTCAGCGGTAGAGCGTCGGCCTGGCGGGCGGGGGACCTGGGTTCGATTCCCGGCCAGGGCACATAGGAGAAGTGCCCATTTGCTTCTCCAACCCCCCACCCCCTCTCCTTCCTCTCTGTCTCTCTCTTCCCCTCCCTCAGCCGAGGCTCCATTGGAGCAAAGATGGCCCGGGCACTGGGGATGGCTCCTTGGCCTCTGCCCCAGGCACTAGAGTGGCTCTGGTCACGGCAGAGCGACACCCTGGAGGGGCAGAGCGTCGCCCCTGGTGGGCGTGCCAGGTGGATCCCGGTCGGGCGCATGCGGGAGTCTGTCTCACTGTCTCTCCCCGTTTCCAGCTTCAGAAAAATACAAAAAAAAAAAAATTATACCTATCTTTTTTGTCAGATTGGCAAATTTATTCTATCAGGCCAGCATTACCCTAATATCAAACCTAAACAGAGATATTACAGAAAAAAAACTACAGAGCAATATCTCAATGAACACAGATGTAAAAATACTCAACAAAATATAATATTAGTAAATTGAATCCCACAATTTATAAAAAGAATTATACACCACAACAAAGTGGGATTTATACCAGGTATGCAAAGTTGGTTCAATGTAATCTATCACATCAACAGGCTTAAAAAAAAAAAAGAAAATTACATGATCACATCGATAAAGGCAGTAAAACATTCCTCATCATTAGTCATTAAGAAAATGCAAATCAGCCTGACCAGGCAGTGACGCAGTGGACAGAGTATTGGTCTGGGACACAGAGGACCCAGGTTTGATACCCTGAGGTCACCAGCTTGAGCGCAGGTTCATCGGCTTAAGTGCAGGCTCACCAGCTTGAGCACAGGGTCGCTGACTTGAGCATGGGATCATAGATATGACCCCATGGTCGCTGGCTTGAAGCCCAAGGTCAGTGGCTTGAGCAAGGGGGTCACTCGCTATGCTGTATCCCCCCCACCCCAGTCAAGGCACATATGAGAAAGCTATCAATGAACAACAAAAAATTGATGTTTCTCATCTCTATCCCTGTCTGTCTGTCCCTATCTGTCCCTCTGTGTGTGTGTGTGTGTGTGTCTCTCTCTCTATCACACAGAAAGAAAGAAAGAAAGAAAGAAAGAAAGAAAGAAAGAAAGAAAGAAAGAAAGAAAGAAAGGAAGAAAAAGAAAAAAAGAAAATGCAAATCTAAACTACAATGACATACTACTTCACACTCACTAGGATGGTTATGTTTTGGGGGTTATTTAGAGAGAGAGAGGAAGGGAGAGAGAGAGAGAAACATTGATTTGTTGTTCCACTTATTTATGCATTCATTGGTTGATTCCTATATGTGCCTTGACAGGGGATCAAATTTACAACCTTGGCATAATTGGGACAATGCTCTAACCAACTGAGCTACCCAACCAGGGCTAGCTATAATTAAATAAATAAATAAACAAACAAACAACACTAACAAGTGTTGGAGAGGATGTGGTGAAATGGAAACTCCCATGCATTGCTGGTAAGAGGATAAAAATAGTGTAGCCACTTCAGAAAACAGTTTGGCACAGTTTTCCAAAACTTGTACTTCCACTCCAAGGTACATATTCAGGAAAATTGAAAACACATGTCCATAAAATACTCATACACAAATGTTTATAACAGCACTCTTCATAATACCCCAAAAAGGGGAAATAACCCAAATGTCCATCAGTTTATGAATGGATAAACCAGATATAGTATATCCCTACAATGGAATATTATTCAGCCATAACCAGGATTGAAACACTGAGATATACTACAAAACAGATAAGCCTTGGAAACATTATGCTAAGTGAAGTAGTCATACACAGAAGGCCACATATGATATAATTTCATTTCGACTAAACGTCCACAATAGGCAAATTCATAGAGACAGAAAGTAGATTAGGGTTCCCAGGGGCCGAGAGAAGGGAGAAGTGGGCAGGGACTGTTTAATGGGATGGGTTTCTTTACGAAGCGATGAAATGTTCTGAATCAATGGTGATGTCTGCATAACTTTGTGAATATATGTATTTAAAAACCCACTGAAATGTGTACTTTTAAGAGTAGGTTTAATGGGCCCTGGTCGGTTGGCTCAGCGGTAGAGCATCGGCCTGGCGTGCGGGGGACCCGGGTTCGATTCCCGGCCAGGGCACATAGGAGAAGCGCCCATTTGCTTCTCCACCCCCCCCCTCCTTCCTCTCTGTCTCTCTCTTCCCCTCCCTCAGCTAAGGCTCCATTGGAGCAAAGATGGCCCGGGCGCTGGGGATGGCTCCTTGGCCTCTGCCCCAGGTGCTAGAGTGGCTCTGGTCGCAGCAGAGCGACGCCCCGGAGGGGCAGAGCGTCGCCCCTGTTGGGCGTGCCGGGTGGATCCCGGTCGGGCGCATGTGGGAGTCTGTCTGACTGTCTCTCCCCGTTTCCAGCTTCAGAAAAATACAAAAAAAAAAAAAAAAAGAGTAGTTTTAATGGCATGTGAATTGTATCTCAGTGAAAAGTATGATATTAAAACTATAAAACTTCTAGAAGAAAACTTTTGTGAACTTGGTTAGGCAAAGGTTTCTTACATAAGGCATCAAAAGCACAATCCATAAGAGAAAAAAATTGATAAACTGGACTTCATCAGAATTAAAAATTTTTGCTCTATAAAAAACACTGCTAAGAGAATGAAATAATACCATATTTCCCCATGTATAAGACGATCGCATATATAAGACATACCTTAATTTGGGGGCTGAAATTTGAAAAAAAAAATGTATTACATAAAGTTATTAAACTCAAGTTTTATTCATCATAAAATTCAAACAACTTCTCAACAAGCACGAAAAAGTGGGAAAGGCAAGTAAAAAATCTACAACCACTGTATAAGATGCACCCAGTTTTTAGACTCCAAATATTTCTAAAAAAGGTGCATCTTATACACGGAAAACAAGTCATCATATACTTGGAGAAATTCTTTGTAGAAGAGGTATCTGATGAAGGATTTATGCCCAGAATATAAAACAAACTCTAAAAACTCAACAATAAGAAAGCAACCATTTTTTTAAATGAGCTAAAGATTTGAACAGACACTTCAATAAAGATAGTAGACAAATGAAAAATAAGTACATGAAGAGATGCTCAACATAATTAGTCATTAGGGAAATGCAAATTTAAACTCATAATGAAGTATAACTATCTATCTATTGGAATGCATAAAATTAAAAAGATGGCCACGCAAGTCTTGACAAGAATTTAGAATAATTAAAACTTTCATAGTTCAACCATTTTGGAAAACTGGCAGTTTCTTTAAGTTAATCATATTCCTACCATACTCCAAGGTATTCATCCAAAAGAAAAGATAGCACAAGTCCAAAAAAGACTTGTATAAGAATGTTCATAGTTTCCTGGCCAGATAGCTTGGTTGGTTTGAGCATCATCCCAAAGCACAGAGGTTGCTGGTTCGATCACCAGTCAGGGCAAATACAGGAGCAGCTTGAAATTCCTCTCTCTCTCTCTCTCTCTCTCTCTCTCTCTCTCTGGCATTACCTAGACTGCGGATTTGAAAAGGTTTTGGGCCTTAACCCTCAATGTCAAAAATTCTGAGTAGGGCCTGACCTGTGGTAGCGCAGTGGATAAAGTGTCAACCTGGAATGCTGAGGTTGACGGTTTGAAACCCCGGGCTTGCCTAGTCAAGGCACTTAGGGGGGTTGATGCTTCCTGCTCCTTCCCCACTTCTCTCTTGCTGAAATCAATAAATTAAGTTTTTAAAAAAGAGAATGTGCAAAGCAACTTTATTTGTAATAGCCAGAAAAGGAAAACAGTCCACATGCCTGTTAACAGAAGACTGGAGAAATAAATATATGTTCATTCAATGAAGTATTAGCAACAAAAAGGAATGAACTATTGAGACACACAACAATATGGGGTAATCTCAAAATAAATATGATAGGTGAAAAAAGCCAAACAAAACAAAAAAAAGCATCTATTGTGTAATTCCATGTATATAAAATTTTAGAAAATGCAAACTAACCTATAGTGACGAAAAGCAGATCAGCGGCTGCCTAAGGCACAGAGAAGAGAGGACAGAGAGGGAGGAGGAGAAGACACCAGGACACTTGGGCGGGGGTGGCCATGCTTCGCCATCTTGATTGTGGTAATGGTTTCATGGATATGTTTAAAACTGGCAAAATTGTGAACTTTAAATATGTGCAGTTTGTTGCAAGTCTTTTATATCTCAATGAAGCTGGAGAGAAAGAACACTTATGAGTGAAGATATACTTATTACAATATCCTCCAAAGTAGAAAAAGCCCCACTTCGATTCCACCCCAAGATTTTTCGTGTTTTAGGATGGAATGATGCCAGAAAACCCAGAAGGCTGACCCTTCCCAGCTCCGTGACAGCTTCCGTGATTGGAACCCCTTTCCCTCACCTCCGTGCCTGGGAATGTCATCGTATCTTTCAAGCCCAGCTTGAATCCAAGCCACTCCTTGAAGCTTTCCTCATCTTCCCCAGGCTCAGCCTGAGCTCTCCTAGCCCCTGGGAACCCAGTATCTAACTCCTTGGCATTCTAGAGTGTCAGATTTGCGGTTTCAACTGTTCCCGAAAGATCCTAGAGGTCCACAATTTGCACTGATTTGGCATCTTACTGTGGCACAGATCTGAGTCCGGCCGGAGTGAGGGCTCACAGGGCAGGAGCAATGAGACAGCGAGAGAGCCAGGCCCCAGCCCCGGCCCTCACGGCCCAACCTTGCCCCCTGGCCTCCACTGGAAATAAAAAGTGGTTTTATCCTTGAAGAATAGACTGCCCAAGAAGAAGTGATCAGCTTGTGACGGAAATGAGGAGTGAGTGAAGCAGTCCAAGAAAGGGATGGTTCTTAGCCAAAAATAGCTTTGTAAATTACTTTAATCTTTTATTAAGAACTTGAAAGTATCACTTAAGAATCTTAGTTGTACTTTATAGCACTTTATGGGGATAAGTGATACACTATGCTGGCATTACCTAGACTGCGGATTTGAAAAGGTTTTGGGCCTTAACCCTCAATGTCAAAAATTCTGAGTAGGGCCTGACCTGTGGTAGCGCAGTGGATAAAGTGTCAACCTGGAATGCTGAGGTTGACGGTTTGAAACCCCGGGCTTGCCTAGTCAAGGCACTTAGGGGGGTTGATGCTTCCTGCTCCTTCCCCACTTCTCTCTCTCTCTCTCTCTCTCTCTCTCTCTCTCTCTCTCTCTCTCCCCCCTTTCCCTCTCTAAAATGAATAAAAATATAAAATAAAAAATTCCCAGTAGCTCTAGTGAGTCCTCATCTTGCTGCATCATAAGTATGTATTTAGCTTTCTCCCCTCTAGTCTGGGAAGTACGGTAGTCTAGACTCTAGAGCTAGACTATCTGGGTGCAAAATTCAATCCACTTTATAGCTATGTGACCTTGAACAGGTTACTTAACCTCTACATGCCTCAATTTCCTCATCTTTAGAATGCCAAGTATGGAAGACAGCTACAGCAGAGCGATTGACCCCTTGCTCAAGCCAGCGACCTTGGGCAGGAGCCAGCAACCTTGGGCTTCAAGCCAGCGACCTTGGGCAGGAGCCAGCAACTTTGGGCTTCAAGCCAGCAACCTTGGGCAGGAGCCAGCAACTTTGGGCTTCAAGCCAGTGACCATGGGGGCATGTCTATGATCCCACGCTCAAGCCAGTGACCCTGCACTCAAGCTGGTGGTGAGCCCGCACGTAAGCCGGTAACCTCAGGGTTTTGAACCTGGATCCTCCACTGCGCCACTGCCTAATCAAGTGAAATCTACATGTTCTTGTGGGCCAATGCCACTCCATTAAATTTAATTTCTAAATTAAAATAATAATAATAATAATAATAATAATAAAATAGCAAGTAAAATGGTACCTACCTAATAGTGTTAATTTAAATGATTAAATATGGCAATACGTAAAAATGACTTAAATCAGTGTCTAACCCATCAAAAGTGCTTGATAAATGTTAGTAATTAGTTTGAGAGTTTCCTCTAGGGCAGAGTTTATGTATTAGGGACTTTATTAGAAATGTCCACTTCCCCAGTGGCTCATGCAGTGCTTGGCCCACGGTATGTACTCAACAAGAGGTAAAAGAATGAATAAATAAGTTGGTGGGTAATAAGCTATGGCTCTGCCACTCTGCTCCTAAAGTCAAACCGGCTTTACTTCTGGCAAAATGAGGGCATTTGGCCCGCCTGGTCTGGTATCCAGACATCACTAATGCAGTCAACAGCCCTTCCACTGTGATATCCACCACCGCCACCAATTTCACAACAATTGAGAAGTATGGAGCTATGCCCCAGGGACAGGGAGCAGGAGAGGGAGCGAGGAGGGTGGAGGGTCACAGCCTGACCTGTGTTCCCCATCTGGCCATCAGGGAGACGTGAGGGCGAGAATCAGACAGAACTGTTCAAGAGAGATGGAGAGCTGCCCTGGGAGTCAGCTAGCACCCTTGACGCTCTAGGCAGGTGTCCCCAAACTACAGCCCGCAGGCCGCATGCAGCCCCCTGAGGCCATTTATCCGGCACCCCACCGCACTTCCGGAAGGGCCACCTCTTTCATTGGTGGTCAGTGAGAGGAGCACTGTATGTGGCGGCCCTCCAACTGTCTGAGGGACAGTGAACTGGCCCCCTGTGTAAAAAGTTTGGGGACCCCTGCTCTCTAGAGTTTATTCTCAACCTGGCACCCAGAGGGATCTTGTTAAAACCCAAAATGAATCATGTCACAACCCCGTACAGAAACCCTCCAATAGCATCATCTCATCTGACTTGCGGCAGAAGCCCAGTTCCCACAGTGGGTTGCAAGGCCCTGCACGCTCCAAGCTGTGCCGCCTCCCACCTCATCTCCTCCCTCGCCCCTCCCGGCACACGCCAGCCAGCCTTCTCTCTGGATACTGTGTCCTGCACTTCCTCAGCACACCCCGCTGGGAGTCTTCGCACTCCCTGTTCCCTCTGCCTGGCATGCTTTTCCCTAGCAGCAGCTCACCTATCGCTTTACTGAGGTCTACTCTCAAATGCCACCCCATCAGAGAGGTTTTCTCTGTCCACAGAACTGAAATGCCATAGAAGCGGAGACTTTGTATGTTTTATGCATTGCCCCCTCCCTGACACCTCGCCCGGGGCCTGGCAAATGATATTCAGTCATTACTTACTGACTGAGGAGGTGAATAAAACCCCAAGAATCCAACTGCCTTCTCTTTCTGTTTCCCTCCCAGGGCTGGATCCTCCCCAAGTGGAGGCTTCTTCAGGCAGTGAATTGTCTGTGTCCAACCATCATTCCTGCACCCCCAGCAGAACAAGGTGAGGAAAGTGGATTACTGGAACAAGAGGGAGCTGCTAATTGTATAAAACCCTGATGGGAGAACTCAGGGGTCCCTGGCTTGATAAAATACATTTGCATTTGCCAGTGTTTTCAAGAAAAGGAAGAAGATATAAGGTGTTTTCAAGAAAAGGAAGAAGATAAAACCACGTGATGATCATTGTGACCCCTTAGACAACTAAAGTAGTAGAGGGAGGTGACGGAATAAAAAGAGAGAAAAACCCTAAACCGCTGACAACATTCTCCCTGGGGCAGGGCTAAGAATTCACATTTTAACAAGTTTCCCGCATAATTCTTAAGTACCCTGCTTGAGACGGGTCCTTAGAAAGGCTTTTGGAGATTTAGTAAAGTGCAAGGCCACACATTACAGTAGGAAAGGCATGGGCTATCACAGCCAAATGGGCCTGGGTTCAAATCCTGCCATCACCACTTATTATCTGTGTCTCCTGCTGCTATTACTTGACCATTCAGATTCTAAGCTTCCATTTCTAGTATGAGCGGGTACCGGTAATTACATCTATCCTGTTGGGCAGTTGTGATGACTGAATTAACCCATGTAATGTGCCCGGAACGTACCAGATACTTAATAGATGGTGGTTTGTTACTGTGATGTTTATGGCCTCTGTTTTTCTGAGTGCTCACTTACCCCTTACAATGGTCTATGAGAAGCTGGCATTCTTACCTTTCCACTCTATGACCTCAGAAGGGCCAGTCTGCAAATAGGAAAACCTTCAGCCCATACCTTCCCTGGAGTTCCTCTTCCCGCCTCTAGAATAGATCAAGAACATATTTTTGCTCTTAACTACCCATTAATCATTAAGTCCTTACATTTTCAGCATCTTTACTCTTCCCAGGCTTTCAAATATATTTTGGGAGGCCAGCTGGAGAAGGGGGAGATCAAGCAGGCACTGTTACCACTCACCCAGAGAGGTCGGGCAGTGGCCTGCACGCTGACCAGAAGGTGGGTGTGCTGGCACTCAGAACCCACAAACCCCGCGCACTCTCAGGCCACATTCCTCACCATCCAGACCTCTGGGGCTCAGAGCTCGAGGGCAAAGAGGCAGGGAGAATACATTGCCTCTTCCTTCCCGTCCCTCCTATGAGAAAACAGGGCCCTGGAGTGATGGCTGGAGGATGAGAGGGCAGCCGACCCCCAAGCTTGGCTGTACTATTCCAGGACGATCTCATCCCTCGGCAGAACCTCTCCCGTCCAAGTCGGAGGGCGGCACTTGCACACAGCGTCTCTGCCTCCTGTTCGACTGGGGCTGCCAGCCTTCTGCAGCTCCACACCGCCCCCTGCTGGACGCTGCCTTGCACGGAGCCTGACAGCCACAACCCGCACTGGCCAAACTTCCCGTGAGTCCCCTACGCCGCCTGTCTGGGGCTGCTTTGGGGGCCACGGAACAGGCTGGAATGGAAAAAAAAAAAAACAAAAAAAAAAACGCCCCCTTTTCTTTCTTGGTCTTACTGTAAATTTTAACCTCTCCTATTGGGTGATCTCTTGGCTCTCTCTGAACTTCAGTTTCTCCCAAGTTGTAAGAGGAAGATCCAGCCCTGACTTTCCCCACCCTCGTAGCGTGAAACGGGACGGACTCGCCAGACACCCCCTCTGCCAGACGGAAAGAACTCGGGCTTTGCAGAACTTGGGGATAAAGGCAGCAGCACTCCCAGTAAACAGATGGGGAAACTAGATCCCAGTGAATCAAAGCAGGCAGCTGCAGGGAACTGGCTTTATTCATTCGTTCATGCGCTCGATTACTCAGCTGTATGAGTCAAGCCCGGACTGTGCGCCCGATACTGAGACCCATGGAGGAAACTCGGTTGCTGTGGCTAAGGCCCTTTGCTGGCCGCCTTGTCACCTCTCTCCTCTCCACCTTCCCTTCGCTGTCTTCCTTCGGAATATTTCCCCCTGTGCCCTTAGGAACCCTCATTCCCCTAAAAACAAATTCTGCGACCACAACCCCCGCTGGGAACTTTCACTGCACCCCGTCACTGTGACTGAGCCTGGCCTTGCCGGAGGGCACTGGCTCCCCGAGGACTCTCTCTGGAGGAGGCCCTCCCTCCCACTCTGTTCCGTTTCCAACCACTAAAGGTCCACTGGGGGCAGCAGCCTCCCAGCCCCCAGCCCAGTGTCACTAGACTTCTCTACCCTCCCCTAACACCCTCCTCACATTCAAGGGCTCATCGCCCTCTACCTCCTGCTGCTTCCGTTGACCTTGGCCCACATGACAATCGGTCCCTGAGACAAACTGCGGAGGTCAACCCATCTGACACTCCAACCTCTCCCTAACTGTGTCCTGATTCCTGCAAATGCTACTCCGCTCGCAGCGATCCTACCCAGGGCCACAAGTGGCCCGTTACTAACACGGCTCCACCTCGCAAAAATTAAACTTGAACATCCCACTATGACCCTAATTTTTCCAACTCTACTGTATCCCTCCCATGTCACCTCCCCTTACCCGAGTTCCAGCATTTAACCCTTTAATTGCTTCACAGTTTATCTTCCCTTCCCCCCTCATCCCAGGGCCTCAGTCCTTTGAAATCCTAGCTAGGTCTCTGGTCAGTAACCTTCATGATTTCTCATCAGCCTCCACAATACCCTGTCCCTTCACTCATTCTGGGTCCTGTAAAACCCCGACCCAGAGTCGGTCCTACAAATGCCTGCCCTGCTCTAAAGTCTCCGCTTCTACTCTGGCACAGAGTGGTCTTCTGCAAGGTCACGGAGGTTATTCCTCATCTGCCTCACGCTCCCCAAGCCCCCCGCCAGGTAGCCTGCCTGTCCTCCTCCTTCACGGGACAATCAAAGCCAAGGATTCCCTCAGCTCCTCGCCATCCTTCTCTCACAGCTACCCTCAGTCACCACCACACGGCTTTCCTACGGTTTCCAGGCTCGATCGCTGTCCCTCCCGCTGTGGAGAATCTGCCTTTCCACGTGGGCCAAAATTCCCATCTTCAGTGCCCCCCACATCTCTGAAATCTCTATTCCCTTCTTCTATCAGTATATCACTTAGAATCAACTCAGGAGTCGGAAAGCACACCCTAATTTGAACAGGGAAATTTTAATATAAAGAATTATGAACTACAACAGGGGACTACTTTCTAAAGGGAAAGAAAGAACTCACCATGAAATACACAAATACCCGAGATCAGGAGCAGTCTCCACTTCTAGGGCTGAGATGGAGCCCCCAGGAGGACATAACTCTGCAGGAGGCCCCCCTCGTAGGCCAGGTCCGACCCACGCTGGAAAGGGCCAGGCCTTGACCGACTCGATGGCAGAGCTTGACGGACGTGCGTGCTAACAGAACTCGCCAAGAAGCCACCCTCTGGGGCACCTGGGGCAGCCGTCTGCATGCAGCGTCTGTGCTGCAGAACTTGTAAGTCACCACACACTGCCCAGGCAGCCATCTGGGGTGCCAAGGGGCGTCTTTGAGGAGGTCTTGCCCTGAAAAGCTGGCTAGGAAAACACCTGTAAGGATGAGCCCTAGGAAGCCACACCCTGGTACACTGGGGGAAGCTGCCCATGGGGGGGACCAAGTGCTGCTGGCCAGTGTGTGGGGGGCTGGCCACCAGGTGTTGCTGGTGGTCCGCTTCCGGAGCTGGCCAAGAGGAGCACACGGGAACTAGAGGGGAGAGCTCTTTCTTCCCGGTGTCCCTTCAGTGCCCTCTACTGACAAAGCTTAACAGTGTTCCAGCTGGCAAAAAAAAAAAAAAAAATTGTTTATAGAGTCCCACTCCATTACCACGGAGCAGGCAACAAAGGGTGTACCTGCAGGGAAAAGGCAATAAATTGATAACCGGCATAATTGTTATCTTCAACTTCCCTTTCTTTACCAGCTCCTTTTACTCAGCCTACAAACACATGCAAGTATTACCAACTACACACACACAGACACAAGAAGACTCAGACCAGCCTGACCAGGCGGTAGTGCGGTGGATAGAGCGTCGGACTGGGACCTGGAGGACCCAGGTTCAAAACCCCAAGGTCGCCAGCTTGAGCGCGGGCTCATCTGTTTTGAACACAGCTCACCAGCTTGAACCCAAGGTCACTGGCTTGAGCAAGGGGTCACTCCGTCTGCTGTAGCCCCCCCCAGGTCAAGACACAAATGAGAAAGCAATCAATGAACAACTAAGGTGCTGCAACAAAGAATTGATGTTTCTCATCTCTCTCCTTTTCTGTCTGTCCCTCTCTCTGTCTCTCTCTGTCTCTGTCATACACAAAAAAAGAAGATTGAAATCAGACTCCTAACGATAAAAGTGAAAATGTCTGAGATGAACAATAGAATATTAGACATTGAAAAACAAAAAATTAGTGAACTTCAAGACTTAACAATAGTAATTATACAAAAGGAAACACATAAAGAAAGTAACCAGAAGATTAGTAAACTGTGAGACAACTTAGATCAGGGGTCTCAAACTCGTGGCCCGCGGGCCGCATGCAGCCCGCCGAACAATTTTGTGCGACCTGCAGACTAATCCACGAAGTTCAAAATATTTTGGATAAATTAAGTAAGCCTAGGGGCCTACTTGTATTTTTCATTTCTCTAGCATCCTAGCTAGATATTAGCTTAGTTAACAGCAGTTGTGATGCAAACTACAGTTTCTGGTCGTTTTGTGACACTGAGTAAACTGCATGTACGATTGTGCTTGTTGTACTGATTTTTTTTTGTTTTCAACTGCAGTGAGAAAAGTGTTGCGTAACAGTTGCCTTTTGTAGACCTAGTGCGGCCCGCTGAATGGCTGTGATCTTGCTCTGCGGCCCACATGCTGAGTTGAGTTTGAGACCCCTGACTTAGATCCTAAAGGAAAAAAGAGAGAGGGGAAAGTTTAAAAAATATACATTGAAGAAATAGTTTTTTTTCCAAATTTTAGGATAATCATATAAGTCCACAGAATGAACCCTAAGCACAAGAAGCATGAAAAACCAAGGCACACTATAAAATTGCATCAAAACATAAAGTGCTTAGGAATAAATTTGACAAAATTTGTGCAAAACTCATACGTGGAAAGCTAGAAAACATTGAGGAGAGAAATTAAAGAATATCTAAATAAATGGATGGGAAGACACAGAATGGTTAAGATGTCAACTCTTCCTAAAATGAGTGATAGATTCAACATAATTGCAATAAAAATCCCAGCAGGCTTTATTTTTCAGAAATTGACAAGCTGATTTAAAAATGTATGTGGAAGCAGCGGTCCTGGTTTGGCTGCAACCCAGGGGAGTGAAAATTTCCAGCAAGACAGCAATGGGCCTGTCCCAGCCTGTCCACTTCTCAGTGGAAAACCAAGAAGGTTTAGGGTTTTGTGTGGCACCACCTGAATTAGAAACCAAGATGAACAGAACCAAAGGAGTACATTCAGGAAGAGATCCCTGGATTACAGGAATGCAGGGATCATAGCCAAGTCTCCAGCTCGGCAAAGAGGGCACAGTCTTTTGCTGAGTGCCTTCGACTGGGTATTGCGGTGATTCATGTAGAAGCTCAAGACGCAGAGTCCGACTTGGTGGATGGGTGGCATTCCCTGCCCACAGTCAGGAATGTACCTGCCATCCACCCAGCAAGCCCACTAGAGGGCGATGCTCTGCCATCTGGGGCATTGCTCTGTTGCAACCAGAGCCATTCTAGCACCTGAGGCAGAGACCATAGAGCCATCCTCAGCACCCAGACCAACTTTGCTCCAATGGAGCCTTGGCTGCAGGAGGGGAAGAGAGAAATAGGGAGAAAGGAGAAGGGGAAGGGTGGAGAAGCAGATGGGCACTTCTGTGTGCCCTGGCCGGGAATCGAACCTGGGACTTCCACATGCCAAGCCAATCCTCTACCACTGAGCCAACTGGCCAGGGCCTAGCCAAACAATTTTGAAAACAAGAATAACAAAGTTAGAGGACTTATAATAAATCTTCAAGTCAAGTTATATAAATAATCAATACAATGTGATATTGCTGTAAAAAAGGCATACCAGTATACCTATACAAATGAAACTAAATAGACCAGAAATAGACTCAAAGACTGGCAATAAATATGCATACAAATCAAACTAAATAGACCAGAAATAGACTCAAAGAATGACAATAAGACATGACAAGAGGATATTCAGTCATTAGTCACCAGATAAATGCAAACTAAATCCACAATTAGGTCCTACTACACACCCACTAGAATGGCTGAAAATTAAAAATAGTAAAATACCAAGTAAGGTGAAAACAGAACCCCTGGGATCTCACATATTACTGATAAGAGTATAAAACAGTGTAACCGCTATGGAAAGAAGTTAGGCAATGTCTCTTAAAGATGCACTTACCATTTGACCAAGCAATTCCACTGCTAGGTATCTATCAATAAACATGAATATATATATTCATGTATACAAGTTTTTATAGCCACTTCATCCATAATAGTCCCAAGGAAGAAATAACCCAAATGTCCACTGAGTGGATAAACTGTAGTATATTCATACTGTGAAATTTTACCCAACAATAAAAAGGAACACGTTACTGACCCATGCAATAACACTGATGAAGCAAGTACAAGAGTATATACTGTGGAATTCCACTGATATGAAATTCTAGACTAAGAGAAACCCATCCGTGGTAATAGAAATCTGACTGGCGGTTTCCTGGAGCAGGCAGGGCAGGGGACTATAATTGGGGAGGGGCACAAGGGAACTTTTAATGTGATGAAGTGTCCTATATCTTGACTGGAGTGGAGGTTACATGAATGGATACATTTGTCAAACAGCACCAGAACTGCCTTCCGGCTACAGAGATGGAGGACCTGCTGGTGGCATTTTTCTAGGAACTGCACACTCAAAAGGGGTGCACTGGCTATTTGGAAATTACACCTCAATTTTTAAATGATTTTATTTATTGATTATACAGAGAGAGGAGATGGGCAGGTGGAGTGAGAAGTATCCACTCAGATAGAAGCAGAGATGCCAATTCCTGCCAACCATAGATATACCCTTAGCGTGTTTTGAACTCCACTTTCGCTATCTGTGGAGTAGAAAGACTAATATCTGTATTCGAAGGTTGTTCTGAGTGGCCCTGGACGGTTGGCTCAGCGGTAGAGTGTCGGCCTGGCGTGCGGGGGACCCAGGTTCGATTCCCGGCCAGGGCACATAAGAGAAGTGCCCATTTGCTTCTCCACCCTCCCCCTTCCTCTCTGTCTCTCTCTTCCCCTCCCACAGCCAAGGCTCCATTGGAGCAAAGATGGCCCGGGCGCTGGGGATGGCTCCTTGGCCTCTGCCCCAGGCGCTAGAGTGGCTCTGGTCGCAGCAGAGCGACGCCCCAGAGGGGCAGAGCATCGCCCCCTGGTGAGCAGAGCATGCCCCCTGGTGGGCATGCCAGGTGGATCCCGGTCGGGCGCATATGGGAGTCTGTCTGACTGTCTCTCCCGTTTCCAGCTTCAGAAAAATACAAAAAAAAAAAGAAGGTTGTTCTGAGTATTAAATGAAATGTGACACTTCCTGGCATACAGAAGATGTCCCTAAATGTTAGTTCGTTCTCTTATTCCTCGCTCTCCCCTCTCCCTCTCCATTACTACCTCCACTCACACCCTGGAAGGAAAGGGTACACATATATCTCTGAATGGCACCTTCTCAGAGGACAGGCTTCAGTGTTTCAAAACGAGAAAAGATGTGGCCCCCCACCCCCTCTCTCGAGTGCCAAGGCCACCACCTGAACTGCCGGGCAGATGCAGCCAGCTGCAGAGGTGTCGTTATCTGATGGGGCGTCTGTCTGAGGAACCAGAAAAGGGAAAACTGGTGAGAAAGTATGTTTTTCCCCTCCCCAGGTAAACAAGAGAAATAATGGAATTCAAATTGGAATGACCATGAGATAAAACTCCTGCCCACCAGGTGTTTATCCCTGTTCATAAAAACAACTATTTTAAGGTAATGAAAAAACACTCCCTGTTGAGGAAGCAAATGGAACCACAGGTTTCCGGAACAATTTGAGAGAAAGCAGCAGTCAGTGAGCAGACAGCAAGCGCTGGCCGCCGAGCAAGCGGGGTCAGCACAGGGCCTGGCTCACAGACGCCCCACGGACAGGGCTCCGTGGTCTCATGCCACCCATCAGGAAACCTACAGGCCTCTTGCTGCCAAGCGCTCGGGCTTCAGGGGGTGTCGGAGGCTCCCCCTTTTTCCTGTGCCCACCGCCCAAGAATCTAACTTTATTTCTGCTTCTTCATGCTGCCTCTCCAGCTCTGTCCCTTAGGATGGTGTCTCCCCAGGCCTTCCCTTCTCTATTGTCCCTAGAACCATGGCCATGGGCATTTATGGTTGAAGGAGTTTACTGCTAATCACTAGGAGAATGGACAGGGAGGAACAAAACCAACAAAAATGAAGATATTATTGCCTGACCAGGCGGTGGCGCAGTGGATAGAGCATCAGACTGGGATGCGGAGGACCCAGGTTCAAGATCCCGAGGTCGCCAGCTTGAGCATGGGCTCATCTGGTTTGAGCAAGGCTCACAAGCTTGAGGCCAGGGTCACTGACTCGGGCAAGGTGTCACTCGGTCTGCTGTAGCCCCCACCCCCACCCCCCGACAAGGCACATATGAGAAAGCACTTAGTGAACAACTAAGGTGCCGAATGAAGAATTAATGCTTCTCATCTCTCTCCCTTCCTGTCTATCTACCCCTATCTGTCCCTCTCTCTGTCTTTCTCTGTTAAAAAAAGAGGATATTATTTACCCAGTGAGCCCTTACATGCAGGGTGACCAAATGTCCCTGTCTGCCCAGGTCCTGGTTTATACCTATTGTCTTGATCCAATTATTAACAGTGTCTCTGTCACTTACTTGCAAATGTATTGATATTTGGTTTTCGAGTAAGTTATATTCTATTTATACGGCACATAATTACTTTATGCCAAGAACGTAGACATTAATTTATTTAACCCTCAAAGCAATTTTCTGAAGAAACATTTTGATATTACAAAACTGAGGCACAGAGAGGTAAAGTAGCTTATTCAAATTCATACAGGTAGTCAGTATCTGAACCAGGGTTCCTTTTACCTTTTTTTTTTTTTTTTTTTTTTTTTTTAGCAAGAGAGAGAGAAGGACAGACAGACAGGAAGGGAGGGAGGTGAGAAGCATCAATTCTTTGTTGAGGCATCTTACTTGTTCACTGAGTGCTTTCTCATGTGTGTCTTGAGTAGGAGGCTACAGCAGAGTGAGTGACCCCTTGCTCAAGCCAGCGACCTTGGACTCAAGCCAGCAACCTTGGGCTTCAAGCCAATGACCATGGGGTCATGTCTATGTTCCCACTGAGCCAGGGTTCTTAATGACTATGGTAGGCTAGCTATGAAAAAGCTTCAGAGAATCACTTCTTGTTTTATTTAATTAATATGTATGCCTACTAGGTGCTGGGCACTGCTACAAACTGTGAATACAATTATGAACCAGGCAGAGTCCCTGCCATCAAGGAGCTTTGGGTCTGGGGGAGACACAGACACAAGTACAGGGTACACTGAGAACAAACAGGATGGGGGGAATCTAATCTGGTCTTAAGAGATCCCAGAAAGCTTCCTGGAGGAAGTGACATGGAGGAGAGTTCAAAAGAAAAAGCAGTTAGCTGGACTGGAAGAACCAAGAAAAGGCAGGGCAGGCAGAACAGCACATGGCAAGGTCCTGAGGCCAAAGACAACGTAAGGAAGGAAGGAAGGGAATTCAAGTAGAGCCTAGTGGCAGCCCAGGACCCAAGAAGTAGTAAAAGCTGGAACTGGAAACATAACAGACCAGACCACTGACATGCTCATGTTTGCACTTTATCCTGAAGTTCATGGGAAGCCTGTGACTTTCTAGGACGCCCATGACTTTCTTGAAACGTTAGCAGAGAAGTGACCTGATCAAAACTTTACTTTAGACGCATCCCTGACGTTGCCATGGAGAAGAGGGAAGAACTGGAAGCCAGACAGAGGGCTGCTGGAGGACCCAGGTGAAGGAGGAAGGTGGCTTGAACTGAGGTTATGATGGGAAATGTGGAGGGACTGGGTGGGCTGAGGGGGCAGCCCTGGCAGGACTCGATGATGGGGTGGGGGAGAGGCGGGTCATGGATACCATGGAGATGTCCTATTAGTCTCGAGCTCAGGAGCAAGGCCTGAGCAAGAGACGCGGATTTATTTGGAAATCATTCGCGTGGAGGCGGTCGGTAACTGAGCCCCCGGATTAGGCGGCTCACCCACGGGAGTGTGTCAAGTGAGAAGAGAAAGAAATGGCCACAAAGAAGAATGGGAAAAAGAGTCCAGGAGACCAACCAAGAGAGCCTGGTGTCATCACAGCCACCAAGAGGAGGTGGAGGAAAAGGAGGGGCGTGTCTAAGGCTGCAGGCACCCGGGCGAGGGCCCAGACACATTCCCACGGTCTACCAACACAGCGGTCCCTGGAAACCTCGCGGGAGGGAGCAGTGCGACTGCGAAGGGAAAGAAGGGGCTGGAGGTGGAGGTGGGGGTGGGGTGGGGAGTGGCCTCACAGGGCTTGGCAGTCAGGAAAGGGCGAGTGTGGGACGGTGGCGGTGGGGTCAGGTCCTGAGACAGACACCCTGCTCCCTGCTGTGTCACCTCCCTCCCTAGTCCTTCCCACCTGTTCTACCAATAAACACTACAGGAGAGCAGGTGGCAACCGCTGAGATAGCTAAGGAGTCCCGTTGAGTTCATATCGCCACTTCCCTGTTTTACACAGCAGGCGCCTAGGAAGGCTCCTCGCGGACTTTCTTCCCAGTAGGGCTTTTTCCAGGCCAGCTGGCAGCCACCCGGGTGTAACTAGCACCCAACTCGATCAGCATCCATGGTGAAGACCCTCTGTCTCAAGGGGATCATCTGCATTCCCGGGAACCACCCAAACGGGTAACGGGGTCCCTTTGGGACATTTCCTCAACTCCAAGATCATTTATTTGAATAACCATCAACACCCCCCCCCCCCCCCGCACCATAAGCAACCAATAAATGCACAACTATGTAGAATAACAATGAACGCTTCCCCACCACCACCTCCCTTACTCTCTCTTCCTCTCTAATATCAATCGTTAAGGCCCGGCCAGACGGCTCCGCTGGTTAGAGCATCCTCTTGAAGCACAGAGGTTTGCCAGTTCGATCCCCATTCAGGGCACATACAGGATCAGCGTTCCTGTCTCTCTCTCATTTTCTCCCTTCCTATCTCTAAAATCAATAAAATAAACATTTAAATAAATAAATAAATAAATAAACAAAAAATAAAATAGATCAACAAAAAAATAATAAAACAAAATATAAGGTGAGTAAGTCATGGTCCTGGGGGACAGTTATAAAGAAATTTTTCAGGAGGACCACTGAAACTCTGAGCTCCCCCAGCACCACCAAGGGTACAAGGCCATGTTTCCCCCAGAAGGGTCTGCATAGGTTGAAATATGCCATAGAAGGGTGTTTCTCCTACAGAAGTGTCTGGGATCATCACAGCTGGAGACTGGGAGAAATGATTTATAGACCACTCTCATTCATTCATTCAATCAACAAACATTTACAGAACACCTGCTCTGTGCTGGGTATGTGTTAAGGTACAAGAGATAAGACTAATGAGTAAAATCGACACGACCTCCCTACCCACATGGAGCATTCAAAAGAGTTACGGAAGTCATATTAATCAAGATAATCACACAAACAGATAATACAAATCATGACACATGCTACAAAGATAATATACTGGAACTTACTCTGTGAGGCTAAGGAAACTTTCCTGAGAAAATGACGTTGAGATGAGATCAGAAGGATATATAAGTACAGGGGAGGAAGAGCAGCAAAAATAATAATAACAATCGGCCCTGGCAGGTTGGCTCAGTGGTAGAGCGTTGGTCTGGCATGCAGAAGTCCCAAGTTTGATTCCTGGCCAGGGCACACAGGAGATACACCCATCTGCTTCTCCACCCTTCCCCCTCTCCTCTCTCTCTGTCTCTCTCTTCCCCTCCCACAGCCAGGTCTCCATTGGAACAAAGTTGGCCCAGGCGCTGAGGACGGCTCCATGGCCTCTCCTTAGGCGCTAGAATGGCTCAGGTTGCAACGGAGCAACACCCTAGATGGGCAGAGCATCGCCCCCCCTAGCAGGCTTGCTTGGTGGATTCTGGTCAGGCACATGCGGGAGTCTGTCTCTCTGCATCCCTGTTTCTCACTTCAGAAAAATACAAAATAATAATAATAATAACAATAATGATATTAGCAAAGACTCAGGAACAGAAAAGCAGTCAGTGTTAAAGAAGTCATTCTGACTCTTGTTAGAACAGTGAGGAAGCTTGCCTGACCTGTGGCGGTGCAGTGGATAGAGCGTAGACCCAAGGTCCCCGGTTCAAAACCCCGGACTTGTCCAGTCAAGGCATATATAACTACAATTTGATGCTTCCCACTCCTCCTCCTCCCACTCTCTCTCTGGGTCTCTCTCTCCCCTCTCTCTAAAAAATATCAACAAATTTTTAAAAATCTTAAAAAAAAAAAAAAAGAGCCCTGGCCGGTTGGCTCAGCGGTAGAGCGTCGGCCTGGCGTGTGGGGGACCCAGGTTCGATTCCCGGCCAGGGCACATAGGAGAAGCACCCATTTGCTTCTCCACCCCCTCTCCCTCCTTCCTCTCTGTCTCTCTCTTCCCCTCCCGCAGCCAAGGCTCCATTGGAGCAAAGATGGCTCCTTGGCCTCTGCCCCAGGTGCTAGAGTGGCTCTGGTTGCGGCAGAGCGACGCCCCGGAGGGGCAGAGCATTGGCCCCTGGTGGGCAGAGCATTGCCCCTGGTGGGCGTGCCGGGTGGATCTCAGTCGGGTGCATGCGGAAGTCTGTTTGACTGTCTCTCCCCATTTCCAGCTTCAGAAAAATACAAAAAAAAAGAAAGAACAGTAAAGAAGGCTTTATTCAGGACTGTTGCAGTAGAGTGTCAAGACTACGGCAATAGGGGAGAAAGATCAAGTTCAACTCCAAACTCAATGGACAAATGGGGATGAAAATTACTAAGAGGACACATCACTAAACCGATTTACCAGGCTTCTTGCTGAAGGCAGGCCGAGGACTTAGACATCAAAGGTGGGGATGAAGAACTTAATCAGACATCATGGGATCATGGGTGGGGAAAGTCTCTACACTGACTCAGCAGGATTCTTGCTAAGACTGGACTGTGCAGGCTCAGCAAGGCTGGGAGGGGCCGGGGTAGACAAGGTGGAGACCTAGGCCAGAGGAGGGCTCAGAGGAGTCCGACTAAAGTCTGGTCAAGGAGAGAGCCTTCACCACCGGATGTCTGGGGCCGAGTGACGCTAGATGATTATGGAGAGATGAGCAGGAACCAAACAATGAGGGCTTTGTGAGTCGGGCTATCCTAAGAGCACCAAAAAGTTTTAATCGGGAGGAAGGGGGTATTATATGATTAGATTGTGTCGCCTTAAAACCTACTCGGAATGAAGTGGGAGGGGCTATAATGAACACTAGACCACTTAGAAAGCTACTGCTGTTGTCCTGGAGAGAGACAAGGTCATGGACAGAACAAGGTGGCCATGATGGTAGAGACACAGCAGTAAAAGGATGTGAGCTATTCAGGAGGTAAAGCTGACGGGACTCAGTGACAGATCAGTGGTTGAGAGAACAGCACCCCAGGAAGTCTCCTCGTATCTCATTTCATCTTTACTACAACCCTCTGAATCCCATTATTACTGTTCTCAGTTTTACAGGTGAGATATTTGAACTTCAGAGCAGTTAGTTACATGGCATGCCTAGGGCACGCAGCTAGTAGGTCTGGCTCTAAAGTGACTCTTGAAAGAGATTCTACTTCTTCTCTCTCTCTCTTTTTTGCATCCGACAGCTATGCCTAGTCAACACCTCTAGCATTGTACTTCACCCACATTCCCTGTCTCCTTATGTATCAGGAAAATAAATAAAAATATTATCCCAGAAGCTGGCTGCAGTTTGCCAGTTGACCTGCATGAAGAGCACAAACCTGTTCCTTTATTGAAGAAAGTGACTTCATGAGCTCATCTAGCTATGAAAAGAGAAATCCCTGAGCAGAACTGAGAAGAGAAAGGTTTGGACATTAAAAAATTAAATTGGCCTGACCGGGCAGTGGCGCAGTGGATAGAGCATCGGACTGCGACGTGGAGGACCCAGGTTCGAAACCCCAAGGTCACCAGCTTGAGCCCATGGGGTTTCAAAGCCCATGGTCACTGGCTTGAGCCCAAAGGTCGCTGGCTTGAAACCCAAGGTCTCTGGCTTGAGCAAGGGGTCACTCGCTCTGCTGCAGCCCCACCCTCCCATCAAGGCACATATGAGAAAGCAATCAATGAACAACTAAGGAGACTAAGGAGCTGCAACAAAGAATTGATGCTTCTCATCTCTCTCCCTTCCTGCCTGTCTGTCCCTATCTGTCCCTCTCTCTGTCTCTCTCTCTCTCTCTGTCTCTGCCACACACAAAAAAAGAAATTAAATTGCTCTTCAGGACAAAGTTAGAGGAATTTTGGAGCAGGGATGAAGGCTGTCACTGTAACCACTGTGTCTAGCACACAGGAACACAATATATTTTTGTGGAAATTCTGGAGATGGGTCCTACCCAGACAACAATCTGTGATTTACCAAGACCTTCATGTGATTCTAATACACCCTCAATCTGAGAACCTCTAATCTTTAAAATCTTTTTAACACTGCCCATACCCTCCCAGGCCCCCAAACCTTCAGTAAAAAAACTGCTAGATGTTACATACCGGCGAGATAGGCCACAGCAGACACAAAGTGAATTTTATAAGTTTTATTGCAAACCTGCACAGGGACTGCAGCTCCGAGCTTCTAAAATGGCTCCTTTTTATAGGGTGGCTGTCTAGGATGAGCAAGCATCATACAGAAGCTGATGTGGCTGTTAGTCATTGGCTAGGGAGGTCGTGCGCAGTTACAGGGGGGGTATTACTCAGTGGAGAATTTCAAACATAAACTTCTGATAAGGGTCTCTGACTCAATGCAGGATGTTGCTGAACTCTTTGTTCTCAGCGTCACAGGGACCTTGTACACTCTTGGCAGCCCCAGCATGTCAGTACTCCCTGAATCTAACACTAGACACAACAGTCTTTTGTCAGTAGTGCTTTGGGCAACAAAGGGCAAAGACCAGCCCTCCTGGAGTTTCTGACAATGACCGGCAGCAAGGAAGGTCCAGGCCAAGGAGGTCCAGGCCAAGGCCGAGACGGGGTGAGGTCAGAGGAGCAACTGAGACAAACCCTCAAGTGCGTATCTGCTTCCCAAACATCCCTCCCCATTTTTCCTGGTACTGAATTAATTACTTTTCATTTGAGGTGATAGCTTTTCCCCATACTTTATCCATAGCTCTAAATAGAGCACATGACCTAACCAATCAAAGCAGGACATTCCCCTGGCCCCAGTAACTGGTTCAGGGATGAACACACGGTTTAAGCAGAGCCAAGAAGACGCAATGAGATTTTTCTCAGACTTTGGAGAAAGAGGGAGGCACTCTTTGCTATTGAGTATGACTGGATTTGAAGCTGGAGCTACTATGCTTATGGCCAACTGAGGAAGAAAGTGTGTCTAAAACAGAATCAACATAGAAGTAGAGCTAAGAGATATGGAGAGAGAAACCTGATCCCAGTAACATTTTTGGGAAGCTGGTCCAGCCTCCTGTGAAGTCAGCGTACTCCTGGACTTTGCTGGCATGAGCCGACAAAAACCCTTTTTGCTTTGGCCAGTTTGGATGTAGTTTTCTGTCCCTTATAGCTGCAGGAGTCCCAATTATGACATAAGGCAGTGGGTTGAGTTCTTTTATTCAGAAAGTGTAGCTACAAAGAGCAGGAGAGCTTGGGGCAACAAGTTACTTAAATCTACCTCCCCTGGTGACTGTGAGCTTCCTGAGGTTGGGCTGTGTGTGATTTCTGGTGATACCGATAATTAATAGGCACTCGAGGATTAGTTTAGGAATAACAGGAGGACAAAAGGGAGGCAAGGTGGCGGACAGTAAAAGAGATGAGAAATATGCAGACTTTTCCAAGGAAACAGGAGACCTGGGCACTCGGTTCAGGGCAGACGGGACCCTGCAGGAGCCGAGCAGGAAATGAAGTCACAGAAGCTTCCAGCACCAGCCTACTCCCAAGGGCCCCTGACCAGAAAACCACCTAGGAATGGAGGTGCAGCTATGCCGGGTCATTACTTTCCCGACCAGTGTTTCTCCCTTATGCGAGCAACAAGGACCCATTCAGCCAGCTGTGTGGTGCCTCAGCTGAAATAACAGGCCAGGGGAAACCTGTAATTGGCTTTCATCAAATCGAAACCGGGCGGCACAGCTGAGCCGAAGCTCTGTCTGGTTGTAGCACAGAAATTATTTTCTGCTTAACGTCAGGCCATGTGCGGGGTAGAAGGGGGAACAGAGGGGAAAGAGGACCGGTCTTCCGGTCAGCTTCAGCCCTCTGGCAAGGCTCCCTGGCTCAGAGAGCTGTCTGACCAGCCAGCAGGGACACAAAAGGGGGTCTGGCTCCAGACTTGGGGGGCGGGGGGAGGCACCTGGGGCAGAGGAGAAACAGGAAGAGAGACAGAAAGGGGAGGGGTTTCACGAGAGGGAAAGAGTTCACCTTTAATGAAATAAGTCGACTTGCATGTAAAAAACAGTAGCTGACTAAAATCTTTTCCCACCTGTTCGCCTATATAACACTTGGAAATTAACCAACATAACAACCAATTTATTAACTCATCACCTGGTATAAGTTTTTCAATGATAATTTCAAAGGTTAGACTGAAAAGGAACTTGAGACTCTTTCAAAAAAACACAGAGCTTTCTTCCATGGACCTATGACTAATCTGTATTTGAGGAGTGAGGGGAGGAGTTAGAAATGACTCAAATCCTTGGGAACTTTGCTGGGTGATTTGGAAACCATGGCTTACCTCATCTCGTTCCTGGAATTCTCTGTCGGGGTTAGACTGCACCCCATCTCCCTTTCCGTTCTACCCCTCTGGAAGCTTTATGCTCCCCAGCCTGGTCCACCAGCTTCAGGGGAGCAAGAGAGAGCCACAGAGGATGAGGCAGACAGGACTCAGGGTCGTCTGGGTGGTCTCCCCAAAGCTTCTAACAGCAATACTGTTGTGCAATCCCCAAGGGCTGCCTGGTTATGCATTTCTGCAAGGAAATTGTCCCCAGGATTCTGTGGACTTTGCCTTGGCCTTGCCATTGCCATCCTATCTCAGGATCTTATCTTTGCATCTAGAGGCCCAAGCAGGCTCACAGCCCTAGTTTCCTGTCCTCGGAAAGGGCCTGAGGCAGCCCCAGTAATAGAAGGAACGGGAGTCACAGGGCCTGGGCCCAGTCCCCCTTCTTCCACCCCCCAGCTCCACGAGGCAGTGGTGGAACGGAAACAGCGTGGGGCTGGAGTCGGGAGGACCCAGCTCTCTGATCTCAGTCAAGTGTCTCAGTTCTCCCTGTCTTAAACGACCTCAATATCAGAGAGGTCATCGGTAAAGTGGAGTTTGTAGATTTGCTGGGAGGATTACAAGAAATAATGTGCCATGCCGAGTGGGAAGTAGGCAGTAGGTAATTAGTTGATGTTGTTATTGTTCCTGTGTGAGCTTTGGCAAGACATTTCACCTTTCTGAACTTGCTTTCTTCTCTGAAAAACTAGAAGTAACAACAATTACCTGCTTAGGATGGTCACAAGGAATACATAGGTAAAGGATTATAAGGGTTCTATCTGTACGATGACAAGGATCACACGTGTAGTATCTGTAAAGCACCTGGCCAGTGCCTGGTACACAGCAGGCACTCATTGTTACATCTCTTTCCCTTTCTGATAGATACATGAATTCCAAACTGCCCTCTTGATGTTCCGCTTATCTGTCAGACCTCGCCCTTACTGGGCTATTGCCCCTGAGACAGAGGAATTCCAAGAAGCTGGTAAGCTCCCCAAGGAGGAGCATTCCGGACATACCAGAACTTTTGCCTCAGTATCCCCTCAGGCTCTCCCAAACACTATATAATTCGCCCCTAGTCTGTAACCGGTGCTCTTCTCCCCGGGAGAAGTGCCCGGCAGGGTTCCTTTCAATAAAGCCTGTTACTCTGGTCTTTCGGACTCCCATGGATTCCAACACTTGCCTTCCCAGATCTCACCTTATGCCACGATAAGAATTTCCTGGCTCCCTCATGGCCAAGCTAGCCCCAACATTTAGCTAGAAAAAATACAAGTATCTGTCCCTAGAAGTGGATTTTCAAACTGCTGATCCTTGGAGCGGGCTACCTGTTGTGCTCTCAGCCCACACCCATGAAAGGAAAATCTATGAAGTCGGGAGCCTCCCTGGAGCGCACCCAGTGGCCCAGAGGGAAGCTGACAGATGCAGGACTCATCGCTTAGCACTAGGGGGAGCAATAAGCTCGGGAACACAGTGAGGACCACGCCCAGAAATCTTTCAACTCGGTGCCCAGTCGCTCAGATTCAGCAGATCGAGCAGGAAGATAACGCTTAAGGAGTGCTCAGAAAGGGCTTTGTAGAAACACATGATGGGAGAAAAAAGCAGGGGGTTGTGGGGAGCCCTCCTCCAGCCTGGCCCTACCTAGAGAGAGCCCTCTGAGGCTTCCAGACTGCGACCTTCAGATCCCCTGCTGGAGGAGGCCGGTGGGAGCTCCAGGAACAGGGTGTAGGGAAGACTGGCCAGGTCACTTTTCCCAGTCACTGGAACTTCCACATCTAGCTCACCCAGCATCTTAGAAAGTCCCAGTGAGTCACAGCTAGAAAGAGCCTTATAAAGCCCCAGGTGTTCACCCTCCAGATGCTTAGCTGGAGGGCTGGGACTCCCCGTCCCTAACAGGAGGAGTCTAAGCAAGATCTCCCAGGTGGTTTATAATAATCCCTCAGAGAGCTCAGCAAATACTTTTGTGTCCATCGTCCCACTTGTATATTCACAACCACCAGGCAGAGATTATTATCCCATTTCACCAGTGAGGAGACAGGTTCAGGTGCGTACCCATAGCTCTCCTCTTCCCTACTAAGTTTTCATTGCCACCCACTACTTCCTCCTCTCTTGCTTTCCCTTGTTTGAGAATTGATCCAGACCACATACATAAGATTGCTGCTCAGCTCCAAGTATTCCATAAGTGAAATCTGTAACTATTTCTTCCAATCCCCATCTTCATAAGCACATCTAGCATTATGGAGAGATGTTAGAACATAGTAATTATACAGGCATTTTAGAATCAGATAGCGGAGTAAATATTTTTGTTTGTCAATTATTTCATGACAATGGACCTCTTTGTTTCTCTATTTGTACAATAAGAATATTCACACCTATCTCCTGGAATTCTTTTAAGGGTTAAATGAGATGTACTACAAAGCAATTTTATAGTAACTGGAATAGAATAAAGGCTTAATAAATGGTGTCTGGCATATATAATTTCTTTTTTAATGTTTTATTGATTGGAGAGAGAGAGAGAGAGAGAAACATCGATCTGTTCCTGTATGTGCCCAGACTCGGGATCAAACCAGCAACCTCTGTGCTTCAAGATGATGCTCCAACTGACAGAGCCATCCAGCCAGGGCAATATAATTTTCATATAATCATAGAACTGAAGTGATCATCCAGAATTAGTTCATTACTTTGATACTGTTTGCCAATAAA
Organism: Saccopteryx leptura; assembly: GCF_036850995.1. Classification (NCBI taxonomy): domain Eukaryota; kingdom Metazoa; phylum Chordata; class Mammalia; order Chiroptera; family Emballonuridae; genus Saccopteryx; species Saccopteryx leptura. The sequence continues at coordinate 68,120,819 of NC_089513.1, read as the reverse complement.
GTCAAATGGAGTTAAGTGGGGATGCTACCTTGAGAAGTAGGTTTGTGTATGGGTTTGAACACTTCCCCCTCTCAAAATTCATGTCCACCTGGCACCTCAGAATGTGAATCTGTTTGGAAACGGGGTCTTTGCAGATGTAATGAACTAAGATGAGGTCATACTAGATTAGTGTGAGCTCTAAATCCAATATGGCTTTTGTGCTTGTAAGAAGATGAAGCCATATAGAGACATTAAGATACAGGGAAAGAAGGTCATGTGAAGACAAAGGCAGAGATTGGGAAGGTGCTACATGCCAACCAATACCAAGGATGGCCGGGAACTACTAGAGCTGGGAGAAAGACAGGAAATGGGTCTTTCCCCAGAGACCCCAGAAGGAACCAACCTTGTCAACACTTTGATTTCAGACTTCGAGCTTCCAGAGAGAATAAATCTCTGCTGCTTTCGGCGGCCTGTCTGTGGTCATGTGTTAGGGCAGCACTAGGAAACTAACAGAATTCCAGGTTTTTTAAATTCCAGTCTAGCTCTCTTGACTCCATCCTTGCCTCCCTAAGCCAGCAATAAAGGTGTACGGAACTCCTACCTAGGAAGTTTCCCTGTTTGGAGAAAAACGGATACAATCTATATAATCTTCAGCTTTCCTTTTAAGTTACTGCCTGACCCACAGTAGGCATTTAATAAATATTTACTGGCAAGTTGACAAGATAACAAAAACAAAAATGGTATATATATATTTTTATACAATTTTAAAATATTATAAACCCAATTTCTACTTCTGTGTACACCTTTGTTTTTTAATTACTTACTGATTTTAGGGAGAGAAAGAAAAACGTCGATTTGTTGTTGCAGTAATTTATGCATTCATGATTGATTCTTTTTCTTCTTTTTCTTAGATTTTACTTACTGACTTTTAGAGAGAGGAGAAAGGGGGGGGGCGGGAAGTATCAACTCTCATATGTACCTTGAATGGGCAAGCCCGGGATTTCCAAACCTCAGCGTTCCAAGTGGACGCTCTATCCGCTGAGCCACCACAGGTCAGGTTCCTGGTTGATTCTTGTATGTGCCCTGACCCGGCTACCTGGCCAGGGCTTCTATGTACACCTTTGTACTCTGAATTTATTTATATGTATATTGAAGAATCACAAAACTTAGAACTATCTCTTAGGGCCACAGCCTGAAGGATTCCTGAGATTTACAGTCCAGCTTATTAACTACCTCCATGGGTGATGAGTTAAAAGGGTTGACTTTGCGAAGGAATGTACTTCGTGTGGTAACTGAACTGTCCAAGTTCATAATTGGGAGTGGAGCAGCCATTGTCTGCAGAGGCCTCTCATGCACCCGCTGTAAACCAGTGACCTTCCCCTTCGCTGCTGCTTACCGGCTGTCTGAGGAGCCTTGTAAAGGAGGTCCTAAAATCGGATTTCTGCCAATAGGCTGAGACTCCCTCACCCAATTGGAGGTATGCAGCTATATCCTTATTTGTAACTTCACCTGCCAATCAGAGTGGCTCCATAACAACCAATCAGAACGTGCAATTCTCCAGAGAGCTCACTTGGTTAGGGCGTCATTCCCACATGCAAAGGTGTTATGGTTGGGTCTCCTCAGGGCACATACAGGATCAAAGTGTGTGTGTGTGTGTGTGTGTGTGTGTGTGTGTGTGTGTGTGCGCGCGCGCGCGCGCGTCCCCCTTCCTCTCTCTCTTAAATTTAGAAAAAAATGAGAGGGAGAATGTGCAATTCTGTTCAATCAAGACAATGGTATTTGAACCAAACTGTGAACATTTTTATTCCTTAGTTGCATAAAAATGGACCAATCAGGATCAGGCAGGCACTTAAACATTTTTTTCCCCATTGATAGAGAGAGAAGCATTGGTTGGTTGTTCCATATTTAGGCATGTATGTAATTGCTTCTTGTACCTGACAGCTGACTCCACCCCCAAACCCAGGTGCAGGGGTGGATGCTGTATCCACTGAGCCACCTGGCCAGGCAGACACGCACTTTAAAAAGGGAGGCCTTCCCTTTGTCTCAGAGGCTTTTCCTGTAGAGGCTACCTTCACTCCCCACACCCCCACTGTCCCCCTTTGCAAACTTGTTGCAAACCACTTACCTGAATAAAGTCTCCCACCCTCCCCCACCCACACCCCAAATGGGTGACTCCTCTAGGCAATTGGATTGGTGGCAGAGACCTTTTGTTGACAAAAGCAATCTGAATACCCTCAGGATTCCGAATCCTCCAAGGCAAAAATGATCTCATTCCTGCTGGGTCCTCCCACGCTGAGGAATGGACAGAAGGGGGCTCTGGGAGACAGGGGAGCTGCTGATGCTAGAAAGGGAGTAGGCCACAGGGCTCTACAGCCTGGGAGTAGGATGGGTGGTGGTGAGTTAAACAGCTACAGGGGGAAGAAGGGAGGAGCTGATTCACTAGGACAACTCTTAGATGACTCATAGGCTGCAGAACACAGCCTGTTCTCCCACATCTGCCTCATTGTCAGGCAATGAGGCACTTCCTCTTTGCACACCCATAGGCAGGGCGAAAGGGAGGAGGAGGAAATGGGATTTTTCTAACTCCGGGGCCTATTCCAGTACCTGAACTCTGTGTTTGTGACCATTTCAGGCATTCTATTTCAAGTCACTACTTATTGAGCACCTATTATGTGCCTGGCCTTTCATCTTGCCTTTCAGATGGTCAGTCAGTCTCCTGAACACAGGGAGTGGTGTCTTTCTTAAATTCTGTATTTCCTACTTCATTACCTAAAAGGCACTTGGGCTGTTGCTGAAACACCTCAGTACAGTTCCCATTCTTTCTCATTCTCAAGCCTACAATCAATAAAGGGAGGGAGGAACCTTTTCCTCCGGCTCTAAAGCTGATTTTACGGTCAGCCATGCCCATTCTCTAGGCCTGTCCTTGTGAGAGCCAGCGTAGGTGAGCAGAACATGGCACAGGTTGGCAGTCCTTGTTCTTTCATTCCCATTTACTAGCTCTATGACTTGACTTGATTTCTCTGAATCTCTTATCTTCCCATCTGTAAAATGGGCACAAAGATGTCTATAGTACAGATTAGGAAAGATTTTTCATATAGTAGTGAAAATTAATAAGATAACATTATATGAAAGTACCTCACACAGTGGTAACATAAAAACTGGTTTACTTCCTTCCGACTTCCCTATAATTGAAGTGACTGACCACATCCCTCCACCAAACCAAAGTGCATGAAGCTAGGGCTTCATTTGCCTTGCAGACTTTGCCTAAGTGAACAACAGGTCCCTAATACTGTCTTGCTTAACAATTGTTAAGATTAGAAATACTGTATTAATATTAGTACATTATGTATGCATTACAGTCAATGGTATTATAAGCATTTGCCGTATTTAAAAGAATGTGGTTATTAGTCATTTAACTAGCCGAATCAATCTGTGAACTGGAAAATTTGACCTCAGGTAGGGATGTATTCCCTCCCCTCTGTGAGATTTTGGTCCTGATAGACTAGAGCTTGCTGGCACCAGCAAGGCCTGCATTTCTGTGTTCACAAGGGACAGGCATTTTCTGCATCCTCTATTCTGCCATTTGTTCCAGCTTCACTGCAAACTCCATTGCCCACAGTATAAGGGGGCCAAGGAAACAAACAAGCTCCCGCATTTGGCAAACCTTGACACACAAATCTGTAATTACGCATTCGACCTCTACCTGGAAGGCAAGTTGGGCTAGCTTCAAGCTCGGCCGGTTACTAGCCGTGCCCCCGCGCCAGGGGCTCCAAGATAGTATTCTCTCCCAAATGTAACGTGAAGAGAGGATTCTCTAGATTTTTCCTCTCTTCGCCCTTGCTTCTAGCACTACACCCATAAGCTCGTCCAAGAAAAAAAGAGCAGGAAAGACACGTTACCAGGTTTCCAACAACTAATCCTAAAGCAGACACCAAAGCACATTTCAAACGTTAATGTGGCCAATCAATCGGGAACCCGCCATTCCTAAGCTTCCAGGCCCGGGAAGGTAAAGCACGAAGCTCTCGCCCGGGTCCCGCCCGGAAACAGCACAGAAGGTGCAAAGTTGCAGAAGCCGGGCAGGGAGAGGCGCGAACCCAACCCTCAGCTCAGGCCAGAGCCGGGGACTGCTTCCTACCGGAAATGACGCGACCTCAATCCCAGTTTGGCTCTCCCCAAACAAAAGGGATCTTGGGGCCCCGGGAGGAGCCTCAGTGGCACTGGAGAAGCCCCGCCTCCAGCGGGCGCGGATTGGTGCCTGGGCTGGAGAGACGAGGTGGCGATTGGCCCTGGTGAATGCCAGTGTCCCCGCCTGGCTGTTGAGGGGCGGGGCCTCGGAGGGCTGTGGATGGGAGCGGGTGGCGGAGGCGGCAGGGATCTGAGCCCGAGCGCCGGGAAAAGGTAGGAGCCGCTAAGGCTGGGGCTTGGCGGAGGTTGGGAGGCCGTGTTCCCGAGAGTAAAGCAAGGGTAGGACCACCGCGATCCTCCCGCCGCCGTCCCGACTGCCTCTCGCGCCCATCCCCGGAGGGGGCGGGGCCGTCCTCCACCTCCCGGTATTCCCCGAGGAGGCGGCTCCTCATCCTTCGAGGGTCCTCGCAGCTACTCATTGTCCCCGGCAATCCCAGCTCTGCAGAGGGGCTCCCCTCCTGACACGCCTCATTTAAAGGCCCCCTTCGCCCAGCGCCTCAACCTTGGGGAAGGGCGCGCCGGTTCCCATTCTCTAGGCTCTCGCCCCCACCCCACCCTCATTTTGTCCCCCCGGGAAGCTAGACATCCCTCCTTACACCTGCCTCCGCTTGCTAAGGTGGCACCAGAGTTGTTTTCATCCGTACGAAAAAAAATCAGTGTTTTCCAAAAAAGAGGGATGAGGCGAAGCAAAAATCAAAGCCCCGATCTAGCAGCCAGCTCCACGCACGAAGCGGCCTTCCCCCGACTCACTTCTTCCCATCCCCCATGCTCTGAGCCTCAGCCTTCCTCCTGAAGCCCCTCGGATCCTCTTTTCTCTCCTGGGGGTCGAGAGCTCACCTGCTGCGGGACTTTTTTAGACGCTGGAGAAAGGAGAAACAGTCACTCCCCACCCCCAGGTTCCCCTTTGTACCTTCCCTCTACTCTGTTCCTTGAGGGAGAATCCAACTTCTAAGGGTTTTTTGTTTTGTTTTGTTTTGTTTTTATGTTTGAGTTGCGTTATCTTTTTGCTTTTCAGCCTGTTTCTTCCCCGTAAACTTGATGAAAAACCATCCTCTCTATGTCACAGTGGGGCGGGGGGGGGGGGGGGGTGCGTGGATATCTGCAGAGGTGGCCTTGTGTGGGCAGGAGTGCAGTGTGTATTGTTTGACTGTCAGTGAACAGCGTGCTTTCCAGTGAACCAGTCTTGATGAGTAAATAAAGAGCATTAGATTGGAATGAGTATCTTCCCTGGTCTAAGCTGGGCTGGTGTGTTACTCAGGGAGACAGCAGTTAACCTTGAAGATATAGTTCTGTTGAAACAAAAGGCAGGAAGTGTTTGAAGAAAATAAAGGTTCAGTTGTCTAGGTTTATGATTAATCTGGTCCTGTGGCCTTTGGTTACTCTTATAGCACTATTAAGATGGGTTTTTACCCCCGTCAGGTAAAACAAATACATAGATGATGCCAGTGATTGATTTTACAAGACCAGTACAGTATCACCTACCAAAGTGTAGGGGATGAAAGGTAAGAGCACATTTTAAATCTCAGAGATAAGGATAAATAAAAACATAATTAACTCCAGCTATTCTCACACGTGGTTACTACCAACCAGTGTCTGTAGTGTGCTCAGAAAGGCTTTGGCAATTTTGGCCTAATGTTAATGCCATTGAATCCCCCAGTAATCATCTATTGCTAGCACTTCCATATATTAAAATTTGCCATGTTTTTAGCTTGTTTCTTTTGCTTTCACTCTATATAGTCCATCTTACTACTGTTACCTATAGCTCAAGCTAACAGCAATGAGATGCAGAGAGTTGGAAATCACAGAGGGTGATTAGAATGGCCGTCTTTTACCTTCCTGATTAAACTTTCTAAAGGTAGACGGAAGGTAATTAGTTTTGAATAGCTGGGTTCCAGGTTTGCAGCGCGCCACTGAGTGCTCACAGATCTGTTCAGTGATTGCTTCCAGACCTCCAATAAAAAAGCACAAAGAAGAAGCTGTGTGGAGGGTCCCTCCAGCACACTCAGAGTGTGCTTACTGGAGGGTAAGACACGGGCCCCCAGCAATAGCAGCAGAAAAAACAAAAAGCAGAACAGGAAATCCCAAAAAGATAGATCTTATTACATGAGCAGAGAACAGAAAATAAACTAAGGTAAGAGACTCAGGAAACCAAAGTAGTGGTAAATGCCAGGCCCTTAATGAGCAGAGAGGAAAAAGCAAATCATGCTCTTTGCTTATTTGGCATCATAGGCGAGACCAGTTTGATACACATTTGGGTCTTGGAAATCATTCCTTTAACTTTTTCAACACCTGTTCGGTCACAGTAGAAAGGCATTGTATGTCGAGGACTTGTATGTATATGTCTAATCCATCTCATTCAGTTATAAATTCCTTGAGAGCAGATAGTGCTATGTGGTTGTTTTTTGTTTTCTTTTGTTTTTCATCTTTGTACCTTTCACAGTACCTGGTATATAGTTTAACTTAGTGAGTGCTTTTTAAACTTAGTTTGAAGCTGTCACCTTAGGGTGGTTTAGAAAGAAAGGTAATGTACTGATAACATATGGCATGTCTTGTTAGAATGATAACCCACTTTTTGTCTTGATTTAACTTTATTTTCCCTATCTGTTGTCATGAGACTCCAGTATCTTAAGTGACTCTCAAATACTGAATTTCCTATGAGAAAATACCTGCTGGTTAGAGATAATTTCACTGTAATGAAATCTGAATCAGATACATTGAGATTTGTGCTCGTCCTTTTAGTATTTATTTTCCTAAGAATCTGACGCCAGAGGAAGGAATGAATGAATATAAGAGCACACTAGGAACTGATTGTTGATTTTTATTTGAGAATGGGTTCCAGGCCCAGGCCAGGTGGCTCAGCGGATAAAGCGTCATCTTGGTACACTGTGGTTGCAGATTGATCCGCAGGCAGGGCAGTAGGAGATGCAACTAATGAGTGCACAACTGTGGAACGAGTTGATGCTTCTCTCTCTTTCTTTTTCTATCAGTAGGAAAAAATTTTTTTTAAAGAATGGTTTCCACAAGTTACTGATCTACTTGGGATTTTAAATGGATTTTTAGTTGATTTAGTGCTTTTCTGAACCAGCTCTAAATACGTGAATGGGGCACAAACAGTATTGGGTCCCTGAATGGAGTCCTCTCCTGATCATGGTCGGCACATGCGCTCAGTCTAAGTGGGCTGTGTCTTGGCAGATGGTGGTTTGCAGAGCGCCCAGTGAACTTGCAGAACAGGATTGGGATGCTTGCCTTTTCTGAGCGTAGCAGAATGGTGTTTCCAGGGGTTGCCATTGAAATGGTGTTTGGTGGCATGAGATGAGAAGCAGTTTTCTTTCTAGAGGAAATTTGTCCAGTTTGTTGGTGGTTGACCTTAGAAATGGCTAGTCAGCCTGTTTCTAAAGGCCATGTTTTTCTTATTTCCTGAATGTTTGCTGCTAATAACTGAAAACCAAGTCTTCCTAATTTCAGTTCAAAGCATTTGAGTGAGAAAATGACATTTACTGTGAGGCTATAGTGTGTGATCACACCTCTGCCTCTTTCACTGTGGGAGCCAGAGTGACAGCAGTTTTCTGTCCTCACCATATCCCGGTTTCCTTAGCTGTGACATAGAAGATATATAGATATAGATAGAGGTACAGATGTATAGGCATAGATCTAGATACAGCTCACAAAGCTAGGTACCTAGCATGTAGGAAGCACTCGATAATTGGTAGGTATCGTTTCATTATTATTAGCACTTTGCATGCATGTTAAATAATTTAATATTAAATACTCCTTTACTTTAGCATTCTAGCAATGGTAAAGAATTAGTGTCTGATTTTAGTTACTGGTTGGTTTTGTTTTAAATTCTTCCATGTATAGCAAAGATTCTGAGGTAGAGGGAAACAAAGTTTGTACATATGTTATGATCTCATGTGTAATGCAAAGGTGTTTAGGAGCGTATGTGTCTGTCTTATAGTGTGTTAAATAATTTTGTCATGCAAATTATCCTCTTGCATTTTTTTGGCCTGGACAAAAAAAGGCAAGTGATTCAACCATCCAATGCCTTCTCTCTGAATTATCCTTATTCCACTCCAAACTCGACTGTCCTAAGTACCTCTGTCCTGAGTGTCTTATAAATGATTATATGGATACTGTGATACAGTACCTTCTGTGATTTAAGGGCTTTTCAATGGTAATTTTGATTAAAAGTGATTTTTGTCTTTTGAAGTCAGCTCCCCTGCTGCCCCAAATTAAGGAGCGATCATAGGAAAGACCGAGACTGGTGAGGAGAAACCACACTGGAGGAGTGGACCGTGGAGGTGGGGGAGGGAGAGAGGACTACAGGCTGGCACTAACGGGAAGAATGCAGGAGATGCTTCCTCCCAGCCAAGTGTTTCCCAGCTGTAGCTCAGGTGCAAAGCCAAAGCTCCCAATCCTTTGTGTCCTTTGCTGCTAAAGGGATCCTTTCCTTAACTGTGTCTGTTGTTACTGAGTTTAAAGACCATAACGCTTAATTGTTACGGAGTTTAATAGAAATCAGAAAAGAAGATGAGAGCACAGGATGAGGGAGTTTACAGACAAAAAAAAACTCCTGACCCTGAACCTGGGAGCATCTGCTGGGATCCTTTGTGGACAGCTGCTGGGGAAGGCTGGGCCGTGTGTGCGCTGGGTCTGCTGCCCTCAGAAGGTGAGAGCCCAGGAGGAGGAGAGCGGAAGGCAGGAGAAGCAGGGATGAATGATTTTAACAAGAGATGAGAACTGCCCTGGCCAGATAGCTCAGTTGGTTAGAGCATCGTCCCTAAGTGCAGAGGTTGCTGGTTCGATCCCGGGTTAGGGCACATATAGGAACAGATGGATGTTCCTGTCTCTCCTGTTCTATCCCTTTCTCTCTCTAAAGTCAATAAAAGTTATAAAGGAGAGAGAAAAGAGAGTAACTGACACTTAAGTTGTAAGAAAAAGACACACAACAGATTTTTTGGTGGGAGGGGGCTCTCTTGGATTCTTGCTAAGCTGCCCTTCTGCTGCAGCGGGTCTCAAAGGCGTGACGACCGAACCAACCTGGTTCTTAACGGTTTAATATTTGAGGACGCAAGAAATGATCTGGTCTACTGCTGTGGATTAGCTTCTTCCTGTTGCCTTCTGTTCTTAAATGGAAGGCCCAGAATGTTCTGGAAAGGTTCTACCCCTAAAGACTTCTCTATTTCTCAACCTTTAGCCTTCACCACACTGACCCAGAACACATTCCTCGTGGGGGCTGATAACTAACTGCCCCGTCAGCACGTCTCACTCCTAGGCCTCATTTCCCCCTGAGACCAGTTCCTTTTCCAACATCCCTGTTCTGTCAGTGGCATCATCATTTTAGTCACCAGCCTTAAAACCTCAGCTGATCTGGGATAATTCCCCCTCCTGCCTCCTTAAATGGAACCAGAAGCATATTGCTGCAAATTCTTTATAAAGCCTCTTGCATCCGTCATTCTTACTTCCACCATCCAGTTCACTCACTTTTGCTTCAAAAAAGTTTTCTCCCAACTGCCCCTTCTGCTTCCAGTTTGTCTTCAATACACTGTGTACCTCAAGCCTGAACCTTCCTAAAACTATGCCTTCATGGCCCTGGCCGGGTGGTCCAGTAGGTAGAGCATTATCCCAGCACACCGAGGTCGTGGGTTCAATCCTATGGTCAGAACAGTCGGTGAGTGCACAACTAAAGGAAACAATGGGTTGATGCCTCTCTCCATCTCTCTCCCTCTCTCTCCTTCCCCCCTTCTCTCTCTCTCTCAAATCAACAGGAAAATTAGAAGAAGAAAAAAACTATGCTTTCGTCATGATCGTCACCTGCTTGAATATGTTAGTGGTGACTCGTTTCCTAAAAGATAAAGCCCAGATTTGGTGGCTGTCGTCTTAGGTACCGTACTGTACATTTCTTTCCAACCAGCATGTTTTGAGTACCCCTTTGAACCACAGACGGCCAGTTGCTAAGTTTAATTAAGTTGAGTAAGACAGTATTTGTCTGGAAGAACAGTCAGGTGAGACAGAAGACAGGTATGTAAACAGATGAACTGATATAATAGAATGTGATAATACTCCTGGGTTATGAATATAGACAACTACCTATTATGTATATGAATATAGATACCTATGCATTTAACAGAATGTTAAAAAATAGCTGTGATATTTTTAGAAAACCCATTTCTCAGTCGTTACAAGTTAAAATTGTGACTTTATTAAAAGCTGGAAAAATTCAGTGGAAGCAAAGACATGCTTTGTGCCTATATGCTGAACTCACAAAAAGTTAGTCTAGTCATGCCCTGGCCAGGTTGCCCAGTTGGTTAAAGCATCGTCCTGATATGCCGAGGTGGTGGGTTCAATCCCAGGTCAGGACCCCTACAAGAACCAACCAGTGAATGCATAAATAACTGGAACAACAAATCAGTGTTTCTCTCTATCTCTGTCTTTCTCTCTTTGACTCTCTAAAATCAGTCAATAAATAAAAATTTAAAAAAACCAAAACAACAGGCCGAAGAAAACCCTTTCCTTTCCTTAAGCAGCGTCCAGATCCGCTGGCCCGAACAGGTGTGCGTGTCCCTCAGCCTGCCTTCCCGGAACTGGCCAGGCCGTCTCGTTCTTGGAGCTGTCACTTCAGGAGTGAACTTGTTTTGGTTTCAAAATTTGACACGTAAATGATAGGAAATGACGCCTCATTGGAAGAAGGAAAATTTCATTATCCTTGCAGGTGAAACCAAATGTATGCTCTCCAGAGAAAAGGAGTGGGAAAACTGACCAGTTTTCTCAGTGTCCTGTTAGAGGATCCAGCCCCGTTTTATAGATGGAGAACTTAGAGCTCCAAGGGTACGCAGAGCAGGGAACCACAAAGCAGCCGAGCCCGGATGCAGACCTCGGTCTGTCGGACTGCAGAGCCCAAGACAACGCTGCCTCCCCGAAGAATTACTGGCCCTGAGGAACCCTGGCGCAAGAGCACTTGCTAGGTCTGTTGTGGGTAATTTTCAACTGATACCCAAGTGTTAGACTTTTTTTTTTAATCAGTGATCTGGTTTAGAAGACAAACTTTAAAAAGCAAAACAGCATCATCAGTTATAATATTTGTTAGAATTTTGTGGAATTATTGGCAGTTCGGGAAGTCAGGTGAGGGGCACAGCCAAAGCGCAGACACCTGGATTGTTAGGGTTCCCCCTCCATCAATAGGCTCTTTTTCTTCCCTTGTTGGGATCCTGATGGAGTCAGTGTCATCCTACAGTAACATCTGAAGGAGTTCTATATCCCAGGCTGCCTCTCAAACTGTGGCCCATCCATCATTTTACTGGAAATAAAATGATGTTTTACATGTCATTGTTCCCTCCTTGTGGTACTTTACAAATCATTGCAGCATTATATCCAAAAAGCAAATATTTAGGGGAATGATGGACAGATAGATGACATGGACAGACTGACATATTCCAGTGAAATCATGTTATAATTTCATTTAAAGTAAATAAAGCCAACTGACAGATATACTTGAAATGACTCAGATTTCTGGTACTTTTCTGATGTTAAAAGATGTATCTTTTTTTATTTTAATGAAAACATTTATTAACATAAAAACTATTACTCATTTTCATTAACATACATTCCAGTAGCTTACCTAATGTAGTTCTTCTGGTTTGGTCTTGTCTCAGAGGAGAATGCTTGAAAGGGTGTAAACAGATATTCAGGTAGACAGACCTGTTTTTAATAGCGTTGTGTTAAATGTCCTCATTTTGGGGGAGAGATGTTTGAATGTTTGTTTATGGGCATGAGGCCACTTCCTCCTCTTCTTCAATATACATGTAAATCCTGTTGGCAACAAAGAGACAATGAGAAAAACAGATGTGCACACTTAGTGAGAGAAAGAGACAGACACACACACACACAGAGCTACACCAGGGATGCATGAGTCTTAAATCCGAGCCGAACAAAACAAACACCTGATATCCATCATGGTGTCCCAGAAAGTGGGTTAGACTGGATCTTAAAAAGACATGAGTGTTAGACCTAGTTTTACTATTTAACTGTAATCTTCAGAAAGTTAACTTAACTCTGGCCTCAATTTTCACCAGAAAAGGAGAGTGCGGAATTAGATGATTTCTGAGGCCCCTTGCAGCTTTGGGAATCACATGTGAGTTGTTTTTCCACCATGCAATTCCTAAGGGCATCAGATGTGAGCAGTGGTTACAAAGTAGCATGGCTTAGTAAGGAAGCCTCTGGAATCACATCACCTAGGTTCAAATCCCATTTCCATCACATTCCAGATGTGTAACTCTGAGCACATTCTTTAGCCTCTGTGCCTTAGTTTTCCCATCTTTAAAATGGGGATGATGAAGAAGAAGAATTCCTTGGTGGGAACCACCTAATGTGGTTGTGAGTATTAAATTAATGTACGGCAAGTACTTAGAACACTGCCAGGAACATACTAATGTGTATTTAGCTCAATAAATGTATATCTTTTTCATTATTACTATTATGCTTGAATTCTTAGAAAACTGTGCTATAAAATTATGAGGTGGTGGTAATTAACATTGATAAGCTCAAATATATCATTATTAATTACCACATTAAACATAAACCCAGAAAATCTGGTATCCTAGAATCTGTTTTGAATAGAGTACCATACTATATATTTGAATAGATGCCTGGAAGTATTTTAAATACCGACCTTAAAGAGTATCAGTTTTATCGCAGAACTGTTTCCTGAGGCTGACTCCAAAGTCTGTTCCAACAGCATCAGATAAACAAGCATCTCGGTCCCTTAACACTGTGGTAATTTCCTTATACATGCTCAATTCATATCATATTTCAGGATCCTGAAATTTACATTCTCTACAACCAACTGTTCCAGAGCCGTTCTGTTTTATAGAGTGCTATCTGTAGTGTAGCTGGGAACAGCAGACTAATAAGACAAAGCAAGATACTCTGAAATACACATTATGGCACGCTCATGGTACGGGGAAGGCTTGGGTCTAGTTGCTCCTAATAGTCTTTAAAAGCTGTAAATGGTTAGTTAGCATGTTACATCACAGAGTACCACAGAAGTACTCAGTGGCTTAAACAACAGAAATTATCTCCCAACCCTGGAGGAGAGAAGTCCAGAGTCTGTCAGCACGATTGTTTTCTTCTTAGGTCTCTGTCTTTGGCTTGTAGATAGCTGCATTCTCCCTGTCTTCACCTGGTCTTTTCCTGTCCCCTGTGTGTGTCCAAAGTTTCTATTATAAAGACACCAGTGGTATTAGATTAGGGCGCACCCTAATGACCTCATTTTCGCTTAAGTACCTCTTTACGGACCCTGTGTCCCAATGCAGTCACATTCTGCGGTGCTGGGGATTAGGTCTTCAACATGTTGTAACAAGTAGTCACATAAAGATCCAAATAGTCCAGTAATCTTTTACCTTCCACTGGAAGAAGATGGATTTGACATTTGTAGTAAAAGCTTGCACTACTTAGGATTGCAGAATTCAGCAAAATGAGGTTCGCTTTTATACGGTAGTTTTAGAACCTTTGTAAATAGTAATAGGGGAAACCGCTCCCTTTAGTAAGTGTACAGGAGATCTGCTTTCTTGATCAGAAAGTCTATTTCTGATACTCCTTTGACATGTTTTTCTTCCCCAGCCTGATCCTAAAATGCCACAAGTAGAATGAGAGAGACAGTTTAGAATCTTGTCACTCTTACCCTTCAATACATAAATAACCCTTCAGAAAAACAGGTTCCAGGGGGTGGGGAAATGTTTATCCCTTGAGATAGTCAAGGGAACATGTCCACACCTTCCACCCCCAAATGGGATGTTGCTTCGGGTCCATTTTTTAAAATAGCAGCGCATTTTTGTCCATATTTAGATTTAGTACTTATAAATGTGACATGTTTATTTTTTTAATATCATATATTCTGGGTTTCTAAGGAAGTATATTATCTAGTGGAAAGCTGTCACAAACACTTATTTTGTATGTTAGTGTGGCGCTTTGAGTCTTAAAGAATTAACGGGCCTCCTACATTTTAGTTTTGCTTATAAGTATGTGAAATAGTCTTCACATAATTGGAGCAAATTTGCTTTGTATCTTTGTTCCTATCTTATCACTGATACTAAAAACTTACTGAATGGCTTGCATCTCAGTCAGTTGTAGCTCAAGTATAAATTCCTTAAATCTGACGTCTGTGTATATTAATAAAGAAGTGCTTTTTAGCCAATTTTGCAAGAAAAATCTGCATAAAACACTGATTGCTTTTATATTAGCCAAGTTGATTTAATATACATATGCACATTTTTTTTGAGATGTCTCTATGCCTGGAACTACCTACGATATATTGGAAAATGTTATTTTCCCTCTTTAATGCCCCATGTCACCCTCCATTTAGACATAAAGCCTTTAGTTCCTCATGAAAACAAACACACACCCAGATACTAGGAGACAAACATCTTACTGGTACTCTACCCTGCCCTGCCCACTGCTTACATAGCTATAGAAGCTGTTTGGGGTGTTTCTTTTTCTGCCACCCAATTTGCTATGTGGTAAAAAGGCAACAAAACCTGCCATCCCATAGGATTAATTCAGAGGTCCAGAGCAAAATCCGGGACTTCCTCAAGAGGGAACAGGCATGGCCCGAGCCAGAGGGAGTGGAGCCTGGGCTGGCTCCAGAGAAGGGACGAGGTCCGAATAAAAAGAACCCAGGCCGAGCCGCAGCGACACGCTTCCATGGCAACGTCAGCACTGCCCATTAGAAGGTTCCTGGGGCCTGGGGGAGGTCGTATCCGTACCGGAACTCTTGTGACTGTTGGCGCACGAAATCTGGTGTAGGAGAGACCCGTGCTTGTGGCTGTTGGCCCCGGCTTGGTGGGAAGCAGTATCGAATAGACAAAAGGCTATGTTGGGCAAGCTCACGTTTGAAATCACTTATTGATAAGTTAAAAGAAGTTTCATACTTAGCTCATAAATAGGCTCATTTTCCAGGGTATTGAAATATATAATATATAACTTTGGTTTTTTATTATGTACTTACATGTATTTTTTTCATTGAGAAAACTATGAAGCTTAATATAGCTACAGCAAGCCGCATCACAATGTATATAATGTATCCAGACAGTGTGTCCACAAGTGGGCTCTATTTCAGATTTATAGGCTGTAGCATTCCTTCAACAGAAATATCTGTGTCTAAATTCTGAGGAAAGGGAAAGTTGGGTCTCAGATTCTAACGGAAGGAATGAGCTGAGCATCTGGCTAAAATGATCTGTCTGTCAGAGCTGCTTAATGGATGATGACAGTGACAAGTAACAGCTCATTTAGAAAATGAGAATGAGTCTGTAGACTGCAGGATAGCATGCCAAAAGTCTGGCAGTAATATTTCTGATAATGACTGTGGAGTTAGAAATGGCCTTCTTCTGAAAATCGTGGGCCACATAATTTATACATTGGGCAGACATTTTTGTTAGGGCCTATTTAGTGGTTTGTCTATATGCAGGCTCTTTGCTATTGTAACTGACTGCGCAACAAACGCACACTTCTCTCCTAAATGGAGAGACTCGGAATTAGGTTAACGGCTGGTTCTGGGTTGAAAGACACAGCATTTATTCCTGCAACATTCCTCCTTTGCCACCGTCCCTGTTTGACCGTCAGGTTTCGGCAACTCAAACAGGTTTTCAGGCCTGGTGCCTAAAAATACAAAGTATTTTACATTTATCAAGTAAAATTTAAAACCTATCTTTTTTTGTTAAGTTTGCTGAGTCTAACACACAGTTAGGACAACATAACGAACAGTATATATATAATTCAACATTGAATATTGGGAAATAAATGGGGAAAAGTAGACGCTTGGGATGAATACTCAGCCTTAAAGACCAAGTCAAGGTGGTAACAGGTTGATTTATTATTGATTGATTGGCAGGAGGTGAGGGAATGAGAATTTTTCTCACACGAATTGCGCAGTTTGAAAAATTCGGTTATACTTACATTACTTTTCTGAGTCCATTGTACAAAATTGATGGTGTGATTCAAGCAAATAGGCTTTGTCAACTCAGAGAGAAAGTCAGTGTCTTCTAGAGACATTCATAAGTTAGTCCTTGACGTGACAATGGACATCTTAAAGTAAAGATTCTGAAAGCTCTCACTTTTCCTAATTATAATTACAAAGAAGTCGGATGCCAGGTATTTCTCCTGTATTACTCAGCTTCAGCTTGAACAAGTGGCTGTTTTCTTCTTTGTTGTTTGAATCAACCTACAGCTGTCTGGCCTCATCAACATAGTGACAGGGTTGACTAGAAATTGTTCATAGTGTAGTTACACAGGCAATAAATTTCTTATTATTTTGCAGCCTTGGACACTTTTTCACCATGTGGACAGCATTTTAAATACATTTGTCAATTTTCGCAAATTTTAACTGAAGAAGACTTTGAGTTATACCCGAGGACTAAAGTGTGACTGCCAATTATCAGGTCAGTATCCCCCCATTCCCACCCCACCCCCATCTCCAGCACTGTCCCTGCCATCCTAAAGCATAACATAATTTTACTATCTTTCATTTATATTTCAGGCAAAAATGTCTTGCAATATCCTGTGTATTGAGATTAGATTCAAATGTATAGAAAAGCAAAGACCTGCTAAATTTTAACATTTATAAAGAACAGTTATTGGAATAAGCAAAACCAGATCTGGTGGTTTGTGAATTACTGCAGAGATGTGGCCCCTTTCCCCCTCCCGTGTCTTATTTGTATTGTGTTCACTCCATGCAGACACCAGGCTAAATGGAGTGGTAGCTATTAGCAGAGTGTTCCAGATAGAATTTGTGTGCAGGAGCGATTCACAAATGCAGAGCTAACAGGACTATTGCTCTTTACATCAGTGGTCCCCAACATTTTTTGGGCCACGGACTGGTTTAATGTCAAAATATTTTCACTAGCCCTGGCCGGTTGGCTCAGTGGTAGAGTGTCGGCCTGGCGTGCAGAAGTCCCGGGTTCGATTCCCGGCCAGGGCACACAGGAGAAGCGCCCATCTGCTTCTCCACCCCTCCCCCTCTCCTTCCTCTCTGTCTCTCTCTTCCCCTCCCGCAGCGAGGCTGCATTGGAGCAAAGATGGCCCGGGCGCTGGGGGTGGCTCCTTGGCCTCTGCCCCAGGTGCTAAAGTGGCTCTGGTCGCAACAGAGCGATGCCCCGGAGGGGCAGAGCATCGCCCCCTGGTGGGCAGAGCGTAGCCCCCTGGTGGGCGTGCCGGGTGGATCCTGGTCGGGTGCATGCAGGAGTCTGTCTGACTGTTTATCCCCATTTCCAGCTTCAGAAAAATACAAAAAAAAAAAATATTTTCATGGACCGGCCTTTAGGGTGGGACAGATAAATGTATCACGTGACCAAGACAAGTGTCAAG
Organism: Saccopteryx leptura; assembly: GCF_036850995.1. Classification (NCBI taxonomy): domain Eukaryota; kingdom Metazoa; phylum Chordata; class Mammalia; order Chiroptera; family Emballonuridae; genus Saccopteryx; species Saccopteryx leptura. Next base: position 68,103,302 of record NC_089513.1, on the reverse strand, counting down.
ACTCTAAGACTCACAAGAGTGAGTCTTAGACGGATGTAACAGAGGGAATCTGGTCATTTTTTAAAAATAAACATCGTTCAGACTTAAATATAAATAAAACGGAAATAATGTAAGTTATTTATTCTTTCTCTGCGGACCAGTACCAAATGGCCCACGGACTGGTACCGGTCCGCGGCCTGGGGGTTGGGGACCACTGCTTTATGTCATTGACAAAGTAGACTTATTTTTTTTCCTTGCTGAGGCTGAACTGCTTTATAATCAAAGTGACTGTAAAGAGTGTGTCACATTTATTCTTGTGAGGGTAAATATTTATCACAACAGATGAAAAACTTGGATTTAGTTCTAATCTGTCTTAGTTCTTTATATATTTTATGTATGCTGCTCCCAAAAATTAGGGAATATTTCCAAATGAATATGAAGTGATAAGAAAAAGAAACATTTGATTTTTCTTTTATTAAACAAGAACATCAGAAAAGCAAACGACAAGTCAAAGAAAGTTTGATTATGCAAATGAGATGCAAAACCAACTGTTATTTCATTGATGAAAATGCACTGTACAAAAGGCTGAAAGTACTGGAGTATCTGCACGATCCCTGATCCCCTGATTTTTGTGAGCAGTTTATATGTAATCCCTTATTTAATTGGGTTCTTTAACAAATAGTTGTGGATTCTCACCATAGATGGTTAGAAGGGGCCTGAGCAGGACGTTAGAGGTGGTCCGCTGTCTAATTGAGCAGAGCCGGGGCAGCTGGAGCAGCCCAGCTGAGGCGGAAGTTCTGCACCCCTTGCTCCCAGTCTGTCGTCGTCCGTCCCCACTGCTCTGTCAGCCTCAGTTTTGGATGGCTACGTGAGAGTATTTAAGGACTGTAAGGATATTGAGGAGAACAGTAATACGTGAGAACGCTATCATTTTTAGCTCTATTCCTGTATCCCCACCTTGGTGCTTATAGGCCAGTTGACTTGAGTGCAGTTGGTATTTATGGAGTCCCTTTAGCATGTCTGTTATCCTGGTTCACATTGGGGGAGGGGAGAGAAATAGAATAAAATGATTGCGGTTTTCCTTGGTCTTATAATCTGTCTGAGAGATAAAAAAGTGAAACCATCAGGAAAGAGGGAATCTGTCAAACAACTGACTCAACTGAGAGTTCCATTCTTCACCGTGCTTCAGGGCGGAATCACCCTTTTCTTCTCCCACATAAGGGCTGCCAAAGGTATTTCTGAAGTCATTGATCGAGGCTGCCCCCAATTTTGGTAATACCTTTCTTTGAATTCCTTTGGGGAATGAGAGAGGACAGGACAGTAGTTACTAATAATTAAACCACTGTTCAGTGTGTGTCAGGCACTTGGCAGTATGTTTGACATTAAGTCAATCTGCGCAGTCACTGTGAGTTCAAGACCATCACCCCCCTTTCACGGATAAGAAAACGGATAATCAGAAAACTTGCCCAGAGTTCCACAGCCGGGAAAGTGCAGAGCGGCCTCGGTCTGGCTGCAACGCCGCCCGCTCTTTCCAACATTCCGGCTTATGTTACGTTTAGCTTTAGCGGGTTTGGTTTTTGGGGTTTAAAATTCTTTTTTATTAGTTTTTATTTTAAAAAGAACCGCTGTAAGAGATCTCTCTAACACAGATGTGAGAATCACTCATTAGTCACTAAAAGTCACTAGTTAGAAAGTTAGCACTTGAAAGCTGAGTTACTTTGAACATATTTTTACCATGTGGCAAAGGATTTGTACTGTATGTCCCAGAACACAAGCTCACAACACAGTGGAGTGAGTTTTCTCTGTGTTTTCCTTCACCTGATGGCAGCAGCTCTGGGAAGAATCAATGAGTCTTTTGTGTGCCTCCTAAAATGTAATGTGCTCACAAGAGTTGGGAATTACTGGAGGGTGTGTGAACTAGTCCTGTGTGATTCACACTATAGAAAATTATATGAGAGTGGCAATTTGAAAGTAAAAAGTGGGAAAGAGAAATTAGTATTTACTCTACTTTGGAAATTATAAAATGTATTTTACCATAAATGTTGGTCGGAAGACCCTACGATAGCCATCTAATTGCTATCTACGTGTGCTTTGTGAGAAATTAATCTCATGGAAAAAAGAGTTTGTGCCGTGAAATTTGCCATGTAACATATTTCAAAAGATGTAAAGCCTTGTAGAAATGTGAACTTAATTGGCCAGCCTACTGAATGTATTGCACTTAAGATGTTTAAAAAATAATTTTTAAAAAGTCATTTAAAATTATTTTTGCATATGGTTGCATTTAAATCTTATTTTGCTATAGGAAATATAAATACTGTGCTAGATTTTCTCTGAAAATAGACAATTTAAAAGAAAAATTTCTCCCATACTCCCACCAAACATTATCTTTGCTCAAATTTCATTTCAGTCAGTTTCAGAAGGATGCTAGAATGTTTTATATACAGTTTTTGAATGGTTATCTAAAGGTGGGAAATCTTTTTATGGTGTGAAAATCTTTGGTGAAATTCTATTCACTGTAACATAATTTTTCCTGAATTTCTAGTGAAAAAAATTAGTGATTAATTCATCTTGAGATCTAAGACATTTGTAAATATGCTCAGGGAAAAAATGATAAAAATTGATCTTTGTGGCCTGACCTGTGGTGGCGCAGTGGGTTAAGTGTTGACCTGGAATGCTGAGGTTGCTGGTTCAAAACCCTGGGCTTGCCTGGTCAAGGCACATATGGGAGTTGATGCTTTCTGCTCCTCCCCCCTTCTCTCTCTCTCTCTCTCTTTCTCTCTCTCTCTCTCTCTCTCTTTCTGTCTTCTCTCTCTAAAATGAATAAATAAAATCTAAAAAAAAATAAAGTTTAAAAAATTGATCTTTGTGAGTAGTAATAAAATCAATAAAGTGAATTTTATTTTTCTTACTGTTCAGTTTGTGATTATTTAATTGTAATCATTTCCTTTCTTAAAGCTTTTTATATAGTAATTGTTGCTCTTTCTTGTCTGTCTCAACTTGTTTTTCTCTTATAAAATCAAATTCACTCTGTTTTCAGAGATTGTCTCATCTCTGTCTCTGCTTTAGGCTTTCAGGATGAATCTGGAAAAACTCAGCAAGCCTGAACTGCTAACACTATTCAGTATTCTTGAAGGAGAACTTGAAGCCAGGGACCTTGTTATTGAAGCTTTAAAGGTATGTTAAAAAGAAAAAGAGATGTCGTCGAATGTTTGGAAAGCTGTTTCATTGGTCATAATTTGTTTAACCAGGACATTTCTGTAGCCCTGTGGAAGTTAGAGGCCTAAGCATACTTACTGATATTTGGAGCGGCTGCCACATATGTGGTGTGATTTTAGGGACACTCATGAAGCCTTTCTGTCCCCCAAATAGCTCCTTTAGTCTCTCTACCTGATGTCTGGACCTTGAACTTTATTCTGTAGCAGTGATATGAGCTGTGTTTGAATACCATCCTCTTGATAACTTGATGAGACCTGCTTCCTAAAACAATGTCTATACACCCATGTACCACACAGTTCAGGATATAATATCTGCAAGATCAAGGACCCCATGAAGACCATCCATGGATTCTCTAGACCCAGATTAAGAATTCTTTTGTCTCAGTATTTGATACCCATTAAAATATAAGGTGTGGAGGAGGAGTGTTAACTGTACTTTGCACACAGTTTTGTTATAAATCTGAAACTTCTCTAAAAGATGAAGTCTTAATTAAAAAAATAAAGAATTCAAAGGGGGCCCTGACCTGTGGTGGCGCAGTGGGTGGACCCTTGACCTGGAATTCTGGATCACCAGTTCGAAACCCTGGGTTTCCCCAGTCGAGACACATGCGAGAAACAGCCACTATGAGCCGATGATTCCTGTTTCCCCACGTACACACACACGCCCTTCTCTCTCTCTCTTCGCCCTCTAAGATCAATAAATAAAATCTTTAAAAAAAAATACAAAGTGGGGGTAACTCGTTCCAAGTATCACAAGTTTTCACACCGTGGTAAGGATGGTTCCCAGTCTGTGGGGAGGGAGAGAGGAGATGTCTGTGTGCCACAAGGTGGGGGAATGGCCAGAGAGGGTGAGACTTGAGTGTGCTGAAGAAAGTCATCCCAGCAAAGTGTAACTGAGTCTAAGGAGATTGTTACAGTTTAAAATTATAGTGATAGGTAATACTGCTGGACGTCTCAAAGTTTATTAAGTTTATGGAGTGCTTTACCATTTTAAATTACCCTCGCTCTTTATATTAAATAGTATTATATCAATAGCGTATATGTTCATATGAAGCTCCTTTGCTGAAGGTTTTTTTTACAGCAACACAGATCATTTTCTCTTTGCCTTTCTAGGAGGCTCTTAGAATTGGCGACCTCCTGGCCCTGGCCGGTTGGCTCAGTGGTAGAGCGTCGGCCTGGCGTGCGGGGGACCTGGGTTTGATTCCCGGCCAGGGCACATAGGAGAAGCGCCCATTTGCTTCTCCACCCCCCCCCCTCCTTCCTCTCTGTCTCTCTCTTCCCCTCCCGCAGCCAAAGCTCCATTGGAGCAAAGATGGCCCGGGCACTGGGGATGGCTCCTTGGCCTCTGCCCCAGGCGCTAGAGTGGCTCTGGTCGCGGCAGAGCGACGCCCCAGAGGGGCAGAGCATCGCCCCCTGGTGGGCAGTGCATCGCCCCTGGTGGGCGTGCCGGGTGGATCCCAGTCGGGCGCATGTGGGAGTCTGTCTGACTGTCTCTCCCCGTTTCCAGCTTCAGAAAAATACAAAAAAAAAAAGAATTGGCGACCTCCTAAGTGATCAACTCAGTAGAGCTCAGATGAAAGGCTCCATCTTTTCTGTTCCTTAGCTTGACTTTTCCCTCCTGCACCAAAATAGAGTGAACGTGTGCCTTTACTTATGTTTGAATAGTCTTTTCTGGGATTAAAATTATAGTTGTGATTAAAAGAAAATCTTAACCCACTATTTCGATATGCTGTTAAATCAGAGCGACATTAATTTATGTTATTTGAGACTGACATTTCTGTCTAATTCAGTGTGCTTCAGGGTCATTTTTCACAGAAAACTATTGCTCATTTGTCTTCCCTTGTAGCTCTGGGCTGTGTGATAAGTTATTTCCAGTGGTTTCGTTTCTCCAGAGGGCACGGGGCAGTTCTCTATGATGGGGATGGAGTCTGTTTACGTTCCTTTTCAGTCTTGCTCTGCGTGACCTCCCTGTGATTTTTAAACAAAAATCATATGTTTATGCCTTTGACATAATGTTGAAGTTCTTTTCCTGAGCCCGCCTGTCATGCCACGGAGCACAAATGTGTGACCTTAGTGGAGTCATCCCATCTGTCTGGAGCAGAGCTTCCCTGTCTGCGATAAGACTCAGTGATTGAAAACTGGTGTTTATGTACGCTACAGTTTGCATGGTGTTGCAAATACTCGGGTAATGCTGATTCATTTATTTTCCCTTTACTTATATTCTGTCAGTGCCTATCATGTTCCTCACATCCAAGGAACAGTCAGTGTTTGCTAGTCATTTGAATGGATGTCCCTGGATGCCCTCAACAATGCCTCATTTTTTAATGACTCCCCTGCCAACGTATATGACATACATCATTGTGTGCTCTGGTTGGTGACTCATTTCTGGCGTATCCGCCGACCTCCTTGGACACTGTTGGGGATTCTTTTCCTTTCCTTGAACACTGTATTTCTCTTAACCCTATTCCACTGTTACCAGTCGTTCTAAACCCAGGACACCCTCCCATTTCTTATTTCATGTTTGTCTGATCAGTGAAGAGACAAGAAAAAGAAGGATCGGGGGAAAGTTGCAGCTGGTTCCTAATCCTCACTCCGAGTGCCTGTTGTTTTTCCCACTTCTTTCCCGTTTCTCTGCGACTCCCTGTTCTCCCCGCTTCTGTAAGAGTCACCAGCTCAGAACTGGCTGAGTTTCGCTCACTTCGTAGGCTGGACCAGAAGAACTTTGTTCGTGGTGACCCCTTTCAGAAGGCAGAAAGCATTTTCCAGGAGCAGCAAATATTATAAATAGCAGTCAGAGTTTATAAAACTCCAATCGTGCAGCAGTGTGTGTTCAGTAGACTTGCCTGAGGACCTACTGCTATTCCGACTGGGACTCCAGGAAGCAGTTTCCCATAAATATCACAGTTGACTTCCACAAAAACTTGTGGGCCTCAGCCCCCTCGTAACTGAGGTAGCAGTTTGGGGGTGGCAGCTGCTAATGGAAAAATCAAAGGGTGACCATTATTTTCTCTTTGCTTCTTGTGCAGCCTTAGAACCATACAAACCTATAGAGTTTTATATGTCCGTTTTGCTCATCTTTATAATCCTCAGAACCCAGCATAGTGCCTAGTACATAGCTGCTCCGTAGATAAATGTTGAGCAGGGGAAGTGATTGTGCCATTTCGGTATGTTGCTTTAAAAGATCGCCATAGTATTTCAAAGTGAATGTTGTGAATTATGGAATTTCACAGCCTGTTCTATGTGTGCTGTAACGTACTGCCTTCTGCTTTTAACAGTAACAGATGCTTAGGTGCTTGGTGCACATGTTTTCCTAAAATATATATTTTTTCCTGCAGGAATCCAATTTTAGTTTCTTTAGGCAGCTTCTGACAAGTTGAAAGAGCAGCTTGAGAAGCAAGAGCTATAATTAAGGGAGCATTTTGATATAAGATACCATTCAGAACCGGGCACAAGTGTTGTATTTAGTCTGTGCACAGGGCTCAGAAGTAATGAAGCTATCTTCTGAGGCTCATGCTGTGTGCGTAGGTGAAATGAAATAGCCTCACCAGAAGCCATACATCTTTAACAGTCTATTGTTAGATAAAATAAGTAGCAGCTGGGGTCCAAATTGTTTCAGTCCTTTAAAGAGAAAAGCAACTGCCATAACACAGTCCTAAGAGTTACAATGAAACCTCGTTTTATTTGTGCCTAGTTTTTGTTTTGTTTTGTTCTTTGTTTTGATTCTGTAATATGTCAGGATTTACTGCATTCTTTTTTTTTTTTTTTTTTTACAGAGACAGAGAAAGAGTCAAAGAGAGGGATAGACAGTCAGGAATGGAGAGAGATGAGAAGCTCAATCATTAGTTTTTTGTTGCTCATTGCGACACCTTAGTTGTTCATTGATTGCTTTCTCATATGTGCCTTGACCATGGGCCTTCAGCAGACCGAGTAACCCCTTGCTCGAGCCAGCAACCTTGGGTCCAAGCTGGTGAGCTTTTGCTCAAACCAGATGAGCCCGTGCTCAAACTGGTGACCTCGGGGTCTCAAACCTGGGTCCTCTGCATCCCAGTTCGACGCTCTATCCACTGTGCCACCGCCTGGTCAGGCTTTACTGCATTCTTAACAATGAACACCTGTTAGACTTCTTGCACCACTATGCAACTTACTAATTTTCTTCCTTTTCATATTCTTTTCTAGTTCATGCTTAGTGGGTTTAAACAGTTTTGGTCTGTGTTCTAAATAGCCATGATTGGTTTTTCCTTTCAGTTTAAGTAAAAAAGTTTATCTTTTTTAGTCTCCTTACCGTCAAAATAGACTTTTTTTCCCCCAGACATAAAATCGAGTGTTCAACCTTGGATCTCTGAACAAAACTTTATGGATCATAGTTGCTGCTAAGTAAACAGTAGGTCACATTGACAAGGGTTTATACAGGAAATTAGTATAAAGTTCCCATATGTGTAAGTAGACCCTATCTACAGAGTGTAATTAAAAAGAGCTTCATTTATATTCCAAAATTTCTGCAAAGTGCCAGGTTGCAGCTCTATTTTTCTAACCATGTTCCTTTTTGTCCCCAAAATATAAAAGCCTCCTCATTCTTCTGTAGCAGCCAAGACATGTTTGGCATAGAACCAGGGAGGCCAATAGAAAATAATCTAATATTCAGCCTCCTCTACATTTGAAGTCCAATTGTTATACAGAGACCATTTATACTGTATTTGGTCTTTATTGAACTTTATATAAAGTGATTTTCTGTTTGAGGCGGGATTACATCACAGAAAAGCATTCTTTGTGAAAGTCTTTTCCTCTGACCGCTTTATTTCATGAATGAGAACACTATAGGAATAATCCCCTCCACAGTGAAAGCAAATCACATTGCTCAGGAACTAAGCGTCGTGGGAAGGCTGGGGTGGAATCATACAGTTTAGTAAGAGCCTCAGCTCATTAATTCCAGGCAGATCTATGAAATGGCTTCCCAGCTTGGTCTAACAACTCCAGAAGAACATGGGGGAACCTTAATCAACAGCCATTTGTAAAATTTAGAAAATAGATTTGATAGCTAATAACAGATTAAATAGTTCATTGTTTAATCTTCCACATTGGGACTGTCTGCGCGTCTCAGATCTGATGCGAAGCCACACTGAGCTCTAAGTACAATCTGCCCTGTAGTTACCAGTCTCCTTTTTTAAAGCATTCTTTAAATTGCTTCTACAGTAATAAATGTTAAGGTATTATAACTTTTATGTAGAATTAGCTGAAGGAGTCTTGAATTCCTTTCCAGTGATGTCTCAACTGTTAAACAGGTATAACTCTTTCAAAGCTTAGGACAGAACTTTGTTGTTTTTGGCCTAATGCCATAGCAGAATTCCCCAAGCAAGAAGATTTACAGACAAAAACATTATAGACAGGACAAAGTTGGAAATACATTTAGAGTATAAGACTGTAATATGTCACTCTGGGTTAACTGTTTTGAGTTTTTTCAGCAGCCAGAGGTTAAAAATTTTTTTAATGTTCCATAATAGTCTGCGTTGAAACAACAAATGACTTACAGGCATACCCCGTTTTATTGTGTCGCACTTTAGCATTGCTATTTGCACATAATGTAATTTTTACAAATTGAAGGTTTGGGGCAACCCTGCCTCAAAAGATTATGACTCCTTGCTGAGGTCTGAGATGATGGTTAGCATTTTTAGCAGTAAAGTTTTTTGTTTTGTTTTATAAGTGAGAAGAGGAGAGAAAGAAAGACAGACTCTCGCGTGTGCCCCGAATGGGATCCACTCGGCAACCCCCACCTGGGGCCGATGTTCTGCCCATTTGGGGCTGATGTTTGCAACTGAGTTATTTTTAGCACCTAAGGCGAAGGCTCAAGGGAGCCACTCTCACTCAGCACCCAGGACCAGTGCACTCCAATCAGTTGAGCCCTGGCTGCAGATAAAGAGTACAAGAGAGAGGGGAAGGGGAGGAGAAGCAGATTGTGGCTTCTCCTGTGTTCCCTGACCGGGAATCAGACCCAGGATGTCCACACGTTGTTGGGTCAGTGCTCTACCACTGAGCCAGCTGGCCAGGGCCAGCAGTAAAGTATTTTTTTTTCTAAATATTTTTTTTATTTTTTTATTTTTTTTACAGAGATAAAGAGTCAGAGAGAGGAATAGTTAGGGACAGACAGACAGGAAGAGAGAGAGATGAGAAGCATCAATCATCAGCTTTTCGTTGCGACACCTTAGTTGTTGTTCATTGATTGCTTTCTCATATGTGCCTTTACCGTGGGCCTTCAGTAGACCGAGTAACCCCTTGCTCAAGCCAGCGACCTTGGGTCCAAGCTGGTGAGCTTTGCTCAAACCAGATGAGCCTGTGCTCAAGCTGGTGACCTCAGGGTCTCGAACCTAGGTCCTGCACATTCCAGTCCGACGCTCTATCCACTGCGCCACTGCCTGGTCAGGCTAAACTATTTTTAATTAAGGTATGTACATAATTTTTTTAGACATAATGCTATTTCATTCTTAGAAGACTACAGAATAGTGTAAATATAACTTTTATATTCTCTGGTAAACCAAAAAAATTCATGTGACGCGATTTATTGTGATACTCTATTGCAGACGTCTGGAACAACCCACAATATCTCTGAGTTATGCCTGTACTTTGCTGAAAATATTCTTAAACTAATAATAATTATAAAGTACCAAAGATACAGAACAAAACAAAAGTTATTACGTAAGGTGCTGTAGCTCAGTATCGCAGGCCCAAGTTCGCTGTAACAGATTCTAACATCTGCTTTTGGTCATGGCTTTGTGCCTGTTGTGGAAGTGAAGTATTATAAAAGCGAGTCTGAGATGAGGAAGGTAAAATTGAATCTAGCACTCAGCATACATTGTCCTATATTAGTAAGCCTGTCAAGAGTGTTTACACTAAAAAAAGTCAAGAGATTAGCTTAATAGCAGACCTGTGGATATACCTAAAAGGACTCAAAGTGGATGCATTCTTCAGCACTGATAAGTCTGGACCTAACATTATTCTTTGGCCAAAAATTATCTCATTTTGATAAATGTTTTTTCAGAAGAGCTTTTAGGACTGGGATTGGTAATTTAGATCTTTGATCAAGATCCCATGAACATAAAAGCTGTTAAACTGAGAGAAGCCCAATTTCAGCCTGGATAAAAAGACTTAGAAAATTAGGAAGTGAACAGAACTTTATTAGAAGGTTTTAGATTTATAGTCATAACCTTTACAATGAAATATGGTTTAGAAAGGAATTACTCAGTGGCCGTTTGGGGCCCTGTGTGTTTTTATAGTTGGAATGGCTGATATTTTGAATTCCTGCTCTCTCTGAGTAAAGTCCATGCATGATATCCAAGCTTTTCAAAAAAGAGACATAATTACTAGGCACTCTACAACACTATCAGCTAGAACATTCGTTTAAGTGCAGCTGTTAAGAGCACGAGCTTTCAAATCAGACAGACCTAGGTTTGAGCTCTGCCATCTAACTGTGTATGATCTCGGACCAGTTATTTACTCTGGAAGCTTTATCTATAAATGTATGGTTGCTGTGAGGATTAAATGAGATAGCAGATGCTAATCAAGGTGCTCAGTGCCCATTTACTGTTAACTACTATTTTTAGAAGGTAGGTTGTAAAGTCCATCCATACAGGAACAAGGTATATTCCATAAAGCATACTGTATTCCAAAATACTGTACTACATAAGAATTTCAAATACAAAAGAAGACTGTCCTTCCTAAGAAAAATAAATCTTTAAATCTTTGTTAATAAATGAGCCTTGCAGGTCAGCTTGTTTTTCATATGGGAATTGATGGTTTTGAGCTGATCCTCCCCATCCCCACCCCCACAACCAAAAGCATGTATTTTGAGACAGCTGGCAAGGTTTAGGGTGTACTCTGGGGCACGAAACAGATGTTATGTTATATTCCCTTCTTTCTGTCTTTATAATGAAAACAGGAAACACAGGGACAGTGTGGAAGCTTTTTTAGAATTGATTTTTCCATTGATTTCTTTATTTCTCTATGTTTGATTTGGCATATTGTTATATTTTGTTTTTTTAAACAATTTTATTGAGGTGTAATTGATATACAACAAGCTTCATTATATATAATAGGTACAAATTGATTTTTTGTTTGTTTGTTTTTTTAATTAAGTGAGAGGGAGGCAGAGAGACAGACTCCCACATACACTCTGACCAGGATCCTCCTGGCAAGCCCTTACCATCTGGGGCTGCTGCTCGGCAACTGAGCTCTTTTAGTGCCTGAGATGAGGCCATAGAGCCATCCTCAGCACCAGGGGCTGACTTGCCTGAACCATTTGAGCCATGGCTACAGGAGGGGACAAGAGAGAGAGAGAGAAAGGAGGGGTGGAGAAGCAGATGGTCACTTCTCCTGTGTGCCGTGATCAAACACTGGACTTCTACACGCTGGGTTGACGCTCTACTGCTGAGCCAACCAGCCAGGACAATGTTTTGATACGTGTATTCCCCATGAAACTGTTACTACAATTAAGATAAGGAACATATACATCACTTAGCATAATTATCTTGACATCCATCCATGTTGTTGTATTAATAGTTTATTCCTTGTATTACTGAGTAGTGCTCCATTGTATGGATAGACCACAGTTTGTTTTTATCTGTTCATCTGTTGATGAACATTTTTATTGTCCAGTTTGAGACTATTAAAAATAAATCTGCTGTGAATATTTATGGACAGGGCTTTGTATGGACATGAGCTTTCATTGCTTTTGGATAAACACCTACGAATGAAATGGCTATACTGTGTGGTACAATTTTTTAAGAAACTGCCAAAATGTCTTCCAAAGGGGCTGTAGCATTCCCACCAGCCCGTGGAAGAGTGTAGGTGCTCCACATCCTCACCAGCACTTGTACGGCCAGTCTTTCCACGGTGGCCTCTCTGATGGGTGTGTGCTGTCTCGCTGCAGTTTTACTTTGCCGTTCCCTTTGACTGATGGTGGTGAGCAGCCTTTCGTGTGCTTATTTGCTATCGGTGTTGTCCTCTTTGCTGAAGTATTTGTCCAAATTTTTTGCCCATTTTTTACACTGAATTATTTGTTTTCTCATGATTGAGTTTTTGAGCATTCCTTCTATATCTGGACACAAGTCCTTCATTAGAGATAGGCCTTTGCTCCTAGTGTGTGGCTTGTCGTTTAATTCTCAACTGTATCTCTTGAAGGTTTTCATTTGGATGAAGTCTAGTTTATCAGTGTTTCTTTTATGGTTTTTGCTTTTAGCATCACGTCTAAGAAATCTGCCTAAACCAAGGTCAGAAATGTGTTTTTCTATGTTATTTTCTATAATTTTTTAGCTTTTAACTTTTACACTTTGGTCTACGATACAACTTCAATTTATGTTATGTGGTACAGCATATGGATCAGACTTTTTTTTTTTTTGCATATGGACACTCAGTTCTAGCACCATTTGTTGAAAAGACCGTCTTCCTCTATGGCATGGCTTTGGTACCTTTGTCATAGTCAGTGTCTGACATATTTGTGGGTTTATTTCTGGAATCTGTTCTGTTCCGTTGATCTATTTGTCTGTTTTGTTGCCAGTAACTACTGCACGGTCTTGGTTATTGTGGCCTTGTAGTGAGTCTTAAAATCAAGTAGTGTGCATCTTCAACTTGTGTTGTCTTTTTAAGTTGTTTTGCTTGTTCATGGTCATTGGTGTTTTCATATAAATTTTATCTGATGTTTTCTTTTTTTTTTTTTTTTTCATTTTTCCGAAGCTGGAAACGGGGAGGCAGTCAGACAGACTCCTGCATACGCCCGACCGGGATCCACCCGGCATGCCCACCAGGGGGACGATGCTCTGCCCCTCTGGGGCGTCGCTCTGTTGCATCCAGAGCCATTCTAGCGCCTGAGGCAGAGGCCACAGAGCCATCCCCAGCGCTGGGCCATCTTTGCTCCAATGGAGCCTCGGCTGCAGGAGGGGAAGAGAGAGAGAGAGAGAGGAAGGAGAGGGTGAGGGGTGGAGAAGCAGATGGGCGCTTCTCCTGTGTGCCCTGGCCGGGAATCGAACCTGGGACTCCTGCACGCCAGGCCGACGCTCTACCACTGAGCCAACCGGCCAGGGCTTCATATAAATTTTAGAATCAGCTTGCCAACTAGATTTTGTCTACCTTTCTCTTCTTTTTATGGGGGCAACTAGAAATAACCTCTGATTAATCCCAAATCACAAGGCTAACACATGCAGGGAAGACACAATAAGAGGAAGTCAAAATAACAGGAATAAGCTGTTTCCCTTTTTTATTTGTTGTAGTTTCAGGGTGAATGAGTGCAGTGAAATCCCCCACTGCTGTAATCTTTTCTGAAGCCTCTCCCCAGCTGCTAGAGAATTGTGTGTTCTCTAAACAGGCAGCGTTTTACAAGCAGAATTCCTCCTTGCTTTCCCCAAAGGCATAAGAAAAACAGGCCCCAGGAAGACGTCAGTTAATGAGAAACTTGCTTATTCTCCTGGCACCTTGAACTTCTAAATGCCACAGTTCCTGATGTGAAAGATGATGGGATAAGAAGTTGGGTAGCAAGTAGCTAATATCAGATAATTATTTTTAAGAGTTAGCTGTTATATATGGGAACACAGTGCTTTTTTGAACGGAGCAAAGATACTTAGTTATTTAAGCATGCAATCCTCTTTCTTTCTAAATACCCAATTATAAACAACCCATACATACACCCAGCCCCCTTCTTTTGGCTATTTTCTGCCAAAGTATCCCCACCACTGAACCCAGTCTGTCCCTTTCACTAATTTCATTCCCTTCCCAGGGCGGACCACTTAGGGAGCTCCTGCCATTCTCAAGGGAACCACGCCAAGAGGAAGGAAGAGGCTTTGTGAGATACATTTCTGGCTTCACTGCTTGCAACTATTTTTTTTTTTTTTTTGCACTATGTACACTGTTCTTCATCTTGTTTTCCACTAGGTCTTGGAGAATGTTATATAGAAAGATCTGTTTCTCATTCTTTTTAATGGTTGCATAGTATTCTATTGCACATTCATCCTATTTATAAGAAATATACTGTGAGCACTGGGATGGCAGGAAGCTAAGAACATTTACTTTTCGACGGTCATTACTTCTGAATAGTGTATACTTTTCACATAATCTGTATTAATTACAAAATATAGTTACAGGCGTGGAGACAAGCATAGCATGTCTAAGAAGGGCATGATCTCGTTCGTCACTTCCATATCCCTCATTTTTTCCCCAAAAGAACAAAACGTCAATTTCCTACTAATTTTCAAGTTCTGCTTTTGTACAGGATACCTAGCAGACCCTTCCACAGGTCATGGATTCAAATTAAATCAAGCTGACATGTAAATAAGTAGCTACATGATTAAAATTTCGAGAAATTATCACAGCAGGAGACTTGCAGCCCTTCAAAAGTGGTTTTTCCTGTTTTCATTTTCAAATGTTTAGTTCATAGTATCCCATTGTTTAACAACAACGAAGAATATCTTCTGCCTCAGAATGTCAGCTGTACCCAGTGAACTCTATAAGAATGCATAACTTTAAAAAACTTGTAAAATATAATTCAATATCTAACATGCTGTCTGTTCAACAAAAGACTGAATTCATTGGTAGAAATGAATATGTGATTGTGTTATTAAAATCAGAAGCCTCTACTCCTACTGATTAAAAAGTTCTTACTTAGAACCTCTTACATTATGGTACCCAAAAAATTTTTGTAGAATTTAATCATACTTAATTATGGTTTCTCTTTTTCTTTGAACCAGATTAGTGATAACATGAGACTTTGTCTATTCATGTTGATAAACAACAGATTATCGGGATTTTCATCTGCTTGCTTGCTTTCTAGAATTTCTGCCCCCCCCCCACACTAAATGTAAGCTCCGTGAGGGACAGGTACTTCATCTTGTTCAGCACTCCATCCCAAATATCTAGAACCTCGTAAGTTCTTCAGAAATGTTTTGTCATATGAAAGAATAAGTTCAGGATCTTTTAAGTCTAACTTGAATGTATTCAAGGCTCAAACTAGATTGCCATTTATTAACTCATATTTTTAAATTTTTTATGTATTGATTTTATAGAGAGAAAGAAACATCGACTTGTTGTTCCACTTATTTATGCATTCATTTGTTGATTGTTGTTTTGTTTGTTTGTTTCTAAAATGAGATGCAGGGAGGCAGACCACATGCCCCTGACCTGGATCCACCCAGTAAGCCCGCTAGGGGGCGATGCTTTGTCTATCTGGGGCATTGTTCCGTTGCAACGGGAGCCACTCTAGCACCTGAGGCAGAGGCCATGGAGCCATCCCCAGCGCCCGGGCCAACTTTGCTCCAGTGGAGCCTTGGCTGTGAGAGGGGAAGAAAGAGATAGAGAAAAAGGAGAAGGGGAGGGGTGGAGAAGCAGATGGGTGCTTCTCCTGTGTGCCCTAGCTGGGAATTGAACCTGGGACATATCTACATGCCAGGCTGATGCTCTACCACTGAGCCAACTGGCCAGGACCTCATTGGTTGATTCTTATATGTGCCCTGACCAGGGATAAAAACCACAACTCTGGTGTATCCAGACAATGCTCTAACCAACTGAACTACCTGGCCAGGGCCTAATTCATATTTTTGAGGAGAGGTTTAACGATAGTACTATAGTTTTATAACTTTTACTGTTGATAACTCAACAGCTCAGTGACATTTTCTACGTCACCCTTACTAAGAAGGAACAATTTGTTCTTTAGACAGGAAATCATTGCTTTGTGTTTGTTTCCACAATTGTAGTAAAGGATTCCAAATAATTGGGATATGTACCTTTGCTCCCTATGTATTTGTATTTGTCTAAAAAGCAAAATCAAAGACCATAGTTTAGTTTTCAGCTGACATTTTACCTCGGTGTCCTTTCCTTTCAAGTTGGGATGTGGTCATTTGTGTTTCCTGACTGGTTAGTAACGCAGCTTTGTAAGCATCGGAGAAACGAGTTATCTTTCTTCAACTACTTAGATATATACAGACAATGTTGTTTCTCAGACTTTTCCACTAAGGACCTCAGTGGGCGTCTGTCTGGATTACACTGTTCTCTGTCTCAGAATTTGCCCCCTTGCCCCCCGTTCCTCCCGTGTTTGTTTCAGGCTGCCACGCAACCTTCATCATCCCCCACTCTCTCTGTTCGCTTTCCAAATGGCTAACTCGGAGTTCTTCTCCCTTTAAAAGTATCCTTTCAGTCACTTGTCCTCCCTTTCCTGGCAGTATCCCCCAGCAGTGGGACAAATGACTAACTTCTGCACGGCAGACCTAGAAATCATTAAAGGAGAAGCCTGCTGAAACAGAGGCGTGGAGGCTGGAGTAGAGCCAGCTCTCCTGTCCCTTATGAGATGAAAATGGGAGCAAAGGGCCATCATCATCCCATTCTTGGCCTTGGTGACATTGATAGTTTCCTAAGGTGTTGGCAGCCTATAGAATGAAAAGGAAGAGCTCATATATCTCCTAACAAAGGTAACCCCTGCTTTTATTCTGACCCACGCATATCCTGGTTCAGGAGACTTGTTATTATGAAGATAACAGCGTTTTGGGGTTGGGATTACTTGGCATTAACAGCTGCAGTGGCCAGCTTTAGCATGCTCGATCTCACTATATATTCAGTGCCTTACTATAGTCATGAACATTGCCCAACTCACATTTTAAATGATCATTAATCAGCCCTGGCTGGTTGACTCAGTAAGTAGAATGTCAGCCCAGCATGTGGACGTCCCAGGTTCGATCCCCGGTCAGGACACTCATGAGAAGCAACCATCTCTGTCTCTTCCCTGCCTTCTCTCTCCTCTCTTCCCCTCCCACAGCCAGTGGCTCAGTTGATTACAGCATTGGCCCCAGACGGGGTTGCTGGGTGGATCCTGGGCAAGGCACATGCGCAAGTCTGTCTCTGTCTTCCCCCCACCTCGCACTTAAAAAAAAAAGATCATTAGTCACATTGTACCTATGCCCACCTTTTACTTTTCAGTCTTAGCTTCTTTACCCCTCATTCTGTTCTCTAAAGAAAAGCGACCCTTCTCTAACTTGAGTCCCAATCTACCAGCAGTCCCAATGACTGCTGGTTAAAACTGAATAGCGAGCTAGCTACCTCTACAGAAGGCTGCAGTGACAGTAGAAATTGCCACCGTCCCAGCTCTGACTTGTGACATGGGGCTGTTCTCTTACTATGTCATCATAGCTATTCTGTTCTACCGTTTGTCATTAGGGTGTATAATTGGCACTGTCCTTGCTTCGTTTGCCTGCCCTGACATCTTGCTCTCACCGTGTGTGACTGTTCAAACCATTCGGGTCCCCTCTTTTAATTCTGCGCTGCCTCTACATACCCCTGTACCCTCCTCTACCCCGCAGACTTCTTACTCCTGTTCACTTAATAAACTTCTCAGCCAACCTAAGGACCCTTTTCCCAGGATCCTACATGTGTGCAGCTTGTTTCTCGCTATGATTTATTGTAGTATCAGTCTGTGTTTGTGATTGAAGAATCTTGCTTGAAACACATTTTGAATGTGAAGACCCATCCCACAATTATTCACCTCCCTCCATAGAATCCCCTAAAAGAGAAGAAAGTAGCCTTTCACGTCTTACTTTTAGTGAGCTCTTTTTCAGTATTGTAACCTGGGAGCTAGTTTCTGCACTGTTAATACATAGTGCGTGAAAGAGCCCACGCCTGTCACTCAGGGAGGAGGTTGTTCAAGTTCATGGTTACTTCAGGTAGCACACCCGGGTCTGCAGGCTGGGTCTCTATGTATACTTCAGAGACAGCTTTTGCATTGTGTGCCCCCTCAACCTCGTGGCGTTTCCTGTGATTCATTAAATTGCTGATAGTCCCATTTATCTGCCAGAACCCGCCCACTTCCCGGGTTGGCCTTTTCCTTCCTTTTTCTTATGAGTGTGAGGTCTGAGTCTTAGAAAGTTCTGATCAAACAAACTGTACTTGGTGTTCCTCTAAACATTAGTGATATTGTTTAGAAAATATTTAGCGAGCAAAGGTAACTTGTTTATTTCTGCTGTTAGGTCTTAAGCTTGTCTGGCAAATTTTAAGCTCCTTAGAAGCAGAGGACTACATCTTACTCTAGTCAAATCTACTATATCCCAAGATTGTCGCCTATATTACTTAGTATATTTAGGACCCAGCAAAATAAGTATTCAATGAAAGCATTCAGAGCACATCCCCCGTGAATCATCCATAGTCCAGAAAATTTTCCCAGACCTCAGCAGTGCTGTTTTTGCTTGTCTGACCCTGATAACAGAGGTGTTTGTTTGTTACGTTTTGTATATTTGATATTAGTTGGAACTTGTAGTCTATAGACTTGTTATCACATTTGTTAGTTTAAAATGAAATAATTATACTGATTCCTTATTTTAGTTTTTACATATTTATTTTAGCTTAAACTGTTTAAAATCATAGATTCAAGAGTCCGACTTTTGGGTTCTTCATTCTATTCTAATGTTTTTCAAACTTTTTTTTTTTTTTTTTGAATTTTTCTGAAGCTGGAAATGGGGAGAGACAGTCAGACAGACTCCCGCATGCGCCCAACTGGGATCCACCCGGCACGCCCACCAGGGGCAATGCTCTGCCCACCAGGGGGTGATGCTCTGCCCCTCCGGGGCGTCACTCTGCTGCGACCAGAGCCACTCTAGCGCCTGGGGCAGAGGCCAAGGAGACATCCCCAGCGCCCAGGCCATCTTTGCTCCAATGGAGCCTTGGCTGCGGGAGGGGAAGAGAGAGACAGAGAGGAAGGAGGGGGGGGTGGGTGGAGAAGCAAATGGGCGCTTCTCCTATGTGCCCTGGCCGGGAATCTAACCCGGGTCCCCCGCACGCCAGGCTGACGCTCTACCGCTGAGCCAACCGGCCAGGGCCTGTTTTTCAAACTTATTTGACAGGAACACATAGTTAAAAATAGACTTTATAATGTTACCCGGGGACACACCAACACACACACACACACACACACACACACACGTATTCTTACACCAGAAAGAAACGTTTCTTGAAGCAGCACTTGCCTTATGACAGCCAGTGCTCTGCAGTGTTTTCTAGTCTGTTCTGCTTCATTTTTAAGCTGCTGATCTAGACGTACTGAGTTGAAATGCATTCCTGCAGAGTGCTGGGGAGTATTTGTCTGTGTGGTCAGTACTTACTGTATACCATTTACTGTTCTTCTCCACTACTTACCTGGCTTTGTGATCTCAGGAAAGTCACATGCTAATGTTCAGTTTCTTGTCTGAAATGCAGATACAATGATGTCTGCCCTCAAAGGAGTGTTGCTAAATTAGATTAGATGTGTAAACCACTAAATACACTGCTTGGCCTTGTTAATGCCTCCTTTGTTGTTTCTACTATTGTTACTACTAAAATTACCTTGGATTGGCCCTGGCCGGTTGGCTCAGTGGTAGAGCATCAGCCCAGTGTGTAGAAGTCCCGGGTTCAATTCCCGGCCATGGCACACAGGAGAAGCACCCATCCGCTTCTCCACCTTTCTCCCTCTCCTTTCTCTCTATCTCTCTCTTCCCCTCCCACAGCCGAGGCTCCATTGGAGCAAAGTTGGCCTGGACACTGAGGACGGCTTCATGGCCTCGGCCTCAGGTGCTACAATGGCTCCAGTTGCAAAGGAGCAATGCCCCAGACAGGCAAAGCATCGCCCCCTAGTGGGCATGCCGGGTGGATCCCGATCAGGCTCATACAGGAGTCTGTCTCTCTGCCTCCCTGCTTCTCACTTCAGAAAAATACAACAACAACAAAAAATTACCTTGGCTTGAAGTTCCCATGTTTCTGAAACACTATATTTAAAGCATCTATGACACGTAACTTAATTTCCCCTTGAATGTTCATTATATATTTTTAATTAGAGGTATAATTTAGATACAGTGTAATGTACAGGTCTTAGATGGTTATTTTAATAGTTTTGATTAATGCACACATCTATTTGACCCACACTCCTATCAAGACATACACATTCTCATCACACAACAAAGTCATCTTGTGCCCTTTCTGAGTGAATTGTCCCCCTACACCCTGAGGCAACCACTGTTCTGACTTTTTTTCCACCACAGATCAGTGTTGCCTGTTAGAACACAGTCACACAGGATGTATTATTTTATGCCTGCTCGTTGTTGTTGTTGTTGTTGTTGTCGAGTATAACATTAAGGTTCATCAATATCATTTTAATGTTCATCAGTAACTCAATCCTTTTCCTTGCTGAATAGTATTCCATTGTTTGAATGCATCACGTTTTGTTTATCTGTTTTATTAATTGCTATTTGTTTCCATTTGGGGCTGTTCTGAGTAAAGATGCTATGGACAGCTGTGTAAAAGTCTTTGTGTGGATTATATTTTCATTTCTTTTGTATAAATACTTAGAGGTAGGATTGCAGGTAGGCATTTTTCTAACTTTGTGAGAAACTTCCGATTAATTCCACAGCAGTTGCACCGTTCCCACTCCCTCTGGCAGTGTGCAAGTGTTCTGGTTGCTTCCCGTCCTTTCCAACATTGGATGTTGTCAGATTTTACTTTTAGCCTTTCTGGCAGCTAAAATAAGTGGTATCTTATTTTATATAGGTCATGTCTTTATTTTAAATGAGTGGTGCCTTATTATTGCTTTAATTTATACCTCCCCAAAGACCAGTGAGATGAGCACTTTCTCATGTGCTTTTTGGCCTTTTATATTTTATCTTTACGTCTGTGATCCATCCCTGTTTTGTGTGACTATTCTGAGTCAGGTGTCAACTCTCATTTAAGAGATCCAGGTCTCTTGAATAAAAGAGATTAGGATCTAATGCATCATTAAAAATTATACTCAGCCTGACCAGGCGGTAGCGCAGTGGATAGAGCGTCGGATTGGGATGCTGAGGACTCAGGTTCGAGACCCCAAGGTCGCCAGCTTGAGCGCAGGCTCATCTGGTTTGAGCAAAAGCTCACCAGCTTGGACCCAAGGTCACTGGCTTGAGCAAGGGGTTACTCGGTCTGCTGAAGGCCCACGGTGAAGGCACATATGAGAAAGCAATCAATGAACAACTAACGTGTGCAATGCGCAACGAAAAGCTAATGACTGATGCTTCTCATCTCTCCGTTCCTGTCTGTCTATCCCTGTCTATCCCTCTCTCTGACTCTCTCTCTGTCTCTGTAAAAAATATATATATATATTTTACACACACTCAAAGTCTGTAATTTATATTGAGAGCATTCATTTGTTCATGACTTGTTGAATCCCTTTACACACTTCTCTCCACATCAAAAAGTTGTAGACCCAGTCCAGAAAGTGTATGTAACTTGTTTCAACCATATATATATCAATAGAAAAAAAAAGACAAAAAATCCTCAACACATGTATTTCCTTTTTACCAGATATTTTCATAGGACTATGAAAAAATCTGAATGTTGAAACAGCACATTATGCTGTTTACCCATATTATTTTTCTATCAAAAAGGAGCCCACTAGCTAGAAATATTTGTACTGAGCTTACCATTTTTAGCCTTCAAAAGAATTTAGTACACTTTAGTTAAATAACAATAAATGATAAAGTCAGTCCTTATGTAAATAATTGCTTTTATAAACATTTGTGGATGCAAACTGACTCCAGAGGGTATCTTTGAGGTTCATTCTACATCAGAGTCAGTTTGCTAAATGTGTACATTGATATTAGCTTAACTAACAATTTTTAACCGACGTGCCTCAAGAGTTTTTGTGTTTTTTTTTTTAATTTCTCTGAAGCTGGAAACGGGGAGAGACAGTCAGACAGACTCCCACATGCGCCCGACCGGGATCCACCCGGCACGCCCACCAGGGGGCGACGCTCTGCCCACCAGGGGGCGATGCTCTGCCCCTCCAGGGCATCGCTCTGTTGCGACCAGAGCCACTCTAGCGCCTGGGGCAGAGGCCAAGGAGCCATCCCCAGCGCCCGGGCCATCTTTGCTCCAATGGAGCCTCGGCTGCGGGAGGGGAAGAGAGAGACAGAGAGGAAAGAGAGGGGGAGGGGTGGAGAAGCAGATGGACGCTTCTCCTGTGTGCCCTGGCCGGGAATCGAACCTGGGACTTCTGCACGCCAGGCCGACGCTCTACCACTGAGCCAACCGGCCAGGGCCAAGAATTTTTTCTTTTGAGCGAGAGGAGGGGAGATAGACAAACTCCCACATGTGCCCCAACCGGACCCACCTGGCAGCCCCCATCTGGGGCCGACGCTTGGACCAACCCAGCCACTGGCTGTAAGAAGGGAAGAGAGAAAGAAAGGGGAGAGGGAGAGGAACAGAGCAGATGGTCACTTCTGTTGTTGCCCTAACCAAGGATCGAACCCAGGTCATCCTCAGGCCGGGCTGATGCTATGTCCACTGAGCCAGCCAGCCAGGGCCAAGAATTTTTTTTTTTTTTTTTTTTTTTTTTTTCCGCAGTCCCCCACTACCACAAATTATGCAGTCGAGTTTCCCACATTTGGGGAAATCGCAGGGGTCAGCACACTCGGAGTGCAATGAGTGAGCCTCACCCTGGGAAAACCACCTTCATGATCATGGTTTCTCCCCTGCCAGGTAAGTATGGGCCAAGAATTTTTAAAACATGCAATACCTAACTATTTAGTCAGGAACACTGATCTCTTTTCCCTTAGATTGTCAAATAAAAATAATAATAACAACAACAGTAGCTTTGGCTGGGTAGCTCAATTGTTGAGTATTGTGCTTATATGCCAAAGTTGTGGGTTTGATCCCGGGTCAGGGCACATACAAGAATCAACCAGTGAATGCATAAGTAAGTAGAACAACCGATCAATGTTTCTCTCTCTAAAATCAATGAATTGAAAAGAAAATTAAATGACTACAGTCAACACAATAGCTGTCTGGTGTGAATGAATCAAAATTATACCTATCTTTTTTGTCAGATCAGCAAAAAATACATTTTTTGGTGTGCTGCAGAATTTTAGTAATTAGTTTATGTGTGCCATGAGATGAAAAAGGTTGAAAACGGCTGCCTTTAAGTGATTATACTAAGTAAATCATAGATTTTAATAACAGCAAAATAAAATGTTGACCTCACGAAATGATGAGAGTAAGGAGAAGCTGAGACATCAGGAAAGAGGCTAAAAAGTGAACATCTGTTAAGTGTCTTGAGCTTCAGACTAAATACAGGAAGAAGAAAGAAGAAGGAGGTATGAGAAGTGCTTTGAGTTGCTTATAGTTCAGGCAGGAAGAAAAAAAGATAAATGAGAACTGTTGAATCATAACCCTAGAGATAAATGCTAATTGCCACATTATATAGAATGTCACATAGTAGTTCAAGCCTAACTGCTAAATGGATAGTTATTAGTTGTCTGGGAATCCCAAGTGGTTTTAGTGATGTGTTACTTTGGAGTTATCTGGAGTTTGGTTGGTTTTTTCTTTTTCTTTCTTTCTTTCTCTTTCTTTCTTTCTTTCTTTCTTTCTTTCTTTCTTTCTTTCTTTCTTTCTTTCTCTCTCTCTCTCTCTCTCTCTTTCTCTCTCTCTCTCTCTCTCTCTCTCTCTCTTTCTTTCTTTCTTTCCTTTCTTTCCTTTCTTTTCTTTCTATCAAGTGAAAGGCAGGGAGGTGGAGAGACAGACTCCCACATGTGCCCCTACCAGGATCCACCCAACAGCCCCCATCTGGGACTGATGTTCTGCCCATCTGGAGCCCCTGCTCCATTGCTGAGCAACTGAGCTATTTTAGTGCCTGAGGCAAGGCCATGGAGCCATCCTCATGACCCAGAGCCAACTTGCTCATTCGAGCCATGGCTGTGGGAGAGGAAGAGAGAGAGCGAGAGAAGGGAGAGGGGTAGGGTTGGAGAAGCAGATGGTTGCCTCTCCTTTGTGCCCTGACTGGGAATTGAACCTGGGACTTCCACATACCAGGCTGATGCTCTACCATTGAGCCAACTGTCAGGGCCTTGTTTTGTTTTTTGTTTGTTTGTTTGGTTGGTTGGTTGGTTGTTTTGACAGAGACAGAGAGGGACAGACAGACAGGAAGAGAGGGAGATGAGAAGCATCAATTCTTCGTTTTGTCACCTTAGTTGTTCACTGATTGTTTTCTGATATGTGCCTTGACCGAGGGGCTACAGCAGAGCAAGTGCTCAAGCCAGCGACCTTGGGCTTCAATCCAGTGACCTTTGGGCTCAAACCAGCAACCATGGGGTCATGTCTATGATCCCATGCTCAAGCCAGCAACCCCGCACTCAAGCTGGTGAGCCCGCGCTCAAGCCAGCAACTTCAAGGTTTTGAAGCTGGGTCCTCCACGTCCCCCACGCTCTATCCATGGTGCCACACTGCCTCATTACTTTTTAAAGTGTTGCTTCAGAATTTGCAGTAAATGGCAAAGATACATTCTAATCCAGTTATGGCACCAGCCTGAGTCTTGAAAATAAAGCCTGTACTTGAATATAAACCCCAGTTAAAGAGATTAATTTCCTATCATAGTATAAATAATATTGGGGAGGGAAAAGGAGGTGCTGGCTTTGTGTTTCCTTTTGAAGTTTCTCACAGCGAGCTGAAATTTGTGGAGAGCGAGCACAGCAGACTCCGGGGATACTGTGTGGTTTATTTTAAGCTTTCAGTGGTGGTGTGTCTCACTCAGCCTGGGACAGTAAAAATAAATGAGTCCGAGATGACTAGTATGTTTTGTCTGCTGTAGTAATACCCTGTGTAATTGAATCTGTCTACCAGCCGATTATTTTCTTGTTGTCTGAAATTAGAGAGCATTATGTTTTCTGACAATGTAGGAATTGCTCTGTAATTAAAATATCGGTTGTCAGTGAAGTGAAAATAATGAAATTATAAGAAATTGATTGGTTTCAGCTGTATTACTGAATTCCTTCCCTCAAAAGTCAACCCAAGATCATTGATTTCTTTATAAAATAGCTGAAATACTGTTGAAGTAGTAATTTAATACTAAATCTTCACCTGAGATGTAAATAATGGTAGCATAGTGAGTCATTCACCTGTGGTGGCCAGCCTCCAAGATGGCCCCCAGTGACCCCACTCCTGATAGTCACGCCTTTATGTAGTCCCCTCCCACACTGACCAGTGTTGGTCTGTGTGACCAATAGAATACATCAGCAGTGATGGTGTGTCGCTTTAAGATTATTATTCACCAGGCTGGGGCTCCCACCTTGGTGTGTCTGTCTGCCTCTATCTCTCCCATCACTGGCGCTGTAGGAAGTCAGCACATGCAAGGAACCCAGGCCTGTGCCTCCAGCCATGTGAGTAAGCTTGGAAACACACCCACCAGCCCGAGTGTACCTTCTGATGACGGGAGTGCTGGCCGACAGCTTGACTGCAATCTTAGGAGGCACTGAGCCAGAATACCAGCCAGCCCCTCCCAGATTCCTGGCCTTAGGAAACTATGAGATAAAAAAAAAAAGTTTAAACTCAACTTCAGGGTAATTTGTTATGTAGGAATACATAACCAGTACACATGTCCACTAAAGCTCTTCTTTCATTCTTCAAATCTTAACATTTGTTCTTGGTTATTGTTATTTGTGCTGTTAAACCTGTCATCTATACAGTGCACCTGATTGAGGCATTAAGTTGGTTGAAAAATACTATATTCTGCCTCCTGTATTTCAATCCAGTGTTTGGTGTAATCATTGTATTCACTTTTCCCATTTTAAAATGGATTTAATTAAGCCTGGCCTGCGGTGGCACCGTGGATAAAGCTTTGACCTAGCACACTGAGGTCGCCAGTTCAAAACCCCAGGCTTGCCCAGTCAAGGCACATATGGGAGTTGATGCTTCCTGCTCTTCCCTCACCTTCAATCTCTCTCTCTCTCTCTCTCTCTTTCTCTCTCCCCTCTCTCTAAAATCAATCAATAAAATCTTTTTTTTTAATGAGTGTATTTAAATGAACTGTTTTTGACAAGGAGCCTTTTTTAGATTATTCCACAGATTCTTTTCATTTATGTGCAAAGCCACCAGTTTTGAACAACTTGCAATTTCTATGCAAGTGATTATGTAATTGCTGTGAAATTCTTCAACAGAAAACAGCTTAACAACTGTTCTCAGAAGTCAGACCTCACCAAACAAGCTCTCTATCCATTACTCGTACCTCAGTGATGCTTATTAATTATACAGGGTAATAACAATGTGGGTTTAAAAGAGTCCTATTGGTAAGGATTCGTTAACTATATACTCACACCAGAGAGACAGTTCTCAGCAGATCTGATGTCAAGGTCGTGAATGGTACCCCCAGCTCCTGCTCTCTCATCCTACTTTCTCCACGGTGTTCTGAAAAAGGAAAAGATCATAAAGATATTCAGGTTTCCAAGAAGTTAGTTTGTTTATTTGTTTGGGTGGGGTTGCCCTACTAATCCAATTTCAGTACCAGTAACCATTCCTTTACCATCACTAATCATACAGAAATGGTAACCATGAATTAAAAAACGTGACAGCTGCCTGACCAGGCAGTGGCGCTTTGGATGGAGCGTCAGACTGGGACATGGAGGACTCAGGTTCGGGGCCCTGAGGTCGCCGGCTTAAGCACGGGCTCATCTGATTTGGGCCCAGCTCACCGGCTTGGACCCAGGGTCACTGGCTTGAGCAAGGGGTCACTCGGTCTGCTGTGCTCCTGGTCAAGGCACATATGGAAAGCAATCAATGAACAACTAAGGTGCCACAATGAAGAATTGATACTTATCTCTCTCCCTTCCTGTCTGTCTGTCCGTATCTGTCCCTCTCTCTGTATCTGTCACACAAAAAAACAGTGACAGCTGTGCCTGGATGGCTCAGTTGGTTAAAGCATCGTCCCAGAGCGGAGAGGTTGCCAGTTTGACCCCCAGTCAGGGCACATAAAGGAACGGGTCCCTCTTCTTGTCTTTCCGTTCCTCTCTCACTAAATTCATTAAATAAGTTTAAAATAATAATCATAAACGTGACAGAAAAGTGCAATTTCAGCTTCTTAAAGCATTTTTTCCCCTCTTCCTTGTCCACTTATTTATGTGTTCATTGGTTGACTGTTGTATGAGCCCTGACGGGATTGAGCCCACAACCTTGTGATATTAGGACGACACTCTACTGCATCCCAGTCCGACATTCTATCCACCGCGCCACCGCCTGGCCAGGCAGGACGACACTCTAACTAACTAAGCTACCCAGCCAGGGTGACACTACTGTTTTTTAAAATGTAACTGAAAACTAGCTTTTTTGCTTTATACTGTCACTGATTTGTGTGTGTATGTGTGTGTGTATGTGTGTGTAAGAGAGAGAGACAGACAGACAGACAGATAGGGACAGACAGGAAGGGAGAGAGATGAGAAGCATCAATTCTTCATTGTGGCACCTTAGCTGTTCATTGCCTGCTTTCTCGTCTGTGCCTTGACCAGGGGCTACAGCAGAGTGAGTGACCCCTTACTCATGCCAAGTGACCTTGGGTCCAAACTGGTGAGCTTTTTGCTCAAACCAGATGAGCCTGCGCTCAAGCCAGCGACTTCGAGGTTTCGAACTTGGGTCCTCTGCATCCCAGTCTGACGCTCTATCCACTGTGCCACTGCCTGGTCAGGCATCACTGTGATTTTTAAGTATAATAATAAAATGTAAATAGATAATTCAGAAATTGGTCTTGTCTTTCTCCATACTAAATGGACTACAGCTTATTTTGAAATTTTACGGAAATTTTCCTTTCTAATTTGAAGCTGAAAAAAATAGGATTCTTTCGAGTCCCTCCCCTCTTTAACACACACACACACACACACACACACACACACACAGTAAGGTAAAGAAGGTGGTTAGCAGTGACTTAAACAAAATGGATTTACCTTTTTCTATTTCCAAAATACAAGTATTATCCAGATACTCCAATTAAGTCATCTTTTTGTCAAGACAAAGTAAAACCCAGTGCTTCTAACTCTGTATTGAACATCTATCAACTTATACCAGCACAGATTAGTAGCATAGGCTGTGATTCCTGGGTCTTGAACTTGGGCTGTTTAATGAAAAAAGGAGGCATCAGATTTTCAGCACTAAAACATACTTCTGTGTTAAAGAAACATCATGCTTTATTCTATTTAGGGTGTTTTGATTTGTTTGTTTTAGCATAGCCATTGAATTGTGTATTTCCCTTTTCAAATGGGTTCCTACTTTGGATGGTGGTTATAAGAAAATATAGTCCCTGATGAGAAAATTTTTAATTGGTAAACTACAGTAATTTTCTTAACTAGATTTCATTTGAAAGTTTAAATTATGTGGTGCTTTGCTGTGGTTTTTGAGAAAGCTATCTCAATGCCATATTAACACGTTTTTGTGAAATGTCTCGGGCAACTTTTAATGTCATGTCTTAGAGTACTTGCTATTGTCATTCTGTGCACCTGCACAGAACCTGTGATGCCCATGGAGGAAGTACTTCACGTCCTTCCTAGCAGAGGTAAGAGAAGCAGGAAACCTGAGAATATCATTCCGATCCCTTCCTGACCCTTGGACCCGACTGGCACCCAGGCCCGAAGCCTTAGACCAGACTCCAAGCACCAGCCCACGTCCCCTGCCCACCTTCTCTCACCCTCAGAGCTCACCCCCCAAAGGGGACAGACAGGAGGATGCAAGTTAGCAGCTGAACAGAGACTGGAAGAGGGGGAGGCATGTGACCACAGGTGGAAGGGATTTTGTCTGCTCCTCTAGTTTTAAGTGCCTCTGTCCTCTTGACCCGCCGTATGTACACATCACAAATAGTCCTAGATTATCATGTGAAAATATGTTTAGTATACTTGACTTCTCTATAGCCACCTTGTTAGGTCTCCAAATATGTACTCACAAAATGATCGTGTTTAGCATATTTTAGAAATGCAAATGCCAAAGGTTAGTAGATTTATACTAACTCGACCACCTTTAATGTGTCACCGCTAGCAAATCCCCCTCCTTGACAGTTTTAAAAAGCAAAAGACCATGTTTTTCTTTCCCAGGCCCAACACAGAGGCACGTTCATTGAAGAACGCTATGGGAAGTACAACATCAGTGACCCTCTGCTGGCTCTGCAGCGAGACTTCGAAACGCTGAGGGAGAGGAGCGATGGCGAGAAGCAGCCAGTCTGCACGAACCCCCTCTCGATTCTCCAGGTGGTGATGAAGCAGTGTAAGAACATGCAGGAGCGCATGCTGTCCCAGCTGGCCGCCGCCGAGAGCAGGCACCGAAAGGTGGGCGCGCCCGGGCACGTGGGCCCCACACACTCCTGGGAAGGCTTTATAAATAATGCCTGATAGTTCTTGTCAGCTGCCAGTTTTCACAGCAATCGACTGGACGTTCCACAGGTATCAGAAAGCCCGTTGGCGCACCGAGGAGCCAGGAGATAGGAAAGAGAAGACAGGTTGTTGGAAATGTTCGATTTAGGGAGTGTGCCAGACACAGTCAAGACCGCATTCCTTCCTGATAGGCCCTGGGCCTTGTTGTGTTTCCCCTGCTCCCCATCATTCAAGCAGACGGGCTTGACCACGCTCGCAGCTGAAGGGGGTGTTCTCTGTTTGCTTACTTACGTGATAGATAAAAAGATGAATAGGTATTTGGAGAATGAGAGGGAGAGGGGGAGGAGAGAATACTGACCTGACCAGAAACATACAAGCCAATAGGTTATTTTCATTTATTTCTGGTTTTGAGTTTCATTGCATTTTATTTCTCATGAAACCATAAAACTACTGTTCTACCCTACTACAAAATTGTGTGTGTGTGTGTGTGTGTGTGTGTGTGTGTCTCTCTCTCTCTCTCTCTCTCTCTCTCTCTCTCTCCCCCTCCAGGTCTTCTAGCCCCTGATTAGGAAGGCAAACCGTGCTTTCCTCAGCTCTTTGGAATTCTAGTGCTTATGATTTTATTCCCCGTCTTGTCATTTACTGCTCTGATTTAGCCTGTAAAACATGCTTGGCTAGAATCTGCATTTTTCTTTAAACTGTTGGTTTAGATCTATGCCAACAATGGGGGGTCATCGGTGGAATTACTACGAAGCATTTATTCTGAAAAATCGGATTAGTAGCTGCAGTTTGATTACTTTTATGTTTACCTGCATTAGAGAGCCTTCTGCCTAAAATGCATGACAAGTTGCTTAGGCTTAGTTCTCGCCCGTTGGTTTTTCTGTCCCGTCACAGAGTCCAAATGAAAGGCAGAGTGGAGGCTCTTAGCCATGATGAGCCCCAGGTGTTTCATGATCCCCCCTCTCAAAATATACAGAATGCCAAAAGCTTATGCATTTTCATAGAAAATGACATTTTTCCCTATATCTTTAATTGAATTCTCAACATTGTCAAAGACCCAGAAAAGTTTCACCTCTGGTCTGCTGAAGTGACCTGAAGTTGGGCCCCAACTTAGAAGGTATCAGTGGATCTGAGCTAGCTGCCTTTGAACTGAGAGGGTGGGGTTCCCACATAGTCCTCTAAGATAACCCCACAGCCCCGTTTGGTAGGCAGGCCTGCACCCTCCTCAGGCATGAGGTAACTGAGCTGGGGGAAGGCTGGCTGGCCGGCTCCCACGGAAGGGGTAGTATCGGGATGATTTGTGGCTCTAGGTGATTGGGGAAAGGAAGAAATTAAAAATAATTCAAAATTCCTGAAGACTGTGTTGTGATGTAAGTGTCTGTGGGTGTTAACTATTTTAAACCAACTGCCTGTCTAATCTTGAGTGTCCTATCAAAGTAGCACATGACTTCTGGAAATCAAGTAGCATCAAGAGGCTTATAATGACGGTGCTTATAGTCCCAGTTTGCCTGAGAAAGTCCAGTTTCTCCTGTCGCCTTGGCATGGTTGCTGATGGTATATACCCTCTTTGACTCTCAGAAGCATTGTGGTTTGAACAGTGAATTACATAGTAGCTCTTATTGTGAAAAATAGAGTTCCCTAGTCCACCTCTTCCATTCCTGCTCCTCAGTAGTCAGGCAACCACATTTTCTAATAACCATTTATTTTGGTAGAGCGCATCAATATTTCTAAACCATATACAGCTCTCTCGCTTTATCAGTTTTAGACAGTTACTTCTTTTGCTGTAGATGGATTTCATTTTCTTCCACCACACCTCCCTTTTCTCTGCGCCCCTTCCATCTTCCCCCCAAAACATACCTCTCTTTCCTCACCCCTGTTCTCTGTCATATCTGCTCTTCCCAGATCCTGAGCCTGTCTAGTTTGTGTCTTCAGAGGATAAACATCTGCTTATGCCTGGGCAGTAGATGCCTCACTGCTAACATTCAACGTATGAGAATAAAGTTGAGAGGACAGCCCCACCCCCTATTCCCTGTCCCAGGTCACAGCTGTCCTCTGCACGCCCGCCTCCAGGTTCCTCATCTCTTCCAGCTCTGAAGGGCAACCGACCCTCACCCCCCCCCACCCCCATACCAAAGTAGCTTTCCCTCCTCCAGCCTCCTCTTTCTTCAGAGTATTATTTAAATTCCTTGTCTGCTCCAGTCTCTCTCTTTGTCTTTGTGGGTTTATTCTTTTCGTTGCATTTTCTCTAGTTTCAGAGGGCCGTTGGGAAGGAGAGGAGATGATCTGCCGCCTTTAGCCAAAAGTTTGTCTTTCTGTTCAATTGAAAAATTTGATGTTTTTTTAAACTGGAAGGAAGGACACCAAAATGTTTTCACTTGTGTTTAAAGAGGAGTTAGGCCTGACCGGTGGAGGCGCAGTGGATAAAGCGTCAACCTGGAACGCTGAGGTTGCCGGTTCAAAACCCTGGACTTACCTGGTCAAGGCACATATGGGAGTTGATGCTTCCTGCTCCTCCCCCCCTTCTCTCTCTCTCTCTCTCTCCCTCCTCTCCATAATGAATAAATAAAATCTTAAAAAAAAAAAAAAGTAAGTTACTAAATTAAAGAGGAGTTACATGTCCTGGAAAATTTCCTCTCTCCATTTATAAGAATTGTTATTGAGAATAAACAAGGAGAAATGGCCATGGGGTGGTGGTGGATAAAGTGTAGACCAGAACGCTTAGGTCACAGGTTCAAAACCTGGGCTTGCCCCATCAAGGCACATATGGGAGTTGATGCCTCCTGCTCCTCCCCCCTTCTCTCTCTCTTTATCTCTCTCTTTATCTCTCTCTCCTCCCCTAAAATGTATAAATGAAAATAAAATTTTAAAAAAGAATAGTGTGTAGGTAGTTACAAGCAGGGTTAGGTGGCAGATGTCCCTTTCAGTTTGCATTTTCCTTAAAATTGGGCTTAATCCTTGGGCATCAGGGTAAGTGGAATGGGCAGGCAGGTTAATGAAAAGCCCTGTGAAAAATCTCCCCTTCAAATCCCAGTACAAAATGCATGCTATTAATTAATTGAGCAAGGCACAGTTAGGATGCCAGCCATTTGAGATGTCTAATTTCAGGCCCCTCTCCGTGACTTGCGCGTTTGAGGGGCGGGGCCCGAACGTTCCGCCTGCCGCGGTCCTGTCCTGTCTTCATTACCTATCCCTGTCCCCTAGTGCCACCAAACTGCCTGTTTCCTGGACCTTCTGTTAATTCTCCAAAGCCTTCACAGCCCCTGCAGCTAATTAATCAGTTCCTGCCCTCTGCTTACAGACTGCTCTGTGTAGACCTCAGAAAGCGTGCACCTTGTGGTTTTCTAGAGCACAGCTCGTCTTCCACCCCACAAGACAACGTGCTCCGTGGTGGCCTGGCTGGGATTTACTTCTCTCTCTAACTCTGGAACTATCTGAGGTGCTCAGTTAGATAGGCACTTAGCATTTAACTGTATTATAAGTGTAATTCCTTGATATTTGGCAATGATTTTTTTTTTAATTCTTTAAAGGTGATCCTAGACCTTGAGGAAGAAAGGCAAAGGCACGCACAGGACACAGCAGAAGGAGATGACGTCACCTACATGCTGGAGAAGGAGAGAGAGCGGCTGACCCAGCAGGTAATTACAGCAGGGCCGGGGGTTTGTAGCAGCATTTGCCCAGAATAGCATTTCCAGACTGTTTGGCAGGGTGTAAATTGGTGTCACTCAAAAAAAAGGGCTTTGTAGTCAAGTAAGTCTGGGACGTACTGGATTAAACAAAGGTAAACAGGTTTCTAACTTTGATGTCTGAGACCCTTTAGTATGCAGAAGCACAATACAAGTCTGTTAGCAAATTTGTATTTTCTTTCCTTCTTTTTTTTTTTTTAATTGAGAGACCAGAGGCAGAGACAGACTCCCACATGTGCCCCAGCTGGGATCTACCCAGCAAGCCCACTAAGGGACGATGCTCTGCCTGTCTGGGGCCACAGCACAAAATGGCTCGGCAACTGAGCCATTTTAACGCTTGAGGCGGAGGCCATGGAGCCATCCTCTGCATCCAGGGCCAACTCACTCAATCCATTTGAGCCATGACTGCGGGAAGGGGAGAGAGAGAGAGAAGGGGGAGGGGTGGAGAAGCAGATGGCCACTTCTCCTGTGTGCCCTGACCGGGAATCAAACCCAGGACTTCCACATGGCGGGCTGACCCTCTACCACTGAGCCAACTGGCCAAGGCCTGTATTTTCATAAAATCTTTTTTAATATATAAATCACTCACTGTGGGACTCTATTGTTCCATAGAATACACTTTGGGGGATACTAACTTCAAACACTCTTAACTTTTTTTTACTTAGGACTCCAAGCAAGAAATACATGTTACATCACAACCTAGTTATACACACACAGGCCTGAAACAAAAAATCTTGAAATCATACTTAATCCTTACTGCTTACAATACACATTGATGTTTTCTCTTCTATTTTATCTCAATTGGTTCTCCCACCCATTAATGGGTCTCAAAGTTGGAAAAACACTGACTAAAAAATTCCTTCAACTCTTCCCTTCAAATGGGATCAGGATAAGGACTGAAACAAACTGCATCTGTATAAAAACCATGACTTGAAACGCAGCTCTTAACGTTTGTTTGTTTTTAAGACCAGAAAGAATTATTACTGAAGCTTTTGTTTCAGCAGCATTCATCCAAAGTCTGGTTCGTGTGGCTTTCTGTTTTCTGTTTTGACTTACTTCTAATCCTCTGAACTCTCCACACATCTAAACACAATGATGGTTCACACTCCCACTGACAACCCTGAGACTTTGTAAGAGCTAGAGGTGCCCCCTAAATCATCAAAGAAAGATTACATTATAGCGTGTGCATTTTTGTATTAGGCGCCATGGTACTTGAGAAGTATTTGCTCTAAGCACATGGCCTGCGTGTAACCCCGTGTGCCAGGAACAGCCCGCCAGGGCCGGCTACTTAGAACACTCAATAAATATATCTTGGGTTTTCTGCTCTAATCAAGATATGTGGTGGCATTCTTTTCCTAGCTGGAATTCGAAAAGTCCCAAGTGAAGAAGTTTGAAAAGGAGCAGAAGAAGCTCTCCAGCCAGCTGGAGGAGGAGCGCGCCCGCCACAAGCAGCTGTCCTCCATGCTGGTGCTGGAGTGCAAGAAGGCCACGAGCAAGGCGGCGGAGGAGGGGCAGCGCGCCGGCGAGCTGAGCCTGCGGCTGGAGCAGGAGCGGGCGCGCGTGGGCGAGCTGGAGACGGCGCTGGCCGCTGAGCGCAGGCGCGGCCTGCAGACCGAGGCGCAGGTGGAGAAGCAGCTGTCCGAGTTTGACATCGAAAGAGAGCAACTGAGAGCAAAACTGAACCGAGAAGAGAACCGGACCCGGACTCTGAAGGAGGAGATGGAGAGTCTGAAGAAGATGGTGAAAGACCTGGAGGCCTCTCCCCGGCATAGCAGCTCTAATGAGCCACCAAAGAAACCGGTAACCACATCGAGAGGCACCGTGACGGAGCCTCCCCTGCTAGTGTCTGTGTCCTGCCAAACGGAGAGTTTTCAGGCAGAAAGAACCCACGGGAGCAACGTAGCCAAGGCGACAACCACTGGGCTGCCCGGTCCCACCACTCCTACTTACTGTTATGCAAAAACCAATGGCCATTTTGACCCAGAGATGCAAACTCCCAAGGAGCTGGTGACAGGCGGCAGTGTGGAACACCAGCTGCCTTCGCGAGAGAAACCTGTGGGGCTGGCCCAGGAGAAAGCAGTGGAGAACGGTGGGCGTCCCGTGGGCCCCGAGAGCCCCGTCCCAGCACCGAGCCAGCCCCCCTCGGGGGGCAGCTCCCTGTCCCCCAGCAGCACCGCGCCCTCCTCGCTCACGTCCTCGCCTTGCTCATCGCCAGTGCTGACCAAGCGCCTGCTGGGGTCCTCAGCCAGCAGCCCCGGCTACCAGTCGTCCTACCAAGTAGGGATCAACCAGCGCTTCCACGCGGCTCGGCACAAATTTCAGTCCCAAGCAGATCAGGACCAACAAGTCAGTGGCCTGCAGAGCCCGCCCTCCAGGGACCTGTCCCCCACCCTCATAGACAACTCTGCCGCCAAGCAGCTGGCCCGGAACACGGTCACTCAGGTGCTCTCCAGATTCACCAGCCAGCAAGGGCCCATCAAGCCCGTCTCTCCCAACAGCTCTCCCTTCGGCACGGACTATCGAAATCTGGCCAGTACTGCCAGCCCAAGAGGTGACACCAGCCATTCACCTACTCCAGGGAAAGTGTCCAGTCCTCTGAGTCCCCTGTCTCCAGGGATCAAGTCCCCTACCATCCCCAGAGCTGAGAGAGGAAACCCACCACCCATCCCCCCCAAAAAGCCTGGCCTCACTCCTTCTCCCTCCACCACTCCACTGACCAAAACGCACTCCCAGGCGCCCTCTCTGACCACCGCGGAAGACCTTGCGAGCAGCTGCTCTTCGAATGCCGTCGTAGCCAACGGCAAGGACGTTGAGATACTCCTGCCGACCAGCAGCTAGTCCCTGGGAGGGGGTCTCCACATTTGACATTCCATCTGATTTCGTCCAAGAGCTCAGAGTCAAACCGTTAAGTCAGATCATGTTATTTATTCTGATAGTAGCTGCAACCATCTGTATAATACATTTAGTGTATTTCACCATTTTGTATTTTCTTTTTTAAGTAGAACTTGAGTAGTTTGGATTTTTATGACTCACCTCTTTGTATTATAAAGCCAGAGGGCACCTCAAAGACGTCTCAAGCTCAGCAGTCACCATCGTGCTGTGACGGAGGAAGCTAATTGAGTACCAGGTGGTGACTTGCTATCTATTTGGGGACTAGAATCACTCGATACTCATTTTGAATTATGCAGAAGTGGTTCGTGCAGATTTTTATTCCAGATGAACATGTTTTAAAAAGTGCCTGAAATAAGACTGCCATATGAATGTGATTCTGCAGCACAAACACAAACGGCTCGTTTAATTGCAGAAAATGAGATCCTCTGTGAATTCTGAATGTTAAAAACCAACACTGCTTTTAATCCTCTTTTACTGTTTTTAATACTTACAAGCTGCATAAATACAGTGGAATCCTAAAAGGTGGGGATGATCTCTTTAGAGCCCATGAGAAGCCCTCCTGAGTATGAACTAGGTGAGGCGCTGATTTTCTTCGACTTTTAAAAAATTAAGTCACTCCCAGTTTCCTGCATAAATTCTTGAATAGGATGAAATCACATCTCTATTCAAAAAATGTCTCCAGGCATCTACTGCTGTGTAAGGAACTTTGGATTCCAATTGCTCTTACTTGAATAGGAACTGGTTACTCATTCTGTATACAAGTTTTGCAACAGAATGAGATCTTTACTCTGTAATCAAAAAGCAATAACTTAAAACTCACTCTTTGTACTATTATGTCAGATTATATTGGTTTTACCAAATTGTGACACTTAATCTCCAGGCTGCCAGCACTTGGTGTCTATATCTGTGGAACCAAATTAACTTTTGCCTAAAAGGAAGTATTCATTTATCTGTATAGATACATACCCCTTTACATGTTTAACATACACACACTTAACACATAAATATTAGTGTGATTATATCTTTGGAGTTTGCAATATAGCATAAAGGGTGAGTAGAAATGCATGTTAAGATTACCTACCAAAGCAACTAGATGGGTCTGGAACCCAGTCAGTCAAAGGAGCAATCTTGTCCACAAGGAGGTGGGGGAAATTTCACATGAAGTCAGGTCTTCAGGTTCCTAAAAAGGCAGAGCTGAACTAACCCCAGTGTCGTAAAACTGATCGTGTAAATGAGTGAAACAGGTCACCCCGGCAAGTGGTATGAGACAGCCGGAAGCGGTCGGAGCTGGAGTGAACTGGAGTGCCCACGTCCCGTGGAGAAGGTCCGTCCACTGCTGTGCAGCGCCAGCCGCTTGTTCCATGCAAGAATCCAAACCAGGGAGGGTCACCAGCTGCCCAAATTCTTATAAAATCCAGATTTTCATTTTTAAATATCAAGAAGTGATTTGACCCTAAGCCTAGCCCTAACCCTAACCCTAGCCTTAATCCTAACCCTTACCCTGAAATAAAAGAGAAAGAAAAAAAAAATTTAAACACTGCTAGTTAAACACTTCTACAGCCGGATTTAGCCCAGAAGCTACCAGGTTGCAAACTCTTTCATTCTAGTAACTTAAGTCATTTCCATCATAGCAAGTTTGTGAGGACAGATGCCTCCAGACTTTACAACTTGTAGGCTAGTAGAACAAAGTCCAGAAGATGTAATGACTGTGCCCCTCTTCCAAACAAGACTGCTCATAACCCACCTATAACATAGTGGTTCTACGATTTTGTGTCCATAGGGATGGACATCATACATGGTGTCCAGAGATGGTGTCCTCACATTCACTCTTCTAGCCAACATCTAACCAGCCGCCCCTGACCTGCTATCATTTAAGTCTCTTTCCTCTTAATCCATCATGAGTTGATGGAAATTAATCCCGAACTCCCAGGGGAGCATATGGTGTCTCCACAGCTTAAGGTTTGATTAAGGCCAATACTCAGAAATTAAAAACTATTCATGCCCCTGGGAGTATACCAAGCAGTGAAGGGGGTATCTTAAACTGCCCAAAGCAATCGTGCACTGAACTTGATTCCCACGCATAGCTCAATGAATGGTGTTGATGATAAAATAGCTGAACTTCCTAAATAGAGAGGGCTGCAGTCCCATAGTGCTCTTACCTCTCCTGCTTTAAACGGTAATCTTAAAAGTTGCATTGTGCTCTTCCTTTGTTTTGGCATAGATATATAGAGAGAGAGATTATGAGGAAGTTTATTTCTTAGGAAGTGCACTGAATAATGTATTTCTTTTACAGTGTAATATGGGGAGGGGAAATGAAAAAGAAATGTGTATTTTTGCTAGTTGCCTATCTTCTGAGATAAATAAGCACAATACTGCAATGGATCCAGTAATCCAGTTAGGTATTATAGATTAGTATTTAAGTTTGCTGTAGACTGTGTGTGCTAAGTAAAATTCCATGAGTCACAGTTCTGGTATTTAACCCATGTTGCAAAAGCTGTGTTACTGGTCAACACATTCCAACGATGTGCAACACATAACGCAAGCATTACCTAGTCACTCACATTTGTAAAGCAAATGCACCATGCAGAAGTCTTCATCCATTTTTATAGCAGACTACATTAAAACAAGTTAAATCACACTGTCTGGGGGACAAAATAGTCTTGTTTGTACAAAGTGAAGAGTGTTGCCCAGCCAGAGCCTGTTCTGTTTGGGAAGAAGCAAGTGATGTGGAGGAAGCATTCGTTCATGGCTTTCAAAAACCAAATGAAATCAGTGACCCACCCAGGTTAGACCCCCAAAAGGAGCTGGGACACTGGTTTTTTTCTTTAAGCCTTAAACTGACGGAAGCCTTCACAATATCCAGTCTGTAACTGTAACCATTTGGAGGTTCTGGACCTTTTGCAAATCTAAGAAATATAGAAAAATGGATATGCTTATGTGCAAATTTGGTTGGCTTCACAGGACTCAGACCCTGAAGCCATCCATGACCCTAACTTCAGATGCCTGATCTGCCTCCTGCTTTACTAGTGATTAGTGCAGGCGTCCCCAAACTACGGCCATGCAGCCCCCTGAGGCCATTTATCCGGCCCCCCACCGCACTTCCGGAAGGGCCACCTCTTTCATTGGTGGTCAGTGAGAGGAGCACTGTATGTGGCGGCCCTCCAACGGTCTGAGGGACAGTGAACTGGCCCTCTGTAAAAAGTTTTGGGACCCCTGGCAGTGCATCCCTCCTCTCATCCAGTGCTGTTGCTGCTACACTGTTAGAAATGCAAGTTGTAGCCAGACAAAAGCACTTGCAAAATCCTTTGATGTACAAAAGATGTTCATACTGTGGATGTTTACATATCTTAAGTTTCCAGCATTTAAGCCAATTGACCGTTTCAACAAACACTAGGCATATCCAGTTTCATATAACAGTGTGTCCCTAATGCTGCCTTGTCAATTTGTGTGTGTGTGTGATTTATAAAGATTGCATCTGATGCTTAGTGTTTGAAACAAAATTTCAAATATCTTTTGGAACATCGGATATATTTTCATACCCATGAGTCAGAGGTAGGCAGTGAGCATTGTTCAACAGGAGCCATTCTAATGTAATTGCTATAAAACTAGTTGAGAAAATTTGAGAACTTATATGCAGCCATCTGCTCACATATCAGTGGCCAATTCATTGGTTAAAAGAAAAAAGCAGAGGAAAAAGGAGACGGAGCTAGTGGTTCTCAAGCTTGACTTGCTTCAGTGTCACCTGGGAAGCCCGCTACAGACACGGTTCCTGGGGAGGGCCTAGAGGCCTGCGGATGCAGATGATCTGAGGATCACCTTTGTGAAATAGTGCCTCATAGCTGTCACCAGTTCATTCACAAGAACTGGTTCTTTTGCCTTTGATCTAAGGAGCCATCTTAAGTTCCTGAGTCCAGTGTGCCAGAGGCAGTGATGTTCAAGTCAAGAGTGTTTGCCTGGGTCCTGCACTGTGTTAATTTCACATACATATCACTTGACTGATCTTCACAGGCTGCTGTGAGGTATTTCTAGCCCCAGTGTGTGAATGAGGTCACTGAGGACCAGAGAGTTGTACAGGGTCCCTAGGAAGTGGCAGGGCCTGGATCTTAAACCCCAGTGCTGTGCTCTTTCCACTCCCCTGAGGCTTCTGTGTTGCTAATCCCCGGCCCTCTGGAGAGCCTGATGCTCTAGGTAAGTGGGCAGGTTCTCAGATGGAGCAGGTTTAAACCCTGCAGGACACCACACTGGCCCCCCACTCACCAAAACCTCCCCCACCCACGGGAGTGGACTGTCAGACCTAACCAAGCTTTCCCCTCAAGCAACAGATGTTCCTTTTAATATTTGAGGACACAACTGCCAAGGTAGCTAGTACAGAAAAAAGGTTTCCAGTGTTCCCTGCCTTCAGGGCACTCACAGTCTAGTTGGGAGAAGCAAAACGGCACAAAAAGTGAACTGAGATGACTGAATAATCCACGTGGGGTTAAAATGCCACGTGGGGTTGTCGAAGGTGCTCCTGGCCAAGCACTGCGCTGGGACTGAGGGGACGTGGAGCAGCGTGAGGCTTTGTGGCACTGAACTGTTGGGCTCTGAAAAGTCACTGGAAGTGTCCCAACAAGATTGGCCTGATCCCTGAGTAGTCAGAACTCAATCTGACAAGAGCTCTACTCACTAACAACCTGGTAGAACCCAGGCCCCTTCAGAAATGAATTTATTTCCCTCTCTGTGGGGAATACTGACAGTCAACTTCTCTTGGCTGTAGGCCCCTTGTAGGAACTACCTTAACTGCAAGAAATCGGTTTAACCAAGGTCACATCTCCTTCTGTGGGCGGTTCATATCTAAAGACTGGTTGATGTGGAGTCTACAGACCTGGCCCCTTGTCCCTAATCAGTGTCTCAGAAGGGTCATCCCAGCTTCAGATCCCCCTATAGGATTGGCTGAGCCACAGTTCAACACGCTTCCCTTCTCCCCTCCCCCCTCATTCATGTGGATCCCAAGGGTACTTGCTCCCCGGTGAACCTGCACCTCAGTTGCCATCTCGGACTCGGTCCTTTTGCTCGTGGTTAAGTCCTCTAAGGGAACTTAACCATTTAAGTTGCCAGAGGCAGTGACATTCACGTCAAACCACACATTTTCAAGAAATGCACACATTTTCTGAATAAGTTATTTGGTGCCAAAATCAGGTATTTTACTGACTTGACTTCACTTAATCGATGCAACTACTAAGAGGCAGGTATCCCTACCATCTGGCCCATGTGGAGACAGGTTTATGGAGGCACGGGAAGAGGCCCAGGGCCCTGCAGCAGAGCAGGGCTGAGTGAGATCCACCGGCACGCTGCAAGTCAAACCGGTCAACAGGACTTCAAGCCCACACTGTAGCCAAAACTATGGAAAAATACACTGGAGAGTTTAGAATCTCAGCTCCTTGTCAGGTACTTAAGTATGAATCCACTAACTAGCTCGCTAGCTTTTGAGACTTCTGGCTGGAAGCAGGATACTGGACGGGGTTTCGGCGACGAGAAAGGAGAGGCATGGTTGGCCATCAAATGTTAGAGCAGAAAGGCAGCTTAGAGACCCCGTTCTAGCTCCCTTGCTGCAGATGAGAACAAGGCCCAGAAGGCCAGGTGACTTGTCCACGCGGACGTGTCCATGGCAGAGCTCAGGCTGAACTGCAGAGTGGCTCTGACACCTTTGCTTCCACATCAGCCACCTGGACCTGGGAGCTGACCTGGGACCGGGAGTCAGAGCCCCGCCCTGGCTGCTCCCTGGGGCACTCTGTCCTCTCACCTGACTGCAATGTCTGGGCATTGATCTTGTTCACCTGAGCTGCCTCATCTTCCCGACCTTGCCCTCTGTCCCCTGGCCCACAGCGGTCTGCCGTACTTGATGCCACAAAAATGCTGTTCTCCTCTCTCTGAACCGGTTTGACAGCTGAGGTGAGGCCGGAGGGGCGGGCGCTGGCGCTGTTTCTCCCAGGCTGGGCCCCTCTGTCCAGCGTCAGCTCTGCCAAGCACACACTCACAAGGCATCCTGTGCTCCTTGGGCAGGGGACAAGTCACTGAAGCCATAAGCATCTGTCCCCTCCCAGCGTGTGAATCTGACCTGCCACACCTGCCTATGTGGGACACACACCTCTCCCAAGAAAGGCCTGTTTTACTAAAAAAACAACCAACTCACTCTCCTCCCTTCCCTGTAGTGTCCACCCTGCCACTGCCCCGCACCCAGCTCACCCGACCCAAATCAAAGCCTTCCAGGACAGCCTCAGAGCAGACAGGGTGTCCTCAGTGTGGCTGGGTGGTTTTGGGGTGGTGGCCACAGCACACAGGCTCCTTCTTCATCCCTAGTAGTGTTCCCTCCCCTGAGTCGTGGTGAGTCAACAGCACAGGGCCACACACAAGGCTCCTATTCAGGACTCATTTTCCTTCTGCTCTGACGTGGATCTTGCCCCTCTCAGTGTCTGTGTCAGCCTTATTCTCTCCATGGGGACACTCTGCTCCCAGCCCCACGTCTCCCTGCTTCCCCCAGAATAACCCCCCCCACACACACACACACACACACACACACACGCGCGCGCGCGCGCATTCCTCATCCATACCTCCTGGGAGTTCGCAGCCCCAGCTGGAAACAAGCAGAAAGCAGGCCACAAAATAAAATGCTACACCATTCACCCTCACTCACTCATTTCCACCGGTGTTGTCGCTGCTGGCTGTGCAGCAGACCCCTGAGCTCCGCTGAGGACACACACACCCGTGCTGTGCCTGCCTGGCATTTAGTCGGTATATGTTTACTGACCACTGACTGTGTCCAGCCTCATGTTAGGGGCTAGAATTCACACTTGAAGGAGGAACAAGTTTGGCAGATGTGACATCTCAGGGCAGGGCTGGGCAGGATGCAGAAGGTGTCTCAAATGGGACCCCCAAGTGCCTAAGGAATCCAGCAGAGCAGGAAAATCCGCGGGCCTAGAGACCCCAACTTAAACAGGGAAAGGATGCTGATTTGCGTGGGTAGTGGTGTGTGTACTCTCTGTACAGGGAACATGGGGGTGCAGAAGTGGGATGAGCAAGTAGTTCAGAACAAGAACTTTGCCACCCTCTGCGGCCTTGGGCAAGCCAACCTCCGCCAGCCCCCATTTCTGTGCCCGGCTCACGAAGACAGGAGGTGTTTGCTGCCTTTGGGGGAGGGCACAGGGTAGAGGCTGCGCGCGTCCCAAGTGGGAAGCTGTGTGCTCTCTTCTGTAGGCTGGATCGCTTTGCGCCCCCTGGTGTTACTGTCGCTGAGGTGCAGCCGCACCGCCACCGCCCTGGAGCAGGACCCTCTTCAGAGGCGCGGCTGTGGGCAGAGATGCGTCCCTCTCCGTGTCACCGCTCAGTCATGTCCCTGAGGGTGCAGGACGGAGCATAGGCACAGTCCCAGCCTCGGACGTGGATGGGAGCCCAAACTAGTGGAAAGGAAAACACTGCTCACAG
Source organism: Saccopteryx leptura (assembly GCF_036850995.1). Lineage (NCBI taxonomy): Eukaryota > Metazoa > Chordata > Mammalia > Chiroptera > Emballonuridae > Saccopteryx > Saccopteryx leptura. The sequence goes on along the minus strand of NC_089513.1, from coordinate 68,059,946 downwards.
GGTCGTCGTGAGCCTCCCACGGGCAAGCAAACCTCAGACTAGTTGGGGCGAAAGGAAGCACTCAGCAAGTGCTAGCTATCACCCCGACGTAGCTCCTGCAGCAGTGACCCACACAGAGCGGGTGCTCGATAACTATTTGTGAAGCAGGAGTCAGGAAGACTATCAACATTTCTTCATTCATTTATTCATTTGCCCATTTAATGATGCTTCAAAATGTCTTGCTCCTCCTATACTGTCTTTGCTGTTAAAAAACAAAACAAAGGCCCTGGTCGGTTGGCTCAGTGGTAGAGCATCGGCCTGGCGTGCAGGGGTCCCGGGTTCAATTCCCGGCCAGGGCACACAGGAGAGGCGCCCATCTGCTTCTCCACCCCTCCCCCTCTCCTTCCTCTCTCTCTCTTCCCCTCCCACAGCCGAGGCTCCATTGGAGCAAAGATGGCCCGGGCTCTGGGGATGGCTCCTTGGCCTCTGCCCCAGGTGCTAGAGTGGCTCTGGTCACAACAGAGCGACCCCCCCCCCAGGGGCAGAGCATCGCCCCTGGTGGGCGTGCCAGGTGGATCCCGGTCGGGCTCATGTCAAGGTAGGACTCTGCCGTCACAGACTGCTCCGCGAAAAAAAATGGGCCTATCACCTTACCATGCATCAGGCCACACCACACGTGCACTTTAGGGGTGTTACGTTCGTACTCGACGTAGGTGTGAGGATGTTCAGCAGCCCATTCGGACGTTATGGCGATGAACATGACCACAGATATGGAAGGTCGCCTCATCACTAAACACAATCTTCTGCAAAAATCTTGCATCATTGTCAATCTCATGAAGCATATCTGTAGCAAACACGCATCGTGTGGGTCTATCCACCAGTTTGTGCAACAGCCGCAATTTGTACCCCGTAAAACAGAGACGTTTCTTTAACACCTTATGAACTGTAGTCTTGCTTAGTTGTAATTGTCGAGCACACGCACGCACAGATTTTTTAGGGCTCCTTAGGGAACTATCCTGTATAGCAGGGGTCCCCAAACTTTTTACACAGGGGGCCAGTTCACTGTCCCTCAGACCGTTGGAGGGCCAGACTATTAAAAAAACTATGAACAAATCCCTATGCACACTGCACATATCTTATTTTAAAGTAAAAAAACCAAAATGGAACAAAGACAATATTTAAAATAAAGAACAAGTAATTTTTTTTTTTTAATAAATTTTTATTGATGTTAATGGGATGACATTAATAATTCAGGGTACATATATTCAAAGAAAACATGTCTAGGTTATTTTGTCATTAAATTATGTTGCATACCCCTCACCCAGAGTCAGATTGTCCTCCGTCATCCTCTGTCTAATTTTCTCTGTGCCCCTCCCCTTCCCCCTAACTCTCTCCCTCCCTCCCTCCTGCGTCCTCCCTCCCCCCACCCCTGGTAACCACCACTCTCTTGTCCATGTCTCTTAGTCTCGTTTTTATGTTCCACCAATGTATGGAATCATGTAGTTCTTGTTTTTTTCTGATTTACTTATTTCACTCCATATAATGTTATCAAGATCCCACCATTTTGCTGTAAATGATCTGATGTCATCATTTCTTATGGCTGAGTAGTATTCCATAGTGTATATGTGCCACATCTTCTTTATCCAGTCTTCTATTGAAGGGCTTTTTGGTTGTTTCCATGTCTTGGCCACTGTGAACAGTGCTGCAATGAACATGGGGCTACATGTGTCTTTACGTATCAATGATTCTGAGGTTTTGGGGTATATACCCAGTAGAGGGATTGCTGGGTCATAAGGTAGTTCTATTTGCAGTTTTTTGAGGAACCACCATACTTTCCTCCATAATGGTTGTACTACTTTACATTCCCACCAACAGTGTATGAGGGTTCCTTTTTCTCCACAGCCTCTCCAACATTTGCTATTGCCCGTCTTGTTGATAATAGCTAATCTAACAGGGGTGAGATGGTATCTCATTGTAGTTTTGATTTGCATAAGAACAAGTAAATTTAAATCAACAAACTGACCAGTATTTCAGTGGAAACTATGCTCCTCTCACTGACAACCAATGAAAGAGGTGCCCCTTCCGGAAGTGCAGCGGGGGCTGGATAAATGGCCTCAGGGGGCCGCACGCGGCCTGCGGGCCCGGGCCCGTAGTTTGGGGACCCCTGCCGTATAGCCTCTACAGACTAGTCCCTGACTGATGGCTTACCAGAACGGGGTTTCTCCACCAAACTGCCGGTTTCCTTCAACTGCTTATCCCACCGAGTAATGTTGTTCCTATGTGGTGGCGCTTCGTTATAAACGCGCCGATATTCACGTTGCACTTTGGTCATGGATTCGAATTTAGCGAGCCACAGAACAAACACACTGAACTTTCCTCTGTACCGTCCACATCTCTACTGGCATGGCCGTGGGCTGCTCCGCTGTATACACGGTGTTACGTCATCATCTGCGCATGCGCACTTGCTGCCACATCATCCTACAAAACTGGAAGGGTTTTCCTTTTATTTGGTGCAGATTTCACATTTGTATTGTCTTTTGTTGCTTTCCTGTGACTGGTTAAAAGTGCACCATGACTTTATGGACACACTGTATATTTATGTGGTGTGCTGCCCCTCCAGGGAGAGGGGGATGCGCAGGAATGTCTTCCGGGAGTGCTTTTTCTAGTCCTATGCTGCCCCACTTTGCATGGTGATGCGAAGAAGCAACACCCAGGTGGTACTGCTATAAATACAGCCCCAGAGGCAGTAGAAGGTTTTAAATGTATGGAGCCTGAAGCTGGTCTCTAGAAAATTATTTTTTTCTTTCTTTCCTTTTTTTTTTTTTTTTTTTTTTTTTTTTTAGAGAGAGAGAGGGATAGACAGGAACAGACAGACAGGAACAGAGAGAGATGAGAAGCATCAATCATTAGTTTTTCATTGCGCATTGCAACACCTTAGTTTTTCATTGATTGCTTTCTCATATGTGCCTTGACCGCGGGCCTTCGGCAGACCAAGTAACCCCTTGCTGGAGTCAGCGACCTTGGGTTCAAGCTGGTGGGCTTTTTGCTCAAACCAGATGAGCCCACGCTCAATCTGGCGACCTCGGGGTCTCGAACCTGGGTCCTCTGCATCCCAGTCCAATCTCTATCCACTGCGTCACCGCCTGGTCAGGCTAGAAAATTCTTCCAGTTACTGGATATGTAAAATTATGGAGTGGGCAGTTAATTTCTCCCCAATGCCTAATCAAAAGAAAATTTCTCTTTTGTCTGGAAAATTTTTGATAATGCAGTGTACACAATTATAAATGTACCATAAATATGAAGATATAATCAGAGAATACAGAGTCAAAAGATTTGTTTGTTTGTTTGTTTAATTTTAGAGAATTCCACATCTGACCGAGATGAGGCATCAGGGGCTGGATTTACCCCCCCACACACACACCTAAAACAACTGGACACTGAGCAACATACATTAAACAACAGTTTTAAAGACAGTGGATATTAGGCAACAAAGGACAGAGATAGGAAACAGTGAAGGGGACCTAAAGCATAGTATGGCAGTTCCCCAAATTGAGGAGACGAGGCTGGGAGTTGGGAAGGAAGGGCATTGGAGACAAGAGAGCTGTAATGAGACCTTCAGAGATTCCCAGACGCTTCCGGCTTCCTCCAAGTCTTCAACTGAGTGCTAATTAACATATGCCTGTGAGCCGCCTGACCCAGGGCAAGGGGAGCACCACCCCAAAGGGGTCGAGGCAACAATACTCAGAGCTCACATGGGACTGGGCGTAGTTTCTTTTCTCACTAGGCAGGATGACAAGTCTCACAATTCACAGGAGACAGGGAACTCAGCAGGGTTTTGTCTCTATAATTGACCAGAGTTAGTCCTAGACTAAATGCTTCTCTGCTCCCACCTAAAAAAAAATTTAAAGCAAGACTCAAAAGGTTCAAACTTGTTTGTATAACTGCATCCCAGAACAAAGCTCAAGAATTTGTATCTGCATCCAAAAACTTAAAGATCGTGCCAGACTTGTGGAATGCTGAGGTCGCCAGTTCAAAACCCCAAGCTTGCCGGATCAAGGCGTGTTAGAGAAGTAACTACAAGTTGATGCTTCTTGCTCCTCCCCTCCCTCACATCTCTCTCTCTCTCTCTCTCTCTTTTCTATCTAAAAATATTTTTTTAATTAAAATTCAAGCCTGACCTGTGGTGGCACAGTGGATAAAATGTCAACTTGGAATGCTGAGGTCCCTGGTTCAAAACCCTGGACTTGCCTGGCCAAGGCACATACAGGAGTTGATGCTTCCTGCTCCTCCCCACCCTTCTTTCTCTCTCTCTTTCTCTCTCTCTCCTCTCTCTAAAAATGAATAAATAAAATCTAAAAAACAAAAATAAAAACTTAGCCTGACCAGGCAGTGGTGCAGTAAATAGTATCGGACTGGGACACAGAGGTCCCAGGTTCAAAACCCCGAGGTTGTCAGCTTGAGTGTGGGGTCACTGGCTTGAGCGTGAGATCACAGACATGACCTCATGGTTGCTGACTTGAGCCCAAAGGTCACTGGCTTGAAGCCCAAGGTCGCTAGCTTGAGCAAGGGGTCACTCTCTCCACTGTAGCCCGCCAGTCAAGGCACAAATGAGAAAGCAATCACTGAACAACTAAGGTGCCACAATGAAGAATTGATACTTCTTATGTCTCTCCATTCCTGTCTGTCTGTCCCTGTTTATCCCTCTCTCTTGACTCTCTGTCTCTATAAAAAAAACAAAACCCTAAAAAAATTATAAAAAATAAATTAAAATTCAAAAATTACCAGACATGTGGCTCTGGGCAATGACTCAGTAGATAGAGCGTCAGCCTGGCATATGGCTGACCAGGGATTGATTTGGGTCAGGGCACACAAGAGAATCGACCATCTGCTTCTCTTTGTCCCTTCCCTTCTTCTCTCTCTCTTCCCTTCCCATAGCCAATGGCTCAGTTGGTTCCAGCATGGCCCTGGGCACTGAGGATAGCTCAGTTGGTCCTATTGTGATCATTGGCCCCCCATGGAATTACCAAGTGGATCTCAGTATCTCACCATCTTCTCCCCTCTCACTTAAAAAAAAATAAAATAAAACAGGCATCCAAAGAAATAGAAAAACATAGTCCATAATCAGGAGAAAAGTCAATAAATTGAAAATTAACCCAAAATGACACAATGGTAGAATTAATAAACAATTCTATTAAAACAGCTATTATAATTGTATTCCATATGTTCAAGGTGATAGAGGAAAGACTGAATTAACTAGGAACATGAAGAATATGAAAAAGAGCCAAATCAAACTTCTAGAGATGAAAACCATACTATCTGAAGTTTAAAAAAAAATACATTGGATGGTATTAATAGTAGATTACATGCTGTGGAAGAAATTGTTGTTAAACTTGAAAAAATAGCAATAAATGTTTCACCTGTAATGAAACACAGTATGTAAAAAAGTTTTTTTAACAATGCACAGAATATTGGTGAGCTTTGGGACAAATTCAAGTGGCCTAATATCAGTTTAACTGAAATACCTGAAGGAAAATATTTGACCAAATAATAGCCAAAAAAATGTCCAAGTTTGAAGAAAATGAGAAAACCACAAATACAAAAATGTCAATGAAACCTAAGCATGAGAAACATCAAGGAAACTACACTAAGGAACATCATAAATTGTTTAAAGCCAGTGATAAAGAGAAAGCCTTAAAAACAGAAAAGGCCATATTATATACAGATGAACAAGGGTAATAACAACAGACTTGTCATTGGTGACAATACATTCTTGAAGACAGCTTTAGAGTACTGAGAGGGAAAAAGCTGTCAGCCTAGAATTCTATACCTAGTGAAAATACCTTGCTAAAACAAAGACAAAGACTTTTCTCAAACATGCATAAGCCAAAAGAAGTCATCTCTAGCTGACTTGTGGTACAAGAAATGTTAAAGGAAGTACTTCAGGCAAAAGGATAATGATTCCAGAAAACTGGAATCAGTTCATACAAAAGGAATGAAAAGTACTAGATATGGTAAATATGTGAATAAGTATAAAAGATTATTTTTTTATTCCTTAAATCTCTTTAAAAATCATCAGAATTTACTGTGGGATTTATAACATACAAAGAAATAAAATGTTGGGCAACAATAACACACAAGCTGAGAAATGGAAATATAATATGGCAAGATTTTTTTTTGCAAGAGAGAGAGAGAGAGAGAGAGAGAGAGGGAAGGAGGGAGGGACAGGAACAGACAGGAAGGGAGAGAGATGAGAAGAATCAACTCATAGTCATGGCACTTTAGTTGTTTATTAATCAATAAACAACTCGTGTGTCTTGAGTGGGGGGCTCTAGCTGAGCCAGTGACCCCTTGCTTGCACCAGTGACAGTGAGCTCAAACTAACAACTTTGGGCTCAAGCCAACGACCATGGGGTCCCACACTCAAGCCAGTGACCCCATGCTCAAGCTGGTGAGCCTGTGCTTAAGCTGGTGACCTTGGGGTTTCGAACCTGGGTCCTCAGCATCCCAGGCCGATGCTCTATCCACTGCACCACTGCCTGGTCAGGCTATGGTAAGATTCTTACACTATATATGAATCAGTATATCACATGAAGGTAGACCACAATAAATTAAAGATATATACTGTAATCCCTAAATCAGCCACTAAATAAAAATTTAAATGCTCTCGAGGCAACGAAAGAGACAAATGTGAAATTATGAAAAATAATCCAAAACAAAGAAAAAGAGGAAAAGGGAAATAAAGAACAGTGCATACAAAAATAGCAAGAATGTTGACTGAAAACCCAACTATCTCAATTATGCCTTAAAAAGCAAAAAATCTAAATGTCCTAATTAAAGGCAGATATTGTCTGTCATATAGTATAAAAAAGATTCAAATATATGCCACCTAAAATAAATTTACTTTAAATATAGCCATAAATAGGGTACATTGTTATAGAATACTCCAACTAAATGCTGAATACATATTTTGAGTGCACTCAGAACGTTCACCATGAGTCTCATTACTAAAGTATCTAAATATTGTTTAAAAAATTTAAATTATACAAAGCATGTTCTCTGACTACAATGGAATTAAATTACAAGCCAATAACAGAAATGTCTCTGGAGAATATTTAGATATTTGAAAAATAGCACAATTTTAAATAACTTGTGAGTCCATAAAGAAATCAAAGGGAAAGTTAGAAAATATTTTGATATGAATGAAAATGAAAACACAACTTACCAGTATTTGTGAGACACAGATAAAGCAGCACTTAGGCAACTACGGGATGAAAAAAGGCCACTAAATCTGGCAATTAAGAGGTATTTTGTGATGATACTGAGAACGGTTCCAAATACACTTGTGGGTACTGAAACCAGATTATAGCAGATTAAGAAATAAATAGGAGTTAAAAAAATTAAAATGGAAAAAAATTGGATTTTTCCTGAATGGAGAGTACATTTTTCAAGAAGTTTAGAAGTTAGGGAAAAACAGGGAGGGTAACTAGCTTTGAAAAATTTTGAGATAAAGTTGGAAAAAATATAAAGTTGGTTGATATGTCGACCAGCAGTACTTGGTTAATGGACAGAGAAATGTAAAAGATTCAGATACAAGTTGGCTCATTATATGAAAAAAAGTAAAGTCAGACTTGAACTATACACAAAATCCAATCTAGATGAAATGAAAGCTGAAGTATAAAATATAAAACTATAAAGCTAATCTAAAATGTAAGGAAATATTTTTGTGACCCTTGGATGAAGAAAGGACTTCTCAAATAAAAGCCAAGAAGCATAAAACTATGCAGCAAAAATGGATGTCTGACTACATCAAAATTAAAGATTTATGGCCCTGGCCGGTTGGCTCAGTGGTAGAGCGTCGGCCTGGCGTGCAGAAGTTCCGGGTTCGATTCCCGGCCAGGGCACACAGGAGAAGCGCCCATCTGCTTCTCCACCCCTCCCCCTCTCCTTCCTCTCTGTCTCTCTCTTCCCCTCCCGCAGCCAGGGCTCCACTGGAGCAAAGTTGGCCCTGGCGCTGAGGATGGCTCTGTGGCCTCTGCCTCAGGCGCTGGAATGGCTCTGGTTGCAACAGAGCGATGCCCCAGATGGGCAGAGCATCGCCCCCTGGTGGGCATGCCGGGTGGATCACGGCCGGGTGCATGCGGGAGTCTGTCTGACTGCCTCCCGTTTCCAGCTTTGGAAAAATACAAAAAAAAAAATTAAAGATTTATGGTCAATAAAAACACAATAGGCCTGACCTCTGGTGGCACAATGGCTAAAACATCAACCTGGAATGCTGAGGTCGCCAGTTCGAAACTCGGGCTTGCCTGGTCAAGGCACATACAGAAAGCAACTACTATGAGTTGATGCTTCCTGCTCCTACTCCACCTCCTTTCTCTCTCTTCTCCCCTCTCTCAAGAATTTAATAAATAAAATTTTAAAGCACACACAATAAATTTTTTAAAATTACGATTAGACTCGGGTTATGGGGAGAAAAACCACACTTCACATCAAGGGTACTTGCTATCAACTGACTTAGCACTGTTGATGTTGACCTTGGTCACCTGATTGAGGTTTGTCACATTTCTTCACTGTAAAGCTACCCTCACCACTATACCATTTTATGTTCTGTACTCTTTGGAAGGAAGTCACAACCTGTACAACACAGTTAAGGAGTGGGGGAGCAATACTCCACTTCACTAAGGGTGAAGTAGCTACATAAAATTTTTTGGAATTGTTCTGCATGGGAGATGCTTCTCCCATGTATTTATTTACTCATTCATTTATATCAATAGAGACTCGTATGTATTTATTTTATACTTTGGGTTATAATTTAGAACTACGTACTCAAATTCTCTAGTATTGACCACTGGGTGCTTTCCATTGACTCATGTTCACTTTAATTTGTAATATGGATAGGTATAATCTATATAAATAAGAGCTGTTTGGGGGTCTTTGATCATTTTTAAGAGTGTGACATGGCCTGACCAGGCAGTGGAGCAGTGGATAGAGCGTCCACCTGGAATGCTGAGAACCCTGGTTTGAAATCCCGAGGCTCCCAGTTTGAGCAAGGGCTCATCCAGCTTGAGCGCAGGGTCCCGGACTTGAGCATGGGATCATAGATATGACCCCATGGTCGCTGGCTTGAAGCCCAAGGTCGCTGGCTTAAGCAAGGAGTCACTGGCTCAGCTGGAACCCCGTCAAGGGACATATGAGAAAGCAATCAATGAACAACTAAAGTGCCCCAACTACGAGTTGATGCTTCTCATTTCTCTCCCTTCCTATCTGTCCCTCTCTCACTCTCTCTAAAGAAAAAAGAAAAAAAAAAAAGTGTAAAGGCGTCCTGAGGCCAACGTCGTTTTACTGCAGGAAGGGGCGGCAGACAGGACAGAAGCATTTGGAGGAGGTCACACTTCTGCACCTACAGGGACATACACTTCGCGCCATGAATGCTCTTCTAAGTTTTTCTCGGAGCCTGTAACGCAGGAGTCCTCCCGGAGAACGCACTTCACCATTCCTGCCATGCCTTTCCAGAAAACGCCACTGCGGGGCGCACGGGCCACAGAGTCAGTACCCACAGGCGAGTCAGGACCCGCCTGCATCTGGGCGGCTGCTCGGCGTTTCCCTTCGCGGAGCCGGAGCCCTGGCCCGACCTGAGCCGGCTCGTCCTCACTCCGGCTCTGCTGGCTCGCCTTTCTGGGCTCCAGCAGGCGTGCAGGTGTGGCGCTCGCGGAAAAGAGCGCCCCTGCGGTAGTGGCGGGGCGCGCAGGGAGGAGCCGGCGGTTCTCCAGGCCCAGGGAGGGCGCCCGGGTGCCCTCCACCTGCCTGTGCCTGCTGAAAACAGCCGGACAGCTCCCTGCTCCCCGCCCTCTCCTCGCTGGCCCGGCGGGCTGGGCCCCGCAGACCCGTTCTTACGCAAGCGCAAGCGCACGACTGACAGAGATAAATGGCTGCAGCTGGAGACCGGACTAATTGATACAATAAGTTCTGTAATTGCCTCAAAAATAAGGTAATGATTTGGCAGAAGGAATACTTTGATCTTATCAGCAAAGAAAGACCTCTCCAAATGCAACTTCAGAGAGGGGCTGGAGGCCTCCAATTTGGGAGTGTGAAACGCAGGAACTGTCCCCACACCCACTCCTCGCCCTTGTCGCCTGTTCCCTGCCTGACACTCCAGACCTTTCAGGAAGGGATGGAGGGATCCTCCTCCTATAATGATGGAGAATAAGTGCACATATGCCATGCGTTATGCGTGCTCTGCATAGGGGTAGGATCGGGGCTGTAGGAAAGAAGATGGGGGAGGGCAGACTAGGATTATGAAAACTCTGATTTGGCTCAAGCCTGATGGGGTTTCTTACACAGTGAGGGCTGCTAGTTTGGGGTTTTCAGGCAGAAGGGTGTAAGAGAGGGAGGAGACCTTGGTGTTGCCTTCTTCAAGAAGCTGCGCGCGCGCGCGCGCGCACACACACACACACACACACACACACACACCCTCACTTGCTCATCGCTGTGGGTGTCCCTGCCTGGCAGAGGCCCCAGCACAAAGAGGATTAGAGAGATGAGATAATCTGGTTTGTATCCTGGACATGGCCCCAGAAAGGGACCTTGTCTACCCTGATGTTTAAGGGGGTGAAGGACTGAGGAGTCCTCTTTTGGGGGCCTGCTGGCTGACAGTATCAGAGACGCCTTCCCACTGGGGACTGAAGGATGCCAAGGTCTTGACTCTGACTTTAAGGTCAAATTTAGGGAGCAGAAAGTCAGGCTGGATGGCCTGTGCTACAAGAAATGAGAGAGGGAAAGAGAGAAAGAGACCCCCACAAAGAGAACTAGATCTCCCCCCTACTTGTTTCAACAGTGAGGAGACTGAGGCCAGGCACTGGAAAGTGACCTACAGAGTCATGCACGTCGTGTGTGGCTGAGTTGGGGGGAAACTCGGGTTTTCTGATTTCTTTCAGTCTAGTGCACTTTGCACTGTATTGCCGGGATTGGGCAAGGTGTGTGAGACAGAGGACAAGAGAAAGAGAGAGACAGAGACAAAAAGAAACAAAGATGCACGTCAAGAAAAATACAGTAAGGACCCTGGCCGGTTGGCTCAGTGGTAGAGCGTTGGCCTGGCATGCGGAAGTCCCGGGTTCGATTCCCAGCCAGGGCACACAGGAGAAGCGCCCATCTGCTTCTCCACCCCTCCCCCTCTCCTTCCTCTCTGTCTCTCTCTTCCCCTCTCACAGCCAAGGCTCCACTGGAGCAAAAGATGGCCCGGGCGCTGGGGATGGCTCCTTGGCCTCTGCCCCAGGCGCTAGAGTGGCTCTGGTCACAACAGAGCGATGCCCCGGAGGGGCAGAGCATCGCCCCCTGGTGGGTGTCCCGGGCGGATCCCAGTCGGGCGCATGCGGGAGTCTGTCTGACTGCCTCCCCGTTTCCAGCTTCAGAAAAATACAAAAAAAAAAAAAAAAAAGGAAAAATACAGTAAGAACAGATACTCAGACTGAGAGCCACAGAGCCAGAAAACACAGGAAGAGCTAGATGGAGAGAGGGAAAGATGAATGAGACGGACAGTCACACAGATTCAAACAGAGGGGAAGATGGAGAGAGACACATGGAGAGAAACACACCAAGAGACTGAGACTGATAAGGAGACGGAGATCAGGCAGGAGGAGAGGCAGCACAAACACACAGAGACAAGCACAGAGAGATGGCGACAGACACAGAATGACTGAAATATGACCCGGGAGACACAGAGAGAAGCCGTGGGGAGATCAGGAGACAGAGGGAGGCAGAGAGGGAGGGAAGCAGGGAGTGGGCTCTGTGGGTTTCGATCCACTGGAAGCAAATCTTGCTTCCAGGTCATTCTGGGGTCCAGAACAGGCGGTAGAGGGGAAAAGCTCAATGCTTAGCCTATTTGATACAGACAGATTTGGGGGGCGGTGCTGGAAGCAGAGTAGGAACCACCATCCCTTGGGGTTAGGCTGGTCAGTGACCACCCAGGCTCCCTGCAGCACCCCCACTGGCCTCACACAGAACCCGGGCCACCCGCCCAGGATGGCCGGCGGCCCGCCTACTGCCTGGCTCCAGTCTGATTACAGCCAAAGTGCTAGAAGGCTCCAGACCCTCGTGCCCCTCCCCCATGGCCTCACCTCCTTCCCCTTCTCCCTCAGCTCCCTCTTCTCGGTTTTTTCCCCCCCAGGGTGTGTGTGTGGGGGGAGGAGGGGAGGCTGAGGAGCAGTCTGTTCCCGTTTGGTCACTGGTTTGGAGGAAGGGGGTCCCTGCCCTACCAAGCCCCCTTCTCTGGTTTGGGACTGGATGCTCCTTCATTGCAAAACCCTCTTGGCCTGGCCTCTTTGAGACACTTTCCATGCCTCGCCTGGGACCTCATAAATACCAAGGAGAGGCCGGGTCCAGCTATGCACAAAACATAGGTCCCCACCCCAGACCCCTAAAAAGCCTCTGGGTTCTTCCCAAGCTCCCTTCTCTTCCCCAGACACCTGCATAGGGAGGCTGGGGAGGGAGGAACAGGGCAGGGGCTGGGCACAGGAGGGGGGGGGGAGCCCTGTGTGAACCTGGCCCCATTTCAAATTAGACTTGCCTCGGTTTGCAGAGAAATCTCAAGAAAGGCAGCTCAGGGCCCCTTGTGCAAGCAGCAGGCGCAGGAATTCCTGACTCCCATCCAAACCTCCCCCCAGCCCCTTCTCGGCCTTTCTCTCTGCTCAATACCATCCACACCACCTCCCACCCACTGGGAAAGAGAGGAGGTCATCGCCAAAGAAGCCCAGGAGGGGGCGGGCCCTGAGGAGCCAAGCCTGGTGGAGTAAGAGCAGTTTACCCCCCCCCCCCCCCAGCTCCTAGAGCTCATCTCCACTCCCCTCTGAGGGCCAGCAGAAATTCAAAATTGTTTGTCCCACACAGCTGGGAATAGAGTGAAAGAAGATGAATCTTAAGTCTAAATGACCCCTGGGGGCACAAGTGAGATGTCATGGGCTGGGCGAGAGGGCGGGAGGCTGTGATGCCCCCTGGAGGAAGGAGGAAGACTCGGTCTGCAGGGTGGCAGCTGTCCCGCTGGTGGCCCAGGGATCTAGAAGCCATGGGGGGGGGGGGGCGCCACTTGGGATTCTCTTTCGGGTCGCTGCTGACATCTATAGCATGAGCCCCAAACAGCCAAGGCCAATGTGCCACCCTCAGATGGCTTTATTGTAGATGCAAGAGAACACTCTCTCATTTCTGCAGTGTCTTCAGGATGCCTTGGCCAGTGCTGGGCACACAGCAGGTGCGCAGTAAGACCAGAACTGACTCCCAAATCAGTGACTCTTCCCCTGGCTCCCAGTAATAGTGGAGTGGGGAGGAAGGGGGTCAGGCGCTAGCTGAGCCTCGGGCCTTGACCCTCTCTCTGCCTGGAAGCCCCACAACAAGCCCTTGCGTGAGGAGCTGAGCTCTCCAGTAGTGTCTAGGACCTTGAGACTGGGAGTTTATTTTGAGATTCAAAGCTCCAAAGTGGCAGATCCCAGAAACCCTCTTCTCTGGCTCCGTATTTGTTCTCTAGTTAAGTGGCTGAGTGCAGCTCTCGCAGTCAGCTGACCTCCGCAGCCTGGGGTTCCTCCAGGGGAGCTGGGGGCTCAGAGGGGTAGGAAGAAGAAGAGGAAGGAGCGAAGTCCACTCTAGTGCAGAGGTAGCCTGTGAGCGCTGGGGAGAAGTCTTGACCCCTCACCCACTTTCCTCCCTCTTGGAGCTGTCAATGTTTCGGGGTGGGGGAGCCCTCAGCTCAGCAGCATGCTTTAAGAGTTCAGCATCTGCGATGTGCCAAGACAAGGTCCCACTTGACTGTGAAGACAGCTGAAGCCAAGGAAGTGAGTTTGGGGCCCATGTGGGTGAGTCCACCCAAGGTTAGGACTGATGTGATCATCTCCAGCTCCCCACCCTGCAACCTCAGGCTCATATGTAGAAATAAACAGTGGGCCAGAGTCACACCCAGGCCCAAGCACACAGGGGAGTCTGGGAGAGGCTGCTAGAGTTTGCAGACTGCTGCCCAGCATCAGGGTGGGGCTGGCTGGGAGGAGGTGAGAGAGTTGACCAAGGGGACAGGCCAGGCCAAGAACGAGCCTGGGCCCACTCCTCTCTCACCTGCCCTTTCAGGAGAGTGCAGAATAAAGTCTGCTTCTTTTTCTAGTGTGCAAGGCCAGCTGGAGCCTCACACAGAAATTCAAGGGCCAGCTGGAGCCTCCCAGACAGAAAATGGACAGAAGGGCAGGGGAAGGGTCAGCTGATTGGTCTCTGTGTACCACCCTCTCCCACTCCCATCCAGCTCCACTTTCCACCTTTCCCCCCAGAGTGGGCAACTTCTCCCTGCCCAAGCCTGGACTCCTCTCCTCCACTCCCGCTTCCTCTGCTCCGGCCGGCCAGCCTCTGCTAGCTCCGCACACCAGCCCACTCCCACCGCAGGGTCTGTGCTGGCCATCCCCTCACCAAGTATCTGCCTGGCTTGTTCCCTGCCTCCTCCAAGCCTCCGCCTGAATGTCACCTTAATGAGGCTTACTGGAGCATCCTAGTTGCAACTATACTTTTTCCCACTTATGGCTTTCTTACATATTACTTAAAACGTTTCCTGTTCATTGTCTATCTTCTCCCAATAAACGGTAAACTCCTTGAGGGCAGTAGTTGTTTTGTTTTGCTTTATTCTCTGGTGTGTCCTTGGTGCTGAGCACAGTCTGGCACATAGTAGGGAATAAATAAATATCTGTTGAATTAATGCATGCACTCTGGCCCAGCACAGAAAGTGAGGTGAAGGAGCAAGAGGTGGGAAGAAGGGCCGAAGGTCCCTCTAAGCCCTTGTCCCCCACCGCTGCCTCGGGGATGTCTGCGGCCGGCCCTGCAGCCAGCTGCGCCCTATCCACCCACACTCCCGCGTCTCCAACACCCTCAACCAAGATCCGACAGTGAGTTTGGGGTTGAGGGGAGGTAGGCAATTCCCAGCGCTTGTTTACACCATGGCTTTATAGTTTAGATAAATCAAGGGGAAAGGCACAAAAGACACCTGGGAATGAGGGGCTAGGCGGGAGAAACTGAGGCTAGAGAAAGGGTTGAGGCCAGATCGCAGACGAACTCCCTCAATTGAGAGACCGGGGACTTGAAGATGTTTACGTCTCAGTCAGGGCCGCTCTGACCCCCGAGGCTCTGCCTGCCTGGCTGGCAAGTGCGGAATCGGGGATGGGAAGGATGTCAGGTTCGAGGGAGATGAGGAGTCACTTTCAGCAGTCAACACCTCCCACCCCTTTCCGACTTACCACGCCGCCCCCCCCCCCGGGGGTGTGTGCAGGGTTGAGAGAAGGAGGGAGAAGTGGGGAGGAAGAGGGTGGAAAGGCGAAGCAGAGAAATGGCTCCGGGGCTTCTACTCTCTCCGCAGGACCCCTACCCCGGCCTCTGTTCGGGGAAAGCCGCCCAGCTGTTTCTGATTCTTTCCTACGCGCAGTCCCGCCCGAGGGGGTGGGGGACCGAGGCACCGGGGCAGCCGGGGAGGCTAAGCTCTGCTGAGCCCGGCGGTAAAGGGCGCGGAGTCTGCGCCCGGTCCGCAGGTGTGCCCCTCCGCTTCCCACGCCCGGTCCGCAGGTGTGCCCCTCCGCTTCCGCCATCGATGGCCGGTCCGCGGGCCCGAGGGGAGCGGCGGAGCCGGGCGGGCGCCAAGTCTAAACGTTGTTCGATGGGATGCGGTGGGTAGTGGGTCGGAGGAACCGGGGCAACGAGCCCTAGAGGAGAGAAGCCCCTACCTGAAGTTGGCTGCCCACAACGCCCTGGTGGCACCGTTGAAACGGGAGTCAAGATTCTCCCGCAACCTCCCGATTCTGCCCATTTCACAGAAACGCAAGAACGGAGGACCCGAGGAAATGAGTGCGTCCTCTGTACTCAGTTCCAGTGTCACTGTAGGTTAGCAGGCAGGGGAAAGGGTCTGAGACCCCTGCTCGGCGCTCCTGCCCATTGCCCGCGTTGGTCGGGTTTGCCGATGAAGGGCGCTAGGACCCGGTGGCGCGGCGTCGGCGGGGACTGGGCGCTCGGGGCGCAGCGGGGCGATCTTGCGCCCGTCGCGCGCTGCGGGAGCAGGTGGGGGCGCGGCGCGCTGCAGCGCCTGGCCGCGGAGGGGCGGAGGCGGCCGCCACACCTAGGGCGCCGCGGAGCGCCGGGGCGACGCGGGCGGAGCCGCCCTGAAGGCCGCGCGTGTCCCCAGTCTCGGCCCCGCCCCACGCCGTCCAATGAGAGCCCGCGGCCGGAGGGGCTGTCCGCACACTCTACCCGCAGCCCTACTCCGCGCAGCCGACCCCCTGACACTGCACCCCGGGCCTCGGCAGCGCGCCCCAGTCCCCGAGCTAGGGGCACCGTCGCCGGCTTCCGGACACCGCTCGCTGCGCCCTTCTCCGGGACCCTGCGCCCCGGCCACGGAGCCCAGGTGCCCTTAGGTCCCCGGCCACCGGCAAGCCTATGGCCCCCCAGGGGGGTGAGTAGGGGAAGCCCGAGTAAGTACCCTCTGCAGGTACCGCATCCACGCCCCTCCAGGCCGCGCGGCGGGAGTCCTTAGGGAGCTATGCTGAAGCCGGGTGGTGCGGAGGACGCCGCGCAGCTACCCCCTCGGCGCGCCCGCGCCTCTGTCCCCGCGCCCGCGCCCCGAGCCACGGCCCCCGACGGCTCTCGGACTTCGGCCCGCCTAAGTCTTGCCTGCTTGCTGCTGCTTCTGCTGCTACTGACGCTGCCGGCCCGCGTAGACACGTCCTGGTGGTGAGTGTGACTTTCAGGCTTGGGAGGGCGAGGCTCCGGGTCAGAGAGGCCGGAGGCACGGGGAGGGGATACACAGCTCCCAGCATCCGCAGCTCGGGAGACCAAGTGTCACTTCGACAGAGTTAAAGACGCTCGGGGCAGGATTGTCACTGAAGTTTCAGAATGGCTGGGGCGGAGGTGGGGGGACATAGGGGAGCGCTGCGCCTTTTCTGCCCGATGAGGTGGGTACTAGGTAATTGGAGCAAGGACGTCCGGTGGTCGAGGCTTTCCAGACCCCCATATATTGTGCCCGTATTTCAGCATAATCCTTTTAGGGCAAAAGCTACCTTCTGAGTTTCTCAAAGCGAATTCAAGACTGCAGTCGCCTATCTGGGGTCTCGCAGTGGCTGTCCAGCAGGAAGCCCAGATCACCTACAGTCGCCGCCCTGGGAAGTGGAGCAGGAGGCAGTGTGGACGGTGGAGGAGCTCTCTGCTCGCCCACCCAGTCGGTAACTCAGGAAGGCTTTGGTGAGGCTTCAGCACTCAGCGTAAGGTTTAGAAATGGAATCGTGGCAAAAACTACCGCATAACTCCCACAATTAAAACAAAACACTCGGTTTGCATAACTTAGGCATTTGTCTTCAGCCTCTGTTCTAAAGATGTCGCTTCAATCCTTGATGTCGCCCTCCTGGCTTCCTTCCTTTTCTTTCCCAGATGACCCCCTCTCTATCTCCTCCAAGAACTAGGGGCTTCTGGTGTCCCAAATATTGAGACCCTCTGCTCAGATTTCTTGCAGGCCCTCGACTCCAGACACTTCACAAGAGGGCAGATGAGCCAAAAGATATTAGAGATCCAGTAGATGTTCTTTCCTGAACGCCCTGCTCCCAATCCCTGGATGGCACTCATCTCTTTCCTCTGCAGGGTGGGCAGGGGGAGAGCTGGACTGAGAAAAGACTCAGTCTTCTCATCTTTCCTCTTCGGCCCCCAGTCAGAGTGGGCTCTGGGACTGGGGCAGTGCCCCTCTCTACCCATGCAGTGCCTCCCTCCCTTCCTCTCTTCGCTCTGCCCCTCCCCACCCCACCCCCGACCGCCCCCACCACCACAAAGTGCGGTCTCTTCTCCCCTTGCACCCTGTGGCTTTTCTCCGCCGGACTTGGAATCTTGGCTGGAAGGGTGAGGGGTGGCTGGCTGAGGGGCCGGCGAGCTGGGGCTGCAGATTCCTATCATTTCAAGATGCATCTCTCGCCACCCCCCACCCCGTTTTCCTGTTTCAGAAAAATCTCTCTTTTGGATCTTTTTTATCTCTGCAGTGTTGGGGAAGGCAAGGAGGGGGGTTCTGTATGGGGAGCAGAGAGGCCCATATCTTACATCTGGCTCGAAACATTCCTTCGGAAAGGGAAAAGGAAGAAGAGGGATGGAGAGAAAAGCCTTCCAGCGTTCAGAGTGAGCTCAAAGCCACCCTTTCCCTCCAAGGACTCAGTTTGGCTGGGGACATGCATCTTCAGTAGCACTGTGGTGAAAGGACGAAGTGACCACTGCACATCTTTATCCATCCCAAATGGCAGTTTGCTTTTAGGGACTCTTGATTCCTTCTTTCCAGTTTGGGAGGCTGTCTTGGGGACCACGTGGTGTTCAGGTAAGGAAGTGTCAGTCTGGTAGTTTTAGCATGCTGGAAAAGGTTCCTAAAGACCCCTGGGGAGTTCTTTCTAGTCCCTTTTTGTCCCCTTGGCTACTCTCCCTGTTCCTTCCTCTTTCTCTCTTCTACTCTCCTCCCACGTGGTTCAGATTAAAGGTTTTGGGGAAAACTTCTGGGTGGGAGAGCTAGGGAGGCAGGCAGGTGAAATGGGGGGACTGGGCAGTCCCTGTGGAAGGGCAGGATCCGCAGCAGGGCCAGGACAGGGGGTGAGTGCAGGGATCATTGCTGTCACCTTCCCTCAGACCCATCAGAGCCGCGGGCCCCAGATGCCTGCCTCCCTGGGCATCACTTCTGGGATCAAGTGGAAAGCTGCTTTCTACAGGCAGGTCAGGTCCCCGAGGGGATTAGCTCTCTTTCCCGGCAAGACTGACACTCTGTACAACCCCTAGAAGAGGCGCTGCTGACTGTGTGTGTCCGTGTTCCTCTGGGAGCAGGTCACTGCTCTCACCAGCGAACCATTTGCCTTCCTCCCGGCCCTTCCTTCCCCTCACTCTCCAACCACTCCCTCCCTCCCCCACCTGTAACTGGAGGACATGATGGTGTCTCTTAATCTATACAAACAGAGCAAGAAACAGGGTGCTCCTGGCATGTGCTTCTCTGTTCAGCTTTGCATTCTGCAGGGAGTCGGATGTAGGGAACAAGAGCCACTATGTCGTGGATTCACAAAGGGAGAGGCACAGAGTGGTATCATAACATTAGCATTATTGTTACCAACCGTAGCTGCCATTTAATAAGCCCTTACTAAACTCCGGACACTATGGCTAAACCCCTTATGAGCACCACCTTCTCAGTCCCCCAAGTAATACGGCGTGGTAGGTGCTACCACTATCTCCAGTTCACGTGTGAGGAAGTGGGGGACAGGCGGGGAGTGGCAAGAAACTCAAGTTCAACCGATCTGAAGTCAGGTGGGCCTACTCCTGGCCAGGCCTCTCTTGCTCTTGGAATGAAAATGAGTTTGGACTTTGGAGTTAGACATCCTTGGTTCACCTGCTTTTCCTCTGGCCAGCTCTGATGGACAGAGTTGGGTATTATCGCTTACTCTCCATGAACCTGTTTCTTCTCCTAAAAAATGGAGATCCCTTTCTCCTTCTCTTTCTCATAGAATTTTTGTCTAGAGAAATGTTTTATAAACTAAACCGTAAGGTACCATATAAATAATATTGTGTGAAGAGATTCAGGGAGGGTAGAATATTATCCCTGTTTACTTAGCCTCTAAGGGCTGGCCCGAACCACGTCCTCTGGGGACTAGAAAAGAAAGGGTGAAACGAGAAGAGGATCCCTGGCCTCATTAACAAGACACAAACATAAAACATCTGTGACCAGGCTGGCAATGTCCACAAGGAGTAACGCTATAGCGGAAAAGTCTATGACTGGATGGAGGGAGGAGAGAGTTGGGGGTAAATCAGGGCAGTGAGGTGTTAGTCAACAAATACTTATCAAGTACCTACTATGTGTCACACACTGTTCTAGGTACTGGGGATACTGAAGTGAACAAAACAGAAATTCTGCCTTCATGGGGCAGTGTGTCCAAGTCAACTGGGGATGTTGGTCAAGTACAGATTCTGATCAGCAAGCTGAGTGGGGGGCCTGAGCTCCGCACTTGTAACAGGTCGCCAGGTGATGCACATACTGCTCCTCCGGGGACACTTTGAGTAGCAAAGGGCTAGTATAGAGCAGGATATGAATCACCTTGTCAAAGGAAGGATGTGAATTGGCCAAAAGCAGGTGAAGAAAACATTCTGGGGTGGGAAGCGGGGAGGAAGTGAAACTTCTGGATGGGTAGAGAAAACGAAAGAGCCGGGGATATCTGGCCACCACCAGCCCATGAGCTGGGGTTGCCTTAAACACCTTTGTGCCCCTAACAGCTGAGCTGAGCGCTTCGCACATTGTAGGCAGTTGGCAGGCATGTCTTGAGTTGAGCAGGGGATGAGCCGGGGCTCAGGCTGGGTTTTATTGGAGGTCCTACACCAACTACAAGGGGCTGACCACACTGGTCTGCAGGCAAGCGCTCTGCTCTGCAGAATCTTGAAGCAGCTACTTAGTGGAGTGAGGGTAGTAATAGGAGAAACTTAATTATCTTCCCATCTCAGATACTAAACAGATGTTCCCACACTCAGAGGATGTAACAAGAAGGACCAATGTGGGTTACAGTAGAATGGATTTAAGTCAGACCACAGGAAGGACTTTTTCGCCAAAGTTTGGCCTCCCTCACTCCAGACTGTCTCATGAGGGCTGGATTACTGGTCTCCCATTGCCATCCAACACCCCCCCTCTTCCTAAGCCCCAGTTAGAAAAACAAACAAACAAACACCCATTGCTTCGGGCAGTACTCCCTGAGCTGGGGAAGCAGAATGGTGGTGAGACAGGGACAAGCTCCAATTCCAACGGTCTTGAATCTCCAAACAAAGCACCGCGGCAGTGGGTGGAACTCCGGGCTGTGCGTCAGGCGGCCCTTTCCGGCCTGGCCTAGCCTGGGGTGTTTATTTTGTTTGTTCCTGGAAGCTGTTGCCCTGATGGACAGTGCTGGGGACGCTGATTCCATGGGATTTCTTAGTGTGGGTCAGCCCTCTCACCCCTCCCCCGGGACAGATGGGCCCCATCAGCTCTGCCGAGCTCCAGAAGAGGCAAGCATCAGCCCTCCTTGTGTTTGTTTGAGTTGGTATCACCAGTGGTGATCCAGTCTGTGGGTGAGGGCGGGCGTGTGAACTGGGGGGAGGGGGGACACAGAGCCCAGGGCAGTCCAGCTTTTCCCCTTTCCCCACTGGCCCCTCCCTCATCCTCCCCCACTTCTAGGCCCATTTTGGGGCCTTTCCCAAACCACAGGCTCATTCACAGTCCAAACCAAAATCTTTTTCTGTCTGTAGCAGCAACTGCCCTCCTTGGCCCCCACCTGTTCAGAAAAGGGGAGAGAAGGCGTCCTTTGATGTGTTAGGACAGGAGGATGGAGAATTCCCAACAAATCAAGGAAGGTCTGGGTGCTGGAGAGATAGAAAGGGGATGAGAAGTGGGTGAATGGGTCAAATGTCATTTGGTGACCTTGTGGGGAGAAAAGGTGACGATATACTCCTGTCTTCTCTCTGCACCGGTCTTCCTGAGGCTGCTGGCAGAGTCAGGGCTAAGAGTGTTTGAATAAAGAGAAGATATTGCCTAGAGAACTTTGAGAATGACTCTAGCAACCCACCTATCCTTGAGTAGCCCACACCAAATGATCTTCTTATAACAGTTCATATTGGGCAAATTGGGGACAGTAATACAGGGAGTGTCACCCTCTTGTTCTATCTTGGCCATTGGCTTCCCACAGCAACAGCCGTCTGCCCATGCAGGTACGAGGATTTTGAAAAAATCAAGACTTATTAGCTATGAAAGGTCATGGGCCTGGAAATAAAGGGTCTGGGGAGGAGAGTTGGGAGCGGGGTCTTCCTCCCCAGACCGCAACACTGGGAATGAGAGTGTTGGCTCCGTGGGTCTGACTACAGCATTACTCAGAGCTGCCCTGTCTCCTCTCCCTGGCCCCTCCCTGTCTCCATCCTTTTCCCCAAACCACGTCCTCACGGACCAGCCATGGAGGACGTGCCTCTTACGTGGGTGTGTTATCTCAGATTCTAGTTTTGTTAGTTTATTTTTTCCATGAGGCTCTTAATGTTTATTAAATAAACAGGCGAGGGGCTTATGTGACATGCCCACAGCTTTTTGTGTATGTGACATATGTGTGTGTCACTTTGGCCTTGGGCTGGGGAACTGGTGATGCTGAGAGACCACTCAATTACTCTCTCTGCAACTGTGTAACTATTTCTCCAGAGCTTGTGGGGACCAGTTCTACCCATCAACCTCAGGGAATGTGGGTTAGAAAAGGGGAAGGAACCACTCCAAGATCTGAATGCCAAAGCTTTCTCCTTAATCCTCTCCTGCTGCGGAAATAGGGCCAGGATGCTCTGACAGGCCATCTCCACCTTGCAGGTACATCGGGGCCCTGGGGGCCCGCGTGATCTGTGACAATATCCCTGGTCTGGTGAGCCGGCAGCGGCAGCTGTGCCAGCGGTACCCAGACATCATGCGCTCGGTGGGCGAGGGTGCCCGAGAATGGATCCGAGAGTGCCAGCACCAGTTCCGCCACCACCGCTGGAACTGCACCACCCTGGACCGGGACCACACTGTCTTTGGCCGTGTCATGCTCAGAAGTAGGGGCCTCTTCCACCCTGCCCAGCTCCTCCTCCCCTTTCTATGCTTGGGGTGGTGAGTGGATAGGGTAGGCGTGACCCCTCTCCCCTCTCCACAACTACTTCAGAATCAGAGAAACGGTTAGGACCAGACTCTCAGTACCTTACACACGGAGGCAGGGCCCCTCTAAGTCCCAGTGCTCTGGGATGATGGGACAAAGGAGCAGCACTCCTGAGTCCCTCCATCTGTTTCCTCCCTTTCCTGTCCCTCCCAACCCCCGGCCTGTGGGTTCCCACGCACTGTCAGGCTGAGAACTAGGCTCTTATCTCCGCAATCACTACCCTCACTCCAGTACTCACAACACTACAGTAATGGCAGCAAGGGATAAACAGAAAGGTGACATGTAAATATTTGGAGAGTCAGCGGCTTGGCCCCAGTTCAGCAGAGCTAGACAGTCAACCAGGAGAAAGGGAATGAGATGGGAATCAGATGTGTCAGAGGGACCGGAGTGATGACCCATCCATCCCCGAGAGCAGGGAAGGAAGGAAACAGGCAGGGGAAAGGAGCCGGTCACTTCAGACAGGCTGACCCCTGGGCTGGGGTCTCCATTGCTGGGGAACTGTCCAGCAGAGTGGGCCTGAAAAGGCTTGGGTTGTGGACTAAGGCAGGTTTAGCTGAGCCAGGCTTGGATGTTTCACCCTGAAAGCTTTTCATGGGAGTTTAGAAGGAAGCAAGAGTACAGGTCTGTCCAGGAGGTCAGATGTACAAAGAAGCGGCTAGAGTCGTAAGGGCTGGGGAAAGGGGTCAGATGTTCCAGAGAATGCTCTTGGAAGGGAAGGGCAATTTGAATAAAAGGGTGCAGGGGCTGCTCTAGGAAAGAAACAGAGAAGAGCGATTCCACAGTCGGAGGTTCTGTGGGCTGAAAGGGGTCAGACACGGTGTCCCTCCTGAGACACCCTCCCTTTCTCTCTCCAGGCAGCCGGGAGGCAGCATTTGTATATGCCATCTCGTCAGCAGGGGTGGTCCACGCTATCACCCGTGCCTGCAGCCAGGGTGAACTAAGTGTGTGCAGCTGTGACCCCTACACCCGTGGCCGACACCATGACCAACGTGGGGACTTTGACTGGGGTGGCTGCAGTGACAACATCCACTACGGCGTTCGCTTTGCCAAGGCCTTTGTGGATGCCAAGGAGAAGAGGCTCAAGGATGCCCGGGCCCTCATGAACTTGCATAACAACCGCTGTGGCCGCACGGTAAGTACTCATGTCTGTGCGCGTGCATCCCTGTTTGCTGGGGGTGGCGGACTAAATGTGAACCAGGAGGTTCTGAGGGCTCTGGGTCTCTTCCAGAAGCCCCAGCCCCCTCGGACAGGGGCAGTAAACACAAAGGCACTTGGGAATGCCCAGGCTGACCTGGGTGCACGAAGAGTCTTCACATAGGGGGAAAGTAGGGAAAGGTGGAGAAAAGAAGGGAAATAGCTCTCTAAGAAGGAAAAACACTGCCTCCATAAAGACTGAGGAGGATAAAGGCTTGTTCTAGTCAGTTCCCTGGTAGCTGAGCACCTCCATGTGTCTACTCCTGTGCTGGAAGATGAATGCCACAGAAATAGAAGGTGTGGCACCTTGAACTCAAAACCATGAGATGTGCCGGTGTGCTGAAATCACGAACAGAATCCTGTGGCCCTAAAGTTCAGCCTGTCATGAAAAGGAGAGCACTGTTGGCCCAGGAAGTCTTCCTGGGAGAAAAGGTTCTTGCCTTTGGTCCGGAAGACTGGGTGGAATCTGATGGAGGAAAGAACGCCCACTGGCTCCACTAGCTGGCCGGAACCAGGTCCCGCAGCCCTGAGGGCACCCGTGTCTGTAGTGCCAGGGATGACTTCTGTGCCTGACTGGCTGCCTCTCCTCTCCCAGGCGGTGCGGCGGTTTCTGAAGCTGGAGTGTAAGTGTCATGGTGTGAGCGGCTCCTGCACTCTGCGCACCTGCTGGCGTGCGCTCTCAGACTTCCGCCGCACCGGTGACTACCTGCGGCGGCGCTATGATGGGGCTGTGCAGGTGACAGCCACGCAGGATGGCGCCAACTTCACAGCAGCCCGCCAAGGCTATCGCCGTGCCACCCGGACTGACCTTGTCTACTTTGACAACTCCCCAGACTACTGTGTCCTGGACAAGGCAGCAGGTGAGTAAGGAAAGCAGGTGGGGACATGGAGACCAGTTCTTAGTACTGGCCCCTGGGGGGGGGGGGTCATGGTCTGTTCAGTCTCAGGAGTTAGGGGCAGGGCGCTGTGGGAGAGCTCAACCTCTTCCTGACGTGGAAACCTGGTAATGAGATAGCTTATGCCTCAGTCTGCCAGGCCAGTGCTGCCCAAGCAGAGAGAGGTCACTCAGCTCCTTCAGGCCTGAGGTCTGTATGAGACACAGAAGGGACAGATACTACTCAGTGAATGTTAAATGAGTCACCTGTTGTCAGTATGGAGCAATGTGTGGGCATAAGATGCAGCCCTAAGTCTCTGGCTGTGGACAGTCTAGCTGGGACGGGAAGGGTAACAGGTAGACAGATGCTACTGCAAAAGAGAGATGACTGGAGGAGTCAAGGGAAGCTGATTTGAAACTGTGGAATGGAAGCTGTTTCTTGAAGTGTGGGGATCATCTGGGGAGCTAGAGAGAACAGGCAGACCTGCCCACACAGACGCAGAACAGCAGGTGGTACGTGATCTGTCCCAGGAACAGAGAGCAGACTAAGCTGACTGAGGGAAGATTTCGGATAGGGGAGACTAAAGGCAGGAGAGGTTGGGATCAGACCCTAAATGACCTTGAAAGGCTTTATCCAGTGTGCTGCCATTGCGCATACGGAGACGGAGGTGGGGAAGCAGGGAGAGAGGAGAGCCTACCACGGCTAACCACTGGCAGAAAGCAGCAACGATCTGTGCCAGTTATTTGTGGTGGAATTCTTGTGGGTGCTGGAAGGTATTACCCCCAAAGAATGGAAGTTACCATCTTGGCTCAGATTTTGGGTTCAGTTAGACTAAACTAGGAACACCACACAATGCAATGAACTGTCATGGACCCCAGGCTCTTCTCTGCAGTGTCAGCAGTCAGGGCTTGGTGAGCTGCAGTCAGAAACCACAGCTGTCTTCCGTCCGGTTTTCACCCATCACTGTTGTTCTGGAGAGTCAAGTGGTTCAGAGAACTGCGCACAGAAACGGGTGGGCTCCACCCACCTAACAGAGAAAGTAGTCAGTGTACTTTGAAGGGTGCTAGGGGAAAAGGTTGGGGAGCCCATCTGATTCTCCTCGTGATTTCCTGTGGTATAACTGAGGGTATTCCAAAGGCCTGGAAATCGTGCCAGAACATCAGAAGTGTAAGCCTATGCCAGTTACCACACCTCAAATGCACCTTTGGGGAAGGATCTTTGGAATTAAGAGGGAGGATGAGATAATTAGGAGGGAGGATGAGTTAATTTTTCTCAGAGACATAAAATTAAGTCTCATAAAACCCAAAATGGGGCCTGCAATTCAACAGGTCCCAGTCCTCCCAAAAGGAGTATGGAGCCAAGGAGTCCCTCTAAAGCAGCTGTCCAGCTGAACTTCCTGTGATGATGGAGATACGTCCGTGCTCTCTAATCACTTAGCACATGTGTGTATTGAGGATTTGAAATACAACTAGTGTGACCAAGGAACTAAGTTTTAACATTTATTAAATTTAATTATTTTTAAATCTAAATGACCACGTTTGGCTAGTGGCTACTGCACTGGATAACCCAGCCAGAGGGTAGAAGAGGCTACGGTGCACAGAGAAGACCTGAGGCCCAGCCCTCACAGTCAGGAGAACGACCTGGCAGGAGGCTCAGTCAGCCCACGCTCTAGAGAAGGGGTCTCCTGATATTCTGGATGGTATATTTCGGTCATTTTAAAAATGTGAGCACGCACCTCCAAAATTTATACACATACTTATAAATTATATCTATGTTCCACTATACTAATTTGTACATTATAAAACAGAATAGATATTTTTTAATTGATGAGGTAAAAGATACAGAAGTTCTGGTATTCTGTTCCCATATGCCACTGGAATGTGCCGACTACTGCCATAGAAATCAGTTCATTTACCCCCTTCTTGAACCCCCAGCTAGTCACTTTCCCATCCCTGGGAAAGGGTTGGAACAGATACTGCCTAGTATCCATCTCATCCAAAATGCTATGATTTTATGACCTGTTGGCAGGATCTCCTTTGCTAGAATCAGTGAGAACGAGGTCCTGCGCATTCTCCGAGCAGGGGAAACCATTATCCCTACTCTTCCAGGAGGTCCCGCTGTCAGGCGGAAGGCAAGGGCTAGTCTTCAGGAATTCCTTAGGGGTATGCCTCCTGCCAATCATGCTAATCAGTTCATCTCCTCAGCTGAACAGAGATTTTAGATATAACAATCCACCGAGCTCGATGCTGTTAGTGTGCCTGTTTTCATATGAGAAAACTAAAGCCCAGAGAGATTAACTAACTTGTAAATCACAAAGCTAAAAAGCAGCAGAAATGGGATTTAAACCTAGACTCTCTGACATCAGGCTCATGCTTTTAATGGCCATACTATAGCACTTCCCAGTGTATAGTATAACTTAATAAAATAGAAACTGAGGACCAAAATACTAACAAATGGTAGCTGCATCTGAGCTGTGGCAAGACTTCTTGGAAAAGATAAATTATAGGCTGTTATTTTTTTTAACTTCTTATTATGGAAAAACTCAAACATAAAATTGAGCCTTCACGCAGCTGTAACAGCCACACACACTGGAGGCCAGGCTTTGACGGGGACGTGGAGACCGTGGGACCGGCAGGGCGGGCACTGCAGGTGAAGCCTGTGGGCTCTGGGTAGCCTGGATGGGGGAGGAAACAGGCCTGGTGCAGGGGCCACGAGCAGATGATCTCTCTGGCCGGTGGGTATATTTTCAGGAAAAGAGAAAAAGGTTTCCTCTGAGGATGTGTATAATGGAACCCTGAGCAGCTGAAGTAAGAGGGAACTTGGTTCTCCCTCTCTCTCTGCCCCAACCCAGGTTCCCTAGGCACTGCCGGCCGTGTCTGCAGCAAGACCTCCAAAGGGACGGACGGCTGCGAAATCATGTGCTGTGGCCGAGGGTATGACACGACTCGCGTCACCCGTGTCACCCAGTGTGAGTGCAAGTTCCACTGGTGCTGTGCTGTGCGCTGCAAGGAGTGCAGAAACACTGTGGACATCCACACTTGCAAGGCCCCCAAGAAGGCAGAGTGGCTGGACCAGACCTGAACAGACAGATACCTCACTCATCCCTCCACTTCAAACCTCCTGACTCAAAAGCACAAGATCTTTGCATGCACACCTTCCTCCGCCCTCAACCCTGGGCCGCTACAGCTTCTATTTAAGGACGTGGCGAGTGATCCAGAGGGACTCTGGTGTCCTGGCTGGTGCCTCAGCCCTGAGAAGGAGTTGACAGGGGATGTACGAGACTGAGCAGCTCCCTGACTCCCCGCTCTCGAGGTTAGAGGGAGAGAGAAGAGGTGATACGAGTTGCACTAAGCACATGGCCAAGGCTCATGCTTCCTTTCCCTGGCACCAGTTTTCTGACACTTGTGAGCGTGCAAGAGGAAGGGCACCTGCAGGGAGCTTCCTTCGCTCCTGAGGGCTGCAAGGAGGTGGGACAGAGCTGAAACCAGCAGCTCTGCCCCGGGTCAGTGTGAGCAGACGACCTGGTACCCCAAAAGAAACTCTTAGGCTACAACATTCTTTCTTTATGGAGAGTTAGATAAGAGCTAGCCATAGTGGACAAGGTCCATTCATTGCTCATATGTTTATAAACTGCTGTGTTCTGTAAGGGAAAAATTATATAACTACACAAACATACATTCTCTTCCGGTCTCGCTCTCCTCTTCAGTCTGCGTCAGACGGCATTGTCCCTTCTGCTCCCTTGCTGCCCGTGACCCCCATGCCTCGTGGGTCATCAGAACACCCTGAAGCATCCCAAGAAAGAATAACTTAGTACGTGTGCCTAGGCCTTGGGGGTTTTGTTTTTTCCTCTCCACGCATTATTCTGGTGGTCAGCCAGGCTAAGGGAACCCTGAGAAAAGGAAACCTGGTGTGTAGGGGTGGGAGAGGACAGCAGTCCTGATCCCAAGGCCCCGCCCGGGGCCTCAGTGTCCAGTCGGCAGGTAGAGAGCTTGAGCCCAGTGATTTTTCAGAGAGGGTCCTAGCCTTCGAAGCTGGTGTGGGATCCACGACTCTACAGGGAGGGAGAGCTGGGGCTGGGGGCCAGAGACTAAACAGCTTAGAAAGCACCTCTCCACATTATTCCACACATCTTTCTTTAGTGGCTCTCCAAGTCCTGGTGACTGTCGTTCATTCCGTGTCTGGCTCCAACAGGGGCGTGCCCCCTGTGTTGTCACTCACAGCCCAGCCTGGCTGAGTCCCCAGAGATGCAGCCATAAGCTAGAGGGTATGACACAGAGTCCCCAAAACTGTGATGTCCTATTTTCATGTGATTTGAACAGTGGTCATCTCTTGCCTGATAATACTTTAAAGGAGCAGAGTAATGTAGAAATTTGTAGTTATGACAGACATGGGTTGAAATCACAGCTGTTTTTGATATTTGAAGCAAGATATGCAAATTCTGAGCCTCTATCTTCCCATCTGTAAAATGAGGGTATGAAACTGTCTCAGATATCGAGTTTTAAGTATGCCCCAAACTCGAGCCAACAGACCCTCTTACCAAAGCCGCTAACTGACCGAGCCCATCATGACTTACTTCAAAACCATCAACTCAGGACAAGAAAGTATTGACAGCAGACTGTGGATTCAGGAGCCTGCACAAGGAATTCTGATATAGCCGCCCCCCTCCCGAGTTCCTCTCCAGCATCCCTTGGGGTCCTCACATGTTTGTGGAGCAGCTTTGCTCTGCACAGGCAGCAGAAGGGAGCCATCGCCTGGGCCACGGGGGCAGATTTATTTGGACGATAGGACTAATATTTGTGTAACCTGCCGAGACCTGTGTGGGAGAGTTTGGGGTGGTTTTTCTTTTGGCAAGGGGGCTTGCTCCGGTTTCACATCCATTAACACAAAACATGAGCTAGTCAGGGCCCTTGTGGTCTGCGGTGAGGGGATTCCTGTGGAGAAATGGGACTGAGTGAGTCAGGCCGGGGGAATGTCTTCCTTGCAGAATGGAGGCAACTGGATAACTGATGAGCCAATGGTGGGATTACGGAGGGGGACTGGGAGGGCAGGGAAGAGCTTCTGACATCTTGAGCTGGGATTAAGAGGAGGAAAGCCCTAGGGTGGTGGGAAGGTAAGAGGGTTATAGTGGGTCTGAACTCAAGAATAGAGTTGAATGGATTTACAAAAGGGTGCTGTCTTACATGCTGGGCCACAGGAAAGAGCCTCCGGTCCCAGTGAAACCTGCTCTCACAGGAACATCCGTGTCACCACATAAATGACAGCACAGGCCTTCCATGGGAAACCAACCTGAGCTCTATTGTCTACCTGTGCTCTATTATCTATCCTTTTTTGGTTCTTACCCAGGGAAAGAACTGGGCCTCTTCTGGCATTTACTACTGCTTTGTGCTTTTCTCTGGGCCCCAAATTCTAATTTAAAAAACCCAAGTTTTGCATTTTCCTCTAAATGGTTGAGAGAAGAGTGAGAGGTTTGAAAAGCGAGGTGGACAGGGAGAGAAAAGAGGTCCATGTAAGCCCCAGCACAGAGGCCATGTGGCTCCGAGAAGGAATGATGGCCAAGCAATTAATTCCTCCTCTTATTCCTCAGCTTGCCTCGGCGCTCCACTTGGCCTGGGACAACTGGCGTCCATTCTGCGCTACACAAACAAATGAATTTATTTGGAACAAAGCAGCAAAAGGGGAACTGTATTTGGTGTCGTCAGGGCTCCATTTAGTTCTACGGCTACTCACTGCCTCTAACCATCCCTCACCAGCCCTCCCCTGTTCAACAGGGGTCCATCCCTCAGACCAGCAGTCTCAGCCCCTCTCTGCTCTTCCAGTCCTTCCTATGGGTCCTCACTTTTTTAAACATTTAATATTTAGGTACAATGCAGGCAGAAAGTGTTAACTTAAAACACATTATCTTGACCCTTTCAGGGTCTTAGAATCCATTAGAGAAGGCACGTGACCAGCACGTCCCAGCTGCCCAGTCTCTTATGTAAAAGTAAGGAAGCCAGCCTTCACCGTGCCCTGCAGGTAACGGCCAACCTGTGTTATTGCCAACCTCGAATCTTAGCACTGATCCATACTCTTCCTCAGAGTGATGCTGGGAAAATGCAACCAGGGACTCCAGGTTCTTTAAAAGAGCCAAACATTGCCTGGCCCTGAGGGTGTGTTTGCAGAAAGTCTTGTAGGTCTGACTCCTGACCACTCGCTGCCTCATTTCTCTTCCTCCCTGGTGCACAGAGTAATCTCTTCTCCTTTGTCTCACCTCCCTCAGCAAGAACACCAACCGCTGAGTCCTTGCCAAATTCTCAGATCCGCTCAGCACATTGCCTTAATATAAGAGAGATAATTAGGATTTTCCCCCCTCTGCCTTTCTGAGGTTTTATTTAAATGCCCGCAGTGGTCACAGGGCAGAAGCCCAAGGGAGGACGCCAGGGAGAGTATGTTTCTCATCCCTGGGAGGCCATCAGCCCGCTCCTACAGCCAAATTACAGCACCAGAGAACAATGTGATGCATTCCTGGGCAGGTCGGTGGGACCCTGGACGCCCGGGCCTTGTGGAGAGAGGTGCCAGACACAGAGCTCTCCGTAAGCAATCCTGCAGAGCCGCCCCCTGGGTGCAGAAATGAAATACGGGAGAGCTTCACATTACACAGAGACCTGGAGCTCACACCTGGTTATTGATGGCCTCGGTGGAGGCCTCTGCCCCCACCCTCCACCCTCCACTCAGGAACTGCCTGCTACTACGGGGGTTGGGCACCTTTGAAGCAATGCTGGGAAATAAGAGATGCTTCTTTTTCATGCTTTGCCCTCCCTATCAGTCTGCACACGACTGCGAGGGCACACAAACATGGAATATGTATGCGTATATGAACATACACTTAGCTTCTCTCATCCTAGTCCTCCTCCTTCTCCCCAATGGTAAAAAAAAAGCAGCTAGATTTCAATCAAATCCTTCAAAAACCATACCAACAACAGAGGTTCCGCTCTAACCACAAGCAGGCAGCTGTCTGGTTTGGGGACGGGCTGTCCGAGGGTAGCAGAAGGATGCAGGGAGGAATCAGCAATGGACACTCAGCACCCAAGCAAAGGGTCTGAGTCTCTCAGGGCTGACTCATGCTGGAAACAGTGTGCGTCATGCCCTGCGTGCTGGGGGCGATGGGGCACTCTCCTGTTGCTCAGGACCTGTTGTTAGGTTAGAAAGCAGGATAGTTTTGGGTTCCAGAGATGATCTCCCCAAAAGAAGTATTGGAGATTGGAGAGGAGCAAGCAGTGGCCTTATAGGGTAAATATTCGCAGTTCCTGCACTGAACTGAACTTTCCCAAAAGATGTCACTCTCTGTGGGTAACTGGCAGGTTTCAGGCAACAGTCATCAGGGTGTCAGTAATATCCTGTCCTTGACCCCAAAGGGGTAGGAGAGAAGGAGCGTTTATAAGTCACTTTGCTTTCATGACTGAAATGACCTCTAAGCATCTTTGAGGCCACTCCTCATTTAAGATGTCAGAGTCACCTGGCTCTGAGAAAGCTAGGTAAGCATTCTCCCTTCAGCCCCCGAACTCTGAACTGCCACGGCATAAACTCTGCCTTTGCTAACTTCCATTCCACCCACGAGTCTATGGATGGAGCAGCTGGCCATGGAAGTTCTCTTTCTTTGACCAAAAGGAGCCAAAGCCGGTGACTTTATTTCAACACCACCAGCCCCTGTAAGAGGCCTAACCAAATAGAAAAGCGAAGCTGAGGGAAGTAAAAAGGAATACGGTTCAAACCATAGCTGTCCTATTTGACATCTTTCAAGGTAGGGCTTCCCAAGAATAAGTGGGGAATTATGGGAAAAGCTTTTTCCTCATAAAAAGCTTTTTTTTTATGTACAAAAATGCTTTAGCAGATATATCTATATAATTCTCACATCAACTTGGTGAGGTGGGGGTTACGCTCACTGTACAGGTACCATTCAGAGAGGCTCAGTCATTTGTCCATGGTCACATGGACACTGGGTGGTTCCACCAGAATTCACACTTGGGCCTTTGACTTCAAATTCTGGGAGCTCCTCAAAGACCGAGGGAGACAGCGGAGTCCCAGCACCGTAAGAACAGACTGGCACGAAGGGTCCCAGGAGGGCACTCTGAGCAGACGCTACAAAAGGAACGGCCAGGCCTCCTCTAACCTCACCAGCGACTCCCCTCTCTGCCGTTTCTGCCAGTTACCGCCACCACCACACGATCACCACACCAGGTAGATCACCACACTTAATCAGCTCTGCCTCCTCGTTCTCTCTAGTCCTTTCTTCTTCAGATTAACACTTTAAAATTTGTTTTAGGGCCTGACCTGTGGTGGCACAGTGGGATAAAGTGTCAACCTGGAACACTGAGGTTGCCGGTTTGAAACCCTGGGCTTGCCTGGTCAAGGCACATATGGGAGTTGATGCTTCCTGCTCCTCCCCCTTCTCTCTCTTTCTCTCTCTCCCCTCTCTCTAAAAATCAATAAAAAAAAATTTGTTTTAGTTTTATCTAGTTCTTTTAACGTGATGCTAAATGTGTAGACAGAGTAGAAGTAGTCAGGAGAAGCCATGTGAGGAAGTTAGTAAGGCTTTGGGCTTTTACAGTATGGAGAATTCCCTTTGAGACTTTACTTTAAAAAACAACAGCAAAAACAAAATGTTGTCAACCCCTGGGCTAGGAATGACATGCTAAAAGCTGTCCTATCCAGGTCAGATGCCTGCTCACGGCCTAGAGTCCTAGGACCTTTGGCTGAGACAGGTAATTTATCTACCCCAAGGCAAGGAGTATCTACCCTGCAGAGAAACCCCTGCAAGACGAGGCAGACAACAGATTTTCACTTGATCAAAAACTTTTGCTGTTCTCAACCCTTCCTCCTACCCTCCTTCAAATCTGGACTTCTGTTTAGGTCCAAGACAGGGAGACAGTGCAGCTCCAAGAGACAATGTGTGCAAGGGGAACCCTTCCCTCTCAACCCTGGAATGCATTTCGTTAGACAGCATAAGCCCTCACATGCCCTGCCTACCCCACTCCTGCACCCCAACTGTGAAGGCAGGAGGGGAGCTGCAGGAACACCGTGTTCATCAATCACAGACCTGGGATGCTACAGCTTCCTGCCCGGGGCCTCCTCTGGAGCCAGGGGAAGAACACCTCAGGAAAACAGTCTACCTATAGGCAGGATTTCTCCCAGGGCAAACCTTACTGGTCCATCTATCTTGGCTCTCTCTGCTCTCCCTGCTTCCCACCCCCACTGCCTCCGCATGTGGGCTCAGAAGTCATCATCTAAAGAATTCCACTGCTCACCTCCTGCATAGCAGCACAGCCCCATGAGGCCACACACCATATGGAGGGGATAAAAGTACGAGGTCATGGCTTCTAGCAAGAGGCTTTTTCTTAAACTAACCCTGACTCCTGGAAAAGAGGAGAGCAGGAGAGTGTCGGGTGAGCTGCTGACGACAGCAGCTTCAGAGGTCTTGTGTAAAAAGGAAGGAAAAAGTTACCTTGGCTTTCAGGAGAAATTTCCCTGCTCCCATCTCCAGACCTACTCCTGGTGTCACATCTACTTCTTGAAGGTGTCTGGGTGGAACGCAGAGGATGTCAAACCGGAGGGTGAAGTCCTTCCCAGTGGTAGGGGCCTCCTCAGAGGCTGCCACACACGTGCTGAAGTGGAGGCCGAGCCCTGACCACAGGCCCCTCTCCGGGAATGTAACTGAGGTAAAGGGAAAGGGATGGAAAGGGGGCTAGGACTCAGGGGAAAATGGAAAAGTTGTCAGTAGGACTTCAAAATATATATTTGTATATAATTAATAAAGACGAGTGGATGGAGAAAGAGCGCCATTTCTAGAAAAATTAGGCTGTCAGGTGACAGTGTATAGAAGAAAGAATCAAAAGGAAAGTGTAAGTAAAGGACTGAGAAATCTCAGAATCCAGAAGCAGGCAAATGAGCTTACTCAGGCCTTCTACTAGAGGTGGCTTTTGAGCTGGATTTTTAAAAGATAAGGTATGGACAGGTTGAGGGCAGTCAGAGGAACTCATGCTAAATAGGAGGAACTGGTTTATGCTGAAACTTAGAAGCAAGAATGTGCAAGCAATATATAAGGAATTTGAAGCGAGTACATATTATATACACTGGGGACTACAGAGAAATTAGAATGCTGAGATCAGGACTTAAATAATGCGAGGTGACTGCATGTGCCTAGACTGTCAAGTGGTTCAGGGTCCCCCATAGAGACACACAGCATCTTGATCTATGTCAGTAAACACCAGGGCACCTACAGGAAAGCACAGATGAGTCCATTTGTTACCCATACAGGGACTGAAAGAGAGCCACCTTATAAAGCCCAACAAAATGTGAAGTATCATTAACTATAGCTCCCTATCATTTGAGATTCTGGGCTAAATAAGAGATATCAAATAACCCATCCAGAATTGTGATGCATTATTGTAGGCTTACAGGCCCAGCACCTGGCATAAATCAAGCCAAACTCTTAAGAAATTAGAATGCAAAAAAGGAATAATTTAAAATAGAAAATACATGCTTCTTTTCCCTTACTCCCAGCCTCACCACTGACAGATCTCCTTTATCCCCTTTGGCACGCTGGACTTTTGTGGCTGGCAGATGCACCGTCCCTGAGCCACAGCGAACAGGAGGAGGGCTACGGAAGAGCTTTAGGGATCGCTTTCCCGTTCGCTAACAAGCAGGAAGACGGTTCTTGTGCACTACAGGTGGCTAGAGCACAGGCCAAAGACAGAGACAAATTCCGACTTCCTGACTTTCAGTTAGGGCCCTGGCTTCTCACATCTGTCAAAGGTAAACCAGAGCTATTTATCGGGCTTCTGGCCCCTTCCTCACTGCACTTCCCGAACCCCCAGGACAAAGGCCGCAGGCAGCCCTGGTCTTCCACAGCACTTTCCTGTGCCCCTCTCAGGAACAGAGTGCTGGCATAGACTTGATACTGATGAATATTAAATAAGCCAAAGGTGAGTAACATCCCAAGCTTCACTTCACTTCCCTAGCACAGTCTAGTGCAGGAAGGGACGCAGCCACTTAGCAGCGACAGCATGTCTTGGTATCATCTTAGCTTTCTCCTCCTTTCCTGGGCAGTTTATAAAAGGTGATTTCTGAAACCCTGCACAATAGAAAAGCTCAAGGGCTTACGTTCAACTGTGACACGACCATGAATTCATTAAGAAGCATGTTTCAGGTTGCACTATAATTTCCCTATGTAACACAAACCCATGGAATCTGACATAAGCTGATTGCTCATGCTGGTTATTTTATTTACATTTCTGAATGGAAGGGATTTCAATACTCATAAAATATCTAACTGACTTATTATTTTTCATCTGTTCTCCCAGAGCAGCTATTATAAAATAGGCATAGAGACAGAAGTCTCAACTTGTATGACTGGTTAAGTAACCAGGAGAAAGTTATTTCTCAAAAGCAATTTTAGAAAAGTTTAACAAGAAGCTTGCAGCCAAATAAGAGATGATTACTCCAATGCCATCTGAAAGATAAAAGTTAAATAACTGTATTCGTTACTTTTGCCCACGTCCTATGGAAGTAGGTGGCAACTTCACAGGGACTCAGGGCCCAGAGCTTACTGCAGTCTTTCTCTAGACACCTAAGTGAGCAGATACAGGTTAGTATAAATGGGAACACAGGTGAATGGGTGAGAGTGGGGTTCTCCTTACAACCCAGACATATAAATGTGCTTCGTGACGTTTTGCCCATCCACAGGTAGAACTGGCCAGGATGCAGAACTGATCCTGATCAGCAAAATTCAACTTGGAGGAGAGAGAAAAGGAGCCTTATTTTAATGCCTTTAATCCAATCTCCTTTTATTATTTTTAAAATTAACATGGCCTGACTAGGCGGTGACACAGTGGATAGAGCATCGGACTAGGACATGGAGGACCCAGGTTCAAAACCCTGAGGTTGCTGGCTTGAACATGGGCTCATCTGGCTTGAGCACGGGCTCACCAGCTTGAGCCCAAAGGTCACTGGCTTGAAGCCTAAGGTCACTGGCTTGAGCCCAAGGTCGCTGGCTTGAGCATGGGGTCACTCGCTCTGCTGTAGCCCCCAGTCAAGGCACATATGAGAAAGCAGTCAATGAAAACTAAGATACCGCAACAAGGAATTGATGCTTCTCATCTCTCTCCCTTCCTGTCTGTCTGTCCTTATCTGTCCCTATCTCTGACTCTCTCTCTGTCTCTGCTAAAAAATAAAAAAAAGAAGAAGAAGAACATGATTTGTGCCTATTTTCATAATTGGTGACTGCAGGGTGAAGCTTTGACATTGACAGTGGGCTCTGGGAAAACCTGAGTAGCTCCTTCCCACTCTCTCCACAGAGCCAAGTAACTTTAGTCCTAACTCTTGCTAGCCATTCTGCTTCACAATGACATCACACTGTCTCATTTTCTAAACCAGGATGGTCCTTAGCCCTTGTTTATCTGTCATTATTAAGAATGAAAATATAGCCTGACCAGTGGTAGAACAGTGGATAGAGCATTGACCTGGGACACTGAGGTTCCAGGTTTGAAACCCTGAGGTAGCTGGTATGAGTGCAGGGTCGCTGCCTTGAGTGCAGGGTCATAGACGTGATTCCAAGGTCGCTGGCTTGAGCCCAAGGTCACTGGCTTGAGCAAGGGGTCACTGGCTTGGCTGGAGCCCCCTAGTTAAGGCACATATGAGAAGCAACCAATGAATTACCAAAATGCCACAATTACGAGTTGATACTTT
The DNA here is from genome assembly GCF_036850995.1 of Saccopteryx leptura. Lineage (NCBI taxonomy): Eukaryota > Metazoa > Chordata > Mammalia > Chiroptera > Emballonuridae > Saccopteryx > Saccopteryx leptura. The sequence continues at coordinate 68,022,496 of NC_089513.1, read as the reverse complement.
TCATCTCTCTCCCTTCCTGTCTCTCTCTCTGTGTCTGTCTGTGTGTGTCTCTCTCTTGCTATATTAAAAAAAAAAAGAATGAAAAGATAAAAGAGAAAGCTGAAAATGTATGAGTATGGCAGCTACTATGTGAATCAGAGGTGAGACATTTCTTATTTAAATTTTGAATTGTGGAGTGCTTCATTTTTTGATAAATCCCAAACTTCAGATATATGTAATCAAAACCACTATTTACAAAAAACCATGAGTTTTATCAGTTAGGTGTAAAGCTAAAAGTCCTCCATGTCTCATATTTTAAAAAAATAATAAATAAAAATAAAGAGACCTCTTTCAATCTCCTCTTGTTTGACTGAAAGGAATTATAACCAAATAAATTCTTCTAAAAGGAAGTCTTTATGAGCCTAGATTGACTTTTTGGGTCACTAAATCTTATTTGAGGCACGTGAAAATAACTCACTAGTCACTTCCACTCAAATGAGTAAATATGCAAGGATGAACTAAACCATGGTGTGGCAGTAGCCTCTGTCTTATACTCTTGCCTCCCTCAAACCTCCTACCGCTAGACTATGAGTTGCTTGTAAATCAGGACTGCATTTTGCACTTCACAAAGGTGCCCAATAGTGATCTGTTCTTTGAATGAATAAATGAACAAACAAATTCATTAGTATTAACATCTAAATATAATAAATTCAAATGTCAAAAACTTACAGTATGTTACAGAATAATCATTACCATGTTCTAGAAAAATAGCTAACATATTTTTCAATGCTAAGGCTCTTTTAAAAACTAAAATTTGAAAACAAATTAAGATAAGCCCTATTGGCATCCTTCCATTCAATAAGCCCTGAAAGAAGAATCTTTTCAGGGTGTCCAGGACTGGACTGCATGTTCTAGTGCAGTTTTGTTTTTTTTAAAGGCGGTATTACAATAGCTAAAATACACCAAGAGTAAATTAATAAGAGAAGTCTACACAGTTAGGGCTTAGTTGAATTAGAGTCCCTGGGCTCCCAATAAGGGCTAAATCCCAAAGGGATCAGAGTCAAGTAAATAAAAACTCCAGCTGAATTTTATCAGAGGGCAAAGTTTCAACTCTGAGTACCCCAGCAACCCAGGATGAATTATGTATAAGATTAGTAAAGTGCCTTCATCCACACCCCAGCCAGAGAACATTCTTCTATCTCCCTGTGACTGAAGGGAAAAACAGCCATGGGTTTGCCTGCCAAGAATAGTTGCAGCTATACTCTAGATAGGAGTCTAACAACACTGAGGGATTAACATTTAATTGTAAAGCTGCTGCTACCTGGGAGTAAAAGCTTGAACTCTGGCTTCAGAAATAAATTGGGATTCCAGCATACTAAATAGATGAAAACAAGAGCTGGCGTGTTACTAACAAAGAGTGTGAGAACACGCTCTCCCCCTAAGTTCTTCCCCAAACACCCTCTTTCTCTGTATGTCATACTGGTAATATGCAAGAGTGCTCGGAGGGAATACAGCCCTTTGCTACGCTTTGAACAGTACATACACACTTCATTTCCAGAATGCTTGAAATTACAGGATGAGGTCAGAGAGTGGTTATGTGGTCTGAATTTCCCTGAATATCAGTTCTCTTAATTTTGGTGAGCATCATCTGAGGCCTAAATAATTTCTTTTCTTGAAGCTGACTATCAAGATGGACCTAAGACAATCTTCATGTTATTGCAGAACTAACAGAGATCATTTAATTTTTTTCCTTCAAATTCAGACAGAATACCATCGACACCCAATCTTTTACTGAGGCCTCATCAGCATTAAGGAACACACCCAAGTTTCCTACCTATTGGTAAAACCACTAGAAGTACATCTGCTACTGAAAATTCCTACTTTACCAAAAGAAAGTGCCCAAGTTATGATATTTTAGACAAGTTTATTCTGCTCATTTAGCCCCACATGGTCCTTCACAAATTAACCCTCTGGTTTTGAAAGAAGAATGATGTTGAAACATAATATATATTTTTTGCTTTATATTAAAACTATTTTTACCATTTCAGACAGTCTAATTCCCTCTGTACTGTTACAAATCAATGGCTACTATTTCTTTAGTTTTACTGTACATTTTAGACAGAGAGGCTGCAATTCTCTGTGTATGTGACACAAATGACCAAACAATGTTCCTTAAGTGGCTTACTAGCAAGAACAAGAAAAAAATGAGAGGGAACCACTTTCAAAGTCAGAAAAGCAAATATGCATTCTTTATTTTAAAGCCTCCGCGTTCATCAAACAGGCTTACACTGTGAAGAGCTCTAGAGGCAGCTTATTTGTCTACTTATGTCCCTGCCGCACAGCAAGCAGTTCGGCTCTGTAAGTGCCCCTTCTACTCTCTGACAACCCACATCAGCCTCTTCACTGAAAGCTCTGCTCCAAATCATCTCTGCCAGGAAGGCTTCTCTAGCAAAACTGTTTGGCTGTCACCACTCCACCACTGTGTGCCCCTCAGCATTACTGTATTTGGTATGAAATGTACTCTTTTGTACTTGTGTAGGCGTTAAGTTGTGAAGTGACATAGTATTGAAACCAAGCATAAATACTATGACTAAAGGACTGTCTATTGTGTGATTTCAAGCAAATCACTTAAATCTAATGACTCAGATTTACCCATAACATTGGAAGATCATAATGACTCTGGGAGGAATAAGTGAGGGTTTAAGTATAACCTCTCTAAAAAAAAAAAAGATAACTAACTGAAGTCCAAATTACTCTTGGGTTAGAATTATAATACATTAAGTAGTCATACTAATTTAGCTCTTTTGAGCATTAGAAATTTGATTGGCAGGGGAAGGAGCTAAATTCCACTCAAGAAAAAAGTTTAAACCCCTTTCTCAGGATTAAAATTTTCTTCTGTATCTTATTACTCTCTTCACTTAGAGGACTCTGCTGAGTCTCCAAAAAACAAAGATGTTTTCTCAAACAAAAATCAGTAGGCTTCCTAATGTGAATTCTAATACCACTAGTGTAACGGGTTTGGAGTGAGCGATTTACATCAATACCGGAGCACAGCTCTTCCCACAACTGCCAGGCAGGCCGCTCACCCCACGTGCTAATGATTATGCAATAATGTATTAGCAGCAGTTACTGACAGGATGGCCTAAACTTTGGCACTGAGACTTTTACTTTGAGGGGAAAGAATAATTAAATATACTGCCAGATACATTCAGGGAGAGTTTTGGTGAACTTCAGACTTGACAGACCCATGCTAACAGGAAAAGAGGGTGCTTTCCATGCTTTCCACAAACTTCAAAACTGAATCAGCCTGACCGGGCGGTGGCGCGCTGGATAGAGTGTCAGACGGGGACGCAGAGGACCCAGGTTCGAAACCCCGAGGTCACCAGCTTGAGCGCGGGCTCATTTGGTTTGAGTAAGGCTCACCAGCTTGGACCCAAGGTTGCTGGCTTGAGCAAGGGGTCACTTGCTCTGCTGTAGCTCCCTGGTCAAGGCACATATGAGAAAGCAATCAATGAACAACTAAGGTGCCACAATGAAGAATTAATGCTTCTCATCTCTCTCCTTTCCTGTCTATCTGTCCCTCTCTCTGTCTCTCTCTATATATATCTCTGTCACACACACACACACAAAAGAACATTAGCAATTTAACTTCACAAATTTCTCTCTCTCTGGTTCATTTTCAAGGAGAACAATGAGAAGGAAGCATGAGAAATGATGGAGCAAACAGAATGTCTTTTCTCTTGCTACACATGTCAGTTAAAAAAAAAATTGCCTGACCTGTGGTGGCGCAGCCGATAAAGTGTAGACCTAGAACGCTGAGGTCACCGGTTCGAAACTCCGGACTTGCCAGGTCAGGGCACACATGGGAGTTGATGCGGGGGATGGGGGGAGCAGGAAGCATCAACTCCCATGTGTGCCCTGACCTGGCAAGTCCGGAGTTTCGAACCGGTGACCTCAGCGTTCTAGGTCTACAATTTATCGGCTGCGCCACCACAGGTCAGGCAAGGGACAATGCTCCTAACCAACTGAGCTAATCGGCCAGGGTCTAATAAATAGAATCTTTTAAAAAATACCTTAAAAACCTAGCTTTCCCCTTTTGCTCCTCCTTTCTAGCATTAAAACAAAAATAAAAATAAAATAAAAAGTGAAACATGCCAGGCTGCCCAAACAAAGAGTTCAGTGACACTAACAATGGAATAAAAATGTAAACATTTTAAGTTTTGGCCTGTCACTGAATAGGCTCATTTTATTATCATGATAGTCTTTGGGAAATACCTCAGATATAATGCTGTAGAAATAGTATGGTTACATAACAATATTTTACAGGACTATAAACTTAGTAACAATTCAAAATATTTTAAAAACTGTCTCAGTTCTTATAAACTAAAGAAGCCTCATGGCTTTAGAAAATAATCAATTTTCAAACAAAGTAAAAAATCTTGTCAATTTAATTTCTGCATGTGGCTCTATGCATTTAATAAAGAAAAATACAACTATCGTAGGTTTTTCATAGTAATAAATGAAGTCAGACAAAGAATATAAAAAAACGTTTTACCTATGAATAGATTTCATGTCACTTTTTATAACAGAAAATTAAGAACTTTTAAAAATAAAATTTACTTTTCTCTGCTGTTTACAGCAATATATAGTTATCATGTTCTATCAATTCCGCTAGTTATGAGGACAATCTCTGCCCTGGAAAAATGATGAGAACAGTAGACAACCTCAAAAATTTTGATCACTATTCAGCAAAAGACATTTTGGCATTTATAACTGCTTATTATTTTTTAAAATGTAATTTGGGGATAAAAAAATGTTAATCATTTTTAGGCAGAGGCTGAAGAAAGCCCAGTGAGACACGATGTGGAGAGGCCTTGCGTTAGTGTAACATCTGACCTTCCATATCTTTGGAATCATGCAGCTTGGCCAATGCAGTCCTTAAAGAATCAATCAAGCAGATTGTTAGGCCCTAGCTACAGTGGAGCCAGCCAATTATGAGTTGCTCAGAAATTCATCACTGGCGTGTCCAACCACATTTTCCCACATAAAGATTAGTAGAAATATGTGGAAACAGGGCCCATTCCCACCCTAGCACAGCTACAACATGCATTCAGTGAAATAAATTTCAACAAAGTTTTGTCTTAGTGAAAAAAACAATTTATTTGGGAATCTTTTGGATCTCTGTCTTGACCCATAATACCTTTTTTGCCCACCTCACAAGGGCTTCCCTATTTAGTTAAAACCAAACCAGGGATTGTTATACTCAAACACACTTCTGAATTTGGAGCATGAAAGTCCCCCACCACAAGCCTGAATTCATCGGTAAGTTACTGAAATCCCCAAAGACCAACACTATCTTTCCACTGTGGTGACAAGGCCCCCCCACGGCTCGCTGAAAGGCAAGCTGTGCTTGCAGCAGAGAAAACAAAGGGGCCGAGGGGCTGAGGGCCGGTTCTCTACTGCGAGGACAGGGCTGCCCTTCAGCAGAGAAGCTCCCTTCCGATAAGCAGAATCAGATTCCAGTTCTCTGGGTTTGCTGGCTACCCTTACTTTGAACTCTCATATTTAACCCAGCAGGCTTCAAAGCAGGTGAGAAAATGACCTACCACTTAAAAGCAAATTTTCCTTTTTCAGGAATTCTGGCATTGGAGAATATCATCAGCTCTAATATCAGCACATTCCACACCTCCAGGGACTTATGCAATTTTTTTTCATTGCTCTATGTCTAATGTCAGGCTAAGTTTTATCTCAGCCAGGAAAAAATTCAGAAAAAAAAGTTCGACCTCCCCGAAAATGCAGCTTGTTCCACAGCCCTGTCCAGCACACAGGAGGGCAGGGGCGCAAGTCCCGGACCACTCCCGTCTGTGCCCTTCCGTTTACCAAAATGTCAGGGACACTGAGGATTATTAAAAATCGTTAATCCCTACTGCCTTGCTTTGCAAAAAAAGCAATTTTTGTTAACAAATACATTTTAAAAAACTCAAATTGAATTTACTCTCGCATGTGAGCCAATACAAAAAGATACTAGATGAGGAAGAGACAATGGTAACAACAGAAGAAGTTTAGGAAATTTACTTAACTTGCTTTGCCTAACTAAGTGGTGTGTTTCAAAGAAAATTATTCATTCTTTCCTACTTATTTGGCCATCAGATATCTGACTTTATTGAAAACTTACCAATAGGTTCTACTCTACAAGACAGCTTGCTATGCCTCGAATTTGAAGCATTCTCCAGCCTCCGTGGTCCACAGATACGTATGGTACTAGAAGTATAGTACTAACAATGCTGTTTAAATGTTTATACCACCACTTACACAATCTCCATGGGAAGTGCATTTTGAGTTTACTATTAGGACACAGCTCTTCTCAACAGGAAAGGCGGTAGGGTTTCCCGCTGTATCTGCACTTGGAGATGATGATGACAATGACAGTGGCCACAACAGCTAACACTCACCTAGTTTTTACCATGGGCAGACACAGTTCTAAACACTTGACATATTTTAAGCTCATTTAACCCCCCACCCCACACACATACATACATACACACAAACACACACACACGAAACTGAGCGGTAGAACTATTCTCATTTCACAATGAAGCGGAGCAAGGGTTAAGTAATGTACCTCATAATGCACAGCCAGCAAGTGTCAGGGCTGGAATTCAAACAAAAGCAATCTGGCTCCAGAGCCTATGCTCATAACCACTCAGCAATGACGCCCCTTCTCTACCTTGATAAGGTGGCACTATCCAGGTGTTCTAAATTTCTCTTGGGGGGGGGGCTTCTCGTTTTAATGGGCATGTACAGCATCAACTGTAGATTTTGTTAAAATGCAGATTCAAGAGGTCTGGACGCAGATTCTGAGGTTCTGCAATTCTAACAAGCTCTTGGGTCACCGATGGGGATGCTTCCAGTGCAGAAAACACACTTTACCAAATAGTGAAGATGTAGGATGTGAGCCTCTCGTTCCCTTCCTGGCTGGCTGGCTGTTGAGTCATTTATACATTATGTCTATAAGCTGGAGACTGCCCATACCACAATCATTTTCCATTAATTCTTAAATGGAACCTTCTCTTGGAACTGCTGCATACCAAATATTGGTTTGCAGATAATTTTAGTAAATACTTAGCTTTTAGAAACTTAAAATGTACATGTGAAGGCCACAGGGATTGGCTGGAAAAGTTTGCTGACAGGCACATTTTAACACTACATAATACCAACTACACAAATACCAAAAGATGTAAATAAATGCCTGTTCATTGTTCATCAACTAGAATTACAGTGAATTAATAACTTTTGCTCTAAAAAAGAAGCTTCCGGCCCTGGCTGGGTGGCTCAGTAGACAAGCATCATTCCAGCATGCTGAGGTTGAGGGTGCGATCCCAGTCAGGGCACGTATGAGAAGCAACCAATGAACGTACAACTAAACAGAACGAAGTGGAAAGAGTTGATGCTTCTTTCTCCCTCTCTCTCTCTTTCCCTTCCCCTTTCTCTTCTATTTCTCTCTCTCTCTCCCCCCTCCCTCCTCTCAAGTCATTGGAAAAAATTTTTTAAATAATTATTTATTGTCAGACTCTGCTAGAGGAGTGCTAAGGAGCTTGTGTTATGTAATCCTTTTTATTGATTGATTGATTTTAGAGAGAGACAGGAACATCGAGCTGTTCCTGTGTGTGCCCTGACCAGGAATCAAACTGGCAACCTCTGTGTATTGGGACAATGCTCTAACAAATGGAGCTATCGGCTAGGACTATGATATGTAATCTTAAAGCTCTGCTGGTGCATCAGTGATCTCTTAGGTAAAGGGACACTTATATACTACTAATATCAATGGGCAGAGCAGACAATGAGTCCACACCACATTAATTTTAGCCCACAGCCCATGGAAGCACATGCTAACAACTGCCACACCTCCACCCCAGATTCCAGGTCTCCCTCCTCATGCTGTTTCCCCTCTTTCCCACCGCCCAGGAGAAACCCAGTGTTCCTCCCACTGCTCGCCTATGATCTCAAATACAAAGCTGCATAATTTTCTCCAGTTGTTAAATGGATGGGATTGCCTTTCTAGTCCATTTTTTTTCACGCTAGATTACAGTAAGGTCACTTCGGTTTGAGATGCACTCACTCCCAATCAGCACCACTGCAGACAACAGTTACGGTAGGATCACCAAGCTTCCTTTTCACACTGAAAGAAGACAGTCAGTTTCCAGCCCAAATATCTATAATCCCCGGACAACAGGGGAAAGCCATTCTTCCTGAAGCTTGACCCAAGATCAAGTGTGGTCTCAGACTCCTAGGCCTGCAGCCAGTGGCAACTTAACACATTATACAGTTGACCTTCAGGGAAAAAGGGAAACCAGTGCTTTTACTGCTGGTGCCAGAAGAAAACCAACTAATCTTTAAGGCACAAAACAAACTATTCTTAAGGCAAGAAAAGAAATTGTGAGGAAACAGGGAGTTAGAATGGAGGTATTTAGAGAAAAATAGAGAAATCATATTACCAAGCAAGGGTTAGTGTTTCTATGGTTCTCAGTGCTCTTCTATTTGGGAATATAATGAATCATCATTTTCTTTTTGGGTCTGAACTCTTACTACCTGGTAAAAATGCAAAGATGTACAAGAAAGACACATTTTTTAAAAGGCTTAGAGATGTAAAGGGACTTATCTCTGGTAACTTTACTTTGAGCTAATGTTATTACTTTAAAAGTTTATGTAAAAGAATAAATAAATAATCATGGGATACCGTCTCTAATAGCAGTCTCCAAGGACTTCCTGGGCATGGGTCAGGAAGTGGGGAAGTAGTTCAAAACTAAAGGGCAAAAATGAAAACAGAGGTCTGTCCATGGTTCTACATTCAAGATGGGGGAGGATCAGTGAGCACACACAGCTACGGGACAGAGAGACCTCTGGGTCAGAATGCACATTCTGCACCTGGGCACATGTCCTAGCTGTCCCATCTTACCTACTTATTCTCCATCTCAATCGTACGCCTCAGTTTAAAGTTCAGCAAATACTTAGGACTAATGATTTCATTTAAATGAAAGAAGCAAAGGGCATGTTTATAAAATAGGGATTTTTTTTTAATGCCAAAAAAAAAAAAAAAAAAGAATTTAAAAGAACTGGAGTATTCTTTAGCCAATAACAAGCGCTATGTTTACCAATAAAAGTGATCAACAAAGACCAACTTTATAAAGTTATGCCATTGTATTCTTTAAACTTTTAACCAAACAAAATAAAAAATATATAGCTCAAATCACCAAAAACTTATGTTTGACATATTTATGGCAGCAACTTTACAAATCAGTTCCTGCAATCCACTGTAACAAGTATCACCCACTGCTCAGCTGGTTCAGCACAAACACATCAGAGATGGTCCCTTGCATTTTACAAATATTCTACACAAGTCCTTGAGATCATACTTACAGCTTTAGCAAAAACACCCATGATTTCAGGGAACTGGTGTGTGAGAAGAGCTATCATGGCTGTAGAAGAACACAGTCCTGCTGTGAAATGGATGAAAAAAGGAAGCTCCTTCTTTGGGTAAACAGAAACATGATGAAAGGCTACAAGGGAGAAAAGGTAGAGTGGATTTTATTTCAGAATACAGTGTAAGCCAGTTTTAATATTTTCAAACAAAATCTCTTTTTAAAAACTAAAACGGAAATTAATTAAAAAACAAAAACAAGAAGTCTCTGGCCAGGCAAGGTCGAAGAAAGCTATTCATTATTTAGTCCAGTATCTATAGCACCTCTTCAGAGCCAGATGACTGCTGCAGACTGGGAACAGGATGGCATCATGGGAAAGAACATTAATTGTAAAGTCATGCTGAGGTGGTTTTGAAAAAGAGCTTTGTCACTTATTGGCTGTGTGATCTTGAATAAGTTGGTAGACCTTCTATTAGTTGCCATGGAGTTGTTATGATGAACATTGTAAGCCCTTAATAAATGTGAGTTATTATAATTCTTGCTCTTTGGGAGCTCAGAGACAAGTATAGAGATCAAGAGACAGACATGTGGTTGGAGATTTCACAAAACCGCCAGCCACTAATTTTACCTAGTTATCCTATATGTGGCATTTCATCAAGTTTAAAAATCGAACTAGAATACTAAAGACCCAGTATTCTGAACATAAGTGAAGTCCCTTGTCTTGTTTTACTACACTCAAATATTTGCTCTGATATTCTTTTTCTAATAATTGAAAATTTCATTACCAATAGTATTCAAGTACTTATATTTTATTTGAAATTTGAAAATACTTGAACAACAATGCTGAGATGAGCCTATGACAATGCTTGGCAAACAGTAGGTGCTCAATAAATGTCTGTTGAACTGAAAGCTATTCTGGGACTTCATTAGTCCAGGAAGTTGACTGCTCAGATCTGGACACAAACCCAGGAATTCCTGATGTAATATCCTGCATAAATAAGGGATGACTAATTCAGTGCTGAATCAAGGTCAGCTATAAATTTCAGTTTTTTAAACATAATGATTCACAGAGAATATTACACCTAAGTTTCCTTCAGTAGACATGATATTTTTATGTCTTATGCTAATTTTTATGTCTTATACTATATTCAGAAAGTATATACTCAAAACCAAACTCATTAAAAATCCAAAAAATTTCCAAGGCCTTGAGTCATGTTTAAAGTGAAAGCACAACAAATGTGATTTTTTTTTAGGTTAGAAACATGAGAAGCTGTGGACCACATTGTGCTTTCAGCACCCCAAAATCAGCATTCCCCTTTGCCCCATCCCTCAACCATGAGAGACCAACTTCTTCCAGCAAACCAAGAGAAACAAACCATGATGTTTTCAAAGGCAGGGAACAAATACTTATGTATACCAGTGGTTACTGTAATTGCTATCATGTGAAATACAGCAAAATTAATAACAGTATTTTATGGTTTACAGAGTGCCTTTTAATTTATATTACTTTAAAAAAATTTTAATAATCTTAAGAGATAGATGGTATTATGCTCACTTTATAAGGTAGAAAACTGTATAGCATTAGTAAAATAATTTCCTAAAATACGAGACTTTTATACTGTAGCAGAGACCTAATTATTTATTTTTGGATTGCTTTCTGTAGATTCATTTGTCAGTCAATGTTTAGCTAATACATCAATATAATGGATGACTAGTACAGAAACACTCCCTTGGAAGTAAAGTTCAAATTTCATCACTGGCTTGTAGAGAAAAATTTATCAGGAGGCATAAAAGACAACTAAATAGCTATGTGAACTAAGGGAATAGTTCAAGTCTGAACTTATGAGGTTCATAAGCAAATTCCAGAATGCTGTAAGTCATATCAAGGTTGAAGGAGAATTGAAAACAAAAAATATTAAGTACTCCTGAGTATTAGAACTCCACATTATTAAAAATGTGTTCATTCTACCACAGTCAGAGACAGAAAAAATACTCTCAGAACACATAATATCATCAAACAAGCCCCTCCAGCATCGTCCTTCTCTTCAATCTCCTGGAATTTGCAAATGAGTAGCGCCCTAGAAATAATCAAGGCCTGCCTGATCTGTGGTGGAGTGGTGGACAGAGTTCTGACCTGGAATGCTGAGGTCATGAGTTCAAAACCCCAGGCCTGCCCTGTTAATAGGGCACATACAAGAAGCAACTACTATGAATTGATGCTTCCTGCTCATATTCCACTTTTCTCTCTCTCTCTCTTCTCTGTCTAAAATCGATAAATAAAAACTTTTTTAAAAAAAGAAAGAAATTATCAAAGCTCATCAAGAAGCACACTGTTCTTACAGCCTACAGCTCTGACAAGACATGATAATAACCCTGGCTTTATTCATATTACTATATAAAGTTGGCCTTACATCAAGAAACCTTTGTAATGATTTGGGGGGTATTATTTTAGGCTAAATGTCTTAGCCTGATATAATACATTCTTGAATACTGATGTTCCTTAATTAAAGATTTGTTCCTTTGCCTTAAATATCCTTGTTTCTGTTAAAATGGAAAGACAATATAAAAAACTACTACTACCACCATCCTAGGAAAGAAAATAAAATTTCTCACCAATGACCTTCTAATTGCCAAGTCAATGAGTTCTTCTCAGTAATTATGTACCTTACTTAATACCTCAGCTACTCCTCCTCATTTGGAAATGTTTTTAGGATTCTAGGATATCTAGTTCTGGTTCTTGTCCTGTCTCTCTGACCACTCCTTCACTGAATCTTCCAGACTACTTATCAGTCCATTCCTCACACATTTTTGTGCCCCATGGTTCCACCCTTAGTTTACTTCTCACCCTAGAGTTCTCCTTAGTAATCTCATTCTTGCCTAGAAAAGTAGGGTATGTAAATATTTCGTTTTTAATTACCATGCATATGTGTACATATGGGTGAGATGTAACACATGCAATATACTCAGACCCTGAACTTATGATTCCCCCACTCCTATTCCCAAACCTGCTCCTCCTGCTGGGTGATGGATTTGCCATTCTTCAAGTCACCCAAGTCGGATTTAGAAATCATCCTGACTTTGGAGAGCTAGGCACTCCCCATTCCAGCTTCCTTATAGTCTATTCCATACATTTAGCACTTAATACATTGTTCATCAGTCTTTCTATTCACCTGTGAGCAGCGTAGGAGTTCAGAGTACAATAAGGAAGAAAAGATACTAATAGATAACATTTCTATTGAGTACTTACAATGTACCTGACATGTTTATAAGAATAAATTAATAAACATGACTAATTCAAATAATATCTCTTGAAAATTAGTTTTTATGGTGAATGTCATAGAGATACACAGAGGGACAATAAAGGGAACCCTGGCCTTCAATTTTAAAATCTAGAAGGGGGAGATTAAGAAGTACACAAGGTACTTGGATAGTTCAAAGAAGAGATAACATCTCAGAAGATGGAAGAAAATAAGAGATTCTGGGTGAAAAATATCAGCATACTCAACTTCTACAGTCTTGCCTAAATTTTCATCTATCTGTTTGAACTTGCCAGCTCATTAAATTTGATGCTTGTAAAATTGCAACTTTCCTTCCTAGACTTCAATTCTAATGGCCCAAGAATTGTAAAAACTGTGGCATGGGTTACTATCATATAAGGAAACATGGTACTAGTGTTTATAACCTCCAGATTTATTGGTTAAATCATAAAAAAGAGAGTTAAACAGCCCTGGCCAGGTAGCTAAGTTGGTTAGAGAGTCAGTCCAACACGCAAAGGTTGCAGGTATGATCCCTGGTCAGGGCACATATGAGAATCAACCTGTGAATGCACAAATAAGTGCTACGCAAATTCATGTCTCTCTCTCTCTAAAAGTCAATAAATAAATTTTTATTTTTTTCTGACAGAGAAAGAGATAGAGAGAGGGACAGATAGAGACAGACAGGAAGGGAGAGAGATGAGAAGCATCAATTCTTCCTTGCAGCTCCATAGTTGTTCATTGATTGCTTTCTCATATGTGCCTTGACCGGGGGGGGGGGGGGGGGGGGGGGGGCTTCAGCAGAGCAAGTGACTCCGTGCTCAAGCCAGTGACCTTGGGCTGAAGCCAGCAACCTTTGGGCTTCAAGCCAGCGACCTCTGAGCTCAAGTCAGTGACCATGGGGTCATGTCTATGATCCCACGCTCAAGCTGGCAACCCCACACTAGTAAGCTGGTGAGTTCACGCTCAAGCCAGATGAGCTGGTGTTCAAGCCAGTGATCTTGGAGTCTCAAACCTGGGTCCTCTGCATCCCAGTCTAATGCTCTATGCACTGTGCCACCGTCTGCTCAGGCCAATAAATGATTTAAAAAAAAAACAAACCCGAAAGTTAAATAGAAATTTACCAGCTCAGAGGGAAAAACTGGGTGGATGGTAGGGAACAGAAACAAAAGATATAGACTATTCATTTGAGAATTTTCTTCTTGTTCCTGAAAGCAGGAGCAAGGATGAAGCACTCTCAGCCATCATAACTCTACATATTGCTTGTTCTCCTCCTGACTTTTCAACTGCTTTTTTTTTTAATTGGCAAGTGTAGTCCATCCAACTTCGTTCTTTGTAAAGACTATTTTGCCTATTCTGGGTCCTTAACCTTACTCTCTAAGTGCTGGGATCAGCTTGTCAATTTCTGCTGGGATTTTGCTAGGAGTTGTATTGAGCCTACAGATCAATTTGGAGAGAAATGTCATATAAATCAGTGGTCCTCAACCTTTTTTGGGCCACGGACCAGTTTAATGTCAGAAAATATTTTCACGGACCGGCCTTTAGGGTGGGATGGATAAATGTATCACGTGACCAAGACAAGCATCAAGAGTGAGTCTTAGACAGATGTAACAGAAGGAATCTGGTCATTTTTTAAAAATAAAACATTGTTCAGACTTAAATATAAATAAAAGGGAAATAATATAAGTTATTCATTCTTCTGCGGACTGGTACCAAATGGCCCACGGACCAGTACCGGTCCACGACCTGGGGGTTGGGGACCACTGATATAAATAACGTTGAGTCTATTGCTCCATAGACATGGAATATCCCTACAGTTATTCAGATTTTCTTTAATTTTTCTCAGCAACATTTGGTAGTTTTTAGGGTACAAGTCTTGCCTTCTTTTGTTAAATTTATTCCTAAGTTGTTTGTTCTTTTTGATGCTACTATAATTGGAATTGTATTTGAAATTTCATTTTTGGGTTGTTCTTTGCTAGTATTATATATAAATATACAATTGAGTTTTGTGTGTTAATATTGCATTGGGCAACCTTGCTGAACTTGTTTATTAGTTCTAATAGTATTTTAATGAATTTCTTAGAACTTCCTACATAGAAAACCATGTCAACTGTGAATAAAGACAGTTTTACTTCTTCCTTTCCAATATGAATGCCTGTTATTTTTCTTGCTTGACAGCACTGACTAGACCCATCAGTACCACACTGAGAGGAAGTGGTGAGAGCAGACATCCTTGCCTTATTCCTGATCATACGGAGAAAGCATTCAGTCCTTCACTATTAAGTATGGTGTTAGCTGTGGGCTTTTCACAGATGCTTTTTATGGGACTCAGAAAGTTCCTTTTTATTCCTAGTTTCTTCAGAACTTTTATCATGAGTGGGTGTTAGATTCGTGTCAAATACTTTTTTTTGCATCTATTGTCCTTTATTCTATAAATATGGTGCATTACATTTTCAGATATTAAACCAACCTTACAATTGTGAGGAAAAGCCCTCTTGGTCATGAAGTACAATCCTTTTTATATGTTGCTGGATTGTTTGCTAAAATTTGGTTGACAATACTTATGCCTATATTCATTGGGGAAAATGTTCTGTAGTTTTCTTTCCTTTGTAATGATTTCGTCTGAATTTGGTATCAGGGTAATATTGGTATCATAGAATGAGATGAAGAGTGTTTACTCCTTTATTTTCTAAAAAGTTTGTAAAGTATCAGTATTATTTCCTTCTTCAATATTTGTAAGCTGCCGGCTCTTTTTAGTATCTTTAATCCTTGTGTCCTTCATTGCATTTAGCACATGTTTGGAAATGAATTGTGTTATGCAGGTATATCCAAGAAATGGCTAAAATAGTATTTAAGCAGTATCTTGAATTTCAACCAAAGGTACTTTGAAAACGGAAGAATATTTTGAAAAACAATCACACAACTACTGTTAAGTTTAGGAAAACTAGAATATTTACTTACTAGGTAATAGTTCTCTATCAGCAGTCTCTGTGCAGCTGGGATAAGGGTAAAATAGATGGCCTTTCTCTAATGGATATGGAATCATTCTAAAAGCTGAGAAAAAAAACACATATGTTGATGTTCAAATCAGACTCGTTTTCATCTTATACTACATATCAAAGCTATTTTAAGACTTTTTATAAAATTTTCACATAACATTTTCTTTTTTTTCTGGAGACACATTTTTGATGAAAGAAACAGGGTAAGCAAAGGAATAACTTAAAGGAAGAACAAGGCTTATTTAGAGAATAGTGACTGGTTAGGCTGGAATAAAACTACCAGGGGCACTGCATATGACTGGCTGAGTCCTTCTTGTCTCAGTCTCCTCGTTACAAACACAATAGACTCTCTAGGCATAATTCCACTTCTATAGTAATCTTCACAAAATTGCAACATGTATAACTGTTGTGGCCATACTGTTGGCAACTAGAGTTCTCAATGGCTCCTAACTTCACATATGAGATGTCACCAAAGTTTCCTATGAGCCGAGCTTAATTTAGATTGGAGTCACTAAAGTATAAATATATAACTCTTTGGCCAGGCCTGTCCCAGTATCTGTTTGTGTGTGGGGGGAAATGTATTAGAGTGCAGCCATGCTTGTTCATTTATATATCATGCAAGGTTACTTTCATGCTACAAGAGTTGGGTAGTTGTGACAAAGACTATGGCCTGCAAAGACGAAATATTTACCATCTGGCTTTATACAGAAAAAGTTTACCCCATCCCTGATCTAGACTGTCACCAACTCTTGTAGACTGCTTAAAGAAGGAATTCTTATTGATCTACTCAACTAGCTAAGTATCTATCAAAACTGTGATAGGCCCTGGCCAATTGGCTCAGCCAATAGGGTGTGGGCCCAGCGTGTGGAAGTCCCAGGTTCTATTACCAGCCAGGGCACACAGGAAAAGCACTCATCTGCTTCTCCACCCTTCCCCTCTCCTTCCTCTCTGCCTTCTTCTCTACCTTTCTATCTCTCTCTTCCCCTCCTGCAGCCAAGGCTCCATTGGAGCAAAGTTGGCCGGGTGGTGAGGACGCATCCATGGCCTCCACCTCAGGCGCTAGAATGGCTCCGGCTGCAACAAAGCAACGCCTCAGATGGGTGCAGCATCGCCCCCTAGTGGGCATGCCGGGTGGATCCTGGTCAGGCACATACGGGAGTCTGTCTGTCTCCCTGCTTCTAACTTCGGAAAAATACAAAACAAACAAAACAAAAAATAACTGTGATAAAGATTTTGCTTCTCCTCTAGTGCTTGACTCTATAAATTTTTATTAAAACATGGATTTTGTTTTGGCACAATAAAAAGTAGTGATTTGTCCAAAGTCCCAGAGCAAATCAGTGATAACACTAGGAAATTATGCATTAGGATGACTATTCATTATATACAGTATAAGGCATATACTGATTGAAAACCTCCTATATGCCAAGCAGAATGTTAGGCATTGAAGACACATACAAGGTGAATGAGATAAAATACCTGGCTTTGAGGAGCTTATAGACTACTCGGAGAAAGAGGAAAATAAAGTCTAATAACCCAAAGACATTCAGCTCCTCAGTTTCAGTTGTCTCAGTTTCACCAATCTGCATATTGTCAGTGTCAAGCACAGTGTCTGACCCTTAGAAAATGGTTAAGGCAAAGGTACTTAAATTTTCTTGTTTCAAGAACACATGGTGTCTGTCCTCCTTGTCTCTGGAATTTCTCTGATGCCCGTAGGCAAAAAGAATATCTAACAATTCCACTTAATAGGTAGTGGGTTCAAACATTGTTGAAAGTTTGCGTTCTAACAATTTATCAGTGATCTGAAAATAATGCACATACATGAAAAGAAAAAAATATTATTTCATTTCTAATAACCCTCATTTCTTACTAATGGGATGTATGAGTCTGTCGAGCACTCCACAACTTCTCAAACCTTGGAATGAGACTGGATAGAACTAGCCTCATTTCCTGTTCTACACTGATTTTTGTGTGGTACTTTTTCTAATCACAGCAACTAACAAAACCGCAGATATGCAAAGCTATGACACAGAAAGAAATAGAGACTGGAGAGCCATCCAATTATGGAACCATGAGCTATCTAGAATAATAGTTTAATTGTTTCTGACATAAATGATACTGCTGTATTTCCACTGAAAATTTAAAATATCCTGTGCCACTCTTGTGAATTTGCTGCAATGCCTCCAACATGCCTTAGTGCAAACTTTGGGAACTTGAGGGGGCTAACCAATTTTAGTGAATGAGCACTGAATTTATTGTTGAATTTTTGTTGATAGCAGAGGTGTATTTTCAATAAGAATTATTATAAGAATCAACTAATAAAATAATTTTAATTAAACTTAATTTTTTTAGTGATTTTAAGAAGTTACAAATAAGAGATATGGTAGTGAGTTGAAAAACAGACCAGTTCTGCAAAGAAGATACATAAATGGCCAATAGGTAAATTAAGAGATGTCCAATGTCACTAATATTAGGAACACACAAATAAAAATCACCATTAGATATCACTTCACACCCATTGGAATGGCTATTATATTAAAAAAACCTGAAAATAACAAATTTGATGAGGACATAGAGTTAACACTTATGCATTGCTAGTGGAATAGAAAAGGTGCAACTGCTATAGAAAACAGCATGGTGGGTGCTCGAAAAATTAAACATAGGGATTACATGATCCAGAAAGTCCTCTTTGAGTCCACACCCAAAATAATTGAAAACACAAGCCTGAACACATATGTGTACACCCATGTTCAAAGCTGGATTATTCACAATATCAAAAGGTGGAAGCAACTTAAATGCATAAATAAAATGTTGTATATACAAATATAATGGGGCAACCTTAAAAAGGAATGAAATTCTGACACATGCTATATAGCATTATGCTAAGTAAAATAAGCCCAATATAAAAGGACAAATATTGAATGATTCTACTATATGAGATACCTAAAGTAGTCAAACTCAGAGAGACAGAAAGGGGAGTTATTGCCAGGGTTTAAGGAGAAGGGAAGAATGGGGAGTTATTGTTTAATGTTTATAGAATTTCAGTTTGGGATCATGAAACTTCATGTATGTATCTTCATGTATGCCATTTATGTATCTTCTTTGGGGATGAATGATGGTGATAGCTGTGCAACAATGTGACTGTACATAATGCCACTGAATTGTCTATTTTAATACAACTAAACCCGTCAATTTTATGTGAGATGTATCACATTAAAAAATTTTAAGAATAAAGTTGATATTAGTTAATGAAAATAGTTTCATGTTATACACATATGAAAATAAAACAGTCCAATTTTATAAATATTAGAATAGCTCAATCACATTAAATGGCTTATAAACCAAAGAATATGAGTTATTATTTCCTTTTCTTACAAGTATGTCATTTAAACGAACATATGACAAAATGCCATCAGTTTGTCATTCTGCTTTTCCTAAATGTGGCATCAATATAAGTCCATTAAACATCTCTTCTATCAATAAATCAAATCTAACACCTCTGAGTTCACACGGAAACCAATCTGAGCAAGAAATGCTTACGGACACTCAGACAATCTAATTTAACAAGACTGCCTGTGAATGCAACGCTTGCGCAGAGCTGAGGGCTGGGCTTGGACAGTACTTACTGCCTTCCCACGTACACTGCAGCAGACTGAGGGCGCCTTCAATGCGCTTCCAGTGCTGGAGATGAAAGAAAGCGTAGGCGATTGCTTCACTGTCACCCCGCTTCAGAATGTGCTCTGGAGGTAAAATGAGACTTTTCATCTCCAGTAAATACTAGAAAAATAACACACACACACACACACACATAGACACACCACAGAAAAAAAAGAAATTTAAATTATGTTAAATTTAAACCTTTATAAAAATGTAAATTCAATTTTTAAAGTCAATTTTATTTTTTAAAAAAACAGACAAACATTAAGCTAGTTGAAATCATTAAGGTCCTATTGATAAATGTGCATAAAATACTTTATATGCAAATTTCAAGGACTGGAATAGTTCCTGTAGGTAAAAACTATGGTGATAATGGCTTATATATGACATTGCTAAATGCAAAATGGAAACTGAAGCTAAGGAAATATGGGAGAGCAAATATTTATTTTTCTAAAAACTAATTAAGTGTAAAAATTATACTGTTTTGAAACAACACTGTGGCAACATTCAATTATTTTTTCTCATTTCCATTGTCCAGGTGAAGAAGTTCAATTACATTAATATTTACTGAGAGCAAAGTACTTGCCTGTTAGGCAATACCAAAAAACACTATTTTTTTTTGGAGCATCCTAATGAAATGAGAAAGATAGATTTCTTATGTTAATAATTATATGCCCTGACTGGATAGCTCGGTTGGTTAACATCAGTGCTGAAGCACAGAGGTTGTCGGTTTGATCCCTGGTCAGGGCACATACAGGAACAGATCAATGTTCCTGTCTCTCTCTCTCTCTCTCTCTCTCTCTCTCTCTCTCCTCTCTAAAATCAATAAAGTAAACTTTAAAAAAAATTATAACCAGACTATGCTAAGTGTTTTATTAGAGAATAAACAATGTACCGTATTTTTTGCTCCATAAGACACACTTTTTTTCCCCCAAAGAGTGGAGGGGAAAATGCCCAAGTGTCTTATGGAGCAAAAAATACAGTATTTTATTAAACATTTTAACATACCATTTGGTTCAGAATATTTTTTTTCTTATTTTCCTCCTTACAACCTAGGTGTGTCTTATGGTCAGGTGCGTCTTATGGAGTGATAAATACGGTATATAGGAATATGAACAGGAAGTACTAATTTTTTTAAATTTAGCTTTTTTTATAAAAGCTTTATTGAGATATAATTTACATACTTTACAATTCACCCATTTAAAATACACAATTCAGTGGTTTTCAGTACACTCACAGATACGTGCAACCATCACCAGTCACTTTAAAACATTTCCATCACCTCAAAAGGGAACCCTTGTATTCTTTAGTTATCACTCTCTACTCCACCATCCCCCTAAACCCTGAGCAATCAATAAGCTACTTTTTGTCCCCATAGATTTGCCTATTCTGGATATTTCATACAAACAGAATCATGCAATATACGGCCTTTTGGAGTTTTGGGGGGGGGTTGGTTTTTTTATTTTAGCGTGAGAGAGAGGGACAGGTAGGAAGAGATTAGAAGCATCAACTCGCAGTTGTAGCACTTAGTTGTTCATTTCTTGCTTCTCAAACGTGCTTAGACTGAGGTGGGATTTTGGGGGGGTTCCAGCCAACCTAGTGACCCCTTGCTCAAGCCAGGGACCTTTAGGCTCAAGCCACCAACTACAGGTCATGTCTATGATCCCATGCTCAAGTCAGCGACCCCATGCTCAAGCTGGTGAGCCCGCTCACAAACTGGATGAGACCACCCTTTGGTGACCTTAGTGTTTAGAACCTGGGTTCTCAGCTTCCCAGGTCGATGCTCTATCCACTGCGCCACCACCTGGTCAGGCTGGAATTAGTTTCTTTCACTTAACAAAATGTTCTCAAGGTATATCCATGTTGCAGCAAGAATCAGTACCTCGTTCCTTTTTGTGACTAGATAATATGTCATTGTATGAATATAATAAATTAGTTTATCCATTCACCATTTGATGGATATTTGTTAGTTTTCACCTTTGGGCTATTTGAATAATACTTCAAAAAACATCATGTACCAGTTTTTACATAAACATCTGTTTTCATTCTTCTTTGGTATATACCTAGGATTGGAATTGCTGGGTCATATGGTAATTCTGTTTGTAAGGTATTAATTCTGCTTAAGGGGCTGAAAATAAACCTCTTGATGGAATTTAGGATTTGAGCTGATATATAAAGATGGATGGAATGTGGATGAGCAGATTGGGGGTTGGGTGGAGAAAAGAATAGGAGGACAGATTCAAAGTACAGGGCCAACTTGAGGCACTGAGCCAAGAGAACAAGATGCATTTAAGGGATTAGTGAGTGTGCTTATTAAAGAAGCTATAGCCTATCAATTCTTATTCACAGATGAAATTAAATTCTATCTGAAATTCTTGAAGAAAATACTTGCCTTAATATTATAATCCATAACAAAAGCAGCATAATTAGTTATTACACTAATCAAATGTACTAATTACATGAAGATGCAAAATTAATCACTTGTACATCATCTGTACTATTAAAGTAGTCAACTTAAAAAAATCTTTTAAAAATTTTAGTTAGCCAAATACTTCCTGCAAACACTAAAATAGGTTTGAAATATCTCTTTTCATTCTAAATAATTTGATATCAATTTGTCACAAGGTCCAAACCACATAACTTTTTATAAAATATAAAAAGAGAAACATTCTGGAGGTGTCTCAAAAGATATAGTCTCACATTTCAAATTTTAAGTTCCTCATATTGTTATACAAACTAATGAGATAACATAAATAGTGGAATTTGCGAAAAATACTTTGTAAAACTGCTACAATCAGGATGAATCTTAAAAACAAAATTAAGTGTAATGGTTTCAAAATTTAAGCCTTAGGTTATTAATATATATGTATATATTGGATTAACATTTCTAAAATTTTTCTTATGAAAAGTGTATTTCCAACACTTACTGAGCTTAATGCCTACCTTTAATGACTCTTACTCCTATACCTCAATAAAGTTGAAATAAAAAAGAAAAGAAAATTTACTGTTAGTCTTGATGTATCTGGCTCTCTCCTCAAAGTGTAAGAATGCAACCTGCTCATCGATTTATTTTAGCAGATGTCACAAGCTATGAGATTATTTACTAATCCAGTTTGGGGACTTAACATTTCCCATTCAGTTTCTTAAAGGAATGCAGCAGAGGTTGTGTCTTGGTCAAGCAAAGCCCATTTGCTGCCTGGTTGGGTTTTCCCCCCTTAGTGCCTTGGGCCTATATTCAGGAGGGTAATATTCTTTCTAATCCTCTCTAATCCTTGACCATTTTTTTAAAACACAGTAAAAGATCACTCGCACCAGGCAGCTGTGGGAAAATGGACTCAAATAACTGACCTCTGACATGACTCCTTATGCTCTTTGCAAGTGCACGAAGAGCTTCTTCAGTAGGAAGAAGAAAAAAAGTAGCAATCACAGCAAAATCTCCATCATAAAAAAAGAGTACCTCATTTTCAGAAGAAACTTTTAATACTTCAACCAACTTATTTCTATTAAAATTCTGCCTCATTTTACAGATAGAAGAGACAAAATATCCCCAATTATTTTCAATGAGTTTTACAACCTGAAGCTTTAAATTAACCCTATCTTTAGCAAATGGTAAGCAAAGATATTCAGTTAACAATTATTCAATAAAACTTATAGAAAATGCCAACTTAATATGTCAAGAAAATATTTTTTGAATGGCAACTATACATCTATATTTTCACTGTTTAATAATATAAGTGACAATTCAGAGAGTAATCAAACACACATGGTATGCTTATTAGGAAATGATACTTCAGGAGCTTATATTTAAAAATCTTGTGCCTGGCCTGTGGTGGTGAAGTGGATAGAGCATCGACCTGGAACATGGAGGTTGTGGGTTCAAAACTCTGGGCTTGCCCAATCAAGGCACACACGACAAGCAATCAATGAACAACTAAAGTGAAGCAACTATGAGTTGATACTTCTTGTCCCCCTCCACCTTCTCTCTCTGTAAAATCAATACATAAAGTCTTAAAAAAATAATCTTGCCCTCACTGGTTAGCTCAGTCGATTAGTGTTGTCCCTAGATACCAACGCTGCAGGTCCGATCCCTGGTCAGCACTCACACAGGGAAGCGCCCAATGAGCACACAGCTAAGTGGAACCACAAATGAATGTTCCCTCCCACCCCCATCTCTCTCCCTCTCTCTGTCTCTCTAGAATCAATCAGTAAAAAAAAAATTCTTTTTTTAAAGGTTAAAAAACGCGCAGTGGATAAAGCGTCAACCTGGAAACACTGAGGTTGCCGGTTCAAAACCCTGGCTTGCCTGGTCAAGGCACATATGGGAGTTGATGCTTCCTGCTCCTCCCCTTTCTCTCTCTCTCTCTCTCTCTCTCTCTCCCCCCCTCCTCTCTAAAATGAATAAATTTAAAAAAATAAAGGTTAAAAAACTTTGCTATTTAATAATTTTTAAAAATCTTCCTATGCTACCTTATTTTTTACTGTCACATCTTCCCTATTACTAAATGTCCTTTCCAATTTGACTATTTTTCAATTTCTTATAAGGCACTAAAATAAAATTTCACCCTCAAAATTTAGGGAAATTTTTCAACTCAAGGAAAATGTATTTAAAGAAGGTAGTTATAGGATAATACTTATTTATCTTCTTCACAAACTGCTACTCAGGAATTTCTGCTACCCGGCATAAGCTGTAAATACCACACAATAGAAACTATAGTATATCCTTCCCATTCTACTGCCCGAAGCAGACATTAACATACTGAAACTGACCTGATCCGATATTTGTAGCTAAACTGTCTTCAAACTCATACTTATATTTGTTTCTACTTAAAGAAAACTTCTAAATTTTGGGGCTAACTAAAAACTAAACAAAATAAAAAATATCCTACCACCTAAACTTCACTTTCCTATGAAGAAGAATATGAAAGGTTAAAAACTGTAGGGTGGTTGGTTTTATTTTGCCTTGGTCTTTTTTTCTACTTACAAAAAATGCGAACACTGCAGAGTTACACAGTAGAAAAATAATATATATATTACAAGGTTGGAGAATAAAAGAATAAAGAAAATGAAGATAATCTGATTTATGTTTGTCAGGATTTCTTTAAGTACAAAATACTGTTTTTCTTAAAAATAGGATCAAACTGTTAAGTAACTCACTTTTTACTCCACAAAACATCTTTTTTTTTTTTTTCATTTTTCTGAAGCTGGAAACAGGGAGAGACAGTCAGACAGACTCCCACATGCGCCCACCAGGGGCGACGCTCTGCCCACCAGGGGGCGATGCTCTGCCCATCCTGGGCGTCGCCATGTTGCGACCAGAGCCACTCTAGCGCCTGAGGCAGAGGCCACAGAGCCATCCCCAGCGCCCGGGCCATCTTTGCTCCAATGGAGCCTTGGCTGCGGGAGGGGAAGAGAGAGACAGAGAGGAAAGTGCGGCGGAGGGGTGGAGAAGCAAATGGGCGCTTCTCCTGTGTGCCCTGGCCGGGAATCGAACCCGGGTCCTCTGCACGCTAGGCCGACGCTCTACCGCTGAGCCAACCGGCCAGGGCCACAAAACATCTAAGAATACATTTCTTCTTGTCTCTATATAGGTCTAACTCATTTTTAATTGCTGTATGGTATTCCATTAAAAGCTGAGTTATTTTATAATATAAGTTGAAAAATAAGCTCATGTTAGAATTGTACTACCATCCTTAAAAGGTCAAAAATGATATAAGTAAGCAAAACAAAAATAGTAAAGTAAAATATATATGATACATAAATTTTACATGTAAATTTACAAAAATAGTAATATAAAAAGTCAAAACTCATAAAAATAAGTAAAATGGCTTAAAAATTCCCCAAAATAATAGGGTCCAAAATTTTACTTTCTTTAACTTAGGTAGGCCTTTATTGCAATGCAGATCCAAACTAAAGACATGTCTATTTACCAAACACTTATTGAATGCCTATTATATGCTAGGCAGAATATCAGACATAAAATGATGAGTAAGCCAGTAGTGCTTTTTAAAAAGCTTACTGGGAACCAAGGGAGAAACATAAAAAAAGACCAAAAAGAAGAAGAAAAGATATGATTAAGGTACTGAAGGAACAGAGAAGAAAGAGCCATTATCTCTGCCTGGAAAAGACACTTTTATATGAAGGAGGCAACGGACAAGCAGGGTCCCGAAGAATGAGCAGAAACTTGACAGGCAGAGAAGAGACGGAGCACAGGTACCAAGTTAGGGAGATACGATGAGATGTGGCCCATCCAGGAAGCAGTGATGCTGGCGATTAAAGAACAAGGCAGACATTGCAAGGAGGAAGGCTGTGCAGGGCTTCTATATCTGCAATACTAAGGGACGGTCTTTATCTTACAGGTGACAGGGAACAAGCAGAGCTCTCTCAGCAGAGTAAGATTTACTATTGAGGCAGATAATTTTGGCCAGTAACCAGAGTGGAGAGGGGTTGATGGCAGGGAGACCAGTGAGGAATTTGTCTTAACAGTCCAAGAAAGAGATAGTAAACACATCTATATGATTAGAAATGCACAGAAAATGTCTGGCAATAACTAAACCAAACACAAACAGTGGTTACTTGAGAAAGTAGAGTTGGGAGCGAAAAAACAAGGGAAAATTTACTTTATAAACTTTTTTTTTTTTTTTACAGAGACAGAGAGAGAGTCAGAGAGAGGGATAGATAGGGACAGACAGACACGAAGGAGAGAGATGAGAAGCATCAATCATCAGTTTTTCGTTGAGAACCTTAGTTGTTCATTGATTGCTTTCTCATATGTGCCTTGACCGTGGACCTTCAGCAGACCGAGTAACCCCTTGCTGGAGCCAGCGACCTGGGGTCCAAGCTGGTGAGCTTTGCTCAAACCAGATGAGCCCGCGCTCAAACTGGCGACCTCAGTGTCTCTAACATGGGTCCTCCACATCCTACTTCGACGCTCTGTCCTTGCACCACCACCTGGTCAGGCAACTTTATAAACTTTTGAGAGATCCAAACTGTTTGTAAAAAGTACTCATTACTTCTAAAATAACAATAATCGCCTAACCAGGCATTGGTGCAATGGATAGAGCGTTGGACTGGGATGCAGAGGACCCAGGTTCGAGACCCCGAGGTCACCAGCTTGAGAGCAGGCTCATCTGGTTTGAGCAAAAGCTCACCAGCTTGGACCCAAGGTCCCTGGCTTGAGCAAGGGGTTACTCGGTCTGCTGTAACCCCACGGTCAAGGCACATAGGAGAAAGCAATCAATGAACAACTAAGGTCTCGCAACGAAAAACTAATGATTGATGCTTCTCATCTCTCTCCATTCCTGTCTGTCTGTCCCTATCTATCCCTCTCTCTGACTCTCTCTCTGTCTCTGTAAAAATAAAATAAAATAACAATAATCTTTTTTTTTTTTTTTTTGTATTTTTCTGAAGCTGGAAACGGGGAGAAACAGTCAGACAGACTCCCACATGCGCCCGACCGGGATCCACCGGGCACGCCCACCAGGGGCGATGCTCTGCCCACCAGGGGGTGATGCTCTGCCCATCCTGGGCGTGGCTATGTTGCGACCAGAGCCACTCTAGTGCCTGAGGCAGAGGCCACAGAGCCATCCCCAGCGCCTGGGCCATCTTTGCTCCAATGGAGCCTTAGCTGCGGGAGGGGAAGAGAGAGACAGAGAGGAAGGAAAGGGGGAGGGGTGGAGAAGCAGATGGGCGCTTCTCCTGTGTGCCCTGGCCGGGAATTGAACCTCGGACTTATGCATGCCAGGCCGACGCTCTACCACTGAGCCAACTGGCCAGGGCCGACAATAATCATTTTTTAAAGACTGGTAGTGAAGGTGCAGGACGGGGACCTGGGGCTGGAGTAGGTGGCTAGATCTGAGAGAGGTTTCAAAGGGTTGTAATCCAAGCTGGTAATTTGGAAAGGGCAGGAGTAAAGGTTAATGAGGGAAAGAGGATAATGAAGTCATAAATCAGAATATCTAATTAAGGAAGGACAGACAAGTTAAAGAAAAGACTTAAATTTTTAAAATTTCAGCTTGAGACACATTAAAGTGTCTGAAGTACCTAATACACACCTAGTTAAAAATGTCCATAACTAGCCTGACCAGGTGGTGGCGCAGTGGATACAGCGTCGGACTGGGATGCGGAAGGACCCAAGTTCGAGACCCCGAGGTCACCAGCTTGAGCGCGGGCTCATCTGGCTTGAGCAAAAAGCTCACCAGCTTGGACCCAAGGTCGCTGGCTCCAGCAAGGGGTTACTCGGTCTGCTGAAGGCCCACGGTCAAGGCACATATGAGAAAGCAATCAATGAACAACTAAGAAGTCGCAACGCGCAACGAAAAACTAATGATTGATGCTTCTCATCTCTCTCTCTGTTCCTGTCTGTCTGTCCCTGTCTATCTCTGCCTATGTAAAAAAAAAAAAAAATGTCCATAACTAGATAGAAATGCAAGTGTATAAAGGAGGAAACCAGGGTTAACAGATACGGATTTAGAAATTATCCATAAATAAAATATAGTGGAAGAAATAAATCAAGGCTGATACCCAGTAAGTGCTACAGGACCTTCCATATTACCTTTAAATCACCTTATTGTCATATCTGGAATAAATCAGAAATTGCTTGGGATAATTTTAACTAGTATTAAACTACAGATAATGTACTCAACTGCTCATGCCTCTTGCTTTTCACTAAAAATATAAAAAATTAAAACTACTTTGTAAGCTATAGTTAAAAGAACATAATGATGTCTGGTCTGATGGTTTCTTTTATAACTCTAAAGCCATACCTATGCTTATATTCAACTTCACTTTAATTTTGAATTGCTTTGATCTTTATAATTTATCTTTAGATTACTTTGTTTCTACTACTTTGTAAATCTTACAACAGCTTTTGACCAAAAGCAATATAATTCTGACCTGAAGTAATGATAATGCTTTATAATCTTCCTCTTAAAAGCAGAGGTTAAAGAAAAATCTCTCTGAAGGCATCTGAAATTAAGGTACTTTGCCCTTGATCAGTCATGCACACCAAGAACCAATTTATCTCTGCAATTAGTTTTCTCAGTGCACATTCTATGAGATTGGACAGGCAGGCTGAACACAAAAAGTCCACAAGGATGTGTATTAGCCAGGAGACTAAGATGGTTCCCACACAGAAGGTAAACAAGTGCTATATGAATAAACTGAAAGAAAGCAGAATACTACCTAACAGCCTCAGGAGCAAGGGGGAGTGATCTTACACTGAAAGGAGAGAGAAGGGAGGCTAGCGAGAACCTCTGCCAAGGAAAACTCCTTTCCACATCATCCTGCAGAGCAGCATCTTGAGAGAGAAGCCTTTCACTCTCAACTCTTCCACCCGGGCCACAGCACAGCCCCACTGGGTTCTGTTTGGGTTGCAGACTTTGTCCTTTGGCTACTGCTATGCCACTCAGGATCTCAATGGAGTGCCTGATTCCCTCTTATCTTTTAAATATGCTGCTATAATATAGGACCAATGAAATGTAAGCCTGCTGCCAATGAAATGTAAGCCTGCTGCCAAAGAGCTAGTGTCTTCTATGGTGAACCGGCCAAATACACGTGGAGTCTACAACCAGACATGCTGAGTGTCACACTAAGAACAGTCACATCTACACTAGATCACTAACAGTCACGGATTTAACATTTTTAATCTCAGTCATCTGTGGTATCTCCAAACATTCATAATTTATAAAGCCATCATTTTGCTGAGGCACAAATTTGAATCATGTGCTCTGAGGCCTGTGTACATCTCAGAATAACTTACCTAATGAATAACCCTGGCTGACTCCTCAGCATCCATATCTCAGCAAGGTTTATGACCCATCCTCCTGGGTGAAATTACATGTTATGACAGTTTTTAAATTTTCCATTATTTGAGAGAGAGAGAGAAGCATCAACTCGTTCCACTTAGTTGTTCCATTTAGTTGTGTACCATTGATTGCTTTTTGAATGTGCCCTGACCAGGGATTGAACCCATGACCTCTGTGTGCCAGGAAAACATTGTATGCACTGAACCACACAGGCAGGGCATGGTATTCTTAACTATAGAGATTCATAATAGTTTTGGACCGTATTAATCAAGAACCTCAATGGCCTACTGTAATAAAAATGTTAAAGAATATCTTCTATAATAAAAGGATAGTTTTAAAAATGTGCAAAGGACATGAATAGACATATACCCAAAGAAGATACACAGGTAGACAATAAGAACATAAAAAATGTTAAAAATCATTAGTCATTAAGAAAATGCAAACCCAAACCACAATAAAATACCACTCTACACCTCCTAAGATAACTATAATCAAAAGACAGACGCCCTGGCCAGTTGGCTCAGCAGTAAAGCATTGGCCCAGCATGTGGAAGTCCTGGGTTTGATTCCCAGCCAGGGCACACAGGAGAAGCGACCATCTGCTTCTCCACTCTTCCCCCTCTCCTTTCTCTCTGTCTCTCTCTTTCCCTCCCAAAGTCAAGGCTCCATTTGAGCAAAAGTTGGTCCCTGCGCTGAGGACGGCTCCATGGCCTCCACCTCAGGTGGTAAAATGGCTCTGGTTGCAGTGGAGCAACACCCCAGAGGGGCCGAGCATCACCCCCTGTTGGGCATTCTGGGGGAGTCTGTCTGTCTGCCTCTCCTCTGCTTCTCACTTCAGAAAAATACACACAAAAAAGACAATAACAAGGGTTGACATGAATGTACAGAAATTGGAGCCCTCCCTCATACATTGCTGGTGGGAATGTAAAATAGCACAGCAACTTTGGAAAATAGTTTGGCAATCTTTCAAAGAGTTAAACATAGGTCTGACCTGTGGTGGCGCAGTGGATAAAGTGTCCACCTGGAACACTGAGGTTGCCGGTTCAAAACCCTGGGCTTACCCGGTCAAGACACATATGGGAGTTGATGCTTCCTGCTCCTCCCCCCTTCTCTCTTCTCTCTCTCTCTCTCCTCTAAAATGAATAAATAAATTTAAAAAAATAAAATAAACAGCCCTGGCCGGTTGGCTCAGCAGTAGAGCGTCAGCCTGGCGTGCAGGAGTCCCGGGTTCAATTCCCGGCCAGGGCACACAGGAGAAGTGCCCATCTGCTTCTCCACTCCTCCCCCTCTCCTTCCTTTCTGTCTCTCTCTTCCTCTCCTGCAGCGAGGCTCCATTGGAGCAAAGATGGCCCGGGCACTGAGGATGGCTCTGTGGCCTCTGCCTCAGGTGCTAGAATGGCTCTGGATGCAAAAGAGTGACGCCCCAGAGGGGCAGAAAATCGCCCCCTGGTGGGCATGCCGGGTGGATCCCGGTTGGGCACATGCGGGAGTCTGTCTGACTGCCTCTCCGTTTCCAGCTTCGGAAAAATGAAAAAAAAAAAAAAATTAAACATATAATTACCATACAACCTGTCAATTCCCCTCCTAGGTATATACCCCAAAGAAGTGAAACCATGTATTCACATGAAAATTTGACCATGAATATTCATAGCAGCATATTCATAACAGCCAAATAGTGGAACCAACCCTAATTTCCAACAATCAATGAATGGAAAAACAAAATGTGGTAGTCATACAATAGAATATACTCAGACATAAAATGAAGTATTGATACGTGCTACACTATGCTAAGTGGAAAAAGTCAGACACAAAAGGCCACATATTCTATGATTCCAAATCAAAGAGACAGAGTATAGATTAGTGGATGCCAGGGATTGGGGGAGGGAGGAAAGGGGAGTGACTGCTAATAGGTACATGGTTTCTTTTTGGGGTAATAAAAATTTTCCAGAATTAGCAACCTTGTGAATGTACTAAGAACTACTGAATGTGTACTTCAAATGGGTGAATTCTGTGATGTGTAGATTATTATCTCAATTAAAAACAATTAAAATTTTATACCCTCTATAAAAGCCCTTGTGGGTTGGATAATAAAGAATAGAGACATTAGAGTGACTGAAACAGGACGCTGTGGAATAATTAGAAGGTATGAAACATTTTCTAATATAAAATTAAAAATCTGACAACTTCTATAGTAGCTGAAAGATGCACAATCTTTTTCTTGTTTGGTGACTAAAAAGAATGTTCGTTGAACCAATGCCATAGCGAGGTAATGAAGAACAAGTCAAAAACCATGAAAACATGCTGTTCTAATTTTTAACTGTTACTATTATTGTTACTGTACACTGAAACTCATTCAGTAGATTAAAAAAATCTGCACAGGCAATCAATATTAATGAAATATCTAAAGCAAATTCACAGCCTGAAGAGATTTATATAATCTTTCTCTGTTGTGCTTCTAATAGTTTCCAGCTTTAACAAACTGCACAGCTCTAGACCCTCAGCCATTTCTGCTGTAGCAATGTGGAAATTGGCCAAAAATGTTTCCTGCTAAAACAGCTTTATTCCTTTGTCATTTGACTGGTAAGATTCATATGTTTGACAAATTTGCATAATAAATTGTAAGATTAAAAGAAGATTTAATATATATACACTTAAAGTCACTCTTCATTAGGTTAATTAAGTTATGACCCACAGTTGAAGCTTGAGGAAGAAAAACCCCTAAAGCCCTTTATGTTTGCTTGGCTGTAGCTGGGAGTCAGGAATAGAGACCATAACAGAACAGAGAGAGAGAGAGACAGAGAGGGACACAGAGAGAGAAAGAGAGAGAGAGACACACTTTACATAGTTCATCACTTGTAAAACCCTAACAAACACAGCCAGCCACAAATTCCAGAGCTCTCCCAGTTCATATAACAATAATGTTATTTAAGTGGAATGTTATCCAAACCTTAATCATTATCCTGTTTGATAATACCCAGCTTAAAATGTCTATGCACAGCCTGACCAGGCGGTGGCGCAGTGGATAGAGCGTCGGAATAGGATGTGGAGGACCCAGGTTCAAGACCCCAAGGTCACCAGCTTGAGCACAAGCTCATCTGGTTTGAGCCAGGCTCACCAGCTTAAGCCCAAGGTTGCTGGCTCAAGCAAGGGATCACTCGGTCTGCTGTAGCCCCCGGTCAAGGCACATATGAGAAATCAATCAATGAACAACTAAGGAACCGCAACGAAGAATTGATGTTTCTCATCTCTCTCCCTTCCTGTCTGTCTGTCCCTATCTGTCCCTCTCTCTGATTCTCTCTGTCTCTCCCACACAAAAAAAAGTCTATGCACAAGCAATAATGTAAGGTTATAGCACCATTATACTTAGCTGGGTATTCTTTTTTTTTTTTTAAAGACTTTATTTATTCATTTTAGAGAGGAGAGAGAAGATGGGAGGAACAGCATCAACTCCCATATGTGCTTTGACCAGGCAAGCCCAGGGTTTCGAACCAGCAACCTCACGCGTTCTAGGTCGATGCTTTATCCACTGCACCACCACAGGTCAGACTTAGCTGGGTATTCTAAAAAAGTAGAATTGTCAACTGGCTGTGGCAATGGCAAATAGTTGAGGGGAAAATAGGAAAATTTCTACTTACATATAAAAAAATTTTTAATGTTAAAGTATATACACATTATATACTTTAAAATTTATATATCGCCCTGGCCGGTTGGCTCAGCGGTAGAGCGTCGGCCTAGCGTGCGGAGGACCCGGGTTCGATTCCCGGCCAGGGCACACAGGAGAAGCGCCCATTTGCTTCTCCACCCCTCCGCCGCGCTTTCCTCTCTGTCTCTCTCTTCCCCTCCCGCAGCCAAGGCTCCATTGGAGCAAAGATGGCCCGGGCGCTGGGGATGGCTCTGTGGCCTCTGCCTCAGGCGCTAGAGTGGCTCTGGTCGCAACATGGCGACCCCCAGGATGGGCAGATTATCGCCCTCTGGTGGGCAGAGCATAGCCCTTGGTGGGCGTGCCGGGTGGATCCCGGTCGGGCGCATGCGGGAGTCTGTCTGACTGTCTCTCCCCGTTTCCAGCTTCAGAAAAAAAAAAAAAAAAAAAAAAAAAAAAAAAAAATTTATATATCAAAGTATATACATTTAACATTTAATAGTTTTGAGGTATACTTTACATATCACAAAATTTACCATTTTAAGTATTGTGTATAGTAAAATGATTTTTAGTAAATGTATACAGTTGTGCAACCATCACCACAAAAAGTTCCCTTGCTGACCTGTGGTGGCGCAGTGGATAAAGCGTCAACCTGGAAATGCTGAGGTTGCCGGTTCAAAACCCTGGGCTTGCCTGGTCAAAGGCACATTTGGGAGTTGATGCTTCCTGCTCCTCCCCCCTTCTCTCTCTCTCTCTCTCTCTCTCTCTCTCTCCCTCTCTCTCCTCTCTATAATGAATAAATAAAATCTTAAAAAAAAAAGAAAAAGAAAAAGTTCCCTTGTCCCTGTATGTAGTCAACGCCACTCCTACCACCTGTCCCAGGGAATCACTGATCTGCTTTTTGAGTCTATGGGTTTACCTGTTCTAGAAAATACACATAAATAAAATCATAGTCTTTTGTGTCTGGTTTCTTTCACTTGACATAAAGTATTTGAGGTTCATCTATATTGTTGCATGTGCTTATATTTTGTTCCTTTTAAGTGCTAAGAAGTGCTCCATTTTATGGATATACCACAACCCATTTACTCATTCACCTGTCTTTGGATTGTTTCAAGTTTTTGGCCCTTGTGAACAATACAGCTATAAACAATTGGATACAAGTCTTTGCATGGAAATATGTTTTCACTGCACTTGTGTAGATACCTAGGAATGGAATTGATGGGTTATACAGTAAGCATATATGTTTAACTTTAAAACTGTTTTCCTAAGTTGTGATACTATTTTACATGCACAGTAGCAGTGTATAAAGTTTCCCCACATCCCTGTCAACACTTGGTATTGTCAGTCTTTGTGAGTATGGGCATTCTAGTGGGTATAAAGTATATCATAGTGTGCTTTTATTGTATTTTTCAATGGCTAATAATGCTGAGTATGTTTTTCGTTTCTGTTTTTGTTTTTGTATTTTTCTGAAGTTGGAAACGGGGAGGCAGTCAGACAGACTCCCGCATGCGCCTGACCGGGATCCACCCAGCACACCCACCAGAGGGCGATGCTCTGCCCATCTGGGGTGTTGCTCTGTTGCAACCAGAGCCATTCTAGCGCCTGAGGCAGAGGCCAAGGAGCCATCCTCAGCACCCGGACCAACTTTGCTCCAATGGAGC
The DNA here is from genome assembly GCF_036850995.1 of Saccopteryx leptura. Taxonomy (NCBI): domain Eukaryota; kingdom Metazoa; phylum Chordata; class Mammalia; order Chiroptera; family Emballonuridae; genus Saccopteryx; species Saccopteryx leptura. Next base: position 67,988,088 of record NC_089513.1, on the reverse strand, counting down.
CTTGGCTGTGGGAGGGGAAGAGAGAGACACAGAGAGGAAGGAGAGGGGGAGGGGTGGAAAAGCAGATGGGCGCTTCTCCTGTGTGCCCTGGCTGGGAATCGAACCCAGAACTCCTGTACACCAGGCCAATGCTCTACCACTGAGCCATCTGGCCAGGGCAATGCTGAGTATGTTTTAATGTGTCTATTAGCTATTCCTGTATTTTTGTTGGTAAAGTGACTATTTACATATTTTGCTCATGTTTTGAGTCATTTGTCCTCTTAATATTGAGTTCTAAGAGTTCTTTGTAAGTTCTGGATAGAAGTTCTCTAACAGATACAAATTTTTTGTGTGTGTGTGTGACAGAGACAGAGAGAGAGACAGATAGGGACAGGCAGATAGAAAGGGAGAGAGATGAGAAGCAACAATTCTTCATTGCAGTTCCTTACCTGTTCATTGATTGCTTTCTCATATGTGCCTTGACCAGGGACTACAGCAGAGCGAGTGACCCCTTGCTCAAGCCAGCGACCTTGGGCTTCAAGCCAGTGACCTTTGGGCTCAAGCCAGTGACCATGGGGTCATGTCTATGATCCCAGGCTCAAGCCGGCAATCCCACCCTCAAACTGGTGAGCCCATGCTCAAGCCAGATGAGCCCACCCTCAAGCCGGCAACCTCAGAGTTTCAAACCTGGGTCCTCTGCATCCCAGTTCAACACTCTATCCACTGGGCCAGTGCCTGGTCAGGCCAGATATTTGACTTGCAAATATTTTCTCCCAGTCTTTGGCTTGTCTTCTCATTTTCTTAATGGTGTCTTTTGAAGAGCAAATGTTTTAAGAAGTTCAATTTATCCTTTTTTTTCTGTTATGAATCATGCTTTTAAAGAAATTTTGGTCTAATCCAAGACACAAAGATTTTCTTCAGTTTCCTTCTAGAAATTTTATAATTTTACCTCTTACATTTAGACCTATAATCCATTTTTGAGTACACTTTTGTATATGGTATGAGGGAATGGATCTGAGGGGTTATAATTTTTCAGATTTTTAACATTTAGTTTTTTTATTAAGTTTATTGGGATGACCTTGGTTTACAAAACCATACAGGTTTCACGTGTACAACTAAGTAAAAGACCATCAGCCTGACCAAGCAGTGGCGCAGTGGATAGAGCGTTGGATTGAGATGCCGAGGACCCAGGTTCGAGACCCTGAGGTCGCCAGCTTGAGCGCGGGCTCATCTGGCTTGAGCAAAAAGCTCATCAGCTTGGATCCAAGGTTGCTGGCTCGAGCAAAGGTTACTTGGTCAACTGAAGGCCCATGGTCAAGGCACACATGAGAAAGCAATCAATGAACAGCTGAGGTGTCGCAACGAAAAACTGATAATTGATGCTTCTCATCTCTCTCCGTTCCTGTCTGTCTGTCCGTCCCTATCTGTTCCTCTCTCTGACTCTCTCTCTCTGTCCCTGTAAAAAATAAATAAATAAATAAATAAAACACCAGCACATGTTTTTTATTTGTTTGTTTGTTTCTATAGACACTTAACTGTTCCAGCACCATTTGTTGAAAACATCATCCTTTCCCCATTGAACACTGAGTTAGTTGCCTTGGAACACTTGTTGAAAATCAACTAACCATAATTATGTGTTTGTTTCAGGATTCTCTATTATCTTCCAGTAATCTATACTTCAATCTTTTTTGTGTGTGTGACAGAGACAGAAAGAGGGACAGATAGGGACAGACAGACAGGAAGGGAGAGATGAGAAGCATCAATTCTTCATTGTGGCTCCTTAGTTGTTCATTGATTGCTTTCTCATATGTGCCTTGACCAGGGGGCTACAGCAGAGCGAGTGACCCCTTGCTTAAGCCAGCGACCTTGGGCTTCAAGCCAGTGATCTTTGGGCTCAAGCCAGCAACCATGGGGTCGTGTCTATGATCCCACGCTCAAGCCAGCGACCCCGTGCTCAAACTGGTGAGTTGTACTCAAGTCAGATGAGCACGCGTTCAAGCTGGCGACCTTGAAGTTTCGAACCTGGGTCCTCTGTGTTCCAGTCTGACACTCTATCCCCTGCGCCACTGCCTGCCTGGTCAGGCTATACTTCAATCTTTATGCCAATATTATACTACCTTAATTGCTGTTAAAAAATGTCTTTTCTTTTAAAAAAATTTTTATTGATTGATTTTAGATAGAAAAAGTGGGAGAGAGATAGAGACAGGAATGTCCTGTATGTGCCCTGACCAGGAATCAAACCAGTAACCTTTGTGCTTCAGGACGATGTTCTAACCTACTGAGACAGCAGACCAGGGCAAAACATGTCTTTTCAAAAAGCTTTAAAACATCTTAAAGTTGATCATGTAAATCTTCCAACCTTGTTTTTCTTTTGCAAAATTGCTTTGGCTTTTCTAGGTCCTTTGCATTTCCATATACCATATTTTTTACTCCATAAGACACACTTTTTTTCCTCAAAAGTGGAGGGGAAAATGCCCATGCGTCTTATGGAGCGAAGGTTCATTTTTTTTTAGCTGCTGCAGTTCCTGGAAAACTATGAGAGTATTTGAACATTAAAGTCTCTTTTCATTTGTTAATAACAGTGCTAATGGTTGCTAATACTGCTATTGAGTTTACACTGTTAAAATATTATTGTGGCCTGACCAGGCGGTGGCGCAGTGGATAGAGCATCGGACTGGGATGTGGAGGACCTAGGTTCGAGACCCCAAGGTCGCCAGTTCGAGCGCGGGCTCATCTGGTTTGAGAAAAAAAAAAAAAAGAAGCTCACCAGCTTGGACCCAAGGTCACTGGCTTGAGCAAGAGGTTACTCGCTCTGCTGTAGCTCCATTGTCAAGGCACATATGAGAAAGCAATCAATGAACAACTAAGGTGTCGTGAAGAAAAACTAATGATTGATGCTTCTCATCTCTCTCTGTTAATGTCTGTCTGTCTCTATCTATCCCTCTCTCTGACTCTCTCTGTCTCTGTAAAAAATAAAAAAAAATAAAAAAAAATATTATTGTGGTATATTTTATTAAATATTTTAACACACCATTTGGTTCAGAATATATTTTTTTACTTTCCTCCTTAAAACCATTGAGTGTGTCTATGGTCAGGTGCGTCTTATGGAGCAAAAAATATGGTAAATTTGAGGATGAGCTTGTCTATTTCTACAAATAAGCCTGGTAGGATTTTAATAGGAATTACATTTAATCTATAAATCAATCAAATATTGTGATCTTAATAATATTAAACCTCCCATTTATTTAAATTTTCTTTCATTTCTCTCAGAATTGTTTTGTAGTATTTCAGTGTGTGTATGTGTGTGTGTGTGTGTGTGTGTGTGTGTGTGTGTGTGTGTGTGTGTTTGTTTCAAAAAAGTATCCCTAAAAGCATCATAGATCGCCCTGGCTGGATGGCTTGGTTGGGTGGAGCATTGTCCAGAAGAGCAGAGGTTGCTAGTTTGATTCCCTGGTCAGGGCACATATAGGAACAGATCAGTGTTCCTGTCCTCTATCTCTCCCCTACTTCCTCTCTCACTAAAATCAATCAATAAAAATTTTTTTAAAGTATCATAGATTAGAGCAGATTTAATCTGGAAATTAATATATATCACCTATCCAAAAATTCAATTTTGTAATTAGGGCAACGCCTTGGATTTCTACCACTCTTCCATGTGGTAGTTCTGAAAACCAATGCACAACGCACATCATAACTGTTACTGCTGAGAACACACTTTGCATGAGAGGGTTTCTGAAACAGAAAAGTCCACAACCTTAGGAATCAGACAGTTCATATTTTGTTATATTGAGTGTGAATTAAATAAAATTTTTAAGTATCTTAATGGCATATTTAATTTTAATAGTTCTGGTTAATAACCGCTGCTCATCTTCTCACAAAAGGAACAGATTCCCACCCCCTCCCGACTAATAACAATAGCAATCACTTCTGTAATGCTTACTCTGTGTCAGGAGCCCCTCTAAGCACTGTAAAGACATGTTATAAGGTCGTTTAACCTTATAACAACTCTAACAAGTAGGGAATATCATCCCCATTTTACACAAGGAGAAACTCAAGTCCAGAGAAGTAACTTGTCCAAGATCATACAACCAAGTAAGTAGTGGAGCCAGAATCCAAACCTAGGCAGTCCAGTTTGCAGAATCCATTCTCTTAACCACTCTGAAGACTAAAAAAGGGGAGCATTTCATATAAAAATATTTTCAGAGCTCTGCTTCCAGTAATGGAAGTAATTCAGATCAACCCTACCAGATAACTAGAAAGACTGAACAAAATATTTTTAAAATCTAATCAAATATGATACATCAGAGTTAGCAAAGGGTAAGGAATAACTAGGCCACAATCGAAAGAAACTAGAAATCAGAGAAGTAAGTCACATTTGGAGCTTCCTTTAAAGTAGTGACATTTGCCAACCCAGACAAGATAGCTGAAAGGGAGGTCAGCCTTTTTGCCAGTTTTAGAAAGCTAGAGTTAAAGGCCTGTCAAGAGTCAGGCAAAACCCTCAGACTGGATTGGGAGCCTCAAAAACTGCCTTCCAGGAATGAGGGTGAACTAGAAATAAGCCAACTCTTTCATGGACTGTAGCCCAATTTCAACTCATCTGGATGGATAAAAAAATATCAATCCCTAAAACTGAATGAACGGGACCCACCCTGCTAGTGCTTGTTTCAGGGCTTTAAGAACAAGGAAAATCCTCTCTGAAGGGAGAGTGTATTACCCAAGGTTTCAAATCTGGCACATCGTCAAAGAAAATGAGGCATAAGAGAAAACAAGACAATATGAACATGACACAGTAGAAAACAGAAACAAATATACAGAAGTCCCAGAGATTGTGATTAACAGGGAAAGGCTTTAAGATAACTATTTTAAACTATTCTCAAAGAGATCAAGAACTATATTTAAAAATCTGACAGAGAATTAGAAACTATAAATAACAAAGGAGATGTGAAAACTAAATAGAAACTCAAGAGTTAAAAAATGTGTCAAAGGAGCCTGGCCTGTGGTGGCACAGTGGATAAACCTTCGGCCTGGAATGCCAAGGTCGCCAGTTCGAAACCCTGGGCTTCCCTGGTCAAGGCACATACAACAAGCAAGCAATGGACAACTAACATGAAGCAACTATGAGTTTATACTTCCCATTCCATGCTCCCCTTTCTCTCCTGTCTCTGTAAAAAAAAACACCAATAAATAAAGTATTAAAAAAAAATGTTTCAAAGGAATGAATTGCACAGAGTATTGTCTCTAACCACAATGCAATTATGCTAGAAATCTTTCAAAAAAGATAATCTTCAAATGTTATAAAAATTAAGAAACATATACATCTAAATGGAATAAATATACCTCTAAATCAAAGAGGAGACCACTGAGAAATGCTGCAGGAGTGATTAACTGTAAAACTCTTAAAATGGAAAAATGAAACAAAGGGGAGACATAAAGGAAATGAGAAAATACTTTGGGTTGACAGGTCTAATTCCTGTACCAGGCTTTCATCCCACACAGCCACCAGCATGTCATCCCTGCCACTCTCTTTCTTCCTCAGCTCCTCTTCCTTCTCACTCAGTTTGCCAGGAATGGAAAGGAGAGGGCCAGGGGAAGCGCCAACCCCCTTCTGCTCCTGCCCATGGCACATGCCGCCACCACAGCGGGCCTCCTCGCCATCGCCATCTCCTCCCTCTTATCCCGCCTCTTTCACAGGAAGCAGATGTGCATTTTGATGGGGTTTAATGTGGAAACACTAGAATATAAGAACATTTGTCTCGTTCCATAGTATGGGAAGTTGGTGGTCAAGATAAAATAAGGCCTCTCTGGAGGCATTACTTCCAGAATATCCAGGGTCTTATTTTTATGGTAGATAGCAATGATCGTGAAAGAATTCAGGAAGGAGCCAAAGAGTTACAAAAAATGCTTCAGGAAGATGAGTTGCAGAAGGCAGTGCCGCTGCTTTTTGCAAGCAAACGGGATTTGCCAAGTGGTGTGGCCATCAGTGAAATGACAGATAAATTAGGTTCTCAGTCTTCCTAACAGAAAGAACGTGGTATGTTCAAGCCATTTGTACTACACAAGGAACGGGTCTGTATGAGGGACTTGACTGGCTGTCAAATGAGCTTTCAAACGTTAAATGAAACTTGGTATCTAACCAAGGACATGTTTAATAGAATTGGTCTAGGCTTGTTACAACAAAATTAGTCTGCATCTTGGCTATTAAATAGTATCTGGGAATAGTTTGGGCAGAATATTATAGCATTTAAACTTATTTTGTTACCAATTATTGTTTGCCAAGTATAATGTTGCACGTTAGCAATTTGTTTGTTTTTAAAGAAATTCTCCTTAACTTAGAGGAAGAAAATATCCTCTTTTAATTTTACTTCCTTTAAGCCTAAATGTCTGGACTTAGCTATTGTGACACCTTCAAATAGTTTTAAATGTTTTTGAGCCCACAACAAATAATATTTTAAAGGCATCCCCCTTTACTGATAACTTTATTATTCCTGGGACAGTCTGCTGATTTAAAAAAAAATGTAGCATTCCATTTGTATTTCTTTTTCTCCCTTTGCCAAAAAGATTTTCTAATAATGCTTGTACCAGCCAGCGAAATGCTCCAAAAACACTATTGGGATCTCTTGCACTGAGGAACTTATTATTTTTTCCCCATTATTGACTCCTGGCTTCCATCAGCCAAGCTTACCTTGATGTGGTTTGGATTCAATAGCTAATTAGTCTGTGCTGACAGCAAAGAGTTCAGATTGAGATAATTTTTAATACCCAGCATACAGCCTTTCTTTATATTGTGTCTCTTCTATGTTGCATGTTGCTTTGGTATCAGCCTGACTCTGCCCAGTATATGATAGTTCTGCTGCTATTTATTGTTTATTGGTGAACATATTTCCATTAAGGGCTTTTGAAAAACTCATCAAACTCAATTGATTAAGTTTTCTTCATAACCCATCTGAAATTATTCCTAATATGTAAAAAATACTTTGAACTAAATTATATAGAAATACTGCTATAGTATGCAGTTAACGTGTACATACAGGTTTATAGACTTATGTAAGTATGTATATTTATAAGAAGAAAGGCTAAATATTAATGAGCTAAATACCTATCAAACAAGATACAAAAACTAAAAATAAAATAGGAACAAAGAAAGTTGAAGGAAAGCCATAAAGAGCACAATGAATGAAACAGAAAGCAAATAGTAGAAAGAAACAACAAAGCCAGAGCTCAGTTCTTTACATCTAATAAAATGGACAGATCCCGATAATCTAATCAAAGAAAAAAAAAATAGGTAGCCAGTGTTAGAAAGTAAAAAGTAGCTATAACTAATCCCACAGATATTAACAAGGTAATAAAAGGGTTTTATGAAATCTTTATGCCAATAAACTTGAACATTTTTATAAGATAAATTTCTAAAAACTTATAACACACCAAAAGCCAATACAATAATAACAAATTTAAATAATTATGGAATGGCCTGACCAGGTGGTGGCACAGTGGATAGAGCATCGGACTGGGATGCGGAGGGCCCAGGTTCGAGACCCCAAGGTCCCCAGCTTGAGTGCGGACTCATCTGGTTTGAGCAAGGTTCACCAGCTTAGACCCAGGGTCACTGGCTCGAGCAAGGGGTCACTCGGTCTGCTGAAGGCCCACGGTCAAGGCACATATGAGAAAGCAATCAATGAACAACTAAGGTGTCCCAACGAAAAACTAATGATTGATGCTTCTCATCTCTCTCCGTTCCTATCTGTCCCTATCTATCCCTCTCTCTGACTCTGTAAATAATAATAATAATAATAATTATGGAATGGCCAAAGAAATTGAATTTTTAATTAAACTATTAAACTAAAGAAATGAAATTTGGTAACAAAAATCCTTTTCAATCAGATGTCTTTATCAGCCAATTGTTTAAGACAGAAAGAATTGTAATTTTACACAAATTGTTCCAGAGGATAAAAAAAGATAGCCCACTCCTTGTTTTACAAAGTCAACAACAACAAAAAAATATAGACCAAATATAAAAGAAGGACGTGAACACAATTAATGTCAGAATAATTGTTACCTTTAGGCAAGAGGGAAGAAGTTGTAATTAGGGAAGGGCAGTAGGTGGGCTTCTGAGGGCTGGCAATGTCGTTTCTTACCTCAGTGGTAGTTTCTACTTGCTTTATAATCATTAAGATGCACATTTCTGTTTTTTAAACTTTGCTGTATATGTATTATAATTCATAATAAAAATTTTATTTAAATTTATGGGACCAGTGTCACTTAATGAGAGAATGGTAAAAATATTTGTTGACTCTAACTCTTAGATTTCAGTAGTTTTCTTAACTCTATTATTAGTTACTCTAACAGATTTATAACTTTTATATCTTGGCACTTATCTTTTAGAGATTAATCTCTTTAATGTTTACGAATTTCCAAATTCCATTAACATGCATTATACTGGAATCAATAGTTATAATTACATTTTCTCATAAAGACATCTATTCTTTAATATTCTATAATTCCTAACATGGGGCATTGTCTTTAAAATTCAAAATTTAATTTTGGGTAGTAATACACAAAGATTAACCAGTAATCTGTATGTCTGCAAGGTGCATATTATAAGACAAATGAGATGGGTACAGTTTCATCTGGGACCAAATAAACATCAACTCAGCAGTTTTCTGGGAACTTCCACATCTGTTTTCTGATCTTTGATTTTTTTTTTGGCAGAGACAGAGAGAGGGACAGATAGGGACAGACAAACTGGAAGGGAGAGAGATGAGAAACATCAATTCTTCGTTGCGGTTCCTTAGTTGTTCATTGATTGATTTCTCATATGTGCCTTGACCACCGGGGCTACAGCAGACCGAGTGAGTGACCCCTTGCTCGAGCCAGTGACCTTGGGCTCAAGCTGATGAGCCTTGCTCAAACCAGATGAGCCCGCACTCAAGCTGGTGACCTCGGGGTCTCAAACCTGGGTCCTTCCGCATCCCAGTTCGACGCTGTATCCACTGCGCCACTGCCTGGTCAGGCTGATCTTTGATTATTTTAATGTATTGTTTTCAGTCTCTGTCTACTCAGCCCTAGTTCAAAACGCAAGCATCTGTTTAGATGTATAAAGGTTTCACAATAACATGAAACTTGATTTAATACTCTGAAATATGAATGATGTTTTATTAAGACCAAGCCATTTTATTTCTTCTCTATAACTGTAGTAAAAGGAACAGGTAAGTGAACACATTTCAAATTCTACCCTGACAGTAATCACAAAGCCTACAGTGAACTACTGCTCCTACCTGCCTTTCTAAGTGCCTTTTAACATCTCCTTTAAGGTGAATAATGAGCATCAAACTACAGTGGACTAAAACAATTCTGCTCAAATGATGAGACCCAAACTTTGGTCTGTACACTGTCATCACTTTGACAAACTTAAATAGAAGTAGTTATTTTTATCCTAAATGCCTCACCTTCGGAACATGCGGGTTAAATTCCACAGCTCTATGAATCGCTTCCACAGCATTAACCTCTGCTGTGCTTAACCCTCTCCTGGAGGCTGTTTCTGGGGAGAATCTGTAAGAAAACCAACAAGTAAAGAAAGAAGTATTTTAAAATATATGGATTTAGATTGTAATATAATCAAGAGGTTTCTGATGATGGCTAAAGACAAAGCCAAATAACTACTAAATATAAAATTAAAGCCTTTAGTCCAACATATAAAGAAAGGCACAATGAGAAATGAAAACCTCCAAATTTTGGGAAGGAACGACTTCAGGAGAAGTCCACTGAAGGCACACTTTGGAAAAGATAATAAAATATAAAAGGCTACATAGGGATAACCAGAGACTTTCAATTAACAGAGGTACATTCTTATCAAATTTTCACAAAAAAGAAACAGACTGTGAATAATCTATCTAATTCATATCAAGGTAAAAGAAAATGGTTGCCTTTTGGTTGGTTTCTGAATATCTTATCTGTGGAATAAAATGAAATTTGTTAAAGGCAGCCACAAATACATGAATACAGAATAATTCAGAATTATCTTAGAACAAATATGAAACTTGGCCCTGGCCGGTTGGCTCAGCGGTAGAGCGTCGGCCTGGCGTGCGGGGGACCCGGGTTCGATTCCCGGCCAGGGCACATAGGAGAAGCGCCCATTTGCTTCTCCACCCCCACCCCCTCCTTCCTCTCTGTCTCTCTCTTCCCCTCCCACAGCCAAGGCTCCATTGGAGCAAAGATGGCCCGGGCGCTGGGGATGGCTCCTTGGCCTCTGCCCCAGGCGCTAGAGTGGCTCTGGTAGCGGCAGAGAGACCCCCCCACCCCCAGAGGGGCAGAGCATTGCCCCCTGGTGGGCAGAGCGTCGCCCCATGGTGGGCATGCCGGGTGGATCCCGGTCGGGCGCATGCGGGAGTCTGTCTGACTGTCTCTCCCCGTTTCCAGCTTCAGAAAAATACAAAAAAAAAAAAAATGAAACTTATTTCCCTACTACACATCTTATCATTATCATCACAGCTACTATTGTTTTTCTGTCCAGCATTGTTTCAGGCACTTATCACACACAAGCCTCATAAAACCACCCTCCAATATTATTATTTATTTTACAGATGAGGAAGAGACTCAAACTGATTAACTTGCCCAAAGACCCACACCTAGTATGTGTCAGACCTGAATCTGAGTCCCAGGTTTATTTGAGCTCTAAAAACCTTGCTCTTTCCACTCCTCATAGTAGGAAGCCTCAGAGCTGCCTGAGACCAAGGTTTGTTCAGAAGGAATTAGGGAGGAAAACAAACATTTGTTTAAAGTCGGTGGATGGGAAGCATAATACTGAGTTCAGCAGTCTTTCTCAAGTATTATAGTTCCAATAACTACTTACTTATCTGACACCGTCCTCGTCTTCAATAGAGCTGCTGTATAACAGATTGCTGCTGACTTTGGAAGGCTTATATCTGTAATAATAATGTTCAATTTAGGTAAGGATCACAAAAAATATCTAAAGACAATATTTAATAAAAATAATTCATAGAACAAATTCAACAGATATAATAATATATTGTAGTACTAGAAGCATGTATAATATATTACTACAACATGCAGCTGGAAGACCTGATTTTGAATCTTGATTCTCCTATTTACTAGCTATGCATTCTTGAACTAGCAGCCACATTTTTGTGTGTGTTAATGTTGCACTTTAACTCATAAGTCAGTATAAAAGTTTAACACATGTAGTAGGTTGAAAATGTTAGAGACACAGCATCTGGGCTTTGGTTTTCACTTTTTAAATTTATTTCTTGATTGATCTTTGAGAGACAAAGAGAGGAAGGGAGAAAGAGAGAAAAAAGAATCCATTTATGGTTCCACTTAGTTGTGCATTCATTGGTTACTTACCGTATATACCTTGACCGCGGATCAAACCTGCAACGTTGGCGTTTCAGGACAACACTCTAACCAACTTAGCTAACCAGCCAGGGCATGGGACTTTGATTTTTCTAGTAGCAACTTCCTTAACATCAGTATTCTCATCTCAAAATAGAAAAATGGTACTTTTCTGGCAGAAATTAAATTATGTCTGTGAAAGTCCTCAGCACAATGGTGAAAAGTTACTTAACAAATGTTTATAATAATCTGCTTTCCGTAATCCTATTCAGAGAAAAAGGCATAGTATAGATAGAACTACTCTGTAAAAACTCTACCTATTCACAGAGAAAAACTAAGTTTCAAAAAACAATAGAAATATTTAACAGTAGTTAAATCCAGGTGATACAACCATATGTGATTTTAATTTTTTCTTCTTTTTAAAAAATTTTTATTTATTGATTTTAGTGAGAGAGGAAGGGAGAGAGAAAGACAGGAACATCAATCTGTTCTTATATGTGCTCTGACCTGGGATCGAGCCAGTAACCTCTGTACTTCAGGACAATGCTCTAACCAAATGAGCTATCAGGCCAGGGCTAATTTTTCCTTCTTCCCATCACTTTGTATTTGCTACATTTTCTTAAATGACAATTTGCTATATAAAATAAAAATAATTAATCTGGAACTATAATAAATTATTTAAGTCTTTTCTTAAAGAATGCCCAAAGTAGAAAATCAATCAACATCAAGTGTGATACACTACATAAACAAAAAAAAGGATAAAAATAATTTGATCACATCAATAGACATAGAAAAAGCATTTGAAAAAAAAATTCATCATCTCTTTATGATAAAAACTCTCAGCAAAGTGGGAATAAAGGGAACATATCTCAATATAATAAAAACCACACTGAAAACCTCAGCTAACAACATAATCAAGATGAAGTGCTGAACGTTTTTTTCCTCTAAGATGAAGAACAAGACCAGAATATCCACTTTTACCACTCTTGCTCAATATATTAGGGGAAGTCCCAGCCATAGCAATCAGACAGCAAAAGAAATTAAAGGCATCCAGATTAGAGAGGAAGATGTAAAAATTTCCCTATTTGCAGATGACATGTATAAATATTTTATCAAAAAATAGCTGTTAGAACTAATAAATTAATATTCAGAAACCTATTGCATTGTTATATACTAGTAATAAACTATCATAATGAGAAATTAGCAACAAAACCCCATTTACAAATGCATCAAAAAGAATAAAATACCTAGGAATAAATTTAACTAAGGAGTGCCCGGGCCGGTTGGCTCAGCAGCAGAGTGTCAGCCTGGCGTGCGGGGGACCCGGGTTCGATTCCCGGCCAGGGCACATAGGAGAAGCACCCATTTGCTTCTCCACCCCCGCCCCCTCCTTCCTCTCTGTCTCTCTCTTCCCCTCCCGCAGCCAAGGCTCCATTGGAGCAAGGATGGCCCGGGCGCTGGGGATGGCTCCTTGGCCTCTGCCCCAGGCTCTGGAGTGGCTCTGGTCGTGGCAGAGCGACGCTCCGGAGGGGCAGAGCATCGCCCCCTGGTGGGTAGAGCGTCACCCCTGGTGGGTGTGCCGGGTGGATCCCGGTCGGGCGCATGCGGGAGTCTGTCTGACTGTCTCTCCCCGTTTCCAGCTTCAGAAAAAAAAAAAAAAATTTAACTAAGGAGTTAAAAGGTCTCTGTTATGAAAACTGTAAGACATTGATGAAAGAAATTAAAGAAGACACAAATAAATGGAAAGATATACTGTGCTCATGCACTGGAAGAATTAATATTGTTAAAATGTCCATATCACCCAAAGCAATCCATGTATTTAATGCAATCCCTATCAAAAGCCAATGGCATTTTCATAGAACTAGAACAAATAATCCTAAAATTTATGCAGAACCACAAAAGAAACCTGAATAGCCCTGGTCAGATAGCTCAGTTGATTAGATCATTCGAAAGCACAGAGATGGCCAGTTCAATCCTCAGTCAGGGCACATGCAGGAACAGATCAATGTTGATGTTCTCTCTCTCTTCCTCCCTTCCTCTCCCTCTCTCCTTTCCTCTCTCTCTAAAGTCAATACACTTTAAAAATATTTTTAAAAAATCCCAAATAGCCAAAGCAATCTTGAGAAAAAAGAACAAAGCTGGAGGTATCATGCTACCCAAGTTTAAACTATACTACAAAGCTACAGTAATCAAAATAGTATGGTTTGAAGGGGTGGCACAAAAATAGACACATAGATCAACAGAACAGAACAGACAGCCCAGAAGTAAACCCAACCTTATATGGTCAAATTGGTCTATGACAAAGGAGACAAGACTATATACAATGGGGTAAAGACAGTCTCTTCAATAAATCATGCTGGGAAAACTGTACAGATACATGTAATAAAATGAAACTACACCACTTTCTTATACCATACATAAAATAAACTCAAAATGGATTAAAGGCCTAAAACCATAAAACTCTTAGAAGAAAACATAGGCAATAAACACTGACATTGGTCTTAGCAATATATTTTTTAATATGTCTCCTAAGGCAAAGATAATAAAAACAAAAAGTAAAAAGGACTACATCAAACTAAAAAGCTTTGGCCCTGGCCAGTGGCTCAATGGATAGAGTGCCAGCCTGCCATATAGACATCCTAGGTTCAATTACTAGTCAGCGCACACAGGGGAAGCAACCATCTGCTTTTCCCCACTCCCTCCTCCCTTCTCTCCCTCTTCCCCTCTCGCAGCCAGTGGCTCCATTTGTTCGAATGTGGCCCCAGGCTCCATTGGAGCACATCAGCCTCAGGCGCTAAAAATAGCTTGGTACTTCAGCATCAGCCCAAGATGGAGTTGCCCAGGTGGATCCTGGTCAGGGCACATGTAGGAGCCTGCCTCACTATCTCCCCTCCTCTCACCTAAAAAAACAAACAAAAAATAAAACAAAAAATAAAAAGTTTTTGTAATACAAAGGAAAACATCAACAAGACAAAAAGGCAATCTAGTAAATGGGAGAAGCTATCTCCAAAAGATATCTCTGATAAGGGGTTAATATCCAAAACATATTAAAAAAAACTCATAGCCTGACCAAGTGGTGGTGCAGTGGATAGAGCGTCGGACTAGATGCAGAGGATCCAGTTTCAAAACCCTGAGGTCACTAGCTTGAGCATGGGCTCAACCGGCTTGAGTGCGGCCTCACCAGCTTGAGCATGGGGTCACTGGTTTGAGCGTGGGATCATAGATATGACCTCTTCGTCGCTGGCTTGAAGCCCAAGGTCACTGGCTTGAGCAAGGGGTCACTCGCTCTGCTGTAGCTCCCTGATCAAGGCACATATGAGAAAGCAATCAATGAACACTGAGGAGCTGCAACAAAAAATTGATGCTTCTCACTTCTCTCCCTGTCTATCTGTCCCTATCTGTACCTCTGTCTCTCTGTCTCTGTCACAAAAATAAAGAACTCATACAACCCAACATCAAAAGAAAAATCTGATTTAAAAAATGGGGAGAGGACTTGAATAGACATTTCTCCAAAGAGGACAACAGATGGCCGAGAAACACAAAAAGATACTCAACATCACTAATAATCGGCCAAATGCAAATCAAAACTATAATGAGACATTTCTCCACACCTGTCAAAATGGCTATTATCAAAAAGACAACAAAGATACATGTTGGAGAGAATGTGGGGAAAAAAGGATCCCTTGTGCATTGTTGGTGGAATTGTAAACTGGAGCAGCCAGTTTACAGTATGGAAGATCCTCAAAAAATTAAAAATAGAACTACCATGACTAAACAATTTCACTTCTGGGTATTTATCTGAGGAAATCGAAAATACTAAGATGAAAAGATATGCACCCCTATGTTCACTGCAGCATTATTTATAAGAGTCGAGATATAGAAGCAACCTAAGTGTCCACTGGTGACGAATAGACAAAGAAGATAGATGTCATACATACAGGCAATAAAATACTACTTGGCCGTAAAAAAGAACGAAATCTTGCCATTTGCTACAAAACAGATAGATGAACCTAGAAGGTATTATGCTAAGTGAAATAAGGCAGACAGAGAGAGACAAATACTGTATGCTTTCACTTATACTGTGGAATCTAAAAGACAAAATAAATGAACAAACAAAAAAACTCAGAAACAGCATATAGATACAGAGAACTATCTGATGGTTGCCAAATGGGAGAAGGGGAATGAGGTAAAAAGGTGAAGGGGACTAACAAGTACAAACTGCCAGTTATAAAATTAGTCAAGAAGCTGTAAACTACAGCACAGGGAATACAGTCAATATTGGAATAACTACGTATGGGGTCCGATGGGTACTAGACTTATCATGGTGATTACTTCATAAGGAACATAAACATCTAATCAATATATTATAAACTGAAACTAATTTAACATTGTCAACTATAGTTAAAAATTAATGAAAAAGTAATGTTCTGTTTTATAGAGAGAGACAGGAAAGGAGAAAGAGGAGGAAGAGAGAGATGAGAAGCATCAACTCATAGTCACTTTACTTTTAGTTGTTTACTGATTGCTTTTCATACATGCCTTACCAGGGAGCTCAAGCCAATCCAGTGACCTTGGGCTAAAGCCAGAAAACTTTGGGCTCAAGCCAGTGACCTTGGGATCATGCTGATGACCTTGGGATCATGTCAATGATCCTGAGCTCAAGTCGACAAGCTTGGGCTCAAACTGATGATCCTGCACTCAACTTGGTAACCTCAGGGTTTCGAATCAGGGCACCTCAGCACCCCTGCCAAGGCTCAATCCACTATGCTACCACCAGTCAGGCTCAAAATAATGTTATTAGGAGAGTAAGGCCACAGAATCCTTTGAAGTTTTAGATTTTAGAGTTATACCAGCAAATGGAGAACTAAAGAAGTAAATTGCTTTTTACTTCAGAATTCTAGAATGATAAAAACTGAGGACTCATAAAAATAAATGAAAACACAGAAGCCTATCTAAGGCGCTAATTTTATTTTATTTTTAATGAATCAAGTTCTCTCTAACCTTTTTTTTTTTTTTTTTTTTTTTGGATTTTTCTGAAGCTGGAAACGGGGAGAGACAGCCAGACAGACTCCCGCATGCGCCCGACCGGGATCCACCCGGCACGCCCACCAGGGGCGACGCTCTGCCCACCAGGGGGCGATGCTCTGCCGTGACCAGAGCCACTCCAGCGCCTGGGGCAGAGGCCAAGGATCCCCAGCGCCCGGGCCATCCCTGCTCCAACGGAGCCTTGGCTGCGGGAGGGGAAGAGAGAGACAGAGAGGAAGGAGGGGGGTGGGGGTGGAGAAGCAAATGGGCACTTCTCCTATGTGCCCTGGCTGGGAATCGAACCCAGGTCCCCTGCACGCCAGGCCGACGCTCTACCGCTGAGCCAACCGGCCAGGGCCCTCTCTAACCTTTTTATATTTGGTTCCTAAGCTTGTTCATCATAAGTATCATAAATTCTGACTAGGTAGCTCAGTTGGTTAGAATTTTGTCCAGATACATGAACATCGTGGGTTCGATCCCAGGTCATGACATATGCAAGAATCAACCAATGGATGCGTAAATAAGTGGAACAACAAATCAATGTTTCTCCCCCTGCCTCCCTTCCTCTCTCTCAAAAATCAATTTTAAAAAAGACTAAAAAAATAAGTATCATAAGCAGGCCATGCATCTGATAAGTCACATATGGAAAGAATTTCTCATAAATTTCACCATGAGCCCACACTATTCTGAAGCACTTCCTAAGAATTCCAGATGTTTAAAAGAAATAAACTTCTCTTTCCAAGTGTAACACATTTCAAACCTTCCAAATCATGGGGATTCCCAAGTTCATGGGTAAGAACTGACAAATGGACAAGTGTGAATAAATGACTGATATGTTTTCTTACAGAGGAAGATATGATCAGAAACATTATGCTTGGGTTTAAAAGCTCATGCCTCACTCAAAGTGAGGAGAAAGGCTATACTTCATAAAACTTCTCCAAACTCTATTTGAGTTAAATTTGCACTGATATAATATTATAAAAATAGCCAATATATTGACTTCTTACTATTGGAAGACTACTAGTAAACAAAGAAATGGAATACCTGATTCTAAGTTCAGGCTGGCCACTTACTGGCTGGGAGATCTTACCCAAATAACCTTCTTCAACTCCAGTTTTCTTGTTTACTAACTGGAGATAATAAAAATACTTATCCTCTACCTCACAAGATTATTACAAAAATAAAATGAGATAAATTATACTTTGTAACAAAAAAGAGCCTTGTAAAAATGCTATTCTGAATTACTCTTATACATACTGCTAAGCAACTTCTGTTAGCCCTCCCTGACGCTCCAGAATAAATGAGGTACCATCCTATATGCACAGCACCACATACTTTCCCAATGACCTCAGCGAATACAGCGTGCTTCAGTATAACTAACATTCGTCTGTTCCACTAAACTGCAAATCCTATGAGAGCTAAGTTCATGTCTTTTTGTTCACCACGGTAAGCCAAGTGCCTCACTCATATCAGGCGCTCAATAAACAAATAAATAGTGACAGAAGAAAAGTTCATCCTTGCAGGCTTTTGCTTCCAAAGTTCCTGACAAAGATTTTTTTAAATTATTTATTAAATTCATTGGAATAACATTGGTTAATAAAATTATGCTTCAAGTGAACTATTCTATCATCCATCACCAGTATACTGCATCATGTATTTACTATCCAACGTAAAATCTCCTTCTGTCATCATATATTTGACACCCTTTATCCTTTTTTTAAATTTAAATCATTTTTTATTTTTCAATTATAGTTGACATATAATATTATATTAGTTTCAGGTGTATACCCCAGTGATTAGACATTGTATAACTTACTAAGTGATCATCCCGATAAATCTAGTACTCATCTGACACCATACAAAGTTATTACAATATTATGGACTGTATTCCCTGTGCTGTACTCTACATCCCACGACTATTCTGCAACAACCAATCTGTACGTACTTCTTAATCCCTTCACCATTTTTATCCACCCCTCCAACCCCCCTCCCATCTGACAACCGTCAAAATGTTCTCTGTATCTGTGTCTGTTTCTTTCTTTATTTTTCATTTATTTTTAAAATTCATTTGTTGATATACATGTATTTATTGCCATTTATTGTTCCTAGTTTTTATCTTTCTTCTTCTTCTTCTTCTTAAGACCCTTTAACATTTCGTGTAATACTGGTTTGGTGGTGATGAATTCCTTTAGCTTTTTCTCGTCTGGGAAGTTTTTTATACGTCCTGATAGTTTTTCTGGGTAGAGTGATCTTGGTTGTAGGTCCTCGTTTTTTATTACTTTGAATATTTCCTGCCACTCTCTCCCTTCTGGCCTACAAAGTTTCTGTTGAGAAATCAGCTGATAGTCTTTTGGGAGCTCCCTTGTAGGTAACTTTTCTCTTACTACACAGTACTTTTAAGATTTCCTCTTTGTCTCTAATGTTTTGTTTTGTTTTTTTTTTTTTTCATTTTTCCGAAGCTGGAAACGGGGAGGCAGTCAGACAGACTCCCACATGTGCCCGACCGGGATCCACCCGGCATGTTCACCAGGGGGTGATGCTTTATCCCTCTGGGGCGTTGCTCTGTTGCGTCCAGAGCCATTCCAGCGCCTGAGGCAGAGGCCACAGAGCCATCCCCAGCACCCGGGCCGTCTTTGCTCCAATGGAGCCTCGCTGCAGGAGGGGAAGAGAGAGACAGAAAGGAAGGAGAAGGGGAGGTGTGGAGAAGCAAATGGGCGCCTCTCCTGTGTGCCCTGGCCAGGAATCGAACCCGGGACTCCTGCACGCCAGGCCGACGCTCTACTGCTGAGCCAACCGGCCAGGGCCTGTCTCTAATCTTTGGCATTGTAATTACCATGTGTCTTGGTGTGGGCCTCTTTAGATTCATCTAGTCCGGGACTCTGTGCTTCCTGGACTTGGCTATTTCCTTCTCCAGATTAGGGAAGTTCTCCATCGTTATTTTTTCACATAGGTTTTTTAATTTTAATTTTTATTGATTTTAGAGAGAAAGGAAGGGAGGGGGAGGAAAAGAGAGGGAGGGGGAGGAAGAGAGAGGAAGGGAGGGAGGGAGGGACAGAGGGAGAGAGGGAGAGAAGGAGAGAAAGAGGGAAAAGGAGAGAGATAAAGAAAGAGAAGGGGGGACATCAATATGTTCTTGTATGGCCCTGACCGGGGATCAAACTGGCAACCTGTGCACTTTGGGATGACACTCCTACCAACTGAGATATCTGGCCAGGGCTTCCACACAGGGTTCCAATTCATTGCTCTCTCTCTTCTCCTTCTGGAACTCCCATGATGTGAATATTGGTATGTTTGAAGTTGTCCCAGAGGCTCCTTACACTGTCTTCATTTTATTTTATTTTTCTGTTAATATTGGGTGTTTATGCTTCCTTATATTCCAAATCACTACTTTGATTCCCAGTTTCATCAACTCTACTGTTGATTCCCTGTAAATTATTCTTCACTTCTGTTAGTTTATCCTTCATTTCTCAGTGGTTCTTTTTTATGGTTTCCATGTTCTTTTTTATGCCGGTGAAGTTCTAAGTTCATCTACTCTTCCCCTAAGTTCAGTGAGCATCTTTATAACCAATGTTTTGAACTCTGTGTCTAATACATTGCTTGTCTCCATTCTGTTTAGTTCTTGTTCTGGAATTTTGGTCTCTTCCTTCATTAGGGATGTGTTTGTCTCATTTTGGTTCCTCCCTGTGTTTGTTTCTATGTATTAGGTAAAGCTGCTATGTCTCCCAGGCCTGGCTGTGTGGCCTAATAGAGTTGGTGTCTCGTAGGGTCCAGTGGCCCAGCCTCCCCCACACCCAAGCTGAGCACTCCCACTGTGCCACCCCCGACGTACGCTGTGTACAGCGTCCTGTTGTAGTTGAGCATTAACTGCTGTTGGCACATCAAGGGGAGAGACTTACCCCCAGGCCAATCCACTGAAAAGATTAGCTTAGGGTTCCAGTGTTGGGAAGAGAAGCCCCCTAGCGTCTGGCTGTAAAGACCAGCAGGAGTTGAGGCTGAGAGAGATGGAGGACTGCTCGAGTCCCAGCCAGTTCTTCTTAAAGGGCCTGCACATGGACTTACCCTGACTGACATTCCGAGCTGGGACATACAGGGAGGAACTAAAGTGTCTGATGGCAAGAGTGAGAGAGCTGGGAGGACAGTTTTCTCTTAAGATCAAAGTGCTGACAGGGGCCATTGCTCCTTTGATGAGCACCCCCTCCACAGAGATGGCAGGTGGGCACCATATCTGAGTCTCCATCAATCTGGCTAACACTGTTGGCCCTGCCCTAGTGATTCCCTGAGACCTCACCCCACCCAACTTTTGGGCCCAACCAAGTTATTTCCAATGCCTTTTCCATACAAATGGCCTGTCTTGGTTTATGCTTCAGATTTTCCTAAAATCTCTCAAATGGCAGCATTTGGCCTCAGTGTGCCCTGTACCGTTTGCTAAGTAGCCAGAGACGTGGTACTAGCAACAGCCAGCTGTGTTTCACAGATTCGGCCTCTTTGGGGCAGCTCCAAGCCCAGTAAAAGGAGCAGATCACTTTGTAGCTCAAGCCAAGTGGCCCGAGGCAGAACACAGGAGGTGGCAGACCTTGGCTGGCACCTCCCTGAAGGCCCCAGAGCCACTGCACCTGTGGATAGTTTCAGATCATGTTGAAACACCACCTAGCTACCTCCAAAGTAACACACTCAAGGGGTGGACTCAACTGGCACCAGAGCCCTGCTGAAGTAAGTCTTGCTCTGCGGGGGTCCAAATGAGATATCCCTCCTAATTTTTACCCACCACATGTGGGTATGGAACCAGTCTGTTCCCCTCCTCTGCACCTCATACCAGTCTTTTTTTTTTTTTTTTTACAGGGACAGAGAGAGAGTCAGAGAAAGGGATAGATAGGGACAGACAGACAGGAACAAAGAGAGATGAGAAGCATCAATCATCAGTTTTTCATTGTGACACCTTAGTTGTTCATTGATTGCTTTCTCATATGTGCCTTGACCACGGGCCTTCAGCAGACCGAGTAACCCCTTGCTGGAGCCAGAGACCTTGGGTCCAAGCTGGTGAGCTTTTTGCTCAAGCCAGATGAGCCCACACTCAAGCTGGTGACCTCGGGGTCTCGAACCTGGGTCCTCCGCATCCCAATCCAACGCTCTATCCACTGCGCCACCGCTTGGTCAGGCTTATACCAGTCTTGATGTGAATTTTTCTTTAAATTCCTAGTTGGACTTCTATTCAACTAGATTTCAGGCGGTTCTGAATGATGGTTGTTCTGTGGTTCAGTAGTGATTGTGATATGGTTGTGGAAGACTGTGAGCGCTGTATTTACTTATACTGCCATCTTGAACAGAAGTCTCACTACACACTGACTGCCTTTATCCTTTACTACCTCTCCCACAGTGTTGTCTGTTTCTATGATTTCTTTTGTCTTGTCTGTTAATTTGCTGCTTTCAATTTTATATTCCACATGAGTAAAATCATATGGTTCTTGATTTTTCCCATCTAACTTATTTTGCTTAATATGATACTCTCAAGATCTTTAGAAGATTCTTTTTAAAAATTTTGTATTAGGCCCTGGCCGGTTGGCTCAGCGGTAGAGTGTCGGCCTGGCGTGCAGGGGACCCGGGTTCGATTCCCGGCCAGGGCACATAGGAGAAGCGCCCATTTGCTTCTCCACCCCCTCCCCCTTTCTCTCTGTCTCTCTCTTCCCCTCCCGCAGCCAAGGCTCCATTGGAGCAAAGATGGCCCGGGCGCTGGGGATGGCTCCTTGGCCTCTGCCCCAGGTGCTAGAGTGGCTCTGGTCGCGGCAGAGTGACGCCCCAGAGGGGCAGAGCATCGCCCCCTGGTGGGCAGAGCGTCGCCCCTGGTGGGCGTGCTGGGTGGATCCCGGTCGGGCGCATGCGGGAGTCTGTCTGACTGTCTCTCCCATTTCTAGCTGCAGAAAAATACAAAAAAATAAAAATAAAAAATAAATAAAAATTTTGTATTAGTTTCAGGTGTACAGCATAGTGGTTAGACAATCATAAACGTTACAAAATTCCCCCCCCATATTTCCAGTACCCATTTAGTACCATACATAGTTGCTACAACTTCATTGACTATATTTCTTATGCTGTTCTTCAGTGTTTTTCAACCTTTTTACACTTGGGGACTGGTGAGAACAGGAGAATTATTTTGGGGACCACTAAGGTAGAAATCACACTTAGCATAAGTGAAATTAACTAAGATCATTGGGTCTATAATATTCATACAAATCAGGGTGGTTACATTTAAGCACACTGGCACGAAATTTCTGGCAGCCCAGTCTGTGGACTGGCAGTTGAAAAATACTGCTGTACTTTCCATTGCAATGACTGTTCTGTGAAGTAGCACCAATCTGTACTTCTTAATCTCTTCTTTTAACCAGTTCCCCAGCCCCCTCCCCTCTGGCAACCATCCGTCTGTTTTCTATATCTATGAGTCTGTTTCTATTTTGTTTGTTCATTTACTTTGTTCTTTACATTCCACATATAAGTGAAACCATATTATATTTGTCTTTTCTGACTGACTTATTTCTCAACATAATAGTATCTAGATCCATCCATATTGTCACAAATGGTAAGATTTCATTCTTTTCTATAGTCAAGTAACAGTCCATTGTATATATGTACCACAGTTTTTTCATACACTCATCTATTGATGGGCCCTTGGTTTGTTTCTATATTTTGGCTATTGTTAAGACAGTTGTTTTTAATGTTTTGAGGAATGTCCACACTGTTTTCCACAGTGGCTGCACCAGTCTGCATTCCTACCAACAGTGCACAAGAGTTCCCTTTCTCCACACCCTCACCAACACTTGTTGTCTGTTGGTTTATTAATCATAGTCATTCTGACAAGAGTAGTGGTATTTCATTGTGGTTTAAGTTTGCATTCTTTAGACGATTCTTTTATTTTCCTTAGATTCTTTTTTTTTCTTTTTTTTTTTTTTGTATTTTTCTGAAGTTGGAAACGGGGAGGCAGTCAGACAGACTCCCACATGCACCCGACTGGGATCCACCCAGCATGCCCACCAGGGGACGATGCTCTGCCCATCTGGGGTGTTGCTCTGTTGCAACCAGGGCCATTCTAGTGCCTGAGGCAGAGGCCATAGAGCCATCCTCAGCGCCCAGGCCAACTTTGCTCCAATGGAGCCTGGGCTGCAGGAGGGGAAGAGAGAGACAGAGAGGAAGGAGAAGGGGAGGGGTGGAGAAGCAGATGGGTGCTTCTCCTGTGTGCCCTGGCTGGGAATCGAACCCGGGACTCCTGCACGCCAGGCTGACCTCTACCACTGAGCCAACCGGCCAGGGCCCTTAGAAGATTCTTAATAGCAACTTGTACTCATAGATTCTAAATATTAACTGCTCAGAATGGTAAGGGGGGAGGAAATAGAAGGGGGTAGAGGGTATCAAATGATGTTGGGCAGAGACTTCACTTGGAGTGG
Source organism: Saccopteryx leptura (assembly GCF_036850995.1). Classification (NCBI taxonomy): domain Eukaryota; kingdom Metazoa; phylum Chordata; class Mammalia; order Chiroptera; family Emballonuridae; genus Saccopteryx; species Saccopteryx leptura. The sequence continues at coordinate 67,964,305 of NC_089513.1, read as the reverse complement.
TAAACACACAATATACAGATGATGTATTACAGAATTATATACCTTCAACCAATATAACTTTATTAACCAATGTCACCCCAATAAGTTCAATAAAAAATAAAGAAAATAAATAAGTAAATAAATTTTAGGATTATGTATAAAAAAGAAATAATGGTAAGAGAAAATCACAAAAATACTAGAATAGGATCACATTTACAGTTACATAATTAAAAAAAAACCACTGTAACATGCTATCAGCTAAGACAGATATCACTCACCATCATATTTTGCTAGGACTGCCTGAACATCTGCATAGGCCTGTAATTCTAAAAGTGATTCTAGGAGATTTTCATGGATGTTCAACATGGTAAGAGGAGGAAATTCTTTCATCAACTGTATATTAAAAGGAAGAAAACAAAATTATGGCAAAGGAACTCAATGGAACCAAATCAGATTCATTAACAAAACAGTGGAGACTCAACCCTTAAGAAATAAATGTATACTAAATAAATATATTTTCATCAAAACTACCAATTAGAAAACACTGATTCCACATTAAAATAATTAGCAACAAACTACATTTTCAGTTTTTGAACAATATAAAGGTCCAGTCATCAAATTCACTTACATCTCTCATTATTTTTACTGCTTCTCTTATTCTTCCTAATTTTCTTGCACACATTGCCAATCTTCTTTTAATATATACCAGGACATTGGTATCTCTTCCTATAAAAAAAAAAAGACATTGCTATCACTTTTGTATTATACTTTGCTATTACATTAATATATCCATTAATTTTATTTGCTTACTCTGGAAGGTTTACTTAAAATTAAATGTGTCAGCCTGGCCTGTGGTAGTGCAATGGATAGAGTGTCAACCTGGAACATGGAGGTCACCCGTTTGAAACCCTGTGCTTGCCTGGTCAAGGCATGTATGACAATCAATTGACAACTAAAGTGAAGCAACTATGCATTGATACTTCTTGCTCCCCGCCCCTTTGTCTATTCTCTCTGTAAAATCAATAAAATCTTTTAAAAAAATTAAATGTATCAGAATATGAATGATCATAGTATTTGGGTGATGAACATTGAATGAGGGTTCATTATACTGCTCTATTTGTGCATACATTTGAAGCTTTTTTACATTAAAAGCTATATATATATGGATATATATAGTTTTTGTACCACTAACAATAAATAATCTGAGGACAGTATATATAAAGTAAATGGTATATACTTGACAAATGCATTTTAATATTAACATGAAAGAAACACATACGTTAATAGGAAGAAATAACATTAACCTATTATTTTAAGTTTCTGCCTAAACAATCTATTATTTTAACATTCTCTATTGTTTTAACTAACAGAATATTTTCTTTTTTTTTCTTCTTTCCCAAGTGAGAGGAAGGGAATAGAGAGACAGATTCTCACATGCAACCCAACCAGGATCTACCTGACAACCTCCATCTGGGGCTGATGCTCTGCCCAACTGGGGCCATGCTCCCAACAGAGCCATTTTCAGCACCTGAGGCAGAGGCTCCGTGGAGCCATCTGCAGTGCCTGGGGCCAATGTGCTCGAATCAATCGAGCCATGGCTGCATGAAGAGAAGAGAGAGAGAGTAAGAGAGAGAGAAGAAGAAGGGGGAGGGGTGGAGAAGCAGATAATCACTTCTCCTGTATGCCTTGACCAGGAATTGAACCTGGGACATCCACATGCCAGGCCAATGCTCTACCATTGAGCCAACTGGCCAGGGCCAACAGAAGATTTTCAAAACAGAATTTCCATGTCTAACGCAAACTTTTGCTCAAAAGATAGTAACTAATAAACTATAAAATTACTTCTAGAAAAAGTTAACAAATATTTCTGTAACTATCTCATAACAAGAACAAATGGTATAACTTTTTTACAAATGCAGTTTCATTAGTACCAGACTGCCAAATTATATATTCCCACAGTTGTGTGTTATAATAACATGTATTAATGAAACATACTTTATACATCAATATTTAGTTTAGAGAAAACATTATCCAATTTTTAATTTTACAAATAAAAGATTTAGAACTTAACTGCTAGCAGATAATGCATTATATAAACATATTTCAATTTATTGCCCACTATCTGCCAAAATCATAAAACCAAAATTCTCTGACCATAAAAAATTGCAAGAAGCAGCAGTGATACACATTCTAACATCTTTGGTAAAAATGTCTATTGTAACTGAGAGAGTATGCTTATGAGTGGAAAGAAACGACCTCGATAGCTGCTATGGCCCATATGATCTCAAACACACCAGAGAAAAATCAACCAAAGAAAAATCCATGCCAAGTATAAGGCTGGTTTTTGTGTAAAAGGGGCCACTCTCAAGCACTATATGGAGATAGATACAGTCTGAAGAGTCTATAGGTAATGATGTCCCTCTACTATTGCTTGAGGTTAGAGTAAAAATAAATGTACCTTAATACCCGCTCAGCATTATTAGAAGGCTCTTGTGGCTCTTTGTGAGTTGTGTTTCTCCAATAACCAGCCCAATTCTCACACAAAAGAAATTGCTATTAACTTAGAGCAGCACATCTCTCAATAGCCAGAGCAGATCTGTTCCCTTCCACGAGCATTCTCTACCCAATACATATTTCTGTCTTGCTGGCTTGTAGATATTATGAATAGATCAATTACCTCTTAGGAAAAGTAGCTAGCTTCCAAGTATTGAGTGTATTATTGTTTCATGTTTTAAAAAGGCCCAATCGCAGGAACTAAAAGACAGGTAAAAATTAGTTCAAATTTGCTTACTCAGTTGGGCTTCATGCTGAGGACTTTGGTGCTGGCACAGCTGTGACCGCCTATAAATTGTTTCTCCTGCCTTGAGTGCCTGTTTAAATAACCTTTCAGCATCTACAATAGTTGTTGCTTCTTCCTCAGCCAGTAGAACATACGCGGTGGCACAGCTACGAAGGAAGCAAGCAACACAATTTTAAGTAAAACAGTAAAGCAACTATTTTCTCTTGGGTATGCCCCACGGCTCTGTCACATTTCCCTACCTTTCTCTACACTTTCCATCTCTTAAAGAATAAAAACAACTTCATTCAGTATTTTATTAGGAGCATACTGGTATATTTTTTATGCCTGTTTCCACAATTTATCTCCTTTCCTATATTTTCTTTCCTCTCTTTACTTTCTACCTTTTTATTTCCATATCTATTCTCTGATCCTTTGTCCCATGTTTTCCTTTTGTGGAAAAGGGGAGAAAAGAAGATATATAAAGAATTATCTGAAAAGTAATTCAAGGGACTATGCACTGTAGTGGTCATGCCTGCTCTTAGTCTCTGTATGCTTTGTGATATCCATCTAATGGATAATAGAGGTATAGCAGAGAGGGACAATTGAGAAGAAAGTCCCATGGCCAATTAGGTACCTTTACCATTTGACTCAGAAACATACTCCAGGACTAGACCTTTTCCCCTACACTGAGTATCCCCTTTTTGTGCTGCCCAGTCCCCTCTTAGACTTACCCACAAAAGCACTACAACAAACCTTCTCTTGGTCTGCAGTCTAGCCTTGCCTCCTACACTCCTACTCTCTTGTCACACACACCCATACAGACTCCAAGTGTCCTTTTCTTCACCCCACTGAAACACAGGTTTCTCTTTATATCCTTTAAGTCAGAAGCTGACTAATAAAATAAACTAACTTGTTTGGGGGCAAAGAAAGAGAAACAGAAAGTTTCCTTTCTATTCCCAGAAATAACTAGTACATCTCTCTTCTGGAGACAATGTTCTAGTTGATTATCGAAGAGGTCAGGCAAAATACAACTTATCTTTATGTATTGATCTTGCCGCCTGAAACTCTGTTGAACTCATTTTTTTTTAGCTCTAATAGTTGTGTGTGTATGTGTGTGTGTGTGTGTGTGTGTGTGTGTGTATGTAGCCTTTTAAGATCTTCTGCATGTAAAATAATGTCATCTGTCAATATAATATACTTTTTTTCCAACTTGGAAGCCATTTCCCTTTCTTCTTGCCTAATGGCAGTGACTCCCACCTACAGTGCAGTGTTAAAAAGGAGTGTCAGGAGCCTGACTGGCAGAGGTTCAGGGAATAGAGTGTCAACCTGGGACACTGAGGTCCTAGGTTCAAAACCCTGAGGTCACTGGCTTAAGCATGGGTTCATGAGCTTGAGTGTAGGCTCGCCAGCTTGAGTGTGGGATCATCAACATGATTCCAAGGTCACTGGCTTGGCTGGAGCCCCTGGTCAAGGCACATACGAGAAGCAATCAAAGAACAGTTAAAGAGATGCAACTATGAGTTGATGCTTCTCATCTCTCTCCTTTTCTGTTTCTCAAAAGAAAAAAAAGTGACAAGAGCAGACATTCTTGCCTTATTCTTGATCGAGGGAAAGCTTTCAGTCTTTTATCATTAAAAATGTACTTAGCTGTGGTTTTTCACAGATGTCCTTTATCAGTTTGAAGATATTTCCTTTCATTCCTTGTTTTCTTTTAGTGTTTTATCATAAAACGGTGTTGGATTTTTTCAAAGACTTTTCTGCATCAATAAAGATGATCACGTGGTTTTTGTCCTTTGTTCAATTCATGTGCTGGCATACACTGACTAATTTTTCATATGTTAAACCACCCTTGCTTTTCTGAGATAAATCCCACTTGGCTATGGTTTCTAATCTTTTTAATATGCTGCTGGATTTGGTGTGCTAGCATTCTGTTGAGGACTTTTTGCATCTATATTCATAACAAATATTAGTCTGCAGTTTTTGTTTCTTGTGATATCTTTGTCTGGTTTTGGTATGAGGGTAATAAAGACCTCATAGAATGAGTTAGAGATTTTACCTGTATGTGGAATCTAAAAAACAAAATAAGAAAGCAGAACAGAAACAGACTCATAGATACAGAGAACATTTTTAACAGCTGCCAGATGGGAGGGTCAGGGGATGCGTGGAAACAGTGAAGGGACTAAGTACAAGTTGGTAGTTACAGAACAGACATGAGAATGTAAAGTACAACATACAGAACATAGTCAATAATATTGTAATAATTATACATGGTGTCAGATAAGTACTAGATTTATCAGGTAATAATTTTGTAAATTATATAAATGTCTAATCACAGGGTAGTACAGTCCCAGGCTTTCTTTGTTTGAAAGTTTTAAAATTACTCATTCAATCTCTTTGCTTGTCATAGGTCTGTTTGTATTTTCTATTCTTTCTTGAGTCAGTATTGGTAGTTTGTGCCTTTCCAGGAATTTGTTCATTTCATCCAAGTTATTTAATTTATTGTCATAAAATTGTTCACAGCATTCTCTTATAATCTTTTAAATTTCTGCAAAGTCAGTAGTAATATTCCCAATTTCATTCTTGATTTTTGTATTCTGGCTTTTCTCCTTTTTAATTGGTCAGTTTAGCTAAAAATTTGTCAATTTTGTTGATCTTTAAAATAAAACACCTTTGGTTTCATTGATTCTCTATTGTTTTTCTATTCTATATTTTGTTTATCTTACTCTAATCTTTATTACTTCCTTCCTTTTGCTTGCAGTTTAGTTGGTTCTTCATTTTTTATATTCTTAAGGTATAAAGTTAAATTATTGATTTGAGATCTTTATTTTATTTTATTTTTTTACAGGGACAGAGAGAGAGTCAGAGAAAGGGATAGATAGGGACAGACAGACAGGAACGGAGAGAGATCAGAAGCATCAATAATCAATTTTTCGTTGCAATACCTTAGTCGTTCATTGATTGCTTTCTCATATGTGCCTTGACCACGGGCCTTCAGCAGACCGAGTAACCCCTTGCTTGAGCCAGTGACCTTGGGTCCAAGCTGGTGAGCTTTTTGCTCAAGCCAGATGAACCCGAGGCTGGCAACCTTGGGGTCTCGAACCTGAGTCCTTCCTCATCCCAGTCTGACGCTCTATCCACTGCGCCACTGCCTGGTTAGGCTTGAGATCTTTATTATTAATGTAGGTGTTTACAACTATTAATTGTCTCCTGAGCGCTGCTTTTGCTATATCTCATAAATTTTGCTATGTTTACATTTAAGTAATAAATAATAAGAAAGGACTTGTTTCTAACATTTTCCTATTTGCTTTCTACATGTCCTTTCTTTATTGCCCTCATTTCCTGTATTACTACATTAATTTTTGATGTTAGATATTTTATAGCATACCATTTTGATTCCCTTCTAATTTCTTTTACCATATATTTTAGTTATTTCTTAATTGTTAATAGTTAAAAACTTAATTTGAATTAAAACCAACTTAGTTTTAACAGTATATAAAACTTTGTTCCTGTATATAGCTCTTCCCCCGCCCCTTATGTTGTTACAGTCATAAATTACATCTTCATAAACTGTATGGCCATCAACATAGACTTATAATTATGGTTTTACATAGTTGTTTTTTAAATCATAATGAAAAGAAAACCCCACAAACTCAAAATACATCAATATTGACTTATATATTTGCGTATGTAATTACCTTTACTGGTGCTCCTTATTGTTTGTATGGAGTCAAGACCTTCCTGTATTCTTTTATTTCAGTCTGAAGGACTCCATTTAGCATTTCATGTAGGATAGGTCTACTAGCAATGAATTCTCTCTGTTTCTGTTTATCTGGGAATGTCTTAATTTCTTCTTCATGTTTGAACGACAGGTTTGCTGGGTTATAGAATCTTTTGACTTTTTTTTTTTCTTTCAGAACTTTTACTGTCATCCAACTGCCTTCTAGCTTCTATGGTTTCTGATGAGAAATAAGCCATTCATCTTGCTAAGGATTCCTACATGGGAAGAGTTGCTTCTCTCTTGCTGCTTTCAGAAATCTCTCCTTGAATTCTGTTACTGAAAGTTTGATAATATCTTATTGTAGGTGTCTTTGAGTATATCATACCTGAAGTTTATTAAGCTTCTAAGATGTGTAGATCTATATCTTTCATCCCTTGAGGGATATTTTCAGCCATTATTTCTTCAAATTTTCTTTCTGCCCCCTTTTCTCTTTCCTCTCTTTCTGGGGCTCTATTATACATGGGTTGGTATGCTTAATAGTACCCCACAGGTTTCTTAAGCTCTGTTAATTTTTCTTCATTCCTTTATTTTTGTTGTTCCTCAGACCAGGTAATCTTGACAGACTTAAGTCCAGTTTGCTGATTCCTTCTTCTGCCTGCTCAAATCTGTTGTTGAACCCATATAGGAAATTTTTTATTTTGGTTATACTTTTCAACTCTAGAATTTCTATTTAGTTTTGTTTAATTATTTCTACCTTTTTGTTGATATACTGTAATGGTGGGACATCATTCTCTTGGTTTCCTTTAGTTCTTTATACATGGTTTCCTTTACCTCTTTGGGCATATTTAAAAGTTTATTTAAAGACTTTGTCTAGAAAGTTCAAAGTCTGGACTTCCTCAAGGACAGTTTCTATTCATTTTTTTTCTCTTTTCTGTACACGGGGCATATTTTCTTTCTTTGTATGTCTTGTAATTTTTTTCTTGAAAACTGAGAATTTTGAATATTATAATCAAGAAACTCTAGAAATCAGATTTCTTCTCCTTCCCAAGGTTTGTTGTTGCTGCTTATTGTAGTTATTTGTTTAATGATTTCTCTGAACTAATTTTCTAAAGTTTGTATTCTCTGTCATGTGTGACCAGTGAAGTCTCTGCTCCTTTAGCTTAGTGGTAAGCCAGTGATTTGATAGAGATTGTCTTAAACACTTGGAACCAAAAACAGAACAGAAAACAAGTCTTTGAAGAAATGGTGTGTGTGTGTGTGTGTTTTGGGACACATCTTCAATATTCAGCCAGGCAGTTTACAACTCTGCTTTAGCCTTCACTTTCTGTTTGTATAAAACCTGAAACTTGCACACGAGAGCTTTGGATCTTCTTTAGCACGTACCTTGGGCATGTGAGCAGACTTTAAAATTTTCAGAAATATCTAGGAGCTTTTCTAAATCTTTATTTCCCAAATCTTTCTCATTCAACAGCCTTTCCTCCCAAACTTTCTGACTCGTCTATTGTTTGCCCCAACTTTATCCCTTGCCACAGGCAAGGATACTAATGGACCTACCTTTGAATGTTTTAACAAATGTCCCCCAGTGTAGTTATATCAGTGCTAGGAGAGTTCCAAATTAACCTAAATAAAGGCAAGTCCCTTAACCTGGTCCTTCAGGGAGACAACAGACAGGTCCAAATAAGCAACACAATTTTTTGAGAATAAGGTCCATTCTACTTCTTCTGGTAGTAGAAACCCATATCCAGGATTTAGACTGTTGTCTTCAAGGCTGTCACTGAGCTAGCATGTAGAGAATGGGACTAATATAAGTTAAAATATCACAAAGCTCACTTACAGAAATTCAGCTGTGTTTTAAAATTGATTAAGCATTTTCCAGGTTGCTATAAAATTTTAATTAATTTGTCAGAGTTTCAATAAAGTTCATTTACTGCTTTTGGAATTCTCTACACTACCATTTTTGTTCTGTCTTGAGATATTTTTTTAAATATTTTTTAAAATTTACTGATTTTACAGAGAGCATGATGGGGGGAGTTGGGGGACGAGAAGTAGTTGCTTCACTCTAGCTCAGGAGTCAGGAACCTATGGCTCGCGAGCCAAATGTGGCTCTTTTGATGGCTACATCTGGCTCGCAGACAAATCTTTAGTAAAAAAAATAATAACATTAAAAATATAAAACATTCTCGTGTATTACAATCCATTCATTTCCTACCACTCATGTTCATGGTTGCGGGTGGCTGGAGCCAATCACAGCTGTCCTCCGGGACAACACCAAATTTTTATTGGATAATGTGTAACATACACAGGTCATTGTATGGCTCTCATGGGATTACATTTTAAAATATGTAGCGTTCATGGCTCTCTCAGCCAAAAAGGTTCCCGACCCCTGCTCTAGCTTGTCACTGGTTGCTTGTCATACATGCCTTGACAGGGCAAGCCCAGGGATTCAAATAGGCAACCTCAGCATTCAAAGTCAACACTCTAGGCCTGGTGGGAAGGTCTTCTTAGTAAAGGTAATACAGGTGACAATGCTAAATTCACATTATTTAGGAAGCATATCTTGACTGGGGCCATATTTTTACTCTTGACATTTATTTAGTATTATATTAATACTTATTGATCTGTCCTACTTAAATATTAAGTTGACTTATGATTTTACATTTTGTATTCTCAATCAAAATATAAAGTTAATACAAAGAGCTATAAAAAATTAATGCTGTTAACATGAAAAAATTAAGTTAGAGTTACATTTCACTTATTTTGAATCCCCATCTCATGCCTCCAATCCCCTATGTAACTAAAGTTCTCAGGGCTGAATGAATGCTTTAAAGGAAAACAAATTTAAAACAGGTGGCATAGTATTTTAGTACTCTTTAACTATCAAGTATTACCACCAATTAGGTCAGCACTCTCTGTTTTCAAAAGTATTTCTAGCATAATTTCTATTCAAATGCATTGATAAATTCACAATTTCAGAAGCTGAATACCTATGTTGGTGAGTACTGCAAATTCTGTCTCTAGTATGCAAAAAGAGAAAGGGGACTGCTAATGACTCCAAGTCTCTTAGGAATAGACAAAAGGAAACATTAAATCATTTGCCTGAGTTTCCTTCAAAACAAGCTTATTTCCATATATTTCAAACTTACTCATTGTTTAATTCTAAAGCTTGGTAGGCTGCTTTGATTCGAGCGGGAGGATTTCTTTCCCTCCATGCCTTCTGCATAACTGTAGGAAAAATATTTCAAAAAGTAGATGAGATGATAATCATAAGTAATCTTATGCAAAACATATGAAGAATGAGCTAGAAGAGTAAACAAAGATTTAAATAACATGTTCTTAAATGTAAGAAACAAGAAATTGGGGTGTGAGCTCACATTAACCTTATGAGAAATTTACATTAAATTTGGAAGCTTCATATACAAAAAAAACCCCACATTGTTCTTTTGGTCTATTTAAATAACACATAAGGTACTTAAAAATTAATTACATCATTATTATACATAAACATTTATATATCTAAATGCATATTAAAATTGAGTTTGAGTGACATCAAATCATAATCAATATAAAATATTCTAGTTCCTTTACCATTTTGAAAAAGTTTTTTGGAACTGCTAGAAATATATAAAACACTTAAAAACAAAGTCTTTGTCTAATCAATGATTCAATCCACTTGTGTTTTGTATTAAAAGGGGGGAGGATGAATTTAGAATATAGTACATTTATGAAAAATGTGAGTCTCTACCAAGATTTAACAAAAGCCTGAATTAGGATCTCTCTGGAATAACAATATTAGCTTTGCTACCATATACATTACCAAATAAAAATTTCACACTAACGAAAGTTTCTAAAAAATTAAACAAATAGATTCATGAAACTATCTGGCCTATTTCAAGTTTGATAAGAAAAATAAAGAATCTATAAATGTTACTTTTGGAACAAAACCCACAACTGTCCAGAAAGAATAATGTGGAAAACATCTGAGTTTTCCTTTGGAAACAAAATATTAGTCTTGGCTTAGAAAATGAGACAATATATTCTACTTGTGTAATAAAAATACATTTCTGACATCAAACACGTCACCAGCTAGCTGACAACTGATGCTTCCTGAACTTGACACATCCATGTACATCAAGTGCCCATCTGATAATAACCAGGTGAAGAACAGCATTTTGCTGAAACATTAAAATATAACATAAAATTAAGTATAATATCAAACTTGACATTTTTGATAATAAGCTCTTCTAAAAGTTAAAGATATTCACAAGTCAAATTTTGACATTGAGTCTTTTCCAACATGTTAAATGGTTTGGTATTCTAGTATATCAACTATATATCATAACCTATTTAACCAATTCTCTTTTGATGGACAATTAAGTTACACCAATTTATTTTGCTAAACAGAAATATTGTAATAACCACCTTTCAGTGTCCTTATATACCTGATCAAGAATTGAAATGATTGGTTAAAATCTTTTGAAAGATTTTGAATATACTCCAAAACTCCTCTCAATAATATTGTAATAATTTGTATTATTTCAGGCAGTGTAAGAGAGTGACTATTTCCCTACTTCCTTACCAACACTGAATAATATTAATTTTTGTTAAAACATGAAAACTACCACATTTGCATTTCTTTTATTTCTAGTGAGGTCATCAAATCCACCTTTAAGCATCTTCTCTTTTTCTTTTGTTTTCAACTGCTGTACCCAGCCTTTCAACATCATTTTGCAAAACCAGTGCAGTTCTAAGTCAAAGAAGTTAAAATTAAGTAAAGGAATAAAAAAATGTATTTCCTTCTAAAAAAAAAGGTTTAGGAATCATTTAAAGCAAAATGTTGATTTAGTATTCAACAATCTGCTTTAAGAACTCTTGGTATGCTTTTAAAAATAACACAACTGCCTGACCAGGCGGTGGCGCAGTGGGTAGAGTGTAGGACTGGGATGCAGAGGACCCAGGTTTGACACCCCGAGGTCGCCAGCTTGAGCGCAGGCTCATCTGGTTTGAGCAAAGCTCACCAGCTTGGACCCAAGGTTGCTGGCTTGAGCAAGGGGTTACTCGGTCTGCTGTAGCCCCAAGGTCAAGGCACATATGAGAAAGCAATCAATGAACAACTAAGGTGTCACAACAAAAAACTGATAATTGATTCTTCTCATTTCTCTTCGTTCCAGTCTGTCTGTCCCTATCTATCCCTTTCTGACTCTCTCTCTGTCCCTGTAAAAAAAAAAACCCAAAAAACAAACAAGCAATTAGCAATTCAGTCAAATGTATATACTTTTTAAGTTAAGTAATATTTTGACATACCATTAAGCAGAAAAAACACTAACATTTATCCCAAGATCAAGGGTCACAAATACAAATAAATGCCTACAACGACATTAATGAATGAACTAAAAATACATGCACTATCTGGGTGAGAGAATCACAGCTCAGATCTGATTACTGCCAAGTGGAAATGCAAGGTTCAAATCTGCTATATTATCCCAATTTCTAAAAATGTTCATCTGAATTTTAATGCTAAGTCTCCTGATTTTTAAATGTTGGGAAAAAATTCCATGAAAATGAATTATCCAAAAACACTACTGGCTGGCCCCGAGGATATGTTTGCTTTCTTTTTTAGATAAATCAATAGGATAAGAACAAAATCTGTTGATGTAATGATTTCTTTTCTTTTTTTTTTTTTTTTTGTATTTTTCTGAAGTTGGAAACAGGGAGGCAGTCAGACAGACTCCCGCATGCGCCCGACCGGGATCCACCCAGCACGCCCACCAGGGGGCAATGCTCTGCCCATCTGGGGTGTTGCTCTGTCGCAACCAGAGCCATTCTAGTGCTTGAGGCAGAGGCCACAGAGCCATCCTCAGCGCCCGGGCCAACTTTGCTCCAATGGAGCCTGGGCTGCAGGAGGGGAAGAGAGAGACAGAGAGGAAGGAGAGGGGGAGGGGTGGAGAAGCAGATGAGTGCTTCTCCTGTATGCCCTGGCCAGGAATCGAACCCGGGACTCCTGCACGCCAGGCCGACACTCTACCACTGAACCAACCAGCCAGGGCCGATGTAATGATTTCTGATGACAACAATTAAGAGAAATTTGTCACATCACACATATTAGCCTTTTTTAAATCTAAAGCTTTACCTTTATGTGAGTATCTGAAAAGGTCAATATGGAATCCAGTCCATTTCTGTATTATCATTCACAGGTAAAGTCTGTCCTTGAGTTCCATCTTTAGCTGGGATTATGGGTACCTCTAGAAGTACATGAACCTTTGTAGGGACCAAAATGGGATGCTTGGTTTTAAGAGAATCAATTTCTAAAGCCTTAACTTCATATGACTCTTTTTCTCTAACTGACCTACCTGAAGAATGATCCTCTGATTGGGTCTGTGAGTCTTGCAGGTTCTCCATTCCTACCTAACATCCACATCCCCACTCTCCATAAGATATATTTCTTTCTCCTACTTTACTTCTCACCCATCCTGAATCTTTCCAGTGCAAAAATCTCCAGGTGCCAAAGGGACAACTCAAATTTCAGGTTTGGGGGCAGCCATTTTTAATCAAGGAACCTATAATAGGGATTCCACCTTTCACTTATTTAACAGTTAAGCTCAGCATTAGAATTAAGAGTATTCTGGCCCTTGAGTGCATGGAGTTTAAGTATATTGTAGAGTAGGAAGGAACGATAACCATTTTTATCAGTTCCATTTATCAGCATCCCTCTCCCCTTAGTATCAAAGGATGCATTGCTCATACAGGGAGGTGCCCTCACAATAAGGCAAAAGGGGCATTAGTGAAGAATAATATAGGCAGTGGAATCTTATTTTGACCAAGAGATAAGCTCTAGGAAAAGGTACAAGACTATTTCATAATCTGAATTCAGAAGACAGATGACTATCTTGGTATTCATGTTAATACGTTTATTTGAATTGAAAAATGAAGTCAGACTTTGTAAGCAAATAAGTCTGATTTGGTTAATAGGACTGACAATGAAAACTCACCCAACCAATTAGGTTTTATATAAAAAATATTTTCCAAAGTTGAAAAGCCAAATATATAGCTCCAAGAATTTGACAAAAATATAGTTAAAATAAACAATGCCATTTAGAACCTTATGGTCAAAGGAAATTAAAAACATTTAAATTTATACAAAAAAATTTTATTGTGGAAAAGCACATACATGTGATTAAAAGGCTCAAGCATAAAATAATTATTAATTTTATTAACCAATGTCACCCCAATAAATTCAATAAAATTTTTTTAAAATAAAAAATAAAAACCCTAGAATTAAAATAAAAGAAGATAGGAAAATGGCAATGGAGTAGGTGGACGTTACAACTCCTACCTCCCAGAACCAAAGTGGATTACAACTTAATTTAGGAACAGTCATCTTGAAAAACCAACTATGGAATAAACTAAGAGGAAGCTATAACTAAGCAACACCGAAGGAACCACACTGAGGTGGTAGGAAAGGCAGAGAAGAGGAAAGGGCTGCCCTACTCCCAGGAGCAAGAGGTGGCCTGGGGGGTTCTCTCACAGTGGGGTGGAATTCCCGGAGTTGTGGGCCCTCAGCCACAGGACCGGAACTCCAGCCTGGAATCCCAGAGACTAGAGGAGGTGTAGGGACAGTAGTACCTGAAAGAAGAGCCAGGTTAATGTTTGCAAGAGGGAGACAGAACTCTCAGACCCAGGCTCCAGCTTAAAAGGACCACGCAGAAAACCTTCACAGCCACTTACCTAGGGCTCTGGGAGCGTGAAGTGCTGAGAGGACTGGAGTGGTGAGAGAAGAGTAGTCTCGGGGACATAGGGAGAGACTGTGGGTGACAGCCACCCTGACTTCTGTACTGGGTCACTCTCTAAACCTAAAATGCCCATTCTTCCTGGGAGAACCAAGCCAACAAAGGGAAGCAATTACCCTACCCACCAGAGGCTCTCCTGCTCCAGTCAGTGCAGAGAGACACTTAGAAGCAGGGGGCGCATCAGGTACACAGTATTTGAGTGCTGAGGTCTGGGCTACACAGCTCCCCAGACCTGCTGAGTACCTTCAGAAGGGTGGGGGGGACCAGCTGCGGGAGGTGGTTGTGGTGCTTGGCCTGTGCAGTGGACGGGGTGTGGAACCAGCAAGGCAGCCCACGTGGCTGCGGTGGGGAGTAGAGCCCGAAGAGGACTCCCCCCCCTCCTGCAGGGAGGAACCCTGCAGGGCAAGGCCTCCCATATTCCCACGCAGGTGGTGGGGGGCTGCACCTGCAGAGGATGGAGTCTGGATGGCGAGGGGCGGAGCCCAGCAAGGCATCCCTCATGCCAACAGGGGCGGAGCCCAGAGAGGCAGCCCACACAACCATGGGGGGCAGAGCCCAGGGAGGTAAGAAGTCCCCCGAGCCCCACCACCCATCTGGGGCAGCCCAGACTATGGCCCAGGAGCTGGCACTGATGCCCAAGTGCCTGAGGATGTAGAGGCAGAGGGGGACCCACAGACAAACCTCACTTCAGGACTATAAAGGCCACACACACTGGCCAAGAGTGGATAAAAGCCAGCCTAGGAGTGCAGTTGATAGTTACAATGGATTCAAGGCCCAACTGAGGCAGACACAAATTCTGGATCGCTTATAGCTCCAAGAAGGTTACTAAGCCTGACCAGGCGGTGGCGCAGTGGATGGAGTGTTGGACTGGGATGTGGAGGACCCAGGTTCAAGACCTTGAGGTTGCCATCTTGAGTGTGGGCTCATCTGGTTTGAGCAAAAGCTCACCAGCTTGGACCCAAAGTCGCTGGCTCGAGCAAGGGGTTACTCGGTCTGCTGTAGCCCCATAGTCAGGGCACATATGAGAAAGCAATCAATGAACAACTAAGGTGGCACAACTATTATTGATGCATCTCATCTCTTTCCCTTCCTGTCTGTCCCTGTCCTTCTCTCTTACTCTCTCTGTCTCCATCACACACACAAAAAAGGACACATTAGATCAACTAGATTTAATAGATATCTTCAGAACTTTTCACCCTAAATCAGCAAAATATACATTCTTTTCAAGTGCTCATGGTACATTCTCTAGGATAGACCACATGTAAGGACACAAAATGAGTCTCAATAAATTTAAGAAGATTGAAATCATATCAAGCATCTTCTCTGATCACAATGGCATGAAACTAGAAATCAATTACAATAGAAAAACTGAAGAACACTCAAACACTTGGAAACTAAATAGCATATTATTAAATAACGAATGGGTTAACAATGAGATCAAGGAAGAAATAAAAAATTTCCTTGAAACAAATGGCAAGGAACATTCAACAACTCAAAATCTCTGGGACACAGCAAAAGTAGTCCTGAGAGGGAATTTCATAGCATTACAGGCATACCTTAAGAAGTTACAAAAAGCTCAAATAAACAATTTAACCTTGCATTTAAAAGAACTAGAAAAAGAACAGCAAGTAAAGACCAGAGAAAGTAGAAGAAAGGAAATAATAAAGATCAGAATGGAAATAAATGACACAGAGGCTAAAATAACAATACAAAGGATCAATGAAACCAAGAGCTGGTTATTTGAAAAGGTAAACAAGATTGATGAACCTTTAACCAGACTCACCAAGAAAAAAAGACAGAGGACTCAAATAAATCAAATTAGAAATGAGAGTGGAGAAGTAACAACTGACAGCAGAAATACAAAGGATTTTAAGAAAATACTATGAAGAAGTGTACGCCAAAAAATTAGACAACCTAGCTGAAATGGACAAATTCCTTGAAACATATAATCTTTCAAAAATCAATCTGGAAGAATGAGAAAACTTAAACAGACCGATTACAACAAATGAGATAGAAACAACAAAAAATTAAGTACTGAGGAGTAAATTTAATCAATGAGGTTAAAGACTTGTACTCAGAAAATTATAAAACATTAATAAAAGAAATCAAGGAAGATACAAACAAGTGGAAGCATATACCGTGTTCATGGACAGGAAGAATAAACATCACTAAAATGTCTATATTACCCAAAGCAATTTATAAATTCAATGCAATTCTCATTAAAATACCAATAACATACTTCAAAGATATAGAACAGCCTGACCAGGTGGTGGCGCAGTGGATAGAGCATCAGACTAGAGATGCAGAGGACCCGGGTTCAAGACCCCAGGGTCGCCAGCTTGAGTGCGGGCTCATCTGGTTTGAGGAAAAAGCCCACCAGCTTGAACCCAAGGTCGCTGGCTCCAGCAAGGGGTTACTCGGTCTGCTGAAGGCCCGCGGTAACGGCACATATGAGAAAGCAATCAATGAACAACTAAGGTGTTGCAACGCGCAATGAAAAACTAATGTTTGATGCTTCTCATCTCTCTCTGTTCCTGTCTGTCTGTCCCTGTCTATCCCTCTCTCTGATTCACTCTCTGTCTCTGTAAAAAATAAATAAATAAATAAATAAATAAATAAAAAAAAAAAAGATATAGAACAAATATTCCAAAAATTTATATGGAACCAAAAAAGAACACGAATAGCCTCAACAATCTTGCAAAGAAAGAATAAAGTGAGAGGTATCACACTTCCTGATATCAAGTTATACTACAATGCCATTGTACTCAAAACAGCTTGGTACTGGCGTAAGAATAGGCATACAGATCAATGGAACAGAACAGAGAACCCAGAAATAAACCCACACCTTTATGGACAACTGATATTTGACAAAGGAGGTAAGAGCATACAATGGAGTAAAAACAGTCTCTTTAACAAATGGTGTTGAAAAAATTGGACAGCTACCTGCAAAAAAATAAAAGTAGACCACCAACTTACACCATTCACAAAAATAAACTCAAAATTGATAAAAGACTTAAATGTAAGTCGTGAAACCATAAGCATCTTAGAAGAAAACATAGGCAGTAAGCTCACCGACATCTCTCGCAGCAATATATTTGCTGATTTATCTCCACGGGCAAGTGAAATAAAGGACAGCATGAACAAATGGGGACTATATCAAACTAAAAATGTTTTACACAGCTAAAGACAATATGAACAAAATAAAAAGACAAACCACACAATGGGAGAACATATTCGAAAATACGTCTGATAAGGGGTTAATAACCAAAATTTATAAATTGTAAAACTTGTAAAACTCAACACCAGGAAGATAAACAATCCAATCAAAAATGGGCTAAAGAGCCTGACCAGGCGGTGGCTCAGTGGATATAGCATTGAACTGGAATGCGAAAGACACAGGTTCGAGACCCCGGGGTCGCCACCTTGAGCACGGGCTCATCTGGTTTGAGCAAAGCTCACCAGCTTGGACCCAAGGTCACTCACTGGCTTGAGCAAGGGGTTACTCAGTCTGCTGTAGCCCCCTGGTCAAGGGACATATGAGAAAGCAATCAATGAACAACTAAAGTGCCACAATGAAAAACTGATGATTGATGTTTCTCTTCTCTCTTCATTCCTGTCTGTCCCTATCTATCCCTCTCTCTGACTCTCGCTCTGTCTCTGTAAAGAAAAAAAAAAATGGGCAAAAGAAATGAATAGACATTTCTCCAAAGAGGACATACAGATGGCTAATAGGCAAATGAAAAATTTTTTAATATCACTAATCATTAGAGAAATGCAAATTAAAACCATAATGAATGAGATACCACCTCACACCAGTCAGAATGGCGCTCATTGACAAAACAACACACGATAGGTGCTGGCGAGGATGTGGAGAAAAGGGAACCCTCCTGCACTGCTGGTGGGAATGCAGACTGGTGCAGCCACTGTGGAAAACAGTATGGAGATTTCTCAAAAAATTAGAAATGGAACTGCCCTTTGACCCAGCTATCCCACTTATAGGACTATATCCCAAGGACACCATATCACCGACTGAAAAAAAGAAATGCACCCCCATGTTTATGGCAGCTTTATTCACAATAGCGAAGATCTGGAAACATCCCAAGTGTCCGTCAGTGGACGAGTGGATTAAAAAGCTATAGTACATATATACAATGGAATACTATGGGGCTATGAAAAAAGAAGGAAATACTACCTTTTGCAACAATATGGAGGGACCTGGAAACTATTATGTTAAGTGAAATAAGCCAGGCAGAGAAAGAAAAATATCATGTGACCTCACTCATATAAGGAATCCAATGAACAATGTGAACTGAGGAACAGAATAGAGGCAGAGGAGGGATCAAAGGGACCAGAGGGAAAGCAGACAGAGGAAAGGGGATGAGAGGATGAGATCAGAGAAGGGAGAGAGATTAGTAAAATTATATATACATAACACAGCCTTAGAGAAAACAGAAAAGCAAATCCTGGAGGGAAGGGGGGAGGGTGTTAGGGGGAGGGGGACAAGGGGGATGTTGAGGGAAATACGGGGGTGGGGGAGGATGTATCGGTGGGACACATGAATCTATGTAAACACAATAAATTTAAATCAATAAAAAAAAAAAGAAATCATATGAAGTGTGAGATGGATAGGAATTCCAGAACAAAAAGACTCCTATAAAATATATTACAGATAAAGAGTATTTGTTCGTGTATTTTTCAATGGATAATGGTGGGTATCAAGTCATTACATTCCTTGAGGAATATAATATAAAATATATGGTGTTCTATATATATGTTATAGAGGAATATAAAATATAGATGTTCTAGTTTTATTTTTAAATGTTTGTATTTATTTCAAATATCACATTCTTTGCAATTATTTAACCTTATGATATCAACTTAAAAATGTATAAATGGGCCCTGGCCGGTTGGCTCAGCGGTAGAGCGTCGGCCTGGCATGCAGGGGACCCGGGTTTGATTCCCAGCCAGGGCACATAGGAGAAGCGCCCATTTGCTTCTCCACCCCCACCCCCTCCTTCCTCTCGGTCTCTCTCTTCCCCTCCCGCAGCCAAGGCTCCATTGGAGCAAAGATGGCCCGGGCGCTGGGGATGGCTCCTTGGCCTCTGCCCCAGGCGCTAGAGTGGCTCTGGTCGCGGCAGAGCATCGCCCCCTGGTGGGCAGAGCATCGCCCCTGGTGGGCGTGCCGGGTGGATCCCGGTCCAGCGCATGCGGGAGTCTGTCTGACTGCCTCCCCGTTTCCAGCTTCAGAAAAAAAAAGAAAAGAAAAGAAAAAAAAAATGTATAAGTGGATACAAGGTTTTTCAAAATTCTCTTAGAAGGTATGTGAACAAAAGCTTTAGTGGAGAGTCACGGTTGCTATCTGAAAAGCCCCAGTATCTGCAATTCTGCCTGTGAGAAGGAGGTGAATGAAGCTTTAATTTCCAGAGTCATCTCAGTCCTTAGAGCAGGGGTCCCCAAACTACGGCCGCATGCCACCCCCTGAGGCCATTTATCCGGCCCCCACCACACTTCCGGAAGGAGCACCTCTTTCATTGGTGGTCAGTGAGAGGAGCATAGTTCCCATTGAAATACTGGTCAGTTTGTTGATTTAAATTTACTTGTTCTTTATTTTAAATATTGTATTTGTTCCTGTTTTGTTTTTCTACTTTAAAATAAGATATGTGCAATGTGCATAGGGATTTGTTCATAGTTTGGGGGTTTTTTTTGTTTGTTTGTTTTTTCATTTTTCCGAAGCTGGAAACGGGGAGGCAGTCAGACAGACTACCGCATGCGCCCGACAGGGATCCACCTGGCATGCCCACCAGGGGGCGATGCTCTGCCCCTCTGGGGCATCGCTCTGTCGCATCCAGAGCCATTCTAGCGCCTGAGGCAGAGGCCACAGAGCCATCCTCAGCGCCCGGGCCATCTCTGCTCCAGTGGAGCCTCTGCTGCAAGAGGGGAAGAGAGAGACAGAGAGGAAGGAGAGGGGGAGGGGTGGAGAAGCAGATGGGCGCTTCTCCTGTGTGCCCTGGCCAGGAATCGAACCCGGGACTCCCGCACGCCAGGCCGACACTCTACCACTGAGCCAACCGGCCAGGGCTTTTTTGGTTTTTTTAAAAGACTTTATTTATTCATTTTAGAGAGGAGAGAGAAGATGGGAGGAACAGCATCAACTCCTATATGTGTTTTGACCAGGCAAACCCAGGGTTTTGAACCAGCGACTTCAGCGTTCCAGATCCATAGTTTTTTTTTTTATAGTCCGGCCCTCCAACGGTCTGAGGGACAGTGAACTGGTCCCCTGTGTAAAAAGTTTGGGGACCCTTGCCATAGAGTTAGCCCACAAAACTGACTTTCTACTGCTTTATTTCCCCAACACCTACATTTTTCCCATTAATGTAAACATTAAGCATATGAACATAAACCAATTCCTTTTTCTCCCACTTACAATTAAACCTTTTAATGTAAACATAGCAAACATCCCTGGGTTTCCTCCTACCACCCACCGTTAGTATACTGAGTCCAGCAAAGAGATATGACAATGAACTCACATCAGGGTTGGAAACTGGTGATTTTCTTCTGCATGTCGATGGGGTGGATGAGTGACAGTGGCAATGTGGCAGCAGTGTAGTGGTGGAGAGCCAGACCTGAGTTTGAAACCTGGCGTCACCATTGAATAGCTACATAATTTAGGCATGCCTCTGCCTCTGTTTCTTTATTGTTAAAATGAGGCTGATAATAGTACCTACCTCATAAAGTGACTGGGAAGATTAAATTAGCACAGTTATATAAATTGCTTAAAACAGTGCCTGGTGTGCCTGACCATGTGGTGGCACAGTGGATAGAATGTCAGACTGGGACGTGGAGAACCCAGGTTCGAAACCCTGAGGCCTGCTTGAATAAGGGCTCATCTGGTTTGAGCATGGCTCACCAGCTTGAGCCCAAGGTCACTGGCTTGAGCAAGGGGTAAACTTGCTCTGCTGTAGCTCCCCCCCCACCCTGGTCAAGGCACATACGAGAAAGCAATCAGTGAACAACTAAGGTGCCACAAAAAAGAATTGATGCTTCTTATCTCTCTCCCTTCCTATCTGTCTGTCCTTATCTGTCTCTCTCTCTATCTCTCTCTATCTCTGTCACAAAAAAAACAAAACAAAAAACTGTGCTTGGTGCATAAAGTGCTTTACACGTGCCAGCTACGATTAGTGAATTGTTGAAGACATCTGTGACACCAACATCACTCATTCATTCATATTGTCATCAGAGAAGAAATACTAATGTTTATAGTATACCAGGCACTGTGCTAGATGGTAGGGATTCAAAGATGATGAGACTACAGTATCTGCTTTCCTAAGTTTCACAACCTATAAGGGAGGAAAAACATTAAAGCAACATTACAACCCTAACAAATGTGCTTGAGATTTGTTTCACTGAGATTTGGACTAGGCACTATAGAACTGAATTTCGGAGAAGAAAGGAAATCCCAGAGAAGGCTTCTTAGACAATGTGGCTTTTAATTTGGATCCAGAAGCATATAAAGGAGGGAAGGGCATTCAAAGTAGAAGGCTAGCTGTGACAGATGTCTGTCTTTAAACCATACATATAAGAGTCCCAATACCCTCTCTGTAGAGAAAAGCTTGGAGAGCATGAAACACACATTTCTAGAATCTCCCACCATTTTACCTGCAACTCTAACTTATGACTGGGATGAAATTATGTCCCGTTTTTTCTACATGCCACACCCCAGTATTTACACTTTGTCTTACTCTTTTATGTATAATAGCGGATGTTAATTTCCCAGACCAAAACAGGGTACATTTTTCTCTGCATTAGCTGTTGCTGTTTTTGATCTGAAAGATTTTTTTTTGATCTGAAAGATTTTTAAAGTAATAATAGAAGCAATATTTTAATAAAATACTTTAAATTATTTATAAGAAAAAGTACTGTCACAGTCTAGTTTATAATTATAGTTTCAATTTAAACTGGGATTCTTATCAATAATGCAAATAACTCTAAGCCAAATAACTTTGTATATTGTAATAAATAACAACAAAGAAATTTAAAAATATTTTTTATGATCACTGCTTATCCCATGAACAGAGATGACACATACCTGTGTCTGAAGGACGTAAAAAGTCCGTGTCACAGGTGAAGAAGGTCTGATGGTCCTGCGCTGACAAATTCATGTCATAGTATGTAAGTGGCTCTTTACCTGTCACCCAAGTGTATCTTTACCAAAACACAAGAAAATATGTAACATGAACATGAGAGAGCATTGCTTTACTATAACAGACACTATTTAAAATTCAAAAATGAAAGCTAAAAATTCTATTTCAAGATGTTTTATCTTATTATATTAATTGATTTTAGAGCAAGAGGGAGGAAGTGAGAGAGAGAAGAAGAGAGAGAAACATCAATTTGTTGTTCCACTTATTTATGCATTCATTGGTTGATTCTTGTATGTGCCCTGGCCAGGGATGGGACCAGCAACCTTGGTGTTAATGATGCTCTAACCAACTGAGCCAGGGCCAGGATGTTTTAAAAGCTTATTATAATTAGTAAAACAAAAGAGGTAACCTGTATAAACTATTTAGAGCCATGATGGTGAACCTTTTATTAAAAACCATCCACTTTTGCAGTGCTGGTCAACCTGGTCCCTCCCACCCACTTGTGGGCGTTCCAGCTTTCATCGTGGGCCAATCACACAGGTCAAGGCACATATGAGAAAGCAATCAATGAACAACTAAGGAGCCACAACAAATAACTGATGCTTCTCATCTCTCTCCCTCCTGTCTGTCTGTCCCTATCTGTCCCTTTCTCTGTTTCTGTCACACACACACAAAGAAAGATAGTAAAGGGCTTGCAAAGCATAAGAGCAAAGAGGAACTTTTTCATGTGTTAATATATTAGAAATTCTAACTTATGTATGCTTCTGAGACCAACAATAATATCTATCGAGCCTTAAAAATATTCACACCTAGATAGGGGATGGGTATAATATATTATATTAATTATATTATATTAATTATATTATATTAATATATTATATTATATTATACCATCCTCTCTACTTTTGTTTGTTTTTCAAATTTTCCATAATCAAAAAAAGGGAAGATAAAAGAATATGGGAAAAAAATGTTCACACCCCTTAATTCAGTAATCCCAGTGCTCCAAATGAACCCTAAGGAAATAATCATCTATGTGTTTAAATATTTATGTATAAAGATATCCTTCCAGTGCAAATGTTAACTGTGAAATATAATCTGTGATCCAGACAGGGGAGCAGATGGCAAGGTACAGTAACTACAAACATTAAAAATCATGTTTTGAAGAAATTCTGTGGGGTGTTCAAATTTTGCTTCTATATATGCATATAGAAAAGAGATGGATGAAAATCCAAACGGCAGTTATTACTCAGTGGTTAGAAGAGGTGATTTTTACTTTCTTTTTCATACATCTCTTTATTTTCCCAACTCCTACAGTGAATATGCATACATTTTATAATCTTAAAAATAAGCACTTTAAAAGCATATTGTAAGTATTATTTACATAAGTGATTAAAGATTTAAACTATTTAATAGTATGAGTTGTCTTGGATTTAAAGTTTTTAGCTATTATGAAAGCAATTATCCTAAAAAGAAAAAGCAAATCCTTGTGCATTTGGCAGTTTTGCTACATATTCTAAAACCATAAAAAATGTTTATTAACAATCAACATTATTACCAAAATGATTTAAAGCAGTTAAATTACAACTTTAAATAGTTTAATGAAACAATAACATAACCTAGAAGTAAATTTTAAAAATTCAGTAAAGTAAAAACGAAGATTGAACCATAAAATAGTCTGGAATGAGGTTAACATATAAAATGCATATACTTGCTATGTTTGGCTACAACATGACTTCAAGCTTTCTAGAACCACATAATTATTATCATTACAATTTAGACTTTTACTTTAAGTTAAAGTAATCATTCAAAAGAAGCACAAGTGTTCCTGATACTAAGATAAGAAATTTCTCTTTGAAATCCTCATGAAGTAGACACTGTATAACATAACAAGGAATAGCCTAAAAACTTTTTAATAAACACAGTGAGAAGTTCAAGGACCTGTCTCTTGCAGAACTCCTTAATATAGGCTAATGGCATCTCTCATAAAAGCCTAGTTTTCACTTCCCAGGACAGACTGTCCTACGCTATCAAGTCTTTAAACACAGGGATTATTGCTCATTCATTTAGTATCCCCATCATTTTACACAGTGCCCATACAGAGCAGACACATGTTTCTTGTTCAATGAATTAAATCATGCCCAGCCTACCTTTAGGTGAAACACAGCCCTTCTTGGTCATATGTTTCAAAAGATGTTTTTTCATTTAGTGTAAAACCCAGGAGAGAAATGGACACAGTATAGCAGATGGAAAATGGCAATATAAAAACACTACACCCTGTACTGTTGCACAAATGAAGTTCATATTCACATTCAGATTGATATTTCCTAGTGAACTGTCAAATAAATTTTGAAATGGAGCATATATGCATAAGAATATAGTGACATTTGTAATTTTTTCTCAAGCTCATAAATTTTTTAAACAGTTTTCTGCTATAAACCAGGGACCAAATGTATACTTATTATGTATTATGTACATATGGTTTGAAGCAATGTTCCTATGATTATAAAATAAATATAGTCAAGATGCTGCCTAACAAACGTAGGGGTTATCATTTTACCTTTTCATATATCAGTATCTCCAACGAGAAAGGCTGTGATATTTATATAAACAAGTATTTCCATAATACTTTTACTTCAAAACCAATGTCATAATTATACTGAAAACAAAATGTAATACCTCCTATATTCTGCTCCTCTGAAAAGGTTTAGAGGGTTTCGCCATACCTTGCATTCTATAAAAAAAAAAACACAAAAAACCCCAGAGGAAATGAGACAGTTTAATTCAATACAGTTAAATCTGAATTCACTGGCATTTACTGTGTAGTCATTGTATGTTGAGTACAGTGCAAACCACTGATAGCACAAAGACAGATTAGGCACAGATCGTCCCTGCCGTCACTGAGCATACAATGACATCTAGTCATTGCCTTATTTCTGTCTTCACAGCATCTAGTTCATATTTCAATTATAGCACTTTCCATATTATAATGTGATATTAAAACATTGTTCATCTTTATACCTATTTCTGAAGTGTAGCACAACATTTGAAACTAACTTGTTTAAATGAATTAAATGTAGCATGAGAGTTAGTCATGTAAACTACCACCTAACCTGTATGATAAGTGCTATAGTAAAGATAGGTTTTGTTCCAATAGAAAAACACTAAGTGATTAATTTTGCTCTGGGGCAATTAGAAAGGGCTTTAGAAAGGTGTCATTTGAACTGACATTGAATCACTTTAAAAGAAGAGTAGAACGTTGCCAGGATATCCTAAGTGGATGAAGTACCATAAAACCACACAGCAGAGTGTGGAGAAGGAAGGGGAAGTAAGAGATATAATCTGAAACAACTCAAAGTCTTCTAGTATGGGAATTGGGAACCATTAACAGATTTTAGGATTGTAAAGAGGCTTCTTGGAAGAAGATAGTTTCATTTTGGACAGAGTGAGTGCAGGAGGCCACCACAGGAAGAGATTTCTAGCAGAGTTAGAAATGTGAGTCTAGAACTCTAAAGCAGCAGTTCTCAACCTGTGGGTCGCGACCCCGGCGGGGGTCGAACGACCAAAACACAGGGGTCACCTAAAGTCATCGGAAAATACATATTTATTATACAATACATACATATTTATTATACAATACATACATATTTATTATATAATACATACATATTTACTATACAATACATTTTTAAATAAAATATGTATTTCCGATGGCTTTAGGCGACCCCTGTGTTTTGGTCGTTCGACCCCTGCCGGGGTCACGACCCACAGGTTAAGAACCGCTGCTCTAAAGAGAGCTTGGGAGTATCAATTTAAAATTGGCTCTCCCAGCCTGACCTGTGGTGGCGCAGTGGATAAAGCGTCGACCTGGAAATGCTGAAGTTGCCGGTTCGAAACCCTGGGCTTGCCTGGTCAAGGCACATATGGGAGTTGATGCTTCCAGCTCCTCCCCCCTTCTCTCTCTCTGTCTCTCCTCCCTCTCTCTCTCTCTCTCTCTGTCTGTCTTTCCCTCTCCTTTCTAAAATGAATAAATAAATAAAAAATTTAAAAAAAAAATTAAAAATAAATAAATAAATAAAATTGGCTCTCCCAGCCTGACCAGGCAGTGAAGCAGTGGACAGAGCAAGGGACTGGGACACAGAGTACTCAGGTTCAAAACCTTGAGGTTGCTGGCATGAGTGCGAGCTCATCTGGTTTGAGCAAGACTCACCAGCTTGAACCCAAGGTTGATGGCTTGAGCAAGGGGTCACTCACTCTGTTATAGATCCCATCAAGACACATAGGAGAAAACACTCAATGAACAACTAATGTGCCACAACCAAGAATTGATGGTTCTCATCTCTCTCCTTTCCTGTCTGTCTCTCTGTCACACACAAAAATAAAATAAAATAAAAATAATAAAATTGGTTCTCCCAGGATATATGTCTGTGGAAGATAATACAATAGAATGAGATACAGTTACACAGGGAGAGAAAGTTGAACCAAAGAACCTTGCCTGACTTTTGAGGGCAATTCAAGCATCTTCTCTGAAATAGCGTGTGACCCTTCTCCCAAGAATAACTAACTAGCCTGATCTGTGGTGGTGTAGTGGATGAAGCGTTGCCCTGGAACACTGAGGTCACCGGTTCAAAACCGTGGGCTTGCTTAGTCAAGGCACATATGGGAGTTGATGCTTCCTGCTCTTCCCTCCTCTTTCTCTCTCCCTTTCCCCCTCAGTCTCTTCTCTTTAAAATGAATAAAATTCTTTTAAAAAATGGAAAAAAAATAATAACTACACCTTCTTTTTTTTTTTTTTTTTTGTATTTTTCTGAAGCTGGAAACGGGGAGAGACAGTCAGACAGACTCCCGCATGCGCCCGACCGGGATCCACCCGGCACGCCCACCAGGGGGCGACGCTCTGCCCACCAGGGGGCGATGTTCTGCCCCTCCAGGGTGTCGCTCTGCCGCAACCAGAGCCACTCTAGCGCCTGGGGCAGAGGCCAAGGAGCCATCCCCAGTGCCCGGGCCATCTTTGCTCCAATGGAGCCTTGGCTGCGGGAGGGGAAGAGAGAGACAGAGAGGAAGGAGGGGGGGGGGGGTGGAGAAGCAAACGGGCGCTTCTCCTATGTGCCCTGGCCGGGAATAGAACCCGGGTCCGCCGCACGCCAGGCCGACGCTCTACCGCTGAGCCAACCAGCCAGGGCCTACTACGCCTTCTTTTCTGTTACCACAGTATCTCCTATGCACTCTGTTTAGGTATCTTTTATATCTTTTGCCATCCTTGTTTATATGTCTGTATGCTCTACAAAGCTAGGATGTTTTTATCACTCCCATTATGAAATGGTATGTTCAATCTTACAATAGGGAATAAGGTTATATATTAAATATATAATGCAATAGAAAATAAGGTTATATAATGCGTCCTTGTTATATATTTACATACTGGACTATATCTTTCTTGAGGACAGATCTATGTTAGGATCATCATAATATGTCTCATTGTTAGGAGTTCTATAATTAATTTATAATAGGGGAGAAAGGAGAAGGGGAAAGAAAATTATCATTATTCTTTCCTGTACTCTTGAGTGGCTGCCAACCCCATCCCTTCTATTCCTGGTCAACATCCACTCATGCTTCAGGGCTCAGCTTAAATAGTACTTTTTCAGAGACTTTCTATGATTATACCTAAAAAATGCCAGCAACTGGACACTGGTAGGACTTTTCTACTAAACTAATATATCTTCAGTGGTCGTTAGGTTTATTGAACAAATAAGACCTTACAGAAATCTACAGAATTAACTCATTTGTATTATGACTATATGATTAGTATCTATACCAAATGAAATGAATAATTCAAAAGTATTTCCACTGGCTTTGAAAATTTGACTTTCCTATTACGTGTCATTAATAGTTACTTCATATTACTAAATACACAGAAAAAATCTGTAACTAAAGTCTGACAATAGAGTATCCATACCTGAATAATTGTGATTTTGATGTCTTTGTGAATACACTGAGAACTAAAAGCATTTTTCCTAACTTTCCTCTCTTGGCAGAGATGGTTAATTGTTTCTGTTCTCTCCTTTATTTAATAAGGCCCCCGATTAACAGCTAGGCATATAAATGATTACAATTTCTAGCTTCACTTACAGCTAGTGTGGCCATTTGACAAAGGCCTAAGCAGTTGGAAGTAAGCTGAAATAGGATGTAACACTTCTGCAAGTGTTGTTGGCTGCCGTGGGGTGGAGTAAGGGGGAAAGAGTGTCCTTCTCCCAGCCTTTTCTCCTTCCTGCTGATTGGAATGTGGATACAATAGCTCAAGCCAGAGTGGTTGTCTTGGACCACAGGGCAAAACTGCATTTGGAGATGACAGGCTAACAAAATATGAGTCTGGGTCTCTGGTGATCAATTCTCTCCATATCAGCCATGGACTACCTATATTTACATGAAAGACAGACAAACTTCCCTCTGTTATTGTGAGCTTTCTATCTCCCACAATCTTAACTATACAGCTCTGAAAACACCTTAGATAAGTAGTCACCTGAAAAATTCTGTCTGCCGGTTTCACTTTCTCTGTTGCTGGAAGAACCTGGCTCTGAAATGCTGCTTTCTGCTCCTCGTATCAATGGTCGTAAGTGGTTTACAGACACTTGCTCCAGAAAAGATGTGCCATTTTTATGGAAGTACCACCATTCAAATAGCTATGGCAAACAGAAAACATCCTTCACTTAATACAAAGCTGATCAACAGATATATGAGCTCAAATTAAATCATTATCAAAAACATTATCTCAAGATGTTCCTGTTTAACTCAGCATTTAAAATGTGCTCTCCTTCCAAAAAAAATAACCAAACACAAGATTCCCCAACAACACATACAAAGCAAAAGTAAAATACCTTTTCATAGTTATTGTCATGAAATTTAGAGAATCTTAGACAAAACTAGAAGAAATACATCTGCAAATAAAGCATTAAAAACAATAAAAAGATTTAATCTAACAATAACCTGTTATATTACATTGTCATTTTATTCTATTTGTAACATAATTTAAAAAAAGGTTCGAAACAACTAGCATGGTAAATAAAACTAGGTTTAGATGCTCTGGTTTATCTTCACATTGTATAAATCTTTCGCCTTTTTAGTAGGGTTAGAAGGTCCACATTTGACTCCCAATTTAGCTATCTATTAGCTGTTTGCTTTGGGCAAGTCAGTTAACCTCTAATCTCTCAGAGCCTCAATGTCCTATCTACTAAATATTTTTAACAAAAGCCCTGACTGGATAACTTCAACTGCTTAGAGTATTGTGTTGCCAGTTTGATTCCTTGTAAGGGCACATACAGAAACAGAACAATGTTTCTGTTTATCTCCCTCTCCCTTCCACACTCTCTAAAATCTTTTTTTTTTTTTTTAGAAGAGAGAGTGAGGGAGAGAGGTACAGAAAGGAAGGGAGAGAGATGAGAAGCATCACCTTGTAGTTATGACACCATAATTGTTCATTGATTGGTTTCTCATATGTGCCTTGACCAGGGGGCTCCAGCTGAGCCAGTGACCCCTTGCTCCAGGCAGCGACCTTGGTCTCAAGCCAGCAACCTTGGGCTTAGAGCCAGCGACCTTTGGGCATAAGCCAGTGACCATGGGTCATGTCTATGATCCCACACTCAAGCCAGTGACGCTGTGCTCAAGCTGCTGAGACCATGCTCAAGCCGGATGAAACCATGCTCAAACTGGTGATCTCAAGGTTTCAAACCTGGGTCCTCAATGTCCCAGGTTGACATGCTATCAACTGAACCACCACTTGGTCAGGCATATGTACCTTTGAGCAAAAGTACTATGCCAGTATTTGGCAGTATTATTAATGCAGGTTAAGAGTCAGGTTGATTCCAATTATGAACCATTTAAAAATCTGGAGAATCACTTCTTTCTGTTTTCATGGTTTATCACTGTTACAAAAAGAGGAATCAAAAGCAGCTCTGTGCTGAATTGGCAGAATGTTTCATACCAAGACACTCCAACCTTCTCATATCCCTGGCTCCTGTGGGTTGCAGCTTAAATGACACATCCTTGGGGAACTTTCCCTGATTCCACAGAACAGAAAGCTGTACTCCCATTGACTCTCGTGTTTTTCTTTCAGAGTAATCTTTTTATTTGTAATCATTAGTTAAGCAACTAACTTTATATTGCTATTCTTCAAGCTCCCAAGCATACTACTCCTTCAGAAAGAAGTAACACAAACAACACAGCTAGCTTCCTCATTTCCTTCACAGTTTTACCAAAGAATCACTGTTTCAGTGTAGCCTTCCCTGGCTTCCCCGTCTAAAATTCCAACCTCCTCCTCTGACTCAACTCCTCATATGCCTCTTTCTGCTTCATTTTCTCCTTTAGCACTTGCCACTAACAGATAGAACATACTATTTGTTTCACTTATGTACCTTTATTGTATATTGCTCTATATAAGGTAAGTTCTACAAGGACAGGCTTTTTTTCTACTTTGTTCAGTGTTGTAAGCTCAGTGCTCAGAAACAGAGTGTGACACTCAGAGAATAGTCAATAAAAAAAACACTGACAAATGAATGAATCAACATCCATAATGACCTACTAATCACATTTCATGAGAGAAACAGAGTGTGACACTCAGAGAATAGTCAATAAAAAAAACACTAACAAATGAATGAATCAACATCCATAATCACCTACTAGATCACATTTCATGAGGGCAGACTGTGTGTCTGCCTGCTTACCATGGTATCCCCAACATCTGAAAGAGTGCCTAAGAGAAAAAAGGCTCTCTATAAATATATGTTGGATGAATAATCAATCAATATTAATCAATCAGAGACTTTACACATTAAAATTGTTCAAAACTGTAACTACTTTCTACATTTTGAGTGTAAAATAACTTTAATATCTTTTTCCTTTCATTCATGGACCATATCCTTAAAACGTCAACAGACTATTCTCCTGCCAAATGTAGTGGACAAACGTAATACTTTATTTCAAGGTAAGCAAACACATTCACAACTACTTAAAAATTTTTAATCTTTTTAAAAACTCTTTTGCTATGATCACAAAGGGCATCACACACACACAGAAATCAGCTTTTAAACCTTTACGAATGTTATTTCTTTTTTGCTTCAGTAAAGAATAGAACAAATATGTTACCAAGATGCCGAGGTATGAAGTCATTTTGCACTGCACTGCAGCCCAATTACTCCACTGAGTAAATGCTGTAATATTTACAGGACAGTGCTGGACATCGAGGTGCAGATTTTTTTCTATCATGCCACTAATATTCTATGCTCAGTAGAGAATGGAGTCTCTTCCTGCTCACTTTTACTGAGTTAGCAGGCAGTTAAATCACCACCAATATGGTTGTTGTTTGGCCTCTTTCATAATGTTTTACAAAGAATTGGGATGAAACTTCTTTAAAACAAGAGGGCCTGACCAGGCGGTTCCGCAATGGATAGGGCGTCGGGTTGGGATGCAGTGGACCCAGTTTCAAGATCCCGAGGTCACCAGCTTGAGCACGGGCTCATCTGGTTTGAGCAAAAAGCTCACCAGGTTGGACCCAAGGTCACTGGCTCGAACAAGGTGTTACTTGGTCTGCTGAAGGCCCGTGGTCAAGGCACATACGAGAAAGCAATCAATGAACAACTAAGGTGTCACAACAAAAAACTGATGATTGATTCTTCTAATCTCTCTCCATTCCTGTCTGTCTGTCCCTATCTATCCCTCTCTCTGACTCTCTATCTCTCTGCGCCTGTTTAAAAACAAAAACAAAAAATGAGGGAATCACAAAAGCAGAAATTTTTCATGTCACAGAAAAGAAAAGATTGATACTGGATCACAGTCAGGGACAGTAATCACAAAGGCAACGATGACAAACTGTCCTTTACTCTCTGAATTGTTTGTGGTTTTTATTAATTAATATATTAGTCTTCTTTACCTTTTGAGTCAACCTTATAACACAAATGAACAATGATAATAATTGCTAATACTTATCAAGCATTGTCCCAAGTTCTTGACATGCAGTATGGTCCTTAAATCCTCACAACTGAGTGCAGAGCGGTCACCTATTTCAGCTTTAAATAACTAGCTCTGGTTCCCCCCACCAGTACTTGGTACAGCTGGGGTTCTTACTCAGGTCTGCCTGACATCAGAGCTTCTAACCATTACAGGGCCGCCTCCCGAACGTACCTCAGTGTACGTGTATATGTAGGAGAGAGTGTGTGTGTACAAGTTTGCTAAGTCCAGGTGGTAGAAGAAATTATAAACATAATAACCTTTCCTAATGAAAAATCACCAGTATTGCCCAAAGTTATCAGCCAGTAAGTGGCAGAATCAAGCCTTAAAATCATATCTTCTAGTTCTAAGATTAATGCTTTTTCTACTTCATTCGCTGTTTAAGGTAGTTTATTTTCTTTATTTAGACTTATATGCTATTGACTAAATATGCTAAAATATGTTTAATTATGAGTAGCCTTTAAAAATCAATAAATTTTGAGGTTTGTATTAACCCGTAGTTTTCATCCTGAATTCCTCAATTTTTTTTTTAAGTCAAGAGAAAAATATCATGTCCGGCATTTCACTTAAACAAAGCAGTCAAGGGTTAGTCCTTATAAAAAAGGACAAAACCAAAACACTCCAATACAAATGCTATTCTTTCCATACAGCTGGAGAGCACCACCTAGAGGTGAGAACAAAGTACAAAAATATTCATGGTCTGTGCATGCCGTAATACTAAAGATTATTATGTGTAGCAGTATTTACCAAATTTTATTCGAGAAAACACTAGTCCCTAGAAATGTTAATACAGATTATAAAATTTAAAAAAAACTTTTTAATTAAAAATGCTACGGGCTCTGGCCGGTTGGCTCAGTGGTAAAGCGTGGGCCTGGCTTGCAGGAGTCCCGGGTTCGATTCCCCGCCAGGGCACACAGGAGAAGCTTCTCCACCCCTCCCCCTCTCCTTCCTCTCTGTCTCTCTCTTCCCCTCCCGCAGCCAAGTCTCCATTGGAGCAAAGTTGGCCCGGGCACTGAGGATGGCTCTATGGCCTCTGCCTCAGGCGTTAGAATGGCTCTGGTTGCAACAAGAGCAACACCCCAGATGGACAGAGCATCGCCCCCTGGTGGGCATGCTGGGTGGATCCCGGTTGGGCGCATGCGGGAGTCTGTCTGCCTCCCCGTTTCCAAATTCAGAAAAATACAAAAAAACAAAAAATATGCTAACGGGCCTGGCAGGGTAGTTCAGTTGGTTAGAGCATCATCCTCATATGCAAAGGTGGCTGATTTGACCCCCAGTCAGGGAACACACAAGAATCAGCCAGTGAATGCATAAAAGGTTGGAACAACAAATCGATGTCTCTCTCCCTCACTCTACCGTTCTTCCACTCTAAAATCAATTTTTAAAAAATTTAAAATCTGGCAATAATGGTTTGTACATCTCCATGGCAACAATCAGCTTTAGCCCCTTCTAGAAGGAGCATACATTGTCCAGTTTAACCTCAAAGTAAATAAGGAATTCAATTCTTATACTCTACCGGTTCACTCATTTTTGTTATCAAGCACAACTCTGAGTCTTGCGGACATTTAGGTGAAAACCTACCTCCTGGTCCCATTCAGAATACAAGTCTTTTATACGCAAATGGTTACTGACAATCTCTAAAAGTGGGAAGATGCAATAGTTTTTTAAATGATAACCACATTTTGAGAATGCTGGTCTGTATGTATTTATAATTATTGTAACCATAAAAAGATTTCATCTTTAGACAAACTAGAAAGCATGAAGGAAATTACTTACAAATATTAGTCCAGATATCAAAGAAGATGTTCCTGAAAGTGCCACATAGAATTTGGGCGTCAATGAATTTAAAAATACTGTCACTGGAAAAATGAAAAAAAAGAAATCAAAGTTTAAAAAACTGCAAGTTCAAAGTACTCAAATGACAAATATACATGTGTCTTTATGAGTGGACTACTGTAAGTGGATTAATATCTAGTATGAGATTCATCTGAGAAAGTTTCGTTGTTAAACTCAGCTTAAGTCCCATTATATCCTACCTTTAAAATTTTGCTTTCACACTTGTAAAGGGAGGATTGTATTCAGTTGATTTGTTAAATAAGCAAATCAAAATGAAATAATTTAGCTAGCTTTTGAAAATAAAACTAATAACTCTTACTTAAGAACTTTTGTGAATCTATAAGGATAAGCTAAAAACACTCCTGTTAAAAAGGAGGTTTAAAACTATTCTCTTAATTATTTTGGCAAGAAAGAAACCAGCTTTACAAATGAAAGAAAACAATGTATATAATTGGTATGTGAGCAAGAGAAGGAAAATATCAACAAAACAAATAAAACAAAGAGAGTAGCAACAAATTAAGTGTTCCTTCTGCAACTGACTCAAGGAAATGCAGGACCAGATTCCTCACATCAAATAGATGTCTCATAAATTTTAGGTTTTAGAGAGAAAGAAAACCTTGTAAAAATTAACAAGTCTCATCTAAATGATGTATACCTAGTTAACACTTCACTGAGTGTAAAAATCACCACCAGTAAGCCTGCACCAACCTGTTTCAGAGACACCAAATGAGCTCCTTGAAACAGCATCGGAGGGCCAATTCATTTAGCTTTAGTTTTAGTGTATTCATTATATCGGAATTTACACAATACCTATGTTCTAAAACTTCCAATATATTTCAGACCGTTATCTCAGTCTTTCGTGTCATCATCTCATGGAATAGAAAAGGGGACATTTGCCTTTTCTTGCTACAGAAAAATAAAGCACGGTCCTGAAAGTCACAGTCACCATGGAACAGAAACACCTCCATCTTGTTCTGAGGTTGCTGCTCAGAACTGGCGCTGAAACGCTGTCATTACAGGTTAAGCGGCCATGGCCTCCACCAGCCACTTTGTCCTGACTACTGCCTAAGGGTAGTATTTGCAGAACCCCACGGGGATCATCACTTCCCACGTGCCTTTAATCCGCGGCTCCGACTGCATAGCAAGCTCTCTGCCAATGTTGAAACAAAGAACTCAAGAAAGAACCCACTGCTGTTTGCGGCTCATTCTTTTTCCTGTCCTTTCCTATTTTATTACTCAAGATCAAGTACAACACAAAGGACAGAGAAAAATATCACGAGAACTACGTCTTGACAGAACTATATTTTAAAACAGGGCGAGGTTGGCCTTTTCTTTCTTTTAGCTGTTCGGCTCCAGGAGCGCTCATCTTTGTGGTGTGGGTTGGGGACCCCAAGATGACACTCAAATGAATGATTTTCCAGGGATCCTACCAACGGTGGGGGGGGGGGGGTATAAATTCTGCAGCCAAGTATGCAAGTACTGTCCTCTGTCGGGCCACCTGAAGTTGCAGCTTGTCAGGTGGCTTTTCCTCGGTGAACGAGGACAGCACGGAGAGGGCGGATCTTAGCTCCAGGGAGGAGCCGGGAGCTGCCGCTCGGGTTTGACAGTCAGCTGCGGAGTCGCGGCCCAAGCGAAAAAGAAGCCACTTGGTCGCGCACCAGCGACTCAGTCTCCGGAGCCGTCCGCCGGCCGCCGACTCTCTGCCCTGTGGCCCTTGCCGCCAGCACCTCTCCTGGCCCCCCACCCGTCCCCGGGGAAGTCTGGGTCTCTCACCCGCTGCCAAATTCTCACACAGCCTCAGCGGGACCCTCAGAGCGTAAAGCAGCCCCAGCCCCACCACGAACCACAGCGAGGCCCCAGTCCCCGACAGCCCGGCCCGCAGCCGCTCCCTCCAGCCCTGCGGCGGGCTCGGACCCGGAGCAGGTGCAGGAGGACAGGCCGCCGCGCTCGGGGCTGCACCCGCGCCGTCAGCGTCCGCCATCTTGCCGCTCGCTCAGGCGCCGGCAGCGGGGAGGGGAGGAGGGCAGGAAACCGGGACTCGGGAATCCTGGGATAGTGGCGGACCTGAAGCCGGCCTCTCTGAAGGCTGAGCGTCCCGGGGAGCGGGGACCGATTTGGAAGGTGAAGGACAGTCCCAGGATGGGGGCTACCTAGTCCTTCCGAGGGCGGGAAGGGCCGGATAGCGGCACCTACTCTGGAGAACCTGGCCTGAGACGGGACCTCGGAGTGAAGTGCTTCTGCTTCCATACGAGGGAGGGTCACCTTTCAACCCGCTTCCTCGGGTGGGAAAACCTACCGATCCAGCAGGGGCCGAGCAGCACGTAGCCTTTTGGACTCGGCTGCCATGGAAATCATGGGTACTGGGAAAACCTATGGGCGTAGCACCTGCTGTGCGGATGGCTGCAGCTCGGGCGCCTCACAACACTCTCACTGCGCCACACTGATGAATGGGGAACTGAATGTAACCCAGTCAGAACGACAGTAGACGTCAAATCCTTTAAGGCCGTGGCGACTTCCTGGGCGCTGGCTCCCGGAGCTATTTCCCCACCCCACGCACCGCGACCCTCCCCTCTCCCCGCGCCCATAACTGACATGGCGCCCTCTGGGTCGGCGTTTCCGGGCGGGTCCTTCCGACGGCCCCCGCGGTGAATCCATCCCTCAGCTTCCTTCCCGGCCTGCCTCGCGCCGGGGCCGGGCTGGGCCAGAGCAGCCCAAGATGGCCGACTTGGAGGATCGGGTGTCGGATGAGGAGAAGGTAAGGGGTGCGCCTCTGTCTCTCACCTCCTCCCGCGACAAGGAACGGGGGCCCGACCCGGCCGCAGAGGGAACCCCGGGAGGGTCCCCGGGAGAAAGAAGCTTCTGCGCCCGTGCAGGCATACGCTTTCGGCAGTTGGGACGCTTTCCTTTTGAGGGGCTTCCCTCCTTTCTGCTCACAGTGGCCCCAGTTCCTCATTTCTCAACTTTCTTTTCGTCCGGGCCCGAGGCACAGCCCAGTGGCCCTCCAGCCAGAGAGCAGACTTTCCCGTATTGAATCGAGGCTTTGGACTCTTCTCGGTAATTGAGAAGAGGGGACGATGGTGATGTCGTGACGGTTCGAGCAGCGGTTGTTTCACCGCCTTGAGCTGTTGGGGTTCACCCGGTCCCCCCACTTTTAGATATGATGGAGGCTAGTTTAGGGCGAGCCACTTCCTGGTCACGGTGACCTCTTAACTTCCCTTTCGCTCCACCTTACCCAGGAAGTGATCTTGCTGTCGCGACTCCTCGACAGAGAGGGGTCCCTCTGTGCTGTCCGCCTCTCCACGCATCACCACGCATCACCGCTTTTGTCACAAACCAGAGAGCTGAACTAATTCTCAGGAGTACGTGTATCAGCCTCAGGACATTGGGTCCAGAATGGGAGCACCACTCTTTCCTAGACAGTCCCTTGATTGTATGAGTGTGCATAGGATCCCGAGGTGACCCATCCCTGCTTCTTCCATCCTCTTAACGATAATCATTGGGAGATAAGTTTTCAGTTTCTCTTTAACTGAGTAAGATTAGCCAACGGATTTTTTTTTTCTTTACAACAGTAAGACTATATATAGCACATAAACCCCATGTTCACACATTCAAGTCTGGACAAAGCATCGTGTCTTTGATGCTCCCCTGGCATGTCTTTGATTAGTGTTGAGTTTGTCAGTATGCCATTTGTGTACTTATTTCTTCAAAAGTGCCTTAAATACAAGAGCATATTCTGTTTTAGATGGAATAACTATTTCTTTTTAATTTGACAACTGCATACCTTTCTTGACAGTTTGTCAGGCTTTTCAGTTACTACTTGATATTTAGGGCCTGTAGAAATTAGAATGATTTCACTAGATGCCTCGCTATAGGACAAGAATTATTCTTTTGTTTCCTATACTGGGTTTTAGAAAATGTGCTCTTTAAATGTATCTTGGCTCTTTCTTTTTTCTTCAAAAATAGAGATTGGATGGTGGAGGGAACTTTGTGATCCAGGAGTCCTCTGTACAGAATAGTTTGTTACACTGCACCTATGTATGTCATATCATTTTGTAATTCCAAAGAATATGCTAAACACAATATTGAACATCACTTTAGCATGAAATTTTCGCTTTTTTGGGAAGTTTTCATAAATGTGTAAGGTTAGGGGGAGAGAGGCATTTCATGTGAACTTATGCTGGAGAGAAAATTATAATTAATCCTTGTTCTAAGGCAAACAGTTATGATTCAGATGAAATAAAATTATAGTGAAAATCATGGGCTAACAAGCCCAACTGTGAATCCATTTATTTTAAACAAAAATGTATTATAGCTCTGGGTGGTTGGCTCAGTGGTAGAGTGTGCTCTGGCGTGTGAAGTCCCAGGTTTGATTCCTGGCCAGGGCACACAGGAGAAGCACCCATCTGCTTCTCCACCCTTCCCCCTCTCCTTCCTCTCTGTCTCTCTCTTCCCCTCCCACAGCCAAGGCTCCATTGGAGTAAAGTTGGCCCAGGAGCTGAGGACTGCTACGTGGCCTCTGCCTAAGGTGCTAGAATGGCTGGGATTGCAGCAGAGCAAAGACCCCTGGGGGGCATGCTGGGTGGATCCCTGTGGGGTGCATGAGGGAGTCTGTTTGTTTGCCTCCCTTGCCCTCCCTGCTTCTCACTTGGGAGGTTGGGGGGGATTGTTACAACAAAATTTTCTGTTCATTTAAATAACAATAAACAAAGTTTATTGTGGGGAAACAACAGTCCATTTACCAGTACTGTCAAGTTTTTGTCTTTGACACTGGGTTAGTATACCTTTTTAATTAAGCTTGGGAAAATATGTATGTATTTCAAAGTGTAGATTAAGATAACTTGGATATTGACAGTGTTTAATTAAATAACAGTAGTGATTTTATAATGGCAGATCTGACCATGTGCCTCTTATCCCCAGTATACTTCTTTTGTTGCTTAATTTTAATGATAATAGTAAGCAAATCAAAATAAGGTAAATCTGCCAAAAAATGTTCATGAATTTCATGTTTAGTCAACAGATTTTAGATTAACTGCATTGTCTTCATTGGTGTGGATAATTAATAACTGATGGTGTAAATGTTGTGATGAATCCAGATGATTTGAGATTTATGAAATTCTGTTAGATTCTTATTCAGAGACAGAGATGAAACTGGCCTGTATTTCTGTGTTGTGGATCTGTAAGTAAAAAGAAAGGAAGGGCTTTGACTTGTAAGATTTCTTCAGTTGTCCTCAGCTTCATGCCCCTTCTTCCTCCAGGCTTCTGATTGCTTTTAACTGAATTCAAGAATCGAGAAAGTACTTTCCTAACAAGACTTGTTGATATAAATATCTCAGTCTTCAGAAACAATCAGTAACCCTTAAATGCGATTCTTATCTTATAACATTTTCATTACCACGGCACTATTACAGATTTTTAAAAGATAATTTTAGCCTTAATTTGTGGTCATTCTTCCTAAAAGAAACTCTAAAGTTTCCATTGTTTTCTCTTTTTAACCAAGACCTCAACTGCATTTGATTTGGGTTTTTTTAAGTCCTATGTGTCGTGATGCCAAATGTATTTTAATATAGCTTTATATCCTGGCTATATTTTCTGAGAGCAGTGAACCCAGAGGTGTATTTAGTGGTGGTATTCTCTAATTTCCTTGCAAGTATTTTTGTAAAAGTTTGTAATAACAACCATTGTCAATAACTAACTGCTGAAGTTTTTATCACTTTATAAAGAGGAAGTTGGGTTTTTTAACTTCTGCATTGTTACCTGAAATGGTCATGATGAGCTGCCTACATAAAACAGGAAGTAGAAAGTGTAATAACTTGTAGAAATTATGCTTTAGTTTTATCCTCGCATTCAGTTTCTGAGAGTGAACTCGACTCTTCTAGTTAGCTAACTAAGGCCCTTTAGTTACTTGGTTCCAAATGCTTAAAACCAAAATGGCAAGATAACATGATTAGGAAACTGGAAATATAAGATGACCACTTGTTGGGTTCTTCCCATGTCTGTTTCCTTTATTTCATTAGTCAGCATTTCTTTCTCCTCAAGATTTTATTGTCACATAATAAAACAAAAGAGTAAACTCAGAACTGGATCTCTTGGCCCTTTCTCTTATCTCCTCCCAGTTCAGAATGCTTGCATCTCTTAGTAACCAGCCTTCTCTTTGATCTGCAGGTGGGCTCAACACATTCAAGCCTCAGCACAATCTTCTTTGTAGTTTTAGACGTTTTGCAGAAAATTGGCTTAGTCTGCCCACCATAGCCACTCTGCTTCCTGTCCCTGCGCATGCAGAGAGGATTCTTGCCCTTTTTGTACTGTGTTCCTTTGTGAGGTTGATGCTTGCCACACTTCTTTTATTTTTTAAAATTTTATTTATTGATTTATAGAGAAAGGACGGAGAAAGAGAGGGGAGAAGCAGGAAGCATAAACTCATAGTATTTGCTTCCTGTGTGCCTTGACTGGGCAAGCCCAGGGATTTGAACTGGCGACCTCTGTGTTCCTGATCAGTGCTTTATATGCTGCGCCACTAAGGTCGGGCATTGCCACACTTCTTACATAAAGTTAGGCGGGTTTTAGGAATGTTCAACATGTTTGCACCAGCATGGAAAGCTGATTCAGCATTTTAAAAACATAAATGCAGAGAGAGTTTTAAGGCTGGAAAAAAAGTGTGATTAGTATATTTTTTCCCTTCAGCCTAACTAGTGAAATATGTTGGTACAACCTCTAAAATACCATAACTGAACAATGGATCTGTGTGCTTTAAAATGATAACATCTTTCAGGCACTTTCTGAAAAATAGCTTTATCAAAAATATACGAGAGAAGTAGGAAATGTTTTAAGTGAATAGAAAATGGCCCTGTTAGAGCTCATGAAAAATACTTACACTTTTTTTTTTTTTTTTTGCATTTTTCTGAAGCTGGAAACGGAGAGACAGTCAGACAGACTCCCGCATGCGCCCCACCGGGATCCACCCGGCATGCCCACCATGGGGCAACGCTCTGCCCACCAGGGGGCGATGCTCTGCCCATCCTGGGCGTCGCCATGTTGCGACCAGAGCCACTCTAGCGCCTGAGGCAGGGGCCACAGAGCCATCCCCAGCGCCTGGGCCATCTTTGCTCCAATGGAGCCTTGGCTGCGGGAGGGGAAGAGAGAGACAGAGAGGAAGGTGCGGCGGAGGGGTGGAGAAGCAAATGGGCACTTCTCCTGTGTGCCCTGGCCGGAAATCGAACCCGGGTCCTCCGCACGCTAGGCCGACGCTCTACCGCTGAGCCAACAGGCCAGGGCAATACTTACACTTTTAAACTAAATTTTCTGGATTTTGATTACCTCTTTAATTTAGTAGATGAGTTGTTATCCATATTGGATGAAGAAAGCCCTAATGCTTATTTGCCTTGGTATTTTCTAAGAAGTCATCAATTAGCACTAACACTTCCATTCTTCTGTCTTCTCTTTTTCAGTTAGCTTTGCTGAGTAGTCATGTAATTTGTTATAAAATCCTTCAACAAGAGCATAAAGTCTAAGCAGTTACAAGCTCAGATACTCAATCTTTGGTTAAAAGCAGGGGTCCCCAAACTAGGGCCCAGGGCCGCATGCAGCCCCCTGAGGCCATTTACCCGGCCCCACCGCACTTCCGGAAGGGGCACCTCTTTCATTGGTGGTCAGTGAGAGCATAGTTCCCATTGAAATACTGGTCAGTTTGTTGATTTAAATTTACTTGTTCTTTATTTTAAATATTGTATTTGTTCCCGTTTTGTTTTTTTACTTTAAAATAAGATATGTGCAGTGTGCATAGGGATTTGTTCATAGTTTTTTTTATAGCCTGGCCCTCCAACGGACTGAGGGACAGTGAACTGGCCCCCTGTGTAAAAAGTTTGGGGACCCCTGATTAAAAGTATAGGTTTATTATAATTTTTTTTTAGAACATCTAGCTATTTTTATTAGGACCAGCATTTATGCTAAGCAAAATATTGTAATTTGTCAGACAATTCAGACCCTATGTTTGTCTGTTTCAGAAGCCATGCTTTTTTCACTACATTTAAAGATAATTAAAAATAGAGGCCTCCGCCTGACCTGTGGTGGCGCAGTGGGGTGGGGTGTCAATCTGGAACACTGAGGTCGCAGGTTTGAAGCCCTGGGCTTGCCTGGTCAGGGCATATATGGGAGTTGATGCTTCCTGCTCCTCCTTCTCTCTCTCTCTCTCTCTCTCTCTCTCTCTCTCTCCTCTCTGAAAATTGAATAAATAAAGTCTTTAAAAAAAATAGAGCCTGGCCTGTGGTGGTGCAGTGGATAAAGTGTCGACCTGGAAATGCTGAGGTCGCCGGTTCGAAACCCTTGGCTTGCCTGGTCATGGCACATACGGGAGTTGATGCTTCCAGCTCCTCCCCCTTTCTCTCTCTCCCTCTCTCTCTCCTCTCTAAAAATTAATAAATAAAATTAAAAAAAAAAGAGTATAAGATTTCTCATTTTCTTAAATAAATACGTACATAAATGTCCTTATATGAATCAGCTTCTGAAAGTAAAGTCTGGATAGGGAAAATTACTCATGATACGGAAGTCAATTTGACTACTTGGGGATTTCTGAACTAGGTGATAACTGTAATCTGCATTACTGTTATTTTCCCTCCTCCTCATCAGAACTTCCTGTCAACCTCAGCATCTCTGTTCATCCCCGTATTTAGTCACGCAGGCTCGGAATGTTAGCATTATTGTTTTCACCTTCTTTTCTCTCACGTTCAATTCGTATTCCAGTCCTGTTCATTCTTCCTTCCTGTTATTAGATTCTGTTCCTCCATTTAAAAATTATTTTAGTTATATAGGAACTATAATCACATGCTTAAAATTAAAATGGTAGGAAAGAGCATAAGTAAAAAGTCCCCTCCCACTCGTTTTCCATCCACCCAGTTCCCGAGATGGGAACATACCAGTTTCTTTTTTTTTTTTTCAGGGACAGAGAGAGAGTTAGAGAGAGGGATAGATAGGGACAGACAGACAGGAACGGAGAGAGAGATGAGAAGCATCAATCATCAGTTTTTCGTTGCGACACCTTAGTTGTTCATTGATTGCTTTCTCATATGTGCCTTGACCGCGGGCCTTCAGCAGACTGAGTAACCCCTTGCTTGAGCCAGTGACCTTGGGTCCAAGCTGGTAAGCTTTTTTGCTCAAGCCAGATGAGCCCGCTCTCAAGCTGGCAACCTCTTGGGTCTCGAACCTGGGTCCTCTGCATCCCAGTCCGATGCTCTATCCACTGCGCCACCACCTGGTCAGGCCATACCAGTTTCTTTTGTATCTTACTTTTCAGTTAACATATCTAATCTGTCTACATTTCTTCTACCGTTGTTTTCATTCAGGACCGTTTTTTAAGCTTGCCTTTTTTTTTTCTTTTTTTTTGTGACAGAGGGAGGGACAGATAGGGTCAGACAGAAAGGCAGAAAGGGAGAGAGATGAGAAGCATCAATTCTTTGTTGTGGCACCTAGGTTCATTGATTGCTTTCTCATATGTGCCTTGACTGGGGGGCTACCGCAGACCGAGTGACCCCTTGCTCAAACCAATAACCCTGAGCTCAAGCTGGTGAGCTTTGCTTAAACTGGCGACCTTGGGGCTTTGAACCTGGGTCCTCCACATCCCAGTCCAACGCTCTATCTACTGCACCACTGCCTGGTCAGGCAAGCTTGACTTTTTTTTATAAAGTGCAGGTCACATCACTTTTTAAATCTTTTTTTTTTTTTTAATATTTAGTTATTATCTTGGCTGAACAGCTCGGTTGGTTAGAGCATCATCGCAAAGCACAGAGGTGGCTGGTTCGATCCCGTCAGGGCACATACAGGAACAAATTGATGTTCCTGTCTCTCTCTCTTTCTCCCCCTTCCTCTCTCACTAAAATCGGTCAATAAAATTTTTTAACAAGTGTATTCTAAAAGATAATTTTTAATTGATTTTTTTAAAGTGAGAGGTAGGGTGGGGAAGAGAGAAATACTGATTTGTTGTTTCATTTATGCATTCATTGGTTGATTTTTGTATGTGCCTTGACTGGGGATCGAACCCACAACCTTGGCATGTTGGGATGACACTAATCAACTGAGCTACTTGGCCAGGGCAAGCTTGAATTATTTTATTTAAAATGTTTATTTTACTGATTTTAGAGAGAGGAAGGGAGAAAGCAGGAAAGAGAGCAGGAACACCTGTTCCTCCTGTATGTGCCCTGACCGGGGCTTGAACTGGCAACCTCTACACTTCGGGATGATCCTCTACCAACTGAGCTATCAGCCAGAGCAGCTTGAATTATTTTTTTTTATTTTTTTCATTTTTCTGAAGCTGGAAACGGGGAGAGACAGTCAGACAGACTCCCGCATGCGCCCGACCGGGATCCACCCGGCACGCCCACCATGGGGCGATGCTCTGCCCACCAGGGGGCGATAATCTGCCCATCCTGGGCGTTGCCATGTTGCGACCAGAGCCACTCTAGCGCCTGAGGCAGAGGCCACAGAGCCATCCCCAGCGCCTGGGTCATCTTTGCTCCAATGGAGCCTTGGCTGCGGGAGGGGAAGAGAGAGACAGAGAGGAAAGCGCGGCGGAGGGGTGGAGAAGCATATGGGCGCTTCTCCTGTGTGCCCTGGCCGGGAATCGAACCCAGGTCCTCTGCACGCTAGGCCGACGCTCTACCGCTGAGCCAACCGGCCAGGGCTTGAATTA
This sequence comes from Saccopteryx leptura, assembly GCF_036850995.1. Classification (NCBI taxonomy): domain Eukaryota; kingdom Metazoa; phylum Chordata; class Mammalia; order Chiroptera; family Emballonuridae; genus Saccopteryx; species Saccopteryx leptura. The sequence goes on along the minus strand of NC_089513.1, from coordinate 67,919,394 downwards.
TTTTTAACAGCATTTTAAATTGTTCTCTTTGCCTCTAGCCTCTCCGTTCTTACTACATTTTCACAATTTATCAGATTTTTTTTTTTTTTTTGGTATTTTTCCGAAGCCAGAAACGGGGAGGCAGTCAGACAGACTCCCACATGTGCCTGACCAGGATCCACCCAGCATGCCCACCAGGGGGCGATGTTCTGCCCATCTGAGGTGTCGCTCTGTTGCAACCAGACCCACTCTAGTGCCTGAGGCAGAGGCCACAGAGCCATCCTCAGTGCCCGAGCCAACTTTGCTCCAGTGGAGCCTCGGCTGCGGGAGGGGAAGAGAGAGACAGAGAGGAAGGAGAGGGGGAGGGGTGGAGAAGCAGATGGGTGCTTCTCCTGTGTACCCTGGCCGGGAATTGAACCTGGGACTCCTGCACGCCAGGCCGACGCTCTATCAGTGAGCCAACCAGCCAGGGCCTTTATCAGAATTCTTTACGCTACTAAATTTTGAGCTGTCCGTAAAATTTATCTTTGCTGTAACTACATAAACATATTGTAAGGGCAGTGTCTATGAGATAGATTGTTGGCTGAGTGGATTATATGATGGGTTTTTTATTATTATTGATTTGAGAGAGAGAGAAAAAAACATCGACTTGTTGTTGCACTCATTTATGCATTTATTGGTTTATTCCTTTATATGCCTTGACCAGGGATCACATCTGCAACCTTGGCATATTGGGATAATACTCTAATCAACGAGCTACTGGGCCAGGGTGATTTATATGATATAGTTTAAGTCATGGTATAATATATAAGGAAGAACACAGCATAATAACAGACTGCACGAAAGAAAAGTGGTGGATTTGTATGAATATGAGAGAACTTTGCCTTGTGACTTGTTTGGCCTCTAAATAACATTTAAGTGCTTGTTATGTGCTAGATACTTTATGCATTAACATGTATTCATCTCAGAACATCTCCATAGGGTAGTTACTTAGGTTATCCTTATTTTACAGTTTAATAAACTGAGGCACATTTAAGTTTAAAAATATGACCGAGTGTCCAGAACTACTAATAGTAGGGCCAGATACATTCCTGGCAACCTGTTTCCAGACCCTTGCATGCTCTTACTCACTCTGATTCCTTTGAATAGATAATTAGTAATGAATTCAGATGGCAGTTCTACTGAAATATTGTATTGATACAGCCTTAGACAGCAATCAAGTTTAATGGTATAGTAATATATGTACATATATTAGGGGCTATTTCAAAGTGGATATGAAGCAATAAAATATCCCCTAATTTTTGTGAGTGGTTTGTAGATGCTTCTATAGACACTGAAACATTGTGTTTTCTGGTTGTGATTGTATTGTAGTTACTGCTAAATTAGCTTAGTGCTTTTTTGAGCTTCTTCAAGTGTGCCACTAAAAATCCTAGCACAGTACTTAAAATGTGTTACACACTCAATGTTGAGAAACATGACTTTAGGTATTTAAAGATCACGAAAGTCCTCTGGACAAAGTCAGTGACACTGTCTTAACCTTTTGGATGGACAAAGACTTGACACTGGGTGGGGTGAGGTGAACACAATACAGTGTACAAAGATGTGTTGTAGAATTGGAGGCACTTGAAACCTGTGTATTTGTTTTTAAGTGTCACCCCAATAAATTCAATTAAAAAGAAGAACCTTTTAATTTGACAGTACCTTAGAACACTCTTGACTAAAATAGAGTCACTGGTGTGTTTCTTTCAAAAGCAGATTTGAGTTCTATCCTAGAACAACTGAATCAGAATTTGGAGAGATGTATACTCAGTAATTTTTAAATAAGCTTCCCAACAATTCTTGTGCAACTCAAGAAACACTCTCCAAATCTTAGTCCTGCCTGGAAAGTCCGGAAGCTTGATTCATCAGGATACTGAAACTAGATCTCTCGAGAATAAACTCGTTTTAGCTAGACTGATGAATCTAATGTGTAAAAGTACAATAACATCTAATTTAGTAAATACAGTGGGACTAGATTATTTTTTCAGGTAGGTCAGTCACAAGGGAAATCAAATTATATATTTTTTATAGCATCAAATCAGGACCAGGGAAGTTAAGAGTAGTCTAAGTGGCCCTGGCTGGTTAGCTCAGTGGTAGAGTGTCGGCCTGGCGTGCGGGAGTCCCAGGTTCAATTCCTGGCCAGGGCATGCTGGGTGGATCCCGTTCGGGCGCTTGCGGGAATCTGACTGCCTCCCTGTTTCCAGCTTCGGAAAAATACCAAAAAAAAAAAAAAGAGAGAGAGAGAGAAGGGCCCATCTGCTTCTCTACCCCTCCCGCCTCCTTCCTCTCTGTCTCTCTCTTCCCCTCCCACAGCCAAGGCTCCATTGGAGCAAAGTTGGCCCGGGCGCTGAGGATGGCTCTGTGGCCTCTGCCTCAGGTGCTAGAATGGCTCTGGATGCAACAGAGCGACGCCCTAGAGGGGCAGAGCATCGCTCCCTGGTGGGCATGCTGGGTGGATCCCGGTTGGGCGCTTCCGGGAATCTGTCTGACTGCCTCCCCATTTCCAGCTTTGGAAAAATACCAAAAAAAAAAAAAAAAAAAGAGTAGTCTAAGAATTTAATGATATTTTCAAACATATATACCCATTACCAAGACCAAGTGAGGTCTTTGGGTAGGGTACTCTCTTTTTATTGATTTTTTTTTTTAATTTTTATTTATTTATTTTTTTTACAGAGACAGAGAATCAGAGAGAGGGATAGACAGGGACAGACAGCCAGGAACGGAGAGATGAGAAGCATCAATCATTAGTTTTTCATTGATTGCTTTCTCATATGTGCCTTTACCACGAGCCTTCAGCAGACCGAGTAACTCCTTGCTGGAGTCAGCGACCTTGGGTCCAAGCTGGTGAGCTTTTGCTCAAGCCAGATGAGCCCACGCTCAAGCTGGCAACCTCGGGGTCTCGAACCTGGGTCCTCGGCATCCCAGTCCGACGCTCTATCCACTGCTCCACCGCCTGGTTAGGCGGGTACTCTCTCTTAACAGAAGTGGAAATTCTTTCTTTAGACAGATTTTACTGGGCTGGAAGGAGGCTCTTGTGCATCAAAAATTTGCATATCATAGCTTCTTCAGTGTCTCCCCTCTTATTAAATGACACCTTTGTTTGTTAGTTGCTCAGACCGAAAATTTGTGTCTTCTTTGACTCATTTCTCTCACAATCTGCATATAGTCCATCAGCAAATCCTGTTGACTCTGCCTTCAGAGTAGACCCAGAACTTGACTGTTTTTCACTACATCCTTATTCTGACCATGCTGGGAAAAGCCATTGTGATTTTGCACCTAGGTTATTTGCAGGAGCCATTTCTCTGATCTCTCTGCTTCTGCTGTTGCCATCCTAACCCACCCCTCCAGCAGTTTGTCCTCAAAACAGCACCCAGAATAATCTGGTTAAAAATTTGAAGTCAGCCTGACCTGTGGTGGCGCAGTGGATAAAGTGTCGACCTGGAAATGCTGAGGTTGCCGGTTCAAAACCCTGGGCTTGTCTGGTCAAGGCACATATGGGAGTTGATGCTTCCTGCTCCTCCCTCCCCCTTCTCTCTCTCTCTCTCTCTCTCTCTCTCTCTCTCACTCTCTCTCCTCTCTAAAAATTAATAAAAGTAAATAAATAAATAAAAGTGGATCCTTTAAAAAAAATTTGAAGTCAACTTGACCAGGTGGTGGCGCAGTGGATAGAGCATTGACCTGGGACGCTGAGGTCCCAGATTCCCACCCCCTAGGTCTCAGGCTTGAGCGTGGGATCCTAGACTTGACCCCATGATTGCTGGCTTGAGCTCAGAAGTCACTGGCATGACTGGAGCTCCTCTTTGCAGGCACATGTGAGCAAGCAATCAATGAACAACTAAAGTGTTATAACTACGAGTTGATGCTTCTCCTCTCTCTTCTCTCTCTCTCTCTCTCTCTCTCACACACACACACACACACACACACAAAAGAATAAGGTATATCTATTTTGGGAGGAAAAATGTAATTATTTATCCTTAAATACTTCTGGGATAATGTAGAATAAAAAGTTAAAATAATATTTACAAAAACAATTTACTACTATACTTTTTTGAAGTGTAACCTAGTTGAAAGTAAACTTTGAAAGATGTGTTATTTCTCTTTCTTTTTCTTTTTCTGAAGTGAGAAAGGGGAAGCAGGGAGGGGGCAGACAGACAGACTCCCACATGTGCCCAACTGGGATCCACCCGGCATGCCCACCAGGGGGCGAAGCTTGGCCCATCTAGGGTGTTGCTGCACTGCAGCGGGAGCCATTCTAGCGCCTGAGGCAGAGACCACAGAGCCATCCTCAGCGCCCGGGCAAACTTTGCTTCAATGGAACCCTGGCTGCGGGAAGGGAAAAGAGAGACAGAGAGGAAGGAGAGGGGGAAGGGTGGAGATGGGCTTTACTCCTGTGTGCCCTAGCTTGGAATCAAACCCGGGACTTCCACACACCGGGCCGACATTCTAACCGCTGAGCTGACTGGCCATGGCTGATGTGTTATTTCTTTAAAGGGAAGTGGAGGAGAAACATTTTGGAAAACTTTTTTTTTTTAGTCAGTTGAAAAGTTGCTATTGTTTATAGTTACTGATGAAGATTGTAATAATGGGGAATATAAGGTGAATAGGATCTAAAGGTTTAAACAAGGGCTGTAATGAAAATTTCATAATCTGCTAATTACTATCCTTTTATCTGTTACTCTTTATAATTCTCTTCTGTAAATTTTATTTCTCTAGGTGCGCATAGCTGCTAAATTCATCACTCATGCACCCCCAGGGGAATTTAATGAAGTATTCAATGGTGAGTAAAGAGTAGTATTTATTGCCTGATCTGTGGTGGCTCAGTAAATAAAGTGTCAACCTGGAACACTGAGGTCACCGGTTCAGAACCCCAGGCTTGCCTGGTCAAGGCACATATGGGAGTTGTTGCTTCCTGCTCCTTCCCCCTTCTCTCTCTCTCTCTCTCTCTCTAAAATGAATTAAAAAACAACAAAAAAAAATTAGTATTTATTTTAAGCCCTTTTTAATAACATAAAAGCACTTATTGAGTACTTGCTATCACTTTTTTTTAATCCTTACGACATTATAGCTGAACCTAAGGAAATCAATATTCAAAGAGGTTAAAATAGCATATCCAATGTCACCCAGCTAGTGTCAGGACAAACTCAGGTTTGATTCAGAAGCACAGTCTTAACTCATAAATTAGGATACCTATCTTTTGTGAGAAAAGATTTTAAGTCGTTTAATATCAGTAAATATAGAAACAATATTAAATTGATTTCATAGTTTGTTTTTTGTTTTGTTTTTTTAGGGTTTTTTTTGTTGTTGTTTTTTTTTGTATTTTTCTGAAGTTGGAAACGGGGAGGCAGTTAGACTCCCGCATGCACCCAACTGGGATCCACCCGGCATGCCCACCAGGGGGCGATGCTCTGCCCATCTGGGGCGTTGTTCTGTTGCATCCAGAGCCATTCTAGCGCCTGAGGCAGAGGCCATACAGCCATCCTCAGCGCCCGGGCAACTTTGCTCCAATGGAGCCTTGGCAGCAGGAGGGGAAGAGAGAGACAGAGAGGGAGGAATGGGGGAGGGGTGGAGAAGCAGATGGGCGCTTCTCCTGTGTGCCCTGGCCGGGAATCAAACCCGGGACTCCTGCACGCCAGGCCGACGCTCTACCACTGAGCCAACCGGCCAGGGCATGATTTCATAGTTTTAATTTTGTCATTATAAATCATAGTTTAAATTTCTTCTGTGTTTTCACTTAGAAAGTACCAGAGAGTAGGAGACGTTCTAGAACCATTGGGGCTGAACAAATTGCATCTTGGAAAATTGTTAAATATACACATTTCAGTGTTGTCACCCCCTCAAGATTCTCGTTCATTAGAGCTGGGGTGGGATCTGATTTTCCAGTTCTCCCAGGTGACTCTGAGTCCCAGCCATTTTGGGAATCACTATTTCAATGCATTTACAACCTTCCATATTATACCCTTACTGTCTTACCACAGCATGCAGTATGAAAATATATAGTCTTACCACAGCATGCAGTATGAAAATATATAGTAGATGAGGCATGTTGTACTTTGTGATAAAAGCAATCATCATAATCTCATTAATTCATCTTAAAGTCCTCCTTCAGTAAAATCATAATCTTTGTGCATCTTGGTTCAGTTCAGCAATTTTATTTTGAAATCCTAGTTTTACAAGATGTTATCTTCTTGAGAAAGACTGTAATATCATCAGTACTTGACCTAGAGCCTTACACGTTGTAGAACAATCAATCATCTCCATTGATAAAATTAATGATGTGGAGAAAGACTACCTAGGAGAACATATAAACATTTACTATAAGGAGTAAATAATGAATAGAAAACTGAAGATGTTCTTTTTTTATAGACTTGTGTATAGATTTTGAGCTCAAACAGCAAAGAGAAACAAATGCAGCCTTTCTTTCCTTAGTTTTTCATCCACATTGACCAAATCTACATTTTCAACAACTGAGCTTTGAGAAAATTCTCCTTTGACTTGAACTTGACCCTACTTGATTAGCTCAGATAAATTCTTAACATTAATGATCTTTGGAGTTAAAAGTTCCTTCTTTTATTTATTTATTTATTTTTTGAAGCTGGAAACGAGGAGAGACAGTCAGACAGACTCCCGCATGCGCCCGACTGGGATCCACCCGGCACGCCCACCAGGGGCAACGCTCTGCCCACCAGGGGGCGATGCTCTGCCCCTCTGGGGCGTCACTCTGCCGCGACCAGAGCCACTCTAGCGCCTGGGGCAGAGGCCAAGGAGCCATCCCCAGCGCCGGGCCATCTTTGCTCCAATGGAGCCTTGGCTGCGGGAGGGGAAGAGAGAGACAGAGAGGAAGGAGGGGGGCGGGGGTGGAGAAGCAAATGGGCGCTTCTCCTATGTGCCCTGGCCGGGAATCGGACCCAGGTCCCCCACACGCCAGGCTGACGCTCTACCGCTGAGCCAACCGGCCAGGGCCTCCTTCTTTTATTTTTGACAACTGAATGTACTTTACAAGGAATATCATGAAAATAATTGGTACCAAATCATTAGATTAAGAACTAGCCCTGGCCTGACCTGCGATGGCACAGTGGGTAAGAGCATCGACCTGGAACACTGAGGTCACAGGTTCGAAATCCTGGGCTTTCTTGGTCAAGGCACATATGGGAGTTGATGCTTTCTGCTCTTCTCTCCCTTCTCTCTCTTTCTCTCTCTGTCTCTCTCCTCTCTCTAAAATGAATAAAAAAAAAAAAAAATAAGATTAAAAAAAAAAGAATAGCCCTGGCCGGTTTGCTCAGTGGTAGAGCGCTGGCCTGACATGCAAGAGTCCTGGGTTCGATTCCTGGCCAGGGCACACAGGAGAAGCGCCCATCTGCTTCTCCACCCCTCCCCCTCTCCGTCTCTCTCTTCCCCTCCCTCAGCCAAGGCTCCATTGGAGCAAAGTTGGCCTGGGCGCTGAAGATGTCTCCATGGCCTCTGCCTCAGTCGCTAGAATGGCTCTGGTTGCAACAGAGCAATGCCCCAGAGGGGCAGAACATCGCCCCCTGGTGGGCATGCGGGTGGATCCCGGTGGGCGCGTGCGGGAGTCTGTCTGACTGCCTCCCTGTTTCCAACTTTAGGAAAATACAAAAAGAAAAAAAGGATTCATGCCTGCCAGATGGTGGCACAGTGGATAGAACATTGGACTGGGATGCAGAGGACCCAGGTTCAAAATCCCAAGGTCGCCGGCTTGAGCATGGGCTCACCAGCTTGAGCATGGGGTCACAAGCTTTAGTGTGGAGTCATGTCTGTGAGGTTGCTGGCTTGAGCCCTAAGGTTGCTGGTTTGAAGCCCAAGGTCGCTGACTCTGCCGTAGAGCTCCCCCTCCCCCTAATCAAAGCACATAAGATAAAGCAATCAATGAACAATGAAGGTGCTGCAACGAAGAATTGATGCTTCTCATCTCTCTCCCTGTATGTCCCTCTCTCTGTCTTTGACACACAAAAAAAAGAAAAAGAAAACTCAAGACATTCTTCTTTATAGACTTGTGTACATATTTTGAGCTCTAACAGCAAAGAGAAGCAAATGCAACCTTTCTTTCCCTAGTCTTTCTTCCATATTGACCAAATGTAAATTTTTAACAACTGAGCTTTGAGAAAATTCTCCTTGGACTTGAACTTTACCCCACTTGACTAGCTCAGATAAATTCTTAACATTAATGGTCTTTGCAGTTGGAAGGTCCTTGTTTTATTTTGACAACTGAATGTACTTTACAAGGAACATCATGAAAATAATTGATACCAAATCATTAAATTAAGAATTGGAAGCAACTTGTGGCCTGAGGGCTGGTATTTATTGGCCTGCTACACAGCTGGCCTCTGCCAGCCCCTTCTTTCAGAAGCTCTGAGAGTCAATGGCCTTTGGTTTGTAGTAATTAGCCTCCCATCTTGTAGCTAATTCTTGGCAGTTTCTAGCAACAAGGACCCTGGTCTTCTAAAAGAAAAGTGACTAGAATCTTGATACACATCTTTTGAAAAAGATTGTAGGCCCCACATTAGATTATTCAAAGAAAAATATGTTTAGCAGTTTCACTGCCACTGGCTGAATTGTGCCCAGCATGCCTGAAATGAGGTTACAGACAAGCCTGTGATTCTTCATCTAATTTTAAAGGATGCTTTAGATACAGAATTAACCGTCCTAACTTTAACCTTCTGTAAACCATGTTTTTCATTTGCTGTGAAATTCCTTGATAATTAATGTTGAATTATTTTTGTACCACAAATAATTATATGCAGATCTATGAACATTAGCATCTATTTGCGTTTTTAGATCCAGTATTTCCAAAGACACTAACCTTAGCCTTACAAAGTCTGATTTATTTTTAACTTTAATATAGAAATCTGCCGAAATCTCTCAAGTTTGTCCTCGACTGAACATTGTGACTTAAACATCTTTTAACATTTTTTTCTTTCTCAGATGTCCGGCTACTACTCAATAATGACAATCTCCTCAGGGAAGGGGCAGCACAGTAAGTATCTTTTAAAATCTACTTACAGTGTTATTTTAACATTGGATAAACTATGTTGATAGTAAACTGGCACCCTGAACACTAAGTTTAAACTTTTCCAAAGAAAGCAGTTGGTTTTAGCAGTTTTGTCTTGGCAAAAACACGTTTCTCTACAATGTCGACTCCTTAAGGCCTGTTATATGTGCTTTTATTTACTTGTTTATTTCGGTGCAGATTTTCCCCACTATAGCAGAGTTTAATGTTGGCTCTTATGTTTTATTCTATAGTTCTTTTAGCTCCTGTTGAATTTTTTTTTTAACTGCTAGTTATATAACAATAAGGCTGGTATTGATGAATGAAAATATTTCTCAGATTCCCAAAGAATTGCAGATACTCATAAAGTAACTTTATTGTAAGAATTAACCATAGAGTAATAGTGTCATCATTCTATAGTCATTGACTTCTTATCACTATCAAGCTAATTCATCTTTATAAAATTACCATTTTCATTTTGTCTTTGTCTTTAAAAACATTAAAGCCGCCTGACCTGACGGTGGCACAGTGGATAGAACATCGGACTGGGATGTGGAGGACCCAGGTTCAAGACCCCGAGGTCGCCAGCTTGAGCGCAGGCTCATCTGGTTTGAGCAAAAGCTCACCAGCTTGGACCCAAGGGCGCTGGCTTGAGCAAGGGGTTTCTCGGTCTGCTGCAGCCCCAGCGTCAAGGCACATATGAGAAAGCAATCAGTGAACAACTAAGGTGTCGCAATGCGCAACGAAAAACTAATGATTGATGCTTCTCATCTCTCTCTGTTCCTGTCTGTCTGTTCCCGATCTATCCATCTCTCTGACTCTCTCTCTGTCACTGTAAAAAAATAAAAATAAAATAAATTTTAAAAAAGAAAAAAAAGCCCTGGCCGGTTGGCTCAGCGGTAGAGCGTCGGCCTAGCGTGCGGAGGACCCGGGTTCGATTCCCGGCCAGGGCACATAGGAGAAGCGCCCATTTGCTTCTCCACTCCTCCGCCGCGCTTTCCTCTCTGTCTCTCTCTTCCCCTCCCGCAGCCGAGGCTCCATTGGAGCAAAGATGGCCCGGGCGCTGGGGATGGCTCTGTGGCCTCTGCCCCAGGCGCTAGAGTGGCTCTGGTCGCAACATGGCGACGCCCAGGATGGGCAGAGCATCGCCCCCTGGTGGGCAGAGCGTCGCCCCCTGGTGGGCGTGCCGGGTGGATCCCGGTCGGGCGCATGCGGGAGTCTGTCTGACTGTCTCTCCCTGTTTCCAGCTTCAGAAAAATGAAAAAAAAAAAAAAAAAAAAAAAAAAGAAAAAAAAAATTAAAGCCTGACCAGAAGTAGTACAGTGGATAGAGCATTGACCAGGGATGCTGAGGCCCCAGGTTCAAAACCCCAAGGTCTCTGGCTTGAGCGCAAAGTCATCCAGCTTGAGCTTGTGTGAGATCATTGACATGATCCCATGGTCACTGGCTTGAAGCCCGAGGTCTCTGGCTTGAGTAAGACATGATCACTGGCTTGAAGCCCAAGGTCGCTGGCTTGAGTAAGAAAGAGGTCACTGACTTGGCTTGAGCCCTCGGTCAAGGCACATATTGGAAGCAATCAATAAACAAGTAAAAGTCGGCTGCTGGCCGTTGTCGCTCCGGGCTGCGGGATGACACCGCCTCCGCATGGATGCGCCTCCCTCGGCGTCCTGCGAGCCCGCGACTCTGTCCTGTCAGCTCGGCCGGCCACCCGAGGAGCGGACCCCGCATCTCAGCTATCTGGAACGGTGCTGAAACCGTGATTCTTGTGGCTGCCAACAGTGGGTCCTCACCAACCCGTGTTTGGGAGTTCCTGTGAAGTTTGCTTGGTAGAGTGTTCTACTCACGCTGCCATAAAAAAAAAAAAAAAGAATAAAATAAAATAAAATAAACAAGCAAAGTGATGCAACTCCAAGTTTATGCTTCTCCTCTCCCTCCCTCCCTCCCTCCCTTTCTCCCCTCCCCTCTCCTCTCCTCTCTCCTCTCTCTCTTTCTTTCTCTCTAAAATAAAATAAAAAAACATTACAGTGGTGTGGGTATTTTTAAATTTATTTTGTTTCTGTTGTTTCTTCTTTCAGTCTAAACACTCAGCTGTCAAGGCCCCCTGTTATCTGGGTTTATCACTATTCTCCTTTACTTTTCAATATAGTTTTATTTCAGTTACTATGTATCCAACTGGCCCATAGTGCCTTTGTACAGAAGAATACATAATAGGGTAATGTCTGAGAAAGGGTGGGTGGGGAGGTGGGACAAGGATTTTGATTCAGAGCATCAGATAATTATCACGAGTGCATTTGGTATGAAATATAATTGGTTTAGTCAGGGGTCCAGTTCACTGTCCCTCAGACCGTTGGAGGGCCGCCACATACGTGCTCCTCTCACTGGCCACCAATGAAAGAGGTGCTCCTTCCGGAAGTGCTGCAGGGGGCCGGATAAACGGTCTCAGGTGGCTATATGCGGCCCGCGGGCCGTAGTTTGGGGATGCCTGGTTTAGATGGTACCTATAAAGATGGTTTTAAGAGCTGCTGCCTGGAAAACAATCTTTTACTCTTGCTCTGTCCATGCTGGGTTTTTTAACTAATTTTGGGACTCTTAGGTTTCATTTCTTTACTCCTGCCAGTAAGTCTCTTTTCAGGGCTCGCGGCAAATGACTAATCGTAAAGGAATGTCTGACATCACAAGCCAAAAAGTCCTGGCACACGTCTATAAAAGACCCTCCTTGGTCCAGCAGCCAGTGGGCTAATGCCCCATGACCTGTCTCATTCACCCTCCCAAAAGCCCTTAAAACCCAGTCCCAGGCTGTGCCTGGCGCACGACTCTCCCTTGCGAGTCAGCCCGGCAGGGTTCCTTTTTTCCTTTCAATAAAGCCTGTTACTCTGGTCTTTTCAGACTCCCATGGATTCCAACAGGGACCAGATTCTAAAAACTTAGAATGTGCACACCATCACTATAATTATCATGAATGATATCCTAATTATACATTGATTTAGGTACACACTAAAGATACCTTTTAATGCTAGTTTCTCTTAGATACTTAGAATCTGTCATAGAAAAAGACATTCATGATTTGCTAGTTTAATCCCTTCTTCTGCCCTTTTTTTTTCCTTTTCCAAGTGAGAGTAGGGACGATAGCCAGACTCTTCCATGTGTCCTGACTGGGATCCACCCTGCAACCCCTGTCTAGGGCCGATAGTCTGCCTCTCTGGGGCCGTGCTCACAGCTGAGCTGTTTTTGGTACCTGAGGTGGAGGCTGTACAGAGCCATCCTCAGCACCAGGGGTGATGTGCTTCAACCAGTCGAGCCATGGCTGCAGGAGGGGACGAGAGAGAAAATAAGGGGGAGGGAGTGGTGTAGAAGCAGATGGTTGCTTCTCCTGTCTACCCTGATCAGGAATCGAACCCTGGATATCCACACGCTGGCAGACACTCTACCACTGAGCCAACTGGCCAGGTCCCCTCTGCCCTTTCAATGGAAGAATCTTATGTACGTTCTGTAAGCAGATGGTTATTCAATCTGAGCACTTATACAGGTATTGATCGACTTACGACCTATGCAACTTATGACCGTTCGACTTTATGACCACAATCGCTAGCCACGACTGCTCCATGTCTGGCAGCACAAGTGTTGCCCGTACAACAGTGCGGACCAGCTTCCGGTAGCACAACCATCTCCGCGTGCACCATTTTAACTGTTATCCCAGACTCGGTACAGCAATTTGTGTTTTGTGCCTGGGATATATTTCATCAAACCCCTCCCAAGATGTCTACCAAGAGGAAATTGTCTTTGTCTACGCCTCAGCCTGCCAAGAAGGAAAGAAAGGCCATCGATTTCCACACGAAAATGAAGGTAATTAAGCAGTACGAAGGAGGAAAGAAAGTAAATGTGAAGTTATCACACTCGACTATGTTGACGATTTTGAAAGATTAAGAAAGAATTCGTGAAGCTGTGAAAGGTTCTGCACCCATGCGATCAACAGTTATAACAAAGCAATGAAGCTGGCCCATCCACGAAATGGAGAAATTGTTATATATTTGGATGGAAGATCAAATTCAAAAACGGACATCAAGTCCCTGGCCAGTTAGCTCAGTGGTAGAGCGTTGGCCTGGCGTGCAGGAGTCCCAGGTTCCATTCCCGGCTAGGGCACACAGGAGAAGCGCCCATCTGCTTCTCCACCCCTCCCCCTCTCCTTCCTCTCTGTCTCTTTCCCTCCCGCAGCCAAGGCTCCATTGGAGCAAAGATGGCCCGGGCACTGAGGATGGCTCCATGGCCTCTGCCTCAGGCGCTAGAATGGCTCTGGTTGCAACAGAGCAACGCCCCAGATGGGCAGAGCATCACCCCCTGATGAGCATGCCGGGTGGATCCCGGTCGGGCGCATGAGGGAGTCTGTCTGACTGCCTCCCCGTTTCCAACTTCAGAAAAATACAAAAAAATAAAAATAAAAAAAACGGACACCATTAAGTCTTTTTACTGTGCAGATGAAGGTGAGAAGTCTATTTCAGACTCTGAAGGAGTGTGCTGGAGAAGATTACAGTCAAGAATTTGTAGCAAGCACTGGCTGGTTCCAGAGATTCAAGAAGAGATTCCAAATGCATAGTGTTCGAGTGACTGGAGAAGCAGGGAGTGCGGATGAGGAAGGAGCACATAAGATTGTTGATAGTCTGGATGAATTAATTACAGATGAGGGATATCTAGAAGAACAGATTTTCAATGTTGATGAAACTGGATTATTTTGGGAACGGATGCCAGCACGCTCTTATATTCACAAAGAGGCCAAAAGCATGCCGGGATTTAAAGCATTTAAGGATAGGCTAACTCTGCTGCTTGGCGGGAACATCGCAGGGTTTAAGCTGAAGCCATTCTTAATTTATCGCTCAGACAACCCCCGTGTGTTCAAGAATGTTAACGAGCACACACTGCCCATCTACATTCGTCCTCAACATAAAGCATGGATGACACAAGGACTGTTTGAAGACTGGTTTTTGAACAGTTTTATTTCTCAAGTTCGAGAATATTGTTTGGAGAAAGATATTCCTTTCAAGATTTTATTGCTACTCGATAATGCACCTGGACACCCACCACATCTAGGTGATCTCTATCCAGATGTAAAATTTGTTTTTCTTCCGCCAAACACGACTCCACTCATCCAGCCTATAGACCAAGGTTCAATTGCTACATTAAAGGCCAACTATCTCCAAATCACCTTCGCTCAAGCAATATCCGCTATAGATGCTGACTCAGAACTAACATTGCGAGATTTTTGGAAACACTACAACATTTTGATGTGTATCAAGAATATCGCTACCGCCTGGGAGGCTGTGACGACAAAGTGCATGAGTGGCATCTGGAAAAATCGTGTTAAGCGCTATGTTAATGATTTTGACGGATTTGACAGTGAACATGAACTTGAAATGATTCAGGGGAATAAATAGTAAAACTCGCTCAAGACCTTTCTTTGGAGTGTGAAATGGAAGATGTCAAAGAGTTGCTAGTCAAAGAATTCAGAGAACTTACAATTGAAGAGCTAATCGAACTGGAAGAAGAAAGTGGCGGAAGAATAAAGAAGAGAAGCAGAAAGGGAAGAGGAGAAGCCAGAAAGTAAGTTCACCACTAAGGGATTATCAGGATTATCTTTACTGAATAAACTTCTTATACATTTCGAAGCAATGGACCCAAACATCGAACGATTTGCAAGGATTGAACGGATGGCGCACAATGTGTTTCATCCGTATCGTGAAATTTATGAAGAAAAAAAGAAACATACAATTCAGACAAAGCTCATCATGTTTATGAAAAACCAACTCTGGTAACCCCAACTGCTGCCTCAGATAATGACATCAATGATCCACAGCCAAGCACCAGCGGCCAATAAAATGTTTCCTATGATATTTTTACACCTGTATTTTGTATTTTTTTTTTTTAGATCTTTTATTTATTCACTTTAGAGAGAGAGGAGGCAGAGAGAGAGAAGGGAGGGAGGAGCAGAAAGCATCAACTCCCATATGTGCCTTGACCAGGGAAGCCCTGGGTTTCGAACCGGCGACCTCAGTGTTCCAGGTCGATGCTTTTACCCACTGCTCCACCGCAGGTCAGGCCTGTATTTTGTATTTTTGTATGCCCCTGTATTTTGTAATTTTGTATGTTTTGCAAATATTAAACCAGTTGTACTGGTAATGCAGCATTTTACTTAAACCCGATGAATGTAAAAATAAGAAACAAATTGGTGTAGAGATGATACAAATGGCATAAATGAACAAAAGATTATGATATATAACAATAATGAAAGAATTATGATAAAATATGACTTAAAGATTTTTATAACATTATTTCACAGTACTGTACATATAGCCTACTCAACTTAAGACCAAATCATGTTACGACCAGTCTGTTGGAACCAATCGTGTTCGTAAATCGAGGACTAGCTGTAGTAATAACGAATTTACAAGGCAAGTTCTTCAATTTGCCTGCCATATTGATCTTAGTTCTATCCTTGCGAACTACCCAAAATAAATCTACTCTGTACTTCACTGCCAAAGGGGATGGGAGTGGAACCTTGAGGCCCAAAGTTGATTGCATTCTGAGCCAGTTTTCCTGTTTTGAGTGACAGTAGAATTGGGTGTGTAGTTCAGATGCTTCAATTGTTTAAATTACACTGACAATAAAGCTTTGTATTTACAAATATTCTAGTTCTTATGGACTCTAGATTCTTGGAGAATCCCTTGCTGAAGGAGAATTGTCTTGTGCCCAAATACTTTCCACACAAGGGGAGAGTTCAGTTTTATTTCCATAACGAGGTACTTTGGTTCCTTGACCCTACTGCTCATAGTTAGCACTCAGTAATCACTATTGCCTTCTATGGAAAATAAAGGCGGCTGGAACAACCTGGTATTTACCCTCCTTCCTGGATTTCCACCAGAATCATTGATAATTCCGAGCACTTCTGGGCTAAGGAGGGTGTTGTAGACCATGTTAAAGAGTAGGTTTTATTCTGAGAGAGAGGGGAAATTATTAGGAAGTATTGAGCAGAGAATGGCATGATCAGACTTCTATTTAAAATGATCACTGGCTGCTCAGCAGGGGTGCAGAGATTGAGGTAAATGAGTACTTAGAAGACAAGAGTGGGGTGGTTTCACCGGGAGTGATTGTGGTAGGGTTGGTGGAAGGAGGCAGAGTCACACTCTGAGGATGGACTCAAAGCAGAACCTACAAGACCCCATGTTAACAAATTTTGGTGTTGATATTTGTAATCTGTAGTTTTAGGACATATCCTGATATGAAGTACTTATTTACTCCCTACTTATAAAGGGTTTTAAAAAATCTATATTTCTTTCTGAAGAGCCAGTGTGTTTAGAACTTATTTTGCTACATGGGGATGTTGTGTTACAAGGAAATGATTCATCAAAAGACAACAGTTTAAGATGAGAAGATTGAAGATTAGCCTTAAATATTTGTTACTTTGGTTTCTCTTGAAAAGTTCAATGCTTTGGTTAAAAGAAGTGATCTAGCAGGTGTTTTATCAGGTTAAAATTGGGCTGAGGAGATGTTTAACTTTTCCCTTGGCAGGTGAATTCTGGGACAGGACTGATACTTCATAAGAATATAAGTGTATTATGCTTTCTTACCCTGAAGTTTATTTCCATCTTTCTTTTGCCTTTCTTTTACTTGCACTTACTTTGAAAGATGTACTAGGAAGCCATTGAAAATGCAGAGCTTTATAAATCTAGCACTGAACATATAGTAATATTAGGCATGATGATTTATTCGTATCCGTTTTTTAATAACCTCTACTGTGCCGTAAGTTCTCCTTTGACACTTGACTTTTGCTCAGCTCTCCCCTCACCTGTCCCCATGTCAGATGCCTTCTAGTACATTAAGTTATTTCTGCTACCCTGTCCTGCCTCAGATTCCATAATAAAGAAGATGACATTTCCAAAATCAATTGACTTTTTTTAACTACTGAAAGCTTCTGTCTAATCAATTAAAATCATTGATAATTTACAATAATCAGATTGTTTCCAGTTTAAGAATTGTCTAGGTGGGAGCTGCATTGGAGCTTCGGAGTGGAGAGGAAAAGGACATTTCAGAGCTGTGGGCACTTCTGAGACGCGGTGGGGAGGGGGGAGTGCCTGCGGGGGCTGAGGGGCACTGAGAGCACTAGTGGGGGGGGACCAGGCAGTGTTTTCACATCCTCCTCCACTTTTGTGTGAAACACCTTTCACCTGTGTGTATGTATAACTATCTCTCTGTCTCCCCCACACACACCTTTATTTTTCCTTCCTTTTTAAAACAGTGCATTTGCCCAGTATAACATGGATCAGTTCACGCCTGTGAAGATAGAAGGATATGAAGATCAGGTAGGAATTGTTTCCGTTACATGGGCTGTGTCTGAAAGGTATAGTAGAGACCCTGTAAACCGAAGCAGAGGTCTGAAGATAAGATGCTGAAAGAGTTCGTGTCTTAGTTTTCATAGCTTTTATAAACATTCTATCTACTAGGAAATTCTTCCTCTCCAATAATACCAGCAGTTTTTTTGACAGGAAAGGAGAGCTACCCCTAACAAGAAAATAAAAGGAATTGAGTTTTGTTGACAAAGGAAAAATCCAAACCTATAAAAATTTTTATGAGTTTATTTAAGCCAAACTGATAATTGCTAGGAAGCAAAATTTCAAAATCTCAACCAATTGAGAAAATGTTCCAGAAAAGGGATAGGTTTGCACTTTATTTTATACATTAGAATCAAAAGAGAAGACACAATGGGGTTATGAAAGCTGTTAGTGACAGATTAGGGAGGCAGGACAAAACAAAGGGGGAAGTCTCTGGGATTGGATAAAAAGGGAAAGGAATAGACTCATACTTCTTTCACTTTGGTGGGAGTGTTAACAGTTAACAATTAACATGATAATAACAATTAGGGGTTCTGGATCTGGAAAAAAGGAAGTTACCCTGACCTTCCAAAGGTATGTTAGATGCAAAAAGACAGGAGGCTAGCCAAGGTAAAAATTGACTGACTTTTGCCAAGGACGGTGCTGGCCTAGGATATGACTAACCACCATTGCTCTGAGTTAGGAAGTTTTCATTTCAGACCATCCTCTGTGGTTTCTTTAGGTCTCTGAGGATAAGGCCTCCTCTGAGCTTGTCAGGTGTAGTTATCTGGCTCCTTTTATGTTCATTTTGTTGTTGTTGTTTTGTTTTTTAAGATTTTATTTATTCATTTGAGAGAGAGAAAGAGAAGGGAGACACAAGGGGGGAGAAGCAGGAAGCATCAACTCCCATATGTGCCTTGACCAGGCAAGCCCAGGGTTTTGAACCAGCGACCTCAGCATTCCAGATCAATACTTTATCCACTGCACCACCACAGGTCAGACTCCGTTTATAGTTTTATACAGGTTTTCTACCTATTTCTAAATCTCTTTAGTTAGAACAGGAGACATTCAATTTATTGGAAAAACAGGTGTTCTTATTCAAGTATATGGAAACAACAGATATTTTTATTATTAGCATAGTTATAACACTGTATTACAGGCCTTTCTAAGTTTATTAATGTACATTTCTGTAAAGCCAGTAGTCACAGCCACCATCACAGCCACCTGGCCAGTGCAGGTTCGCATTTGATTCGGACAGTCCGTAATGAAACAATTGAGTGAAGAACTGGTGGGCCATTAGCTTTAATCCTAGCTTGCACTCAGTGGGCAAGTAAAAACACACACTGGGTTCCAAAACCCACTCATTCAGGGCTCACAAAGCTACTGGCTTATCCGAGTTTCCTAGAATCAAAGGTTTCTAGCTCACCAGGCTTATTTACCTCTGTTCCCCATATCCTCCTCTCTGCACAAACTGGCTTCTCCCTCAGCACTGCGCCATCTTGGCTACTTCCCCTGGCCTCCTCCACGTGTGGCCTTTCACGTGGACATTTCAGTCAGCCATTGTGGACATCCTGGATTTGATCCCTGGTCAGGGCACACTTGAGAAACAACCATCTGCTTCTCTCCTCCTCCCTTTCCCTCTTCTCTTTCTCTTCTCCTCTTGCAGCCAGTGGCTCGGTTGGTCTGAGCATCGGCCTCATGCTAAGGATAGCTTGGTTGATTTGTGCATTGGACCCCAAACGGGGATTGACAAGTGGGTCCCGGTCAGGGCACATGTAGGAATCTGTCTCACTGTCTCCCCTCCTCTCACTTTAAAAAAAGAAAAGAAAATTTAAAGTACAGTCTAGTAAGCTAGTTTCTCTGTAAAAGAAAGAGATGGAAGCCCTGGCCAGATAGCTCCTTTGGTTAGAGCATTGTCCTGAAGCACAGATGTTACAGATGTTGTTGGTTTGATCCCTGGTTAAGAGTACATACAGGAACAGATCTATGTCTCTCTCTCTCTCTCCCCTCCCCCCTTCCCCCTCCCTCCCTCCCTCTCTAAAATCAGTAAAACATTTTTAAAAAGAAAAAGGGGAAGAAAACTAGAATACATACTTGTATTTGTAAAAACAGAATGCTGAAAGAATACTCTAAATCAGGAATATAAGGGCTTTTTTTCCCCTTATAAAGGTCTGGATAGTAAATATTTCTGCTTTGCAGAGCACCGTCAGTCTTGAGTTCTTAACTCTGCCATGAGAACAGGAGCAGCCTCGGCAATGCAAAAACAAGTCGCACAGCGTTCAGTAAAGGTTTATATACAGAATCAGGTGGCACCCATGTGCGTAGCTTGCCAGCTGGGGCTCTAATAAAGTCAGTTACCCTGTGGGGAAGGGGAAATTTGTTAGGAATCTGGTAGGTTGAAGAAAAAGGTGATTAAAATACTCTACTTTCTATTTTTCATTTCTGATCCATGCAAATGCATTACCTATTTATTTAAATACTAAGTATAATTACTAGAAAAGTTCCATAAAATATGTAATATAGAATACAAAAGTGTACACGTAAGTTTTTACAGCTACATATAAAGTATAAACATGGATAATATATTAAAAAACAAGAAATACACTGCTCACAAAATTAGGGGGTAATCCAAAATGAATATGAAGCGATAAAAAAAGCATTTGATTTTTTTTTATTAAAGAAGAACATCAGAAAAGCAAACAACATGTCAAAAAGGTTGTTCAGTTGTGCAAATGAGATGCAAAACCAACTTACTTCATTGGTGAAAGTGCACTCTCAAAAGGCTACAGTCCTGGAGGACCTGCACGTTCCCTGATCCCCTAATTTCTGTGAGCAGTGTATATGGTATTGTTAGTATGGGGTAATGTTGCAGGTTAGACTTGACTTGCCGTTAGCATAATGTTCTTATATGAATAAAAATGACTTGATTGAAATGTTGATATGAAAGTAATCTGACAAAATTAAAAGTTCAGAATTTTTAATCGTTTTGTAAAATGTGTCAAGAACTGTCTTTTTTTTACAGAATTACTCATGTTTGTAATTATTCTCTTGAAGGTTTTAATTACAGAACACGGTGACCTGGGTAATGGCAGATTTTTAGATCCAAGAAACAAAATTTCCTTTAAGTTTGATCACTTACGGAAGGAAGCCAGTAACCCCCAGGCAGAGGAAGCAGATGGAGGTCTGAAGTCTTGGAGAGAATCCTGCGACAGCGCTTTGCGGGCCTACGTGAAAGACCATTATTCCAATGGCTTCTGTACTGTTAAGTATCCGCCTGCCTCATTGTTAGTGCTTGATTTCTTCCATTTACTCCTTTGGGAGCTTGCCAGCCAAACATTACTTTTTTCTTCTTAATTACAGTCTCCTCTGCATTATAGTCCCTGAATAATTTTTGAAAGGGTATAAATAGAAACTTCTATATGGAAAATTCTTTTTTAAGTCCCAATGCATAAAAAATTTAAATCTCAGTGTATCCTTTTTAACATTTTGTCAGAAATTACCTTACTCCCCCCCCCAAAAAAGTCATTAAAGATCTTTAGCTTGTCTTTTTTTGTGTGTGTGTGAGAGAAACAGAGAGAGGGACAGACAGGAAGACAGAGAGATGAGAAGCATCAGTTCTTCTATGCGGCTCCTTAGTTGTTCATTGACTGGGGAGCTCCAGCAAAGCAAGTGACCCCTTCCTCAAACCAGCGACCATGAGGCCATGTCTATGATCCCTTGCTCAAGGCAGCGACCCCGCACTCAAGCTTGTGAGCCTGTGCTGAAGCCAGCAACCTCAGGGTTTCAAACCTGGGTCCTCACCCAGGCCGCACCCCATCTTCTACACCACTGCCTGGTCAGGCTAAGATCTTTAGCTTAGACATAGAAGAAAGTAATTTAGGATTGACAGCCTGACCTGTGGTGGTGCAGCGGGTAGTGTCTACCTGGAACGCTGAGGTCACTGGTTCGAAACCTTGGGCTTGCCCAGTCAAGGCACATATGGGAAGCAGCTACCATGAGTTGATGCTTTCCACTTCTTCCCCCTTTCTCTCTCTCTCTCTCTCTCTTTCCTCTCTCTACTAAATCAATCAATAAAATTGAATAGTTAAAAATAAGAGATTGTCAGGAGAGCTACTAGCCACATTTATGACTTTGTTACAGATACCTTTACACACAGCTACTTGTACATAATTTAGATGCTTCACTGGACAGTCAGAACTATTTGAACTAAACAATTTTTTAAAAGTCGAGGGTTATTTGACTTTCTTTTACTGCCTCTTGGATTAAAAAATGATAAACTGGACTATATCTTGATTTCTCCTTTGTAAAATTGTGGCATAGAAAGAAAAATGTCAGGATATTTTAAATATGTAATGACAATGTGGCACTATAGAATATTGTTTAACAACACTTATTTTGAAGCCATACTAGATAATTGCTTTGAATCCTAGCTCTGCCACTTAACTAGTTGTGTGACCTTGCACAAGTTATTTAACATCTCTGAGCTTCAATTTCTTCATCTGTAAAATGGAAATAATAGTTCTTACCTCATAGAATTGTGAGAAGTGAATGAGTTAACCTGTTTCCTGTTCAGTTTGTCACTACCCATTCTTTTTCTTTTAGTTTTTCTTTTTTTAATTTATTGTGTTTACATGGATTCTAGTGTTGCCCCGAATAAATCCCCCCTGTCACTATCCATTCTTATTTTGGAGATCTCCCACACCGAATAACCCTCATATGTGCTTTTCTCACTATTTTCTTAGCTAAGAAATGAGAACAGAAAGTCATGCAATTGTTACAGCAGTGTCTGCTGCACCCAGATGTGTTATATCCTCAGGAATTCTTAATTTCATCTCAATATTCTCTGTGCTGTTTTCTATATATCAATAGTATGTCTCCAACTGTTTCCCTGTCCTTAAACAAGTATCTAATCCCCACATTTTAATAGGATTGAAATTGACATGAAATCTTTTTCTCTTCTTCCCATACTCAGAAATCTTCCCTTTTTTTTCTTCCATTGAATCTGAGGAAGAGAGATCCTTATTCTTGATTTTATATTATCCTGTCTACATCAAGATGTCTTTTTTTTTTTAATTTTTTTTAAGTTTTTTTTTTTTCCCATTTTTTTTTTTTTTTATAGAGGAGAGGGAGAGACAGAGAGAGAGAAGTGGGGGAGGAGCTGGAAGCATCAACTCCCATATGTGCCTTGACCAGGCAAGCCCAGGGTTTCGAACCGGCGACCTCAGCATTTCCAGGTCGACGCTTTATCCACTGCGCCACCACAGATCAGGCCAAGATGTCTTTTTATGCCTTTTTCTCTTCTGATAGATTTCTCCTTAGAAATATTTTTATTTCTCTTGTCCTTAAGGAGGAAATACTTTACCTCAGTCATAAAACTTTCTGTAAATTACTTCTCATTCTACTTTGTCCCTTTTCCTCCCTCCCTCTCTTTCCCCTCCCTCCATCCTTCCCCCCTCCCTTCATCCTCCCCCCTCCTTCCCCACTCCCTCTATTCTCCCCCCATCCTTCCCTCTCCCTCCATCCTCCCCTCTCCCTACCCCATCCCTCCTTCCCCCCTTCCTCTCTCTCCCTCTTCTCCCTCTCCCCCCCCTTTTCCTTTCTCCCTCTCTCCCTCCTCCCCCAAACACCAAACTAGGGGACATTATACTTCTACTAGTATCATTTCCTTATTACCTATCTGCTCTTTACCCCTGTGGGATTTAGCTTTAGTGTTTATTCTGCAGAAATGGCTCTCTGAAGTTACCAGTGGTTCCAGAGTTGCTGGACCCAGTGTTCTTTTTTTGGTCCTTGACTTCTATATAGCATTTCACACCAAGGGCAATCAGCTACTTTTAGAAATTCTCTTTTGCTTAGACTGCTATCTCAGCACCCTCTAATCATTCTTTCTCTGTCCTTTATTTCTTTTCTTCTCTCCTGTTTTTGTAAATGTAGATATAACCCATTACTTTATTTCTCTCTCTTGAAAGCTCAGTTTATTTAATGTACAGAACATAACAGAATTTGATGTCAGAAAAGGATTGGGTTTGGGCTCTACCATTACTGCTTACTTTCTGAATGACCTTGGTCAAAAAGCTATATGAACTTCAGTTTATCGCTCATAGGTGATAACAGTGTGTTTCACCAGATTTATTAGAGCAAGGGAGAATGCATGTAAAAACATTTTGTGGACTATAAAGCACTTTTTACGAAGTTGGATTTATTTTATTGATTGATTGATTGATTGATTTTAAAGAGAGAGAACATCGATTTGTTGTTCTACTTATTTATGCATTCATTGGTTGATTCTTGTATGAGCCCTGACCACGGTTCAAACCCACAACCTTGGCGTGTTGGGATGATGCTCTAACCTACTAAGCTACCCAGCCAGGGTGCCTTTTCTTTTTTGCTTTCTTTTGGCAATCACATTTCTGTTTACCTCTCCCACATTTAAGAAACGTGTGGTATTTCTACTAGCTGGACATCTCCGTGCAGATTTCCTAACTTGTGAATGACACCACCATCTTCGTAGTCATCCAGGCTGCAGATACTTTGGCTCCTTCCTTTCTGTGGCCTTCCATTTGCAGTATACCACTAGACTTTTTTTTTTTCTTTTTTTTCTTTCTTTTTTTTTTTTTTTTTTTTTTTTTTTTTTATTTTTCTGAAGCTGGAAACAGGGAGAGACAGTCAGACAGACTCCCGCATGTGCCTGACCGGGATCCACCCAGCACGCCCACCAGGGGGCGATGCTCTGCCCACCAGGGGGCGATGCTCTGCCGCGACCAGAGCCACTCTAGCGCCTGGGGCAGAGGCCAAGGAGCCATCCCCAGCGCCCGGGCCATCTTTGCTCCAATGGAGCCTCGGCAGCGGGAGGGGAAGAGAGAGACAGAGAGGAAGGAGAGGGGGAGGGGTGGAGAAGCAGATGGGCACTTCTCCTGTGTGCTCTGGCCTGGAATCGAACCCAGGACTTCTGCACGCCAGGCTGACGCTCTACCACTGAGCCAACCGGCCAGGGCTACCACTAGACTTTTGATTGTGCTTCTGCATCCTGCTGTCCGTTGCTACTACCCTACT
This sequence comes from Saccopteryx leptura, assembly GCF_036850995.1. Lineage (NCBI taxonomy): Eukaryota > Metazoa > Chordata > Mammalia > Chiroptera > Emballonuridae > Saccopteryx > Saccopteryx leptura. The sequence goes on along the minus strand of NC_089513.1, from coordinate 67,894,968 downwards.
TCTTGCCTAGATGAATTCTGTGGCCTCCTAACCAATATTGGTTATTCTTCCAAAAAATAGTTCTGAAGGAGATATAACAAACCCTCAGTTTCTTACCCAAACTGTTTACTCATCTTTTTTGTCTGTGTGTGTGTGGCAGAGACAGAGAGAGTCAGAGAGAGGGACATACAGGGACAGACAGGAAGAGAGAGAGACGAGAAACATCAATTCTTCATTGTGGCTCCTTAGTTGTTCATTGATTGATTTCTCATATGTGCCTTGACCGGGGGCTACAGCAGAGCGAGTGACCCCTTGTTTGAGCCAGCGACCTTGGGCTCAAGCTGGTGAGCCTTGTTCAAACCAGATCAGCCCGCGCTCATGTTTACTCATCTTTTATTCTCAGTCTTCACTTACCAGAATCTCATCTGTCTTATAAGGCCCTGCCTAACTGGCTTCTTCCTTGCACCCTGAACTGGGAGCAGTTTCCCTCTAGTCATTGTGCCATTGTCTTCTCTAGAACTTGTTCTGCTTTGTGTTCATATCCATGAATTCTTTTGAGTTTCCAGTTCATCCTGTCTGATTCTTTGTCTCCCCAAAAGATTTAGCGATTTAGCACACTGCTTTTGTAGTGTTTGTCGCTTAGATTAACTATGTTTTCAGAGTCTGACTTTTTTTTTTTAACAATAGGTTTATGCTAAAACTATAGATGGCCAACAGACTATTATTGCGTGTATTGAAAGCCACCAGTTTCAGCCTAAAAACTTCTGGTAAGAAAGTAAATGTTCTCTTCTATTTGTGTCTAATGTATACTAGGAAGGAACCAAACCAGCAGCTGAGAAGTGATTCTCAGTCTAACTAGCTTGGGATAAGTTGTTCGAGTTAGAGACTTCAGTTCCCTATCTGCAAATGAAGGATTTGGCCATGGTCATTTACATTACTGCCACTGCTGAGATTTTATAATCATTAAAACAGTGCTCTTATATTGAGTGAGAATAAGTGATTAAAGTACCCAGTTGAAGTCTGAGCTGGACTTGGATTTGGTTAGCAATACTTGACTTAATTGTGTGACTCAGCAGCTCATCTGTTTGTGGAAAAGCCTCCCACAAACCAAATAGGTGTGGTCTTTTATTGCAGTATGAAAAAGTAAAAGTCAGAATAGCTTGGAAAAGGCTTATGATTAGGCTACTTGTGTACAAACTTATATTGGAGTGGACAGAGCTTGGATTTATTAAATTGGAAATGACTTGTTTCTTTTTCTCTTTCCCAAATTATCTGTGTCAGTGGGAAATCACCTCTTATGCTTATTGCTAAATCCACAGTGATTGTGTGTGTTTTTAATAGGAATGGTCGTTGGAGATCAGAATGGAAGTTCACCATCACTCCACCTACAGCCCAAGTGGTTGGAGTACTTAAGATTCAGGTGAGATCCTAACATGTTAATAGGCCATGTTAAAACATTACATCTCTCAAAGAAACATGCAAGTTTGGAATTTGTTTTATTATGAGAAGGAACAAACTGTATGTAGATGCAAAGGAACATAAATGGTACTGAATAGAAATAGAAGCCTCCTTCCTGAGTAAGTTAACGGAGAGAGTTATTCTGACTTGATAAAGGATAGTCATGTGGAGTATACTGCTTGCTTGTTATTTTCCTCTTTCAAAGATAACCTAAGAGCCCTGGCCAGATAGCTCAGTTGGTTGAGGCATCATTTAGGAGCCCACAGGTTGCCAGTTTGATCCCTGGTCAGGGCACATACAAGAACAGATCAATGGTTCTCTCTCTTTCTCTCTCTCTCTCCTTCCCTCTCCCCCTCTCTCCCTCTCTCCCTCTTTCCTTCCTTCTCCCTCTCTCCTCCCCCTTTCTCTCTAAAATCAGTAAATAAAAATTTAAAAAATATATATATAACCTAAGATATTCCCAGGAATTATCAAGTTATCAAATAACAGTTCTAGGAAATAAGAGAATAAATAATTATTAAGAAGTAATGCCTGACCTGTGGTGGCACAGTAGCTAGAGCGTCAACCTGAAACACTGAGGTTTTGCCGGTTCAAAACCCTGAGCTTTCCTGGTCGAGGCACATAAAAAAAAGCAACTATGGGCCTGACCTGTGGAGGCGCAGTGGATAAAGCGTCGACCTGGAATGCTGAGGTCGCCGGTTCAAAACCCTGGGCTTGCCTGGGCAAGGCACATATGGGAGTTGATGCTTCCTGCTCCTCCCCCTGTTCTCTTTCTTTCTATCCCTCTCTCTCCCCTCTCTCTAATAAAAATGAATAAATGAATAAATAAAATCTAAAAAGTAATTAAAAAGCAACTATGAATTGATGCTTCCTGTTCCTCCCTGATGCCTTTCTCTCTATCCTCTCTCTCCTCTCTCTCTCTCCTCTCTAAAATCAATAAACAAAAATCTTTAAAAAATAAAGACACACGATTTGGGTCTGCAAATGCCCCGTGTCAGCCATATGCAGCCGCATATTTAATAAATCTCCTCCTTTAATAAAAAAATAAAATAAATAAATAAAAAGAACAAGAAGAAGTGACTATATACCTGACTATGGTGTCACAGTGGATAAAGCATTGACCCAGAACACTGGTATCGCTGGTTTGAAGCCACAAGGTCCCCGGCTCTGAGTGCGGGTTTGTCAGTACAGGGACACAGGCCTGAGCTGGGAGATCATCCCCACATTCACTGACTTGGAGAGCCCAAGGTCGCTGGCTTGAGCAAGAGGATACTGGCTCGGCCATGGTCAAGGCACATATGGGAAGCAATCAATGTTCAACTGAAGTAAAAGCAACTACGAGTTGATGCTTCTCACCATCTCTCCCTTCTTGTCTTTGTCTCTCTCTTTCTCTCTCTATTTCTCTCTTTCTCACTCTCTTTAAAAAAAAGTGACTGTATAGCAGCTACTGCATCTTCTGGTCTTTCGTGTATTTTATTGGGTCTAAAGAAAGTTACATAAGTGGGAATAATTTAGTTTATTTTACAGTAGTGACCGAGATTTTTAAATCAAGTAAATAAAACAGGAAGTGGTCAAGGGTCCTCACATTCTGGAATACAAATAACCAAGCAAAGTATACTGCCAATGCTGGTGTCGGAAGAGACAGGCAGGTGAATAAAGGCCTTGTTAACTCATTGGCTGCCTGTCTGGAGTAACTTCTGGTATCCCAGCAGAGGTTTGCCTCTCAAAATTCTTAAGCCTAACTAATTCTTAGCTCAGAATAAATAGTTACTGATAACTGAGAAGATCAGTACCTAATTATACTTCTATTGTGTTGTCTTGCTTTAATAACAGCAACAGTGACTTTTTTTAATGGTATAATTTAATCAAGACATGTAGTAGATGTCTGTCCTCAGCCCTTTCATACCTGCCCTCGGCTTCATGCTCTCCCTGGGCGCTCTTCCTAGCTGTCGGAATAGGCCCATCGCAGAGGATCCTAATGGAAACAAGACGAGGCAAGCTGCAAGGGTTAAGTTCACAGCTCTGGAGCAGCCCTTAGTGCCTTACAAGAGTTGGTAGATAAATAAATATGCCAGCTTCCTCATCCCTTGGGTGGTACAGCTCTGATGCATATTCTGTTTAGTCGTCGGAGTCAAGTGCCCACAGTTGTAACCTGCTCGTTAATGCACCTGTAACACTTCCTTCCCTTCTGTGTCTCACTTCCTCAGTCCTTGCTAGTGCTTCCTAAGATTACCTCCCAAATCAGCTATTTCCTGTCATGTCTTTGTCTTGGGGTCTGTTTCTGGGGGAGTCCAACCTAAGACAACATACTGTTCTATTTCTGTACACTGTATCTATGAGTATAGCCTAATGCTCTGGAGATCTTTTAACTATGGCATCAGCATTAACCTGGTAGCTTACTATGAATTTGTGTAAGTAAATTTATCTCCCTTCTAGAAGGATATAGTTCAGTGGTTCTCAAACCTTTTGAATAGAGGGCGCATTTAAAATCCTACAAATAGGCCCTGGCTGGTTGGCTCAGCGGTAGAGCGTCGGCCTGGCATGCAGGAGTCCCGGGTTCGATTCCCGGCCAGGGCACACAGGAGAGGCGCCCATTTGCTTCTCCACCCCTCCCCCTCTCCTTCCTCTCTGTCTCTCTCTTCCCCTCCCGAGCCGAGGCTCCATTGGAGCAAAGATGGCCCGGGCACTGGGGATGGCTCTGTGGCCTCTGCCTCAGACACTAGAATGGCTCTGGACACAACAGAGCGATGCCCCAGAGGGGCAAAGCATTGCCCCCTGGTGGGCATGCCAGGTGGATCCTGGTCGGGCGCATGCGGGAGTCTGTCTGACTGCCTCCCCGTTTCCAGTTTCGGAAAAATGAAAAAAATAAAAATAAAATTCTACAAATAATTGTAGGTGCACTATATACAAATTTCTGAGAAAAGAGGGGTTAAAAAATCAAAAAACAACAAAAAACATCTTTTTATATATAGAGATACATTCTTAGTAAGATTTAGTAAATTCGGCAGGTCCTGTTGCAAATGTATTAAGTTTTTTCATTCTTGTGTTCATGAGAAACATGAGCCTGATGTGTCCTAGCAATTTCTTCAATGTTTGGGTATATATTTGAAAGGCAAACTCTCATTTCTTCATCAGTACATTGAAAAATTCCTCTCTTTTACTCTTAATTGTGTTGAGTGCAGAAAACCCCCACCATACATATCATCTAACTTTACACCAAACAAAGGATAGAAGAAATTTGCTCCAGTCTTTCCAGGGGACATGGAGGGGTAGTGTAAACAACCCCATGTCATAACAGCCTTTTGCAACCTAATTAGTCAAGTGAGGTGGGGGGTTGGGCAGACTGTCAGTTTACAGCCAATTTCCCACACCTCTGTCCCCCCAAAATCTAAACTCCCAAAAACCCTGTTGGATTTTTGGTCCCCAACAGGCACATATTTCTCTGGAACACCATAGGGCGTGCCTGGAAATCTAGGGCGCACACTTGGAGAACCACTGGTGTAGTTACTTGTGTTTCAGCTTTGCCAGTGCAAACAAATTAGGGCCACACATCGTAATGGGTGATAGCTTCTGATAAGACTTTTATAATAGTCTTTTTTAATGTTGAATTTTATAGAAATTCAAACCCAGACCTCATTTTATACATTTTAACCACAGATGGTCTGATCACACTTCAGAAAAGACTTACTTTATTTACATATTTAAAAATCAGTGTGAGAATTATGTAGAAAAGTTGTTAAGTTATTTAGCCTTTTGGGTGGATATTCTATAGACAGAGAGTAGTTTTGGGAAGGCAACGTCTTCTGAGGAATTATGTTGATGATAGTTATGTTGATGAGACCGAGAAAAGATTTGGTGCTTTTGGAAACTGAGAAGTGGGGGGGATCCCAGCCAAGCCTCAGATACTGGATCTCATTGTCCTCTCAGCCCCTCAGTAGAATGGTTTGATGCCCCACACACACAAAGAAAAGGTTTTGTTTTGAAACAAGTAGAATTTAAGCTAAAAATATCGTTAGTATATTAGGTAATGAAATTGATATTTTTAGAATTTTTCAGTTGAGTTCATAAACAATGAAATTGACTGTTCTTACCCTATATTCCTGACCATGTCCTAGTTCTTCAGAAACATAATAGAAATTCAAACCAATTGTATAGACTTTATTCTTGGACAAAAGAGATGTGCCCTGCATACCTCCTTCCTTCAAATGGGTTCTGGCATATGTCTCATATAATCAACACTAGTGCTTGGGTGTGACCCACGTGTATTTTGAACATCCTTGTCTTTGTCTTGTGAAATGTTAGACTTTATATGTCATCATTATTTAGCCCACTCTTCTGCCCAAATCTTGGCTCTCCTGATTTTTGCATGTATTACAGGCATCTGTTAACTCCCTGCTTTTCCAGTATATTTTTTCCCCCTTCTTTTCCAAGTGAGAGGAAGGGAGATAGAGTCCTGCATGTGCCCGGACTGGGATCCATGTGGTAACCCCCTTCTGGGGCCAATGCTCTGCCCATCGAGGTGCAGAGATGCCCAGGGCAATACACTCAAACCAATGGAGCTATGACTGAGGAAGGGGAAGGGGAAGGGGGAGGAAGAGTGGAGCAGAGGGGGAGGGATGTTCACTTCTCCTGTGTACCCTGACCCTGAATTGAACCCAGGACATCCACGCGCTGGGCCAACTGTCTATCACTGAGCCTAACTGGCTAGGGCCCAGTGTATTCTTAAGTTATCTTTAACCTCTTTTAGCAAGCCAAAATATGAAATCTAAGGGTTTTGATATGATATGAAAATTGTAGCTTCTCTCACCCATGTGAACATTTATTCATCCCCCTTAAGGAAAGCACCTATTTTTGGCCCTTAAACAATATATGGTGGGTACATGTTGCCCAGAGGAGTCTTTGCTTCTAATAGGATCATCATTTTTGCCTAGATGTGGTTTGGCTGTTTTTATCAAACCCTTCTAATGATACCTTTTTTTTTTCATTGATTTGGGAGCAGTGGGGAGGAGAAGCATCAGCTCGTTCGGATTAATCCATTTAGTTGTGCACTCATTGATTGCTTCTGTACATGCCCTGACCCGGGATCAAACCCAGGATCAAACCTATGACCTCTTGTACCAGGATGACGCTCTCTCCACTGAGCAACCTGACCAGAACAGGAAAGAGAATTCTTACATTTGAATGTTCTGTGCATTTTAACAACCATTGTAAATTACCATTGGTCATGCTAATTATTTGTTCAGAGTTGGTAAAGATTGGGAATGGCTTACAGTGTGGTTTTGTGCCCTCAGCAATATAGGTTTTTATATGAACTACACATAAACTTGCTCCAACGTTGTCTCACACAGGTACACTATTATGAAGATGGCAATGTTCAGTTGGTTAGTCATAAAGATGTACAGGATTCAGTAAATGTTTCGGTGAGTGAGAAATATTTCATGTCTTTCTCATTTGTGTCTTGTTTCTCTTTACCAAAAAAATTCTGATCATGACAGCTGATTCTACCATTAAAAATTCCATTTGTTTTCAGTGCTTTGATTTTGGCAGCTTATAAGAGTCTATAACAGCGGTTCTCAAGGGCTTTAGGCGACCCTTGTGTTTTGGTCGTTCGACCCCCGCCGGGTCGCAGCGACCCACGGGTTGAGAACCGCTGGTCTATAACCAACCGGCTTTATTATTTCAAAGTCTGACTCAGAACTGTGGCCTTAGAGAATTCAGACTTCCTTCTTTTTCTCTGTGGTGAGATTTGCTCAAGGACAGCAGTATCTTCAGTCAGGCACAACCAGTAGGCAGGAGAGATTGCCAGACTAACCCTGGCGGGCTGCGTTCTTGTCATTAGAGAAACAGCAGTGTTAGGGTAGTCAACCAAAAGGTATTGTGTTCGTACCTGGAAAGAAGGGACATTAATTTTTCTTGTATTCTCAGTACTTCTTTATATTCCTAAAGGTTATTGAGCACCCTCAACAGCTTTTGTTGATGTGTTTCCTGTCAGTATTTACCTTACTAGAAATTAAAAAGTATGTAGGGTGTCAGAAGGCCACTAGGTTTATCAGGATGATCCCTTAGTAACGTATATAAATGTCCAATCGCTATGTTGTGCACCTGGAGCTAATATAATATTATATGTCAACTGTAATTGAAGACTTTTTTAAATAAAAAAAAAATTTCAAATGCAAAGAAAAGAACTGAGAAATGTTTGAGCTATATTAAATATAACATTAACAAACCCATTATTAGTTCAGGGTCGGGAACCTATGGCTCACAAGCCAGATGTGGCTCTTTTGATGGCTGCATCTGGCTCGCAGACAAATCTTTAGTAAAAAAAAATAATGTTAAAAATATAAAACATTCTCATGTATTACAATCCATTCATTTCCTAACGCTCATGTTCATGGTTGCGGGTGGCTGGAGCCAATCACAGCTGTCCTCCGGGACAACACCAAATTTTTATTGGATAATGCGTAAGGTACACGGTTCGTTGTATGGCTCTCACGGAATTACATTTTAAAATATGGGGCATTCATGGCTCTTTCAGCCAAAAAGGTTCCCAACCCCTGCATTAGTTGTTAACCTAAATAACATTTTTTTTTATTTTTTATTTTTTTTATTTTTCTGAAGCTGGAAACGGGGAGAGACAGTCAGACAGATTCCCGCATGTGCCTGACCGGGATCCACCTGGCACGCCTACCAGGGGCGATGCTCTGCCCCTCCAGGGCATCGCTCTGTTGCGACCAGAGCCACTCCAGCACCTGGGGCAGAGGCCAAGGAGCCATCCCCAGCGCCCGGGCCATCTTTTGCTCCAATGGAGCCTCGCTGCAGGAGGGGAAGAGAGAGACAGAGAGGAAGGAGAGGGGGAGGGGTGGAGAAGCAGATGGGTGCTTCTCCTGTGTGCCCTGGCCGGGAATCGAACCCGGGACTTCCGCATGCCAGGCCGACGCTCTACCACTGAGCCAACCGGCCAGGGCAACCTAAATAACATTTTCTTGGAAAACAACTGTATTTTTCAAACAAAAAACAATTAATGAAAAGAATGGCATCAGTTTACGTTTTCACAAGGTATGCAATGTCTAACAGAACCGAATGCTAATGTGCTTCACACATTCTATTAGCCTCCAGATGATAAGATCATCTCACACATACATGTAGCTTCTATGAAACTGCATTGTGTGAATACGAGTGTGACAGTGATAAAGGCAAGGAATTTTCTTTTGCTGTTATTGTAAAAATAGAAGATAGTTTTGACTATTTGAAAGATTTTTGGGACTGCTGCTCTGTGTACTAAAAGCTTACCCTCCTACCTTCAATTCTGTTGTACTTAATGGTGAGAGGAAGAGAGAGATTCAGTTCACTCTGTACCTGAATCATGTAACACACAATGTGATTGGTTGGTTTAGCATTGTAAGTAGCAAGTAGAGGAGTATATGAGCTTAACAGATATCATTGTATGTCTGAGGGCATTATTTATATCCTCTTAAATCAGAAATATTTTCGAGACATAAAAATCTTAAGACATCTTGATGATGTCTTTTGGGCAGACTGTGATAGATTGAAAGAGTTGGGCTCATCTTTGTCATTCAAAAGCCGAATAATGGTAAGTCACTTAAGCAAATTTCTCACCTCTTATCTGTAAAATGGAAATGATAATAACATTTATTCACATTGTTGTGAGACTCAAAGAAGATAATGTGCATGGGAACTAGATAAACTATAAATTGTAAATGCTAGGTAAGGTTGCTTTCCACTATTTTTTTTTTTTTTTTTTTTTGTATTCTGAAGTGAGAAGCAGGAAGCAGTCAGACAGACTCCTGCATGCGCCTGGCCCAGATGCACCCGGCAAGCCCACCAGGGGGCGATGCTCTGCCCATTGGGATGTTGCTCTGTTGCAACTGGAGCCTTTCTAGTACCTGAGACAGAGGCCATGGAGCCATCCTCAGTGCCTGGGCAATTTTGCTCCAATGGAGCCTTGGCTGCGGGAGAGGAGGAAAGAGATAGAGAGGAAGGAGAGGGGGAGGGGTGGAGAAGCAGATGGGCACTTCTCTGTGTGCCCTGGCCGGGAATTGAACTATGGTCTTCCACACACTAGGCTGACGCTCTACCAATGAGCCAACCAGCCAGGGCCTTCACTATCATTTTATTCACTGCTTCCATATTTTTAAAAAATTCATATTTTTCTCTTCTTCCTCCACTAGAATGAAGTCCAAACTGCCAAGGAGTTTATTAAAATCATAGAACATGCAGAAAATGAGTATCAGGTAAGATTTGGAACTAAGGTTTCTAGATCTACTACTTTATTATTTGCTGTTAACACTTTTTGTTAGACCTCTTTATGTCCTTTTTTTTTTTTTACAGAGACAGAGGGATAGATAGGGACAGACAGACAGGAACTGAGAGAAATGATAAGCATCAATCATCAGTTTTTTGTTATGGCACTTTAATTGTTCATTGATTGCTTTCTCATATGTGCCTTGACTGGGGGGCTACAGCAGGCCGAGTAACCCCTTGCTCGAGCCAGCGACCTTGGGCTCAAGCTGGTGAGCCTTGCTCAAATCAGATGAGCCGGTGCTCAAGTTGGCGACCTCGGGGTCTCGAACCTGGGTCCTCCTCATCCCAATCCGATGCTCTATCCACTGCGCCACCGCCCGGTCAGGCTCTTTATGTCCTTTTTAACATAAATATATTTGTTGTTCAGTGTTAACTAAATGTGGAGAATTTGCAGACCTTGCAACTTGGCATTGCACTTACAGTCAAGGTTACAACATTGAAAGGGACTAGAGCCCTAGTTTAAGAAATAATATAGGCCCTGGCCATTTGGCTCAGCGGTAGAGCATCGGCCCAGCGTTTAGAAGTTCCGGGTTCAGTTCCTAGTCAGGTCACACAGATGAAGTGCACATCTGGTTCTCCACCAATGAGAATCAACCAGTGAGTGCATAAATAAGTGGAACAAAAAATCGATGTGTCTCTAATCAATAAATAGTTTTATATATATATATATATTTTATATATATATATTTTTTATATATATATATTTTATATATATATATATATAAAATAAATAAAAAGTTATGTGTGTGTGCGCTTCTTAACCCACTTCAGAGACTGGCGAGAAGCTCGGTAGAAATAGTACATCCTGTCTGTTCTCAATAGTACTCGAGCATGTCCTTTGACATCAGTTACTTTCCTATTCCCAATCATCCCATTTCTGTTTAAATAAATTATCTTTATTTATTGCAGACAGCAATTAGTGAAAACTATCAAACAATGTCAGACACCACATTCAAGGCCTTGCGCCGGCAGCTGCCAGTTACCCGCACCAAAATCGACTGGAACAAGATACTCAGCTACAAGATTGGCAAAGAAATGCAGAATGCTTGAAGGCTGAATGTAGGATTCTTCAGTACGTGGTCTCTGCATATAGTCATGAGAAATATGTGATTTATAAACAAGAGTGATATTTTGCTAGGGCTTTCAAAGTTAACAGGTTTTCTAGCCTCATGGAATACTGTTGAACCTATAGCATTGTCTTGATACTTTTGTGTTCTCTGTCTTGTAATTTTGTTTTCACTATATCTACTTGTAAAATTTTTTTTTAATCCTGCCACATTTAATGATGGAGAGAGAGGTCTATCTGGAGTCATTTTACTATTTAGGACATTTTCCTAGCCACAAAGCCCTGTCACTGATATAGACAGGTAATGTGTCCAGTGCTTCTCTCTCCCTGTCCATCAGAGCGCTCCTGGTGCTTCCATGGTTTATCTGACCCACCAGCAGCTGCAGGGCTGTGCTACCAGCGGTGGCCTGACGGAAGGCACATTCATCCTTCTCCTCGCCCCCCCCCCCCCCCACTGCTTTGATCATCAATCACAGCATTTTGTATCTGTAGTTTTCAAAAGTTTGGATTGGGGCTTTTCAGGTTCTTTTGTTGGGCAAAGGAAGTTTTTCTGGAAATTCCATTATTAGCCAGCTTCTCTGGGGAAGTTGTCTTTACATCCAAAGACTTGAACCACATTCCCTGCACACGAACGTGCTTGCTTCCCTCCCTCACTGTCTGTCTCCTTCCCGTCTAGGACCAGTATAGTTGTAGACATCTGCATTTTTAGCAGAATTTTACCCATTTGTTATTTTTTTTTAATATTCAAGAACTGCTGACATATGAGTGATTGTAGTTAAGTATCAAACTTGAAACATGCAGATAAAGAAATAGGAATCTTGTACTTTAATACATTGTGGCAGGATTGTACTATAAGCAAATGAATCACACAACTCTGTAAATCACAGACAAAACCTAAAAACGAACCAAAGTGAAAAGGGTAACTTCCAGGCAGTATCTTTCTATTGTAACCTGTTGTTTGAAGGAGTGCTAATGATTTGTTCTAAATAGGGTGTAAAACTTGTTTCCAATTACTTTTCCTCGGTCTTGCCTGCCAAGAACTTATGTAACTGTGATATAGCAACCCTTCCCAGGTATATTGGCAGGTGTATGTGTGATCTCAGAATACACAGGTGACATAGATATGATATGATAGCTGAAATGGTGGATTCATTTACATTGTTTACACTTCTATGACCAGGCCTTAAGGGAAGGTCAGTTTTTTAAAAACCAAGTAGTGTCTTCCTACCTATCTCCATATAGTCAAAAAAGAAGGATGTGTGTGCTTCAGCTTTGTTTTTGCTCAGTAATAGTCAAGCAAGAGTTTGTTTCCAAGTGACCTGTTGAGCTGTGTAAGCATTTTATTTTAAATAAAATATATTTGTATTATTTGTCATTCATACTATCCATCCATACCACACTATCCTTGTATCAGCTAGTCCAGTAGAAATATACCTGTTTTGTTCTTAAAATGGTCTGTGTCTCCTTTCTGATTCATCCCTTCAGCCTTTGTGCTCAGGTGGATGTGGAACTGTGTTTGAAGAGAATGTTCAGGGTTGCTGAAATTGGTTCCTATCTTCAACTATTCTAGATACAGTGAATGTCCAAAAACTTGGAAAGAATAGTTTTGTTTTGTTTTTTTACCAATGTCCCTATGGATCAAGACTTAACAAAGTTTTACCTGACCAGGTGGTGGCACAGTGGATAGAGTGTCCAACTGGGATGGAGAGGGCCCAGGTTCGAGACCCCGAGGTCGCCAGCTTGAACGCGAGTTCCTCTGGTTTGAGCAAGCTCACCAGCTTGGGCCCAAGGCCCCTGGTTTGAGCAAGGGGTCACTCAGTCTGCTGTAGTCCCCGGTCAAGGCACATATGAGAAAGCAATCAATGAACAACTAAGCTGCTGTAACGAAGAATTGATGCTTCTCATCTCTCTCCCTTCCTGTCCATTCCTCTCTCTCTGTCCCTCTCTGTCTCTGTCACACACAAAAAAGGACAAAGTTTTGTTTTGAGTTTTCCATTTCTGTCCAGTAGAAAATCTTGTTATCTTTTCTACCCATCCCTCGCAAAGCAGGGCCCCAGTGTGGTGGTTATCACTAAGCAGGAAATAGAACTGGAAGCATCCCTCTACCTCTGCTTGGGTAACATTTCACATTGACTTAACTCTAAGTGATGCTTTCCTTCATGCAAGTCTTGACTTAGCTATAGCCCTATGGGGTAGGTTTTTATCTGGCCTCCAGGTGAAAGCCAGAGGAGTTTCAGTGCTTCACCCTCCACCCAAGGCCAGTCCGGGTCCCTCCCCACCCAGGAGAATTTAATGCTATTACACTCTGTACTTGTAGTGCAAACAGATTCAAACATTCTGGCCTTTGCCTTTAACTTACTAATTTAGCATGTCTCCAGGCTCTGCCATGAATTTCCTTAGCCCCTACAGACTTCTGTAAGATCTTAATCTCTCAGCCATTAAAGTACTTAGTTACTTGTATAATTGGGAGGAAGTCAACCCTCCTTGCAATGTCCTACAGAGACAACTTCCTCAGCCTCCTTCAGCAGGGTCTGTGTTTGAATTGTCTTTTATCACCTGCTGCTGAAAACAATCTATGATATTCTAGGCCCTAGGGCAAGGTTCCCAGCCAGTTGCAAAGGAGTTTTCTGGAAGGCCTCAATCCTACATTTGGGTTGCAAATTATACTGTTGAAGACTTTCATTTGAGCCTGGCTGGTTGTGCTGTAAATTGCATAGGTCCAGCACCTATTCTGTGTTTTGTAACCTAGAACCTTGATGCTGGACTTTCTAGGTTCGTGAGGTTCTTGGCAAACCTTGGCACATTCTTTCCAAACTCACAAAAGATTAACACCTATCTGAATGCAATTTATGATTTTATAATTTTATAGAGAACTACCAAGTGATCCTACTACATGGGAAATCAAAGAAAAAAAGAAAGATTGTTGAACACAGAACAAAACTGGATGGTGTTAGGTTGCCAAAAGAGGGATGCCCAAGGCCTGATGAGTTTTAGAAGAAATTTATGCATCTGTGAACAGATGGGCTGAGTCCGGAATGGCATCAGCAGCGAGGAAAAGAGAAGCCCGGGCCTATACCGGAGGGGTTTGGCGGTATTTCCTGCCACAGGGCGAAAACTTGTGTTGGTGGTTAAATAATTTGTGTGTGTGGGGGGGGGGGGTTGTAACAGATAAGTGATGGGGAGGTAGGTGACTCACTGGCAGCATCGGTTGGAGGTATGATATCTCAGGTGGAGAATTACAGGAATTGCCCTGACACCTAGCCACCTCAAGTTCAACCTGACTAGTTGAGGCTTTTGGTAAGGGGCCCTGGACCCCAACCCAGCAGATGGTTCATTAAGATAAGTTGAGTTACAGTTGGTGAGAGCGTTGTCCAGAGTATAGAAGTTGCTGGTGGTATGCAGGAATAGATCAGTGTTCCTGCCTGACCTGTGGTGGCGCAGTGGATAAAGCGTTGACCTGGAAATACTGAGGTTGTCGGTTCGAAACCCTGGGCTTGCCTGGTCAAGGCACATATGGAAGTTGATGCTTCCAGCTCCTTCCCCCTTCTCTCTCTCCTCTCCCTCTCTGTCTCTCTCTCTCTCCTCTCTAAAAAAAAAAAAAAAAAAAAAAAAGATCAGTGTTCCTGTCTTGCACGTGCTCTCTCCCTCTCTAAAATCAATAAATAATTTAAAAAAAAAAGTTGAGCTAACTAAAATTCTCCCTTGAACAGACAAGATACACATAAAAGGACAGGATCTGAGCTACGTGAGCGCCACCAGAAACCAATCTCACACTTCTTCAAATCTAGTGTCTCAAAAGGTATTCTGTATGTATAAGATTGTACACAGTGGATTCTCATTATTCACAGTAGTTATGTTCTATAAAGTTGGCAGCAAACAATTAGTAAATACTAAAACATTGCTCTTAGGGGAGATACAAGGTTAGGTTCCTATGAGATTCTGGTCACATTTTTGTTAACTGATGAATATATAATCTTGTTTTCTAAGTGTTCCTATATAAATCACTTTATTTAACATACACTGTTTATTCATTAGCATTGAACTCATGGCCAACAGCACTATAATTCATTCTCTCACCTGAAGGAATTTTCTCTGTAAGTCCCTGTATGGCCAGGAGGCACGGCCACCATCACAGCAGCCTGGCCCATGCAGGTTCGCATTGGATTTGGACAGTCGGTAAAGAAACAAAGGAGCCAAAAACTGGTGGGCCATTAGCTTTAATCCTAGCTTGCACCCAGCGGGCAAGTAAAAACACACTGGGCTCCAAAACCCACTCCCATCAGTGCTCACAAAGCTACTGACTTATCCGAGTTTCCTAGAATCAAAGGTTTCTAGCTCACCAGACTTATTCACCTCTGTTACCCATTTCCTTCCTTCTCCCTGCACAAACTCTGCACAAACTGGCTTCTCACTCAACACTCCACCATCTTGGCTGCTTCTCCTGGCCTCCTCCACATGGCCTTCCTCTGCTCTCCTCTCTGCTCTCTCCTCTAATGCTAATAATCCTAGGAACCGAGAGAGCAAGTTCCCGTTCTGCACCCACTTTATAGTGTAGAAATCAAAACCTTTAATCCAATATACCAAATAGGGAAGTCTCTAATACAAAATCACTTATCTGAGGCATGATGGGATTGTACCACCCGAGTTGAGTGTCCCATCAAAAATGTGGGAAAAGCTTAATCCCAAAACCAAGCCCCAGGCTACAAGGATCCTGCCTGCCCACAGCCCGCCCCCAACACACATTAATATCACCTGGGCGGCTGGGCTGCGGCAGCTTCCACATGGGCAGCGCCATCTTTAACAAAGTGAGCATAATATATTTTATCTGCCCAACAGTCCCACCGCAGCTTTCTTGTGCTTAGAAACACAGGACAGGAAGCACTTCAGCACAATGTAGACTTGGGGGCCATTTTAAGCATTGAAATCACCAACAAAAATACAAATAATGTGACCATAAAATAGATGATGAAAAGGATGTTTCTTTATAATACGAGCTGAAACAAAGTAGAACATCCATGTTAGGAACAGGCACCCTGGGCAACTCCTATTTTGCAGCTCTGGACAGGTCCATGAATGACTGCAAAAGTACTGCAGGTATTGATTTCAAGGTGACAAGTTTTAGTGAGTAGGTGAATTTGTAAATACGGATTTAGCAAATAGTGAGGATCAGCATGTACCCACCACAGCCTCTCTGATATATGGTAGGATGACAAATTTCACCATTTCAGTTTAAGTGCTATTTCTAGTTGCCTTTGGCAGTACAGTGTAGATGGAATACGTAAAGTTAGAGAACATTCAGATGCTGAATTGTAGACTCCAAGTTTACTATGAAGTAACAAGAAAATACAGAGAGAGTGGCCTGTGGTGGAGCAGTGGATAAAGTATTGACCTGGAAACGCTGAGGTTGCTGGTTCGAAGCCCTGGGCTTCCCTGGTCAAGGCACATATGGGAGTTGATGCTTCCTGCGCTTCCCCCCCCCCCCCCTCTCTTTCCTATCTCTTTAAAAATGAATAAAATCTAAAGAAAATACAGAGCTTTTTATCTTCTAAGTAGTTAACTTGTGAGGCTATAGGTTTATTCCAGTAATGTCACTGGCTAAAGCTGACTTTCAGATGGCCTTCAGGGCTATTTGGACCCATGCTAAAATCAGCCTTATTGCTGTAAAGTCAGCTTCTTATAAGTGCAAATGGATTTGAGGAAAGCTTCAGGGGAGTGATGAGACCTGAGCAGTATGTGAAAAGTGGGAGGGAAGGTCTGTTCTAGACACCCATAGAGTTTTTGAAAATAGTTACAACTGCATGTGAAGTGTATTTTTTGCTGATGAAACTGGTTTAGCTTGACACAGTGAATAAAGTGTCAACCTGGAACACTGAGGTTGTTGGTTCGAAATCCCGGGCTTGCCTGGTCAAAGCACTATGGGAGTTGATGCTTCCTGATCCAACCCCCTTCTCTCTCTCTTTTTCAAAATGAATAAATAAAACCTAAAACAAAAAAACAAACAAAAAAACCCCCTGGTTTAGAGAGGTTTCTTTGTAAGCACAGCCACATAGCACATTTTTACCTAATTTTCCACTGTACAATAGCTGATGGTATATGATTTGAGGACATCCAGGAAATAGGCCTAACCAGAGAGGGGGAGGAGGTCATGTGGCCAAGAATATGGAATCGTCGTCAATTTGGTGATCAGAATGCCGGCAGACACTCAACTCGGGTAAGGTGGATGGCAGATTTCGGAGATGGTAAGCAACAAAGCATTTTGAAGGAGTTCACTCTATTACTCTCAGGCCTCATTAGGTAATTAGGAGAGAAAAAGGTACACAATCCGCGGCTACTTTCCCTGTTTTTCCTCTACTTCACATAATCAATTTTTTTTTAAGACGTAACGTTTTCCCTAGCTCTGTTTTCCCCATCCATGTAGCTTTGGTTCACACTGACTGCATTTCCTGTTGCTAAGCAGCCTGTTGTTCCTGGCCGTAGTTGGTTGTTGGCATGGGAATAGGTACAAGGATAGCCCAGCTGGAGCATGCATGACCTGGGGTCTGGGCTTGCCTCATACTGGGGTAGATTTGAGCGTGTGACCTACAGGGAATTACTTTGGAGAGCAACACTGCCTTTGATATATTTAGAACCCTGGTATATTTGTTTAAATTTTTTTTTGGTATGTATTTTATTATCTTTGCTGCATTCTAGTGTGTGTTTTTGTTATGCCATAAGATGCAGGATGCAGAGGCTTGTGTTATGTTTGTTGTGGTAGCCCTGCCCCCTTCAGTTTGTCCTAACAGTCGGTTTCTGTAAGCATGCTAGTCTTTTACTTTTCCGGGTACCGATGCTGTAGCTATTAACTATTTATTGCCTAATGTAGTGTCTTGCTCTCAAAAAGCTAATATTTTCATAATCGGGGAACCGTTATATAATAGTAACAAAGAGAAATACAGACTGGAGTGTAATTAAGCGCCCAGAAATATAGCTCAAGGGCAGGATCACCAGCCTTTCCACGTAGCGAAGCCTGCGTAGAGGAGGAAAGTAATGGCTTGTCCTGGGAGAGCCCTTGTGCCTCCCTCCCACACGTACACACCTTTATCTCAGAGACGCTTCGTTCTTTCCCTCAAACTTCTCTGGCTCTTATGCCTTCCTCCCTGAGTCTGAAAGCCCGAGAATGGAAAATGGGGGAGGGGGGCGTGCCGCTCGCTTCCGTACTGGTTTATGTCCCTGGCAGGCTGGGGGAGGTGCTGGATGAGCTGCCCCAGTCCAGCTGCAGCTGACCCAAGTCCCAGTCCCTGCCCTTTGCTCTCCCGCTTCTCACTAAATCCCCAGGCTCTGGAGGGTGGGCGTGGGAGTAGCCCTAGCTCAGGCTCTGAAGTCCTCCCGGACTGTTGGGGGGCCCCAGGCGGTAGCCGCGTTCCTAGTCTGGCTGGGAGCCAAGGGAGGGAGCTTGGGGCAAGGGGAGGGCCCTGAGGGAGGGGTCAGACTCCTTAGGAAAGAGTTAATGGGGTGAGGGGGAGGGGATAGGACGGAACTGGAGGGAAGGCTCAGGTAGGAAAAGGACGGAGAAAGGGAAGTCTGGTGGTGAGAGGGTACCCCGCGGGATCACAAGTCCGAGTTAGGGTGCTTCCCCACTGCGGCACCCTCATTCTGGGGCCGCCAACTTCCTGCTGCGGCCGCGACTTTCAGTTTCATTTCCCCGGACCCTCTTGCTTGGGCCGCAGCCGCCGCCGCGATGCCCAGTAAGTTCAGCTGCCGGCAGCTCCGGGAGACGGGCCAGGACTTCGAGAATTTCCTGCTTGTTCGGGGACTGGACATGGAGACAGATCGCGAGCAGCTGCGAAACATCTACAACCGAGACTTCAAGACCAGGTAGGGGCTGGCCCACTCCCCGGCCCAGAACTGCGGGCCCAGCTCGCCGCCACGACCCCCGCGCGCCCGCGGAGGGAGGTAGCGCCCGCAGTGGCTCCGGCCGGTCCCGGGGCGGCGCAGACATCCCTCCCGCGCGCTGCCCACGCCCCGCCCGCGCAGCCCGAGCACCCGCCCGCCCTGCCCCGGCCCGACCCCTGCGCCCTGGTCCCCCGGAGAGCCTCCCGCGCGCAGCCCGCTGCCGCGGCGCCCCGAGTCCGGGGCGGGGTCCTGCGGCCCCCGGCCCCTCGAGGGTGCCGAGGGGACAGCGCGGGGCGTGGGGGAGGGGCGCCAGGGTGGGGGGCGCGGGCGTCGCGCAAGCGCGGGGAGGGAGTTTCCTTTCTGGTGGCGGCGGCAAGCCCGGGCGCGGGCTGCGCCGGCACCCCCGCGCCTTTTTTTGAGGGGCTTCTTCTTCTTCTGGGGTCCACTATCTCAGAAAGCTGGAGAGACTCAGTATAGGAGGGAGAATCTCCGGGAGCTCGGAAGGAAGAAAAGGCACCAACTACCAAACCTCCATTAGCACCTGTGGCTTCTACGTGGAAACCCAGGGCCAGGGCCAGTCTTCTGGGGACCCCTCCCACCCTGAGGCTGAAGCCTGTTTGGTCCCCCTTTTTTGGTACCATCCAAGTGAAAATCAAAGAGACTTCTCTCTGTCAAACCATAGAATTGTGCTTCAAAAGCACCTCTATCAACAGGCTGCAGAAAACCAAGAAACAGCTTAACAGGGATAAATGTCAAGACTTATACAAATAAATACAGGGTTAGACTTAATAACAGACCTTATGAAAAAGACTGGGTTTTAGCAGACCAAGGCCAGCTTGGCTGCAAAAAGTGCAGAGTGTGGGACTGTGTTAATAGAAAGGGGTTTGGGGGGAAGGGTAGTGACTCTCCATATAGACCAAACTGTTATCTGGAATATTGTTTTCAATGAGTGTCACATTTTTAAGAGATGTTTACAGATTTGAGCAACATCTGAAGCAGCAAAAGTGAGACCTGTTCGTGCTCCCACACTGTTCACTGTGGGGAATATAAAGGTGAAAAAACACAAGATCCCCTGGGAGCAAAAGAAGCTATGATATGCATACATTATACAAGGGAATTCGAGAGAGGGTGGCATTGACTTTGGCTTTGAAGGATAGTTTTAGTATTTGGAGGAGGGGAAGGAAGAGGAGGAAAGACTTCTAAGTTAATTTATAGTCAGTTGTGAAACCCAGTCAAATGAAACCAAAAAATATTTGCCTTGAAATAAGGAAATTAGCCCCTGTGGGTTTGTTTAGTGGTAGAGAATTTGCCCAGCCTGTGGATGTCCTGGGTTTGATACGCAATCAGGGCACACAGGAGAAGCTAAGTTCTGCTTCTCCACCCCCTTATCTCTCTCTCTCTCTCTCTCCTTCTCCTGCAGCCATGGCTCTGTTGGTTCGAGCGCATGGCCCTCCGTGCTGATGATGGCTCCATTGGAGCCTCCACCTCAGGCTCTACAAAATAGCTAGGTTGCAAGCATGGAAACCCAGGGCCAGGGCCAGTCTTCTGGGGACCCCTCCCACCCTGTGGCTGAAGCCTGTTTGGTCCCCCTTTCTTGGTACCATCCAAGTGAAAATCAAAGAGACTTCTCTCTGTCAAACCATAGAATTGTGCTTCAAAAGCACCTCTATCAACAGGCTGGCCTTAGAAAGGGGTTGCCAGGTATATCCTGGTTGGGGCACATGTGGGAGTCTGTCTCTCCCTCCCCTCCTCTCACTTGGAAAAGAAGAAAAAAAAATTAGAAAGGAGGAAATAATGACCTTGAATATTAAAGACTGCCCTGGTGGAGAGAATTATACTTCCCTTTCGCTAACTCAACATGCCCCCTCCTACTTCCTATTCCAGGTGGAGATGTCTATTTCTAATTAGAACTTTCTTATATGTCTTTAAAACCCAGACCAAATTCTGTGACACCAGCCCCCCAATGGGGGTGCGTTATCTTCCCCTAGGCTCTCATAGCTCATTCTTTTAAGATTTTATTGATTTTTAGAAAGAGAAGAGAGAGGAAGGCAGAGGGGAGGAGGATAAGCTTGACTGGGCAAGCCTGGGGTTTTGAACTGGCAATCTCAGCATTCCGGGTTGATGCTTTATCCACTGCACCGCCACTGGCAGGCTCATAGCTCCATCTTCACACCCTGGTTATAGCTGGATTACACTCTGCCTGTGTTAGAGCTGGCAGGGGCTGTCACCCCACCTGACTGTCGGATCCTCTGAAGACACAGGCTTTTTCATCATATTTGCATCTTTCTTGAGTTCCCACCGTTGAGCGATATATGTAGTAGATGCTCATTAATTGTTTGAGGAACTTATTTGAACTAGTAAGTAGAGTTGATCTACAAGACACTAGGCTGAAGGGGAGGTGTATCCAGCCACCCCTCTGTCAGGAATTCTAGGGAGATTCCTACACTGGGAGGGACTGGCTCTTCCACCAGCCTCATTTTAGGATGTTACCACATGCTGTGCTTCCAACTCTTTTCCATCTCTAATCATTTAGCAAACCTATTTAAGGAGGCTCAGCTCTGTGCCTGTGCCTTCGCTCCTGTCTCTAAAGAGTGTAGTCCATCTATTAGGAGTGGCAGCTATGTAGACCAACATATGATACAGATATGGTAGTACTACATAGGCCAGTGTGGTGTTTAGATAGCTGGAGTTCAAATCCTGCTCTGCCCTTCGCCAGTTGCATTAGATTCTGAACAACTCTCTGTTAAAGAACAAAAATTCCACCGAGTACATCTTAAAGATCTAATGGCTTTATTGAACGATTCATGAATCGGATCAGCAAACCATCCGGTGAAGGATGCATTCATTCGGGGTGACCCTAGAATCTATGTAAACATAATTAGTTTTGTTTGTTTTTTTAAATTTTTATTTATTCATTTTAGGGGGGGGAGAGAGAGAGAGAGAGAGAGAGAGAGAGAGAGAGAGAGAAAGAAGGGGGAGGAGCAGGAAGCATCAACTCCCAAATGTGCCTTGACCAGGCAAGCCAGGGTTTTGAACCGGCAACCTCAGTGTTTCCAGGTTGACGCTTTATCCACTGCGCCACCACAGGTCAGGCTAAACATAATTAGTTAAATAAAAAAAAGAAAAGACAAGTCCTCCAAGAAGTTGTACAAAATGGAAGGTTTTTATAGGTGGAACCAGGCCTGATAAGAAAGTTATTAGCAGAAGAAAAGAAAGGATGTTTCTGGCTGGGACAGCTTTGGGGGGTGGGGACGGGAGAGGGCTGGCAGCAGGGGGGTGGGGGGGTGTTGTATCAGGCTTATTGCCTCAGCAGTGTTGATCAGGAAATTCCAGGTTGATTGGTTTGAGGTCACATTCTTGGTGGAGGCTAAAACTGCTATCAAGTCTTGGTTTGTTGTCCTGGGGGCTTGGGGCAGGCGACTCCACCTTGGGCCTGTTGTTTCCTTTTCTTTTTTTTAATTGATTGATTTTAGAAAGGCAAAGAGGGAAGCATTCGTTTGTTGTTCCATTTAGTTGTTCATTCATTGGTTGTTTGCCCGTATGTGTCCTGACTGGTGATCGACCAGTGGTCAAGAACCCGAAACCTTGTCTTTTGGGGATGACATTCAACCAACTGAGCTAACCGGCCAGGACTTCTTTCTCTTAACCTCTCTCAGTTTTCCCACCTGCAGTATGTCTTTCCCTCAGGGTTATGTGAAGCCAGAATGAGCTATGGTGGGTAAGGACTTGTGGCATATTGTTCAGGCTTTGGGAGTGGTGGCTCTCATTTTAGTACAGTGATGATTAGGATTGGAGTAGGGATTCGTGTTCTGAAAAGTTTCTTACCTTGGGCAGGAGATTCATTCTTTTTTTTTTTTTTTTTTTTTAACAGAGACAGAGAGAGAGTCAGAGAGAGGGATAGACAGGGACAGACAGACAAGAATGGAGAGATGAGAAGCATTAATCATTAGTTTTTCGTTGTGCATTGCAACACCTTAGTTGTTCATTGATTGCTTTCTCATATGTTCCTTGACCACGGGCCTATCAGCAGACCGAGTAACCCCTTGCTCAAGCCAGTGACCTTGGGTCCAAGCTGGTGAGCTTTTGCTCAAACCAGATGAGCCCACGCTCAAGCTGGCCACCTCGGGGTCTCGAACCTGGGTCCTCAGCATCCCAGTCTGACGCTCTATCCACTGCGCCACCGCCTGGTCAGGCAGGAGATTAATTCTTTTATCAACAAATATTGGCCAGTGCCTCCTGAGAGCAAAGCACCACTTGTGTGAGTCACAGTAGATACACAGAAGGAACTAACTCGGGAAGAAGATGACAGTTAAGCATAATTATTTTTTTTTAAGATTTTACTTAGTCATTTTAGAGAAGGGGGGAGAAAGAGAGAAAGAGAAGGGGGAGAGAAGGGGGGAGGAGCAGGAAGCATCAACTCCCATATGTGCCTTGACCAGGCAAGCCCAGGGTTTCGAACTGGCGACCTCAGCATTCCAGGTCGATGCTTTATCCACTGTGCCACCACAGGTCAGGCCAAGCATAATTATTTAGTGGCTGGTATGACAAGTGCTTGTAAGGAGTAAGTCCAGTATGCATTGAGAGTATATATACCTTGCAGGTTTACTGACCTAGTCTAGGAATTGGAGGTTTCTGGGAGAAAGTGCTGTTTGAATGGACTCTTGAAAGATAAGCAGGAGTTATCAGGTGTAAGGGGTAGAGGGGAAAGCATTCCAGACAGAGGGAGTAGGACCTTCAGAGTCTTGGGGTGTACTTGGGAGAACCCGGGAACATGAGACCAGAAGGAGGCAGAGCCTGGATGGTGTAGGGCAGGGGTCTCAAACTCAACTCAGCATGTGGGCCGCAGAGCAAGATCACAGCCCTTTGGTGGGCCGCACTAGGTCTACAAAAGGCAACTGTTACGCAACACTTTTCTCACTGCAGTTGAAAACAAAAAAAAATCGGTACAACAAGCACAATCGTACATGCAGTTTACTCAGTGTCACAAAACGACCAGAAACTGTAGTTCGCATCACAACTGCTGTTAACTAAGCTAATATCTAGCTAGGATGCTAGAGAAATGAAAAATACAAGTAGGCCCCTAGGCTTACTTAATTTTATCCAAAATATTTTGAACTTCATGGATTAGTCTGCGGGCCGCACAAAATTGTTCGGCGGGCCGCGAGTTTGAGACCCCTGGTGTAGGGCCTTGTGGAGAGGCCTTGTGGACTTGTTTTCCTTTTAATCTTAACAGAAATAGGAAAGCATATGAAGTTTCAAAGTAGGAGACTGCCAAAATCAGAGTTTTAGAAGAATCACTGGGGCCTGACCAGGCGGTGGCGCAGTGGATAGAATGTCGGACTGGGACGCGGAGGACCCAGGTTCGAGACCCCGAGGTCACCAGCTTGAGCCCAAAGTCGCTGGCTTGAGCAAGGGGTTACTCAGTCGGCTGTAGCCCCCCAGTCAAGGCACATATGAGAAAGCAATCAATGAACAACTAAGGTGTCGCAATGAAAAACTGATGATTGATGCTTCTCATCTCTCTCCGTTCCTGTCTGTCTGTCCCTATCTATCCTTCTCTCTGACTCGATGTAAAAAAAAAAAATCATTGGGGCTTCTGGTGTGGAGAATGGTGTGTGTGGTAGTTGGACCTCTGTCCACAGTAAAAAGTACATTTTACTTCATGGCCTGGTATACAGTTGTTTTGTTTTTGTTTTTTTATAGAGACAGAGTCAGAGAGAGGGAGAGATAGGGACAGACAGACAGGAACAGAGAGAGATGAGAAGCATCAATCATCAGTTTTTCGTTGAGACACCTTAGTTGTTCATTGATTGCTTTCTCATATGTGCCTTGACCATGGGCCTTCAGCAGACCGAGTAACCCCTTGCTCAAGCCAGCGACCTTGGTTGGGTCCAAGCTGGTGAGCTTTTGCTCAAACCAGATGAGTCTGCGCTCAAGCTGGCCACCTCGGGGTCTCGAACCTGGGTCCTCCGCATTCCAGTCTGATACTCTATCCACTGTGCCACCGCCTGGTCAGGCTGGTATACAGTTTTTATAGAACAACATATGTCCTTGAAACAATACGTAGTCTCACTACCTGCCCTCTGATATTACTAATTCTATTTTATAAAAATCCTGATCTTAAAGGTTTTTTATTTATTCATTTTAGAGAAGGGGGGGGGGAGGAGCAGGAAGCATCAACTCCCATATGTGCCTTGACCGGGCAAGCCCAGGGTTTCGAACCGGCAACCTCAGCGTTCCAGGTGGATGCTTTATCCACTGCGCCCACAGATCTGGCTAAAAATCCTGATCTTGACCCACTAATGAGAGTTGCAACTTGGAGTTTGAAAAACATGGAATTAGATGTCCCTTTAGGATTGCTTCCAAATCTGATACTATGTTCTGAAATACTACTCCTCTAGATATTACTTTTTTCTGAACTGGGTCTAAAAAGATTAGTTGTCATTCACCCAACAAACAACAGGGGGCAAGGGCAGGGCATGACAGACCAGGGATGTTCACAGTGGTGGCACTCTGGAAGGGAGTTCCGTGGTACAAGTTGCTGAAAATGACTGAGGTACCATTAAGAATGGATTGTCGCCTGACCAGGCGGTGGTGCAGTGGATAGAGCATCGGACTGGGATGCTGAGGACCCAGGTTCGAGACCCCGAGGTCACCAGCTTGAGTGCGGGTTCATCTGGTTTGAGCAAAGCTCACCAGCTTGGACCCAAGGTCACTGGCTCAAGCAAGGGGTTACTCGGTCTGCTGAAGGCCCATGGTCAAGGCACATATGAGAAAGCAATCAATGAACAACTAAGGTGTTGCAACGTGCAATGAAAAACTAATGATTGATGCTTCTCATTTCTCCGTTCCTGTCTGTCTGTCCCTGTCTATCCTTCACTCTGACTCTCTCTCTGTCTCTGTAAAAAAAAAAAAAAGAATGGATTGTCCAGAAGTTCCATGTGGGGTGAGGACCTGTGCCTTAGTTTCTTCTGCTTTTTTTTTTCTTTTTTGTGTTCTGTGTGAGAGAGACAGAGAGAGGGACAGATGGAGACAGAGAGGAAGGGAGAGAGATGAGAAGCATCAATTCTTTTTTTCTTTTTGTATTTTTTCCGAAGCTGGAAACGGGGAGAGACAGACAGACACCCACATGCACCTGACCGGGATCCACCCGGCACGCCCACCAGGGGGCGATGCTCTGTTGTGACCAGAGCCACTCTAGCTACTGGGGCAGAGGCCAAGGAGCCATCCCCAGCGCCCGGGCCATCTTTGCTCCAATGGAGCCTCGGCTGTGGGAGGGGAAGAGAGAGACAGAGAGGAAGGAGAGGGGGAGGGGTGGAGAAGCAGATGGGCGCTTCTCCTGTGTGCCCTGGCCGGGATTTGAACCCGGGACTTCTGCACGCCAGGCCGACGCTCTACCACTGAGCCAACCGGCCAGGGCTAGAAGCATCAATTCTTCATTGCAGCACCTTAGTTGTTCATTGATTGCTTTCTAATGCAGTGTGTCTATAAAGTCATGGTGCATTTTTGACCAGTCACAGGAAAGCAACAAAAGGTGATAGAAATGTGAAATCTGTACCAAATAAAAGGAAAACTCTCCAAGTTTCATACCTATTTAGTGCAGTTCGATGTGGGCTCATGCACAGATTTTTTAGGGCTCCTTAGGTAGCTATCCCGTATAGCCTCTACAGACTCATCACTGACTGATGACCTACCAGAACGGGTTTCTCCACCAAACTGCCAGTTTCCTTCAACTGCTTATCCCACCAAGTAATGTTATTCCTATGTGGTGGTGCTTTGTTATAAACACGCTGATATTCACGTTGCACTTTGGTCACGGATTCGAATTTAGCGAGCCACAGAACACACTGAACTTTCCTCTGTACTGTTCACATGTCGAATGGCATGGCTGTGGGCTGTTCCGCTGTATACACGGTGTTACTTCATCAATTGCGCATGCACACATGCTGCCACGTCATCCTACAGAAACTGGGAGGGGCCCTGGCCGGTTGGCTCAGCGGTAGAGCGTTGGCCTGGTGTGCAGGGGACCCGGGTTCGATTCCCAGCCAGGGCACATAGGAGAAGCACCCATTTGCTCCCCCCCCCACTTCCTCTCTGTCTCTCTCTTCCCCACCCGCAGCCAAGGCTCCCTTGGAGCAAAGATGGCCGGGGAGCTGGGGATGGCTCCTTGGCCTCTGCCCCAGGCGCTAGAGTGGCTCTGGTCATGGCAGAGCGACGCCCCGGAGGGGCAGAGCATCGCCCCCTGGTGGGCAGAGCGTTGCCCCTGGTGGGCGTGCCGGGTGGATCCCGGTCGGGCGCATGCGGGAGTCTGTCTGACTGTCTCTCCCCGTTTCCAGCTTCAGAAAAATACAAAAAAAGAAAGAAAGAAAGAAAGAAAGAAAGAAAGAAAAGAAACTGGGAGGGTTTTCCTTTTATTTGGTGCAGATTTCACATTTCTATCGTCTTTTGTTGCTTTCCTGTGACTGGTTAAAAGTTCACCGTGACTTTACGGACACACTGTATATGCCTTGACCAGGAGGCTACAGCAGACCGAGTGACCCCCTGGCTCAAGCCAGTGACATTGGGCTCAAGCTGGTGATCTATGCTCAAACCAAATGAGCCTATGCTCAAGCTGGCAACCTTAGGGTTTCGAACCTGGGTCCTCTACATCCCAGCCTGACACTCTATCCACTGCGCCACCACCTGGTCAGGCTTTATTTTCTTAATGTTTATTTTTATTTTATTGATTTTAGAGAGAGGAAGGGATAGAGAGGGAGAGACAGGAACATCAATCTGTTCCTGTATGTGCCCTGACCAGAGATTGAACCAGTAACCTCTGCGCTTCAGGACTGTGCTCTAACCAACCAAGCTCTCCGGCCAGGGCTAGTTTCTCCTACAGAACGGAATGGTAGCCTGACCTGTGGTGGCACAGTGAATAAAGCGTCGATCTGAAATGCTGAGGTCGCCAGTTCAAAACCCCAGGCTTGCCCGGTCAAGGCACATATGGGAGTTGATGCTTCCTGCTCCTCCCCCCTTCTCTCTCTCTCTCATTCTCTTCTCTCATAAATGAATAAATAAAATAAAGAAATTTCCAAAAACTGTAGGCAGCCTATCGCTGGACAAGTAGTTAAATACACCAGCATGCATTCATGCCATACTGTCCTTTGCAGCCATTCAAAAGACTAAGGTGAGTTGATAAAATGTCACCAGAGGATGTAAATGGTAGTGAAAGAATAGTATGTATAACAACAAAAAAAGTGTCCTTCCCTGGTCAGATAGCTCCTTTGGTTAGAGTGTCATCCGGAAAAACAGAGGTTGCCACTTTGATCCCTGGTCAGGGCACATATAGGAACAAATCGATGTTCCTATCTCTCTAAAAATCAATAAATAAATTTTTATTTTAATTTTTATTTTTTGTATTTTTCTGAAGCTGGAAACGGGGAGGCAGTCAGACAGACTCCCGCATGCACCCAGCTGGGATCCACCCGGCACGCCCACCAGGGGACGATGCTCTGCCCATCCAGGGCATCGCTCTGTCGTGACCAGAGCCACACTAGCGCCTGGGGTAGAGGCCAAGGAGCCATCCTCAGCGCCCAGGCCATCTTTGCTCCAATGGAGCCTTGGCTGTGGGAGGGGAAGAGAGAGACAGAGAGGAAGGAGAGGGGGAGG
Organism: Saccopteryx leptura; assembly: GCF_036850995.1. Classification (NCBI taxonomy): domain Eukaryota; kingdom Metazoa; phylum Chordata; class Mammalia; order Chiroptera; family Emballonuridae; genus Saccopteryx; species Saccopteryx leptura. The sequence continues at coordinate 67,866,623 of NC_089513.1, read as the reverse complement.
GGTGGAGAAGCAGATGGGCGCTTCTCCTGTGTGCCCTGGCCGGGAATCGAACCTGGGACTCCTGCACACCAGGCCGACGCTCTACCACCGAGCCAACCGGCCAGGGCAAATTAAAATTTTTTTAATGTGTACTTAAAAATACGTTTTTATATATGCATAGAAAAATCTGCATCCAACAGTTAAGCAGGTAGTTGGGAGAGAGGGAGCAAGGGCTCTTACTGTTGTATGTTAGATATTTGTCTTGTTTAAATACTTTTTAATATTTTTGGTTACCACCTTTTTATTTATCTCTATGCCCACAGACAAGCTTATAATATCAAGTAGAGTGGGGTGTTTGGGGGGGGAGGTTGGTGGTTATTTTAGGCTTTTGTTTGTTTGTTTGTTTTCATGGATGGCCCTGGCTGGGTTGTTCAGTGGGTGGAGCATCGTCCCAGTGCACTGAGAGTGTGGGTTGATCATTGGTCAGGGAACATAGGAGAAGCAACCAATGAGTGCACAGCTAAATGGAACAATGAACTTGTTGCTTCTTTCTCTCTCTTCCTCCCTCCCCCCAAATCTCAAGTCAGTGGCGGTGATGGGGGATCGTGTTATACTCATTTTCCACATCCCTATTTTCTTACTCAACAACACATCCTGGAATTTGCCCCGAATTGTCTGGCATATTCCTCTAATGCATCGTTGGGGTTTTTTCCCCAAACATTTTATTCTTTTATTCATTTCAAAGTAAGTTACAGACATCAGTGCATTTCACCCCTAAACACTTCAGCATGGTTATAATAAACTAGAAAAGTTTGAAATTTATTTCAAATTTTTTTAAGTAAAGTTTACAATGAAATGGACAGATTTTAGGCGTACTATAAGTTTTAACAAATTCATATACCTGTGTGCAAACTCCTGTCAAGATGTAGAACATGACAACTCCAGAAAAGTCCCTCATCTCCTCGCCCTTACCCACCCAGGGGCAACCAGCCACTGCTCTGATAAATTTTGAGGTAGTGCTTGTTCTAGAACTTCCTTTAATGGAATCTTTTGCAGATTCAACCCTGTTATGTGTATCTATCAGTATTTGTGTGTGTGTGTGTATTGCTAAGTAATATTAACCTGTATTTGAATGGACAAATCACAGTTTGTCCATTCTCCTGTTCATGGACATTGTTTTCAGTTTGGGGCTATTTTGAATAAAACTGCTATAAACATTCTTGTGCAGGTATTTTTGCAGACTTCTATTTTCATTTTCCTTTTTTCTAAGGTGTAGAGTTTCTGGGTCATAGGGTAGGTAAAATTTTCTTTTTGTTTGTTTTAAATCTGGGGCACATTGCTTAACCTCTTTTTTGATCGTGGCATGAAGACTTCAGGGCTGGTCCTTATTGTGACCTTGTGAGGCTGTAGGCTGCTCAGCCTTACCTGGGTCCTGCCCATTTGCTCAGCCTGCTTCTTCCAGCTCCCCAGCAATTCTATAAATTCTTTTTAAAATTTATTTGTTGAGAGAAGAGAAAGAAAAGGGAGGGGGGGAGCAGGAAGCATCAATTCCCATATGTGCATTGACTGGCCAAGCCTGGGGTTTCGAACCAGCAATCTCAGCATTCCAGGTCGCCTATTCGCTGCGCCACCACAGGTCAGGCTATTAAAATATTTTTAGCCTGACCAGGTGGTGGTGCAGTGGATAGAGCGTCAGACTGGGATGCAGAAGACCCAAGTTCGAAACTCTGAGGTCACCAGCTTGAGCCCAAGGTTGCTGGCTTGAGCAAGGGGTCACTCAGTCTGCTGTAGTCCCGCGTTGCATCCCCCCACCCCCTCACCCCCGTCAAGGCACATAGGAGAAAGCAATCAGTGAACAACTAGAGCTGCAACAAAGAATTGATGCTTTTCATCTCTCTCCCTTCCTGTCTGTCCCTATCTGTTCCTCTCTCTATCTCTGTCACACACACACAAAATATATATACATTTTTAATTACTTTTATTACTATTTTTTTTTTTTTTTTTTTTTTCTGAAGCTGGAAACGGGGAGAGACAGTCAGACAGACTCCCGCATGCGCCCGACCGGGATCCACCCGGCACGCCCACCATGGGGCGACGCTCTGCCCACCAGGGGGCGATGCTCTGCCCATCCTGGGCGTCGCCATATTGCGACCAGAGCCACTCTAGCGCCTGGGGCAGAGGCCACAGAGCCATCCCCAGCGCCCGGGCCATCTTTGCTCCAATGGAGCCTTGGCTGCGGGAGGGGAAGAGAGAGACAGAGAGGAAAGTGCGGCGGAGGGGTGGAGAAGCAAATGGGCGCTTCTCCTGTGTGCCCTGGCCGGGAATCGAACCCGGGTCCTCCGCACGCTAGGCCGACGCTCTACCGCTGAGCCAACCGGCCAGGGCTTATTACTATTTTTTTTAATGATCACACTCCTTTTAGATGGCTGTGTACATTTGGAGTCATTAGTTGTAGGCAACAGAATAAATGATGCCTGATTTAAGGGATAAGAGTTGTATTAAAATTGCTGGGAAGCCTGACTTGTGGAGGCGCAGTGGATAAAGTGTCTACCTGGAATGCTGAGGGCGCCGGTTCGAAACCCTGGGCTTGCCTGGTCAAGGCACATACAGGAAGCGACTACTATGAGTTGATGCTTCCTGCTTCTCCCGCCCTCTTTCTAAAAATCAATAAAATTAAAAAAAAATTAAATAAAAGTAGTGTGACCGTGTGTTCATATATTTAATTCCCTTTCATTTCCTTCCTTCCTCTGTGTAGTTTGCCCAAGTTTGGATAGTCCGTGTAGCCGGGCACCCGCTGTGGCAGCCCATTCCACAGTGGTGCCGTGTGCAGCCAGCAGTCTCGTGTGTGCATTGTCATCTGTTTCATCTAGAAAATCGGTGTGGAATGATTTGATATTTTTTTACCCTTCTTCCTGGCAAGTACTTGTTGAATAAATACCAGTGCTAGGTCTACACTAGATATTGCAGTTATATTGTTTTATTTTTCTTCAGAGAGAAAGAATGTGAAAGAGAGAGATGGGAAGTTAGAGGGTGAGGAACATCCGCCCACCTGTGGTCGCTTTCACTTTAGTTGTACAGTGTACATTAAGCTTCTTGTACATTCCTTGACCGGGGCCGTGCTAGTGTCCCCTTGCTCAAGACAGATCTTTGAGCTCAAGCTGGAGAGATTTGGGTTCATTCTGGATGATATCCCACTCAAGGCAGAGAGCCCATGCTCAAAGCCATTGACCTTGGGGTTTTGAATCAGTAACCTAAGTGTTCGGGGTCGATGCTTTATCCACTGTGATCATTGGTCAGGCTACATTTGTATTATTTTTTTAATGAATTGCTGTTGCACAACATAGTGTAGTAATATATGCTTTTCATTAAAAATCAGAACACTGCCTGACCAGGCAGTGGTGCAGTGGATAGAGCGTTGGACTGGGATGCAGAGGACCCAGGTTCGAGACCCCAAGGTCGCCAACTTGAGCGTGGGCTCATCTGGTTTGAGCAAAAGCCCACCAGCTTGAACCCAAGGCGCTGGCTCCAGCAAGGGGTTACTCAGTCTGCTGAAGGCCCACGGTCAAGGCATATATGAGAAAGCAATCAATGAACAACTAAGGTGTTGCAACGTGCAATGGAAAAAAACTAATGATTGATGCTTCTCATCTCTCTCCGTTCCTGTCTGTCCCTGTCTATCCCTCTCTCTGACTCACACTCTGTCTCTGTAAAAAAAAAAAAAAAAAGAAAAAAAAAAAATCAGAACACTGATATATGTTTGGTTTTACAAGAGGCTACCTGACCTTTTTTTAATGTGATTATACCATTTATATTTTAATCTACAGTGCATGAGCATTCTGGTGTTCTCATATCCCTATCAGCATTTTTTTTTCCCCAGAGACAGAGAGAGAGTCAGAGAGAGGAATAGACAGAGACAGACAGACAGGAACGGGGAGATGAGAAGCATCAATCATTAGTTTTTCGTTGTGCGTTGCGACACCTTAGTTGTTCATTGATGGGCCTGTGTTTTGTTTCCGGTTCTTGGCCACTTCAGATGACTCTGCAGTAAGCATCCCTGAACATGCATCCTTGTACACTGGTACTTTTCTTTCCATGGGGCTCACTGACCACGGAGCCCCAGTGAGAGTTGCTGATGACCTCCTGGTTTTGGTCCCTTTATGACTCAGCAGCATGTAAGGTTAATACCTGGTTTTAAGGCTTTTCCCTCTGATACTCCTTCCTCTCTTTTTTTTGGGGGGGGTGGTGGTACTTCGTGGTTTTCTCTTCCTTTCTTGATTGTCCTGACCTCCACTGTTCTCAGATTAGTCACACCACCAGGGAGATCGTAATCACTTCTATGATTGTAACTACTATCTGAAGACTCTAATGTTAGACTATACTTTGCCTTTGGCCTGACTTCTCAGCTTCTGACTCATGGAGCCACGTGCCGCTTGGCCACAGGAATCTCAAACTGAGCATGTCCAAGGCCAGATGTCATGGTCAATCTCTCCAACCTCCTCCTCCTTTTATCCTTACTTCCTGTCTCAGGAATAGTCCCCAAAGCCCAGCCATTGATTTGGGGTCCTAGATTCCTCCTTCCCCTCTCCGTTCTCCCTCCTGACAATCACCAAATCCTGCTCATTTTACATTCTATGTATTACCAGATCTGGCCCCACTGTCTTGTTCAGGCCCTGTCATCTCTCAGTTGGACTATTGCAATGGCCTCCTCCTAACTGGTCTCCTGCCTCCAGTCTTGCCTGCAGCAAATCCACCCTCCAATCCTGATGCCTGAGTGATCTGAAATGCACATGTGGTCTTGCCTTCCCCTGCTTAAAACTCACCCAGCTGGTGGTTCTGTAACCCCAGTGTAGCCTCTGGCGGGGGCTGAAAGTAAGTTGTTGCTGCTCCTACTACCTACTGCTACTATTAGTACTACTATTGCTACTAATGTGATACTAATAATAGTAGCTAACAGTTCACTGAGCATTACTTCTATTGTGTGTTCAAGTGATTCTTTGTCTCTTCTTAAAACAAAAACAAGTCAGAGCCGACTCGGAGTTGTCCGCATGGCGGCGCTCTCGTGTGCGAGGTGAAGGAAAGGAGCAGAGTTGCAGGCAGGAGGCAGCAGGGAAACGTCTGGAACGGTGAATTCTCAGTCTGCGCTAGTGAGTGGCCACGCCGGCTTTGCCTTCACAGTTAAGTCGAGATCGCCATGGTTCCTGCGAGCGAGGATCTGCTTTCACTTCCTAGAAAGCATTGAGGGAGGGTGGCCAGCTGTCCAGAAGATGAACATGAAGTAGTCACATGTGAGGATGCCCTCTGGTTCCTGGATGCCAGTCAAAGAGGACTACTGGCCCTCTCAGGGTCAGGTCCAGGCTTGATGGCCTGGCGCGCAGAACTATGCGTGACCTGGTGGTCCCTGCCCACCTCTGCTGCCTCCTGCCACACTCCCTTCCTTGCACTGTTTACTCTAGTACAACCAGACTGTGTGTGATACTAATCATAGCACACCTTACTGAGATCTCCTTATGTGCCAAGCACTGGGTTAAGTGGCTCCCAGCCGTGTCCGTCTTGGGTAATCCTCACAACCCCCCCAGGTAAGTCTGCCGTTGTCCCTGTTTTATAGAGGAGGAACACGGGCTCTGAGAGGTGACGTAACCTGAAGTGACCCCGCTAGGAGCGAGCAGGCAGCCCCCAGCCCCTCCGCACTTGTTCTTGTTCCCCTTCCACCTGGTTCACACTGCGCACACCCTTGCACCTGTCGCAGGCCCTTGTGGAAACTTTCATGGACACCCACCCCTGCCCCCAGGCTGGGCCCAGTGCTGCCCTGGAAGCCCCCCTCACAACTCCCCGTGCAGTGGGCTAGGATGGGTGTGTTCAATCCGTGCCCTTCGAGGCAGGTCTGGGGCTATTGCTGCTTTGCACCCTCCACATCTGGTGTCTGGCACATAACAGGTCTCTGTAAAGCATTTGTTGAGTTGACTAAACTGAATTTCAGGCACGGAATGGTGAGGTCTTGCCTTTCTCACCAATTTTCCGTCTTCACCTTCCCTAGGCACAAAGCCAAGCTATTTGATCTCTGGACAAGGATCCTTTCCCTTCCTGCTTGGGATCCACCTGCGCGCTTTGACTTCGGGTGGAGAGTGCTCTCTGATCAGCCACTTTGCCCACACCCCCGGACCCCTCCCCTCTCTCTGACCCCTCTCACTCCCACATCAGGCGGGACCCCAGATCCACCTCTGGATCACCTCGTTTGTTCCCCCTTAGCCTTAGTTCTTCCCACTGGGCTGTCTGTATCTTCTGTCCCCAGTAGTTCCCTCCTCCACAAAGGAATCTTCATTTTCTTTCTCCATCGTAGTCCTCAACCTCGACGGCTCATGATTGGGCTTTTCTCCTCAGAAATGCATGTCCACAAGCTGCTGTTTAAAACAATCTAATTTTGTCTTGGGACGTTCCATTGCCTTTCCTTAAAACACTAAAAATTCCTACGATTGCCAGCCTGAGTCTCAGTCCCTGGCCTGCGTCCTGTGCCCCAGCAGGGCTGGCGTGGCCCTCGCAGAGTGACCTTCAGACCTCTAGCATGCCGCCTGCATCCCACGTGCCTTGCCCTCCCTCACTTCCCAGTCTCCTCTGCTTCCGGCAGCTTGCAGAAACGTGCCCCTGGCTTCTCCTCCATGCTGTATGGAATGAAGATGGCCAATCGGGCCTTCGTCACCAAGACTCGGGTCAGGTTCTTCAAACTTGACCGTTGGGCCGACGAGTCCTCCGATACCAGCAGCGTCAGCACACACCACAAGTCACTGCTTGCAAAGATCTTTCATGACAGGTGTGTGTGTGTGTGTGTGTGTGTGTGTGTGTGTGAGAGAGAGAGAGAGAGAGAGAGAGAGAGAGAGGTGGGGGGCAGGGCACGGGGCCACTGTCTGGCTGGGTAAGTGTGGGTTACCATCCATTTGGGTAAGGCCCCCTCCTTTAAGGAGTGGGGGAAGGGTGGGGTGCCCAGCACAACTGCCACTTGGCCACCCTCCCCAGTTGAAAACATTGAATCAGTCCCCTCCCTCGCCAGCACCCCCTTGACTCTCACTCTCCCCAGGGCTGAGTATCTTCACGGGAAACATGGGATGGACGTGGAAGTCCAGGGGCCCCACGAAGATCACGATGGGCAGCTCCTTATCCGCCTGGATTTGAACCAGAAGGAGGTGCTGACTCTGAGGCTTCGGAATGGAGGAGCCCAGCCCGTGACCCTCACCGACGTCTTTCCGCTCTCCCGGACCCCCCAGTTCACCTTCTACGAAGGCCACCAGGAGTTGCCCTGCTCACTGGGCCCCGGTGAGGGGGGCTGGTGCTTTGGGAGCCAGGCTGTTGCCGTCCTGTGGGCTCCTGCCCGGGGAGGGTGCTCTCGGGGGGTGTCCTGGGCCACAGTGCTGCTGGGGGACCCCTCTCCCAGCACACTCCCACTCACTCAGCCTCCCTTCCCCAGGTGAGTGCTACGAGCTCGACGTCCACTGTCAGACCAATTTTGTGGGCTACTTCCCAGCCACAGTGCTCTGGGAGCTGCTCGGACCCAGGGAGTCAGGCTCGGAGGGACCTGGCACTTTCTATATTGCCCGCTTCTTGGCTGCCGTCGCCCACAGCCCCCTGGCTGCACAGCTGAAGCCCACGGCGCCCTATAAACAGATACGGATCACTGGAAACCCTGTTGTAACCACTCGGGTCGAGGAAGGAGAGAGACCTGACCGGTAACTTCTCTCTCCAGCCCAGCCCAGGCGGGTGTGTGTCCGGCATAATAGAGCTGGGATCCCCAAGGCCCCCTTTCCTAACTGTGAGGTTTTAACTCCTCTAAGCCTCAGAGACCTTTTCTGTCCAGAGAGAAAGTTGCAGATACGGAGGACAGTGTGAAAAAAGTTTTAAAGCTTTTCCACTCTGGTGGAATATCAGTCTCCATGTAGACATGTCTCTCTCTCTCTCTCTCTCTCTCTCTCTCTTTTTAACAATTTTACTGAGACAATTTATATACCATACCTTTTACCCATTCAAAGTATAAAATTTCAGCCCTGGCCGGTTGGCTCAGCGGTAGAGCATCACCATCACCCCGGCATGTGGAAGTCCTGGGTTCAATTCCCAGTCAGGACACACAGGAGAAGCACCCACCTGCTCTCCCCCGACACACACACACACACACACACACACACACACACACTCCTTCACCTTCTCTCTCTTCCCCATCCTGGAGCCTTGGCTTGATTGGCTTGAGTAAGTTGGCCCCGGGCGCTGAGGATGGCTCCATGGCCTCTCCTAAAAAAATAAATAAATAAATAAATATATATACATATATATATGTATATATATTTTATATATATACATATATATATGTATATATATTTTATATATATATACATATATATATACATATATATATATAAAATATATATATATAGCTCGGTTGCCTAGCAACAGAGTAGCAGCCCTAAATGGGCAGAGCATCCCCCAGTAGGGGGTTTGCCAGGTGGATCCCAGTTGGGGCGCATGTGAGAGTCTGTTTCTGCCTCCCTGCCTCTCACTTAATAATAATAATAACAACAACAACAATAACAATGTGTTCAATTCAGTGGTTTTCAGTGTATTCACAGATTGGTGTAACCGTCAGCACAATCTGTTTAATAAGTTTTATTGCCCCGAAAAGGGATCATCCCCTTCCTCGATCACCCCATTCACTCCCCATTCCCTTCCAGCCCTGAGCTATTGCTCATCTGCTTCCTATCTCTATAAATTTCACTTTTCTGAACATTTCTTAGGAATGGGATCATAGAATTTGTGGAGTCATCTCTTTTTGACATGGCTAGGTGGTCACAAAATACCAAGCTATAGAAACAAATTATAGACCATTGTGTTACTTTGTTAAAAATAAATGCACATAATACAAATTAACCAGAAAAGTCTGGACGGCCTTATACCAAAAAGTTACCATTGTTTTGCCTGGATAGTGAGAATGTTGTTTATTATTGTTTTATTACCCATTTTCTGATTTTTCTGTAAGGACCATGTAATGTTACATACCTATATATGTGTCGCATATATTTATTTTAATGTTTTCAAGTGGTGTGCCTTTCCAAGAACTGGGAATGAATGAACAGTGCACCCTTGGGGTGAGCAGCCTCATGAGCTGTAGTGAGTTCTTCCTCGCGCAAAGGCTGCTGACCCCTTCAGCAATAGTGTTGTGTAGGATTCCTGCATCCCCCGGGGAGGGGTGCTCGTGAGTCTGAAGTGAGGGTCTGTGTTGGCGGCAGCTCTTCTTCCCCCTCTCCTGCAGCACTAAGGGCTATGACCTGGAGCTCAGTTTGGTGCTGGGGACATACAACCCACCCTCCCGTCTCCGGAAGCTGCTCCCCGTTCTTCTTCAGGGAGGAAGTATCTTCACTGCCCCAAAGGAGATTGTTGACATCAAGTAAGTGTCACCCCTCTGCAGCCCTCATGTTTCCGGTGTCCGTCACCTTGCTGGCTTCTTCCCACGCCCCACACCTCTTATCCGTGGCCTCCCACGCTCCACTGATTTCGTTACCTTACTCAGCGCGCACTGCGCCCGGCGCTGTTCATGGTGAATCAGTAAGACGAGGGCCTTGCCCATGCTCGTGGGAGAAGAATGAGCATTTATCTTAAAATTTCTCAGGAGAACCTTATCTTATAATTTCATGGAGTGATGAGCGCTGTGAATAACTAGACTAAAGTGGGGTGACGGGAGGAGTCGTGCTGTTCTGCAGAGGGTGGTTAGTCCCCGGCCTCTTGGAGAGGGTGACATTGGAGCAGGGAGTGACATGTGAATAAGGCGAGGATCAGGATCATGGGAGGGTCTTGGGAGCAGTGTGTACTAGGCCTTAGGGTCCGGTGCCCACTCAGGGCTGAGGTGGGGTGGGTAGGGGCCTCCGAGGTAGTGGGAGCCAGGGTTCCCTTCTTCGAGGACCTTCTGGTCTTCACTAGTGCCTGGTGCTTTCCTGTCTCAGAGCTGCAGGGGGGAAGGGTTGGCTGCTGCTGGGCCTGAAGGCTTCCTGACCGGCCCTCCTCCTGCCCCTGCCCCTGCCCCTGACACTGTCACTGTCCCTGCCAGGGCCCAGCTAGAGACATCCCTGAGGTGCGAAAACTACGAGAAGAAGTTCCGCCTCCTGCTGCACCTGGAGGAGCTGCAGATGGAGCACGACATTCGGCACTATGACCTGGAGTCGGTGCCCATGACCTTGGACCCCATCGCCCGGAACCCCACGCTGCTCACACTGGAGGTCAGGGCTTGGATCGGGTGGGATGTGGGCTGGGGGTGGGGCGAGAGGAAGAGCGTTGTTCCTGCCCCAGAGGGCTTAGCCAGGGCAGAGTGGGCATCCTGCACCCAGAAAAAGTGTCGGAGCAGGGCAGTGGGGAGGACCTAGGTTTTATATATTTATATTTATGTATGTATGTACTTATTTGAGAGGGGGGGGGAGGAAGGGAGAGAGATAGGAAGCATCAACTGGTAGTAGTAGCACTTTAGTTGTTCACTGATTGCTTCATTGATTGACTGGGGTCTCCAACCAAACCAGTGACTCCTTGCTCAAGCCAGCGACCCCACACGCTCAAGCCAGATGAGCCCACGCTACAGCTGGCAATCTTGGGGCTTTGAATCTGGGACCTCATCAACCCAGGTCAGCACTATCCACTCACTGCGCCACCACCAGTCAGGCAGGACCTAGGTTTTAGTCCAGACTTTGCTGCCACCCACTGTGCAACCTTGGGCGAGTCCCTTGGTCTCTTTAGGCCAGGGGTCAGGAAACTCTTTGGCTGAGAGAGCGATGAACACTACATATTTTAAAATGTAATTCCGTGAGAGCCATACAACGACCCGTGTACGTTACGCATTATCCCAAAAAAATTTGTTGTTGTCCTCAGAGGACAGCTGTGATTGGCTCCAGCCACCCACAACCATGAACATGAGCGGTAGGAAATGAATGGATTGTAATACATGAGAATGCTTTATATTTTTAACATTATTATTTTTTATTAATGATTTGTCTGAGAGACAACAGATGCAGCCATCAAAAGAGCCACACCTGGCTCACAAACCATAGGTTCCTGACCCCTGCTCTAGGCCTTTGTCCTCTTATCTGAGAAACACAGAACTGGACTAGATAATTCTTAGAGCCCTTTCCAGCTCTCAGATGTTGAATGTGCCCACCAAAGCCCAGAAGTATATGAGAATGGGTTCTTGCAGTGAGTGCCAAGGAAGGGACCTGGTGAGAAGCGAGGTTCAGGATGATCCGTGAGGTGCCTGCAGGATCCGAGCTGTCCAGGAGGGCAGCTGGCAGGATGGAGGGCTGGGTCCTGAGAGCGGGCGTTGGAGGGTTTACAGCATCCACGTGCTGAGCATCTCTGAGCAGCTTGGACAAACAGGCTTGTCTCTTCCCTCATCCCCTGACTCTTGCACTTTTTGGTAGGAGAGGAAAGAGGCAAATCTCCCTGAGTCTTGGGGTAGAAGGTGGGCCTCTTGCACTTTTTGGTAGGAGAGGAAAGAGGCAAATCTCCCTGAGTCTTGGGGTAGGAGGTGGTCCTTTGGTGGGCCTCCCGCAGATAGAATCTTGATTGTGTTCACACGCCATAGGTTCCTGGGGTAGCTGAGAGCCGCCCCTCCGTGCTCCGGGGAGACCACCTGTTTGCCCTTTTGTCTGCTGAGACATACCAGGATAACCCTGTCACCTACAAGGGCTATGTGCACAAAGTGGAACTGGACCGTGTCAAGCTGAGCTTTTCCACGAGGTGGGTGTTAGAGGAACCCTGGGAGGATCTACAGACATCTCTCTGATGCCAGGAGAGAAGGGGGGCTTCTCCCTGAGATGAGGGGGACCCCACGGACAGGACCCCAAGATGCCCCAGCAGCTTCCTCTCCTGGAGGGATTGCGTGGGGGTCTTGGGAAGTAGGGGTGGAGTGAGAGTAGACGGAGAGTCCTGGCCTCTTCCTGCCCACCGTCCTAATTGGTACTCTTGCCTTCCCGCTCCCTTCCCAAAGCCTCCTGAACCGCTTTGTGGATGGACTGACCTTCAAGGTGAACTTCACCTTCAACCGCCAGCCCCTGCGGGTGCAGCATCGGGCCTTGGAGCTGACAGGGCGCCATCGGCTGTGGCCCACGCTCTTTCCTGTGGCCTCCCGTGGGGTCCCGCTGCTGGCCTCAGATGTGGAGCTCAAGTGAGCCTGTGGGCAGGGGGCTCTGGGCTACTTGGAGTGTGGGCCTAGAGCAGCGGTTCTCAACCTGTGGGTCGCGATCCCCGCGGGGTTGCCTAAAGCCATCGGAAAATACCTAATGCATATCAGGTATTGACATTCCGAATCATAACTGTAGCAAAATTACAGTTATGAAGTAGCCACCAAAATTATTTTTTGGTTTGGGGTCACCACAACATGAGGAACTGTATTGCGGGGTCACGGCATTAGAAAGGTTGAGAACCACTGGCCTAGAGGGTGGAGTCCTAGAGGCCTCTGGGTCACTGGTTGACTTCATGTTCCCGGCCCCTCTGCTAGGCTGTATGACCGGAGTCTGGTGGCAAACCCAGAGCAGCGACAGGCCGTGAAGCACATTGTCATGGGCACCACTCGTCCAGCCCCCTACATCGTCTTCGGGCCTCCAGGCACGGGCAAGACTGTCACCTTAGTGGAAGCCATCAAGCAGGTGGGGCCTGAGCAAAGACCTGGGCCTACACCCCCAGGACCAAGCAGTCCTTCCCAGATTGCGGTTCCTTCCAGCTTCTTGAATGCCACTGAGCTGTGGGACACTGTTGTGTAGGCTGCGTACTGCACAGCTCTTGGAGTCACCAGTCACGGTCCAGCTGTAGACTTGTATATTTATTGCATGTATTCCAGCATTAGAGTGCTGTTTGGCCTAGCAGGGTCCTGAGGGTCAGAGCTTGCCCTTAGTGTCACTTCTTCCCTCAGCTTTGGGAGACAGATGTCACACTGCACCCACCTGAGTCATGGTTACGACTGAGTCCTCCCCCTATACCTCCCCGCACCTGGAAGCTGCTTCCACACATCTTATCCCCTCCCTGCCAGGTGGTGAAGCACTTGCCCAAGGCCCATATCCTGGCCTGCGCTCCATCCAACTCGGGGGCTGACCTCCTCTGTCAGCGACTCCGGGTCCACCTGCCCAGCTCCATCTACCGCCTCCTGGCCCCCAGCAGGGACATCCGCATGGTGCCTGAGGACATCAAGGTACCTGGAGAAGTGCAGGGGGCCAAGGGATGGGGGGTGCTGGGAAGCTCTCCGGGTAGGCACTGGGGCCAAGAGACTAGGAGACCTGGGTTCAGATGCTCACGGTGCAAGCTTGCTCAGGACACCTCCCGGCCTTCACTTACCGCGCCTGTAAAGGGAGAGGCGAATAACATTGCCTGAGGCCCAGAGCCAGAGTGTGTGTGAGAGGGGGACACGCAGCTGATTCCCCTCCCTTCAACATCCACAGCCCCACTGTAACTGGGACGCAAATAAGGGGGAGTACGTGTTTCCCGCCAAGAAGACGCTGCAGGAATATCCCGTGTTGATTACCACCCTCATCACGGCCAGCAGGTGGGAGCGTGTATGTGTGTCTCAGTCGTGTGTATAAGTAGAGGTTGCGGGCTGGGGATTGGGGCAGCTGGGGTTAGCATGCCGGGCCAGTGGACGGCTGCCTGGGTCTGACACCCGCCTGGCCTGACCCCTCCCAGACTGGTCTCGGCCCAGTTTCCCATCCATCACTTCACACACATCTTCATCGATGAGGCAGGCCACTGCATGGAGCCCGAGAGTCTGGTGGCCATAGCAGGTGAGGGGCTCAGGGTGGGCTGGGAGCGCGCCGCCCTACATGGGGTGGGGGGTCCTGCCGCTTACCTTGTTCCCCACACGACCCTGCCTCCCAGGGCTGATGGAAGTCAAGGAATCGGACAATCCAGGAGGACAGCTGGTGCTGGCAGGAGACCCTCGGCAGCTGGGGCCTGTGCTGCGTTCCCCACTGACCCAGAGGCATGGGCTGGGGTACTCCCTGCTGGAGCGGCTGCTTACCTACAATGCATTGTACAAGAAGGGCCCCGACGGCTATAACGCCCAGTTCATTACCAAGCTGCTGCGCAACTACAGGTACCCTGCACGCCCCTGCCTGTGACCCGTGCCTTCACATGTCCTGCAGCCCGTCCTGAGGCTCCGACCTGCAGTCTTGTAGCTCAGAAAGGTTATAAACCAGTTGGGAGGTCTCCCCTCTGGCCCCGTCCTTGCTGCTCCTTGGCTCTGTGACTTAGCAAGTGGCTTTGCTCTAGAACAGTTGGCTTATCTGTATGTTAAGGGGTGGTCGGTGGTTCCCAGACACTGGGAGGAGTCCGTGCGGGTCCCAGATAAGGTTTCCAGGCAACGCAAAGAAATGAGAAAAAAATAGGGACATTGTAGGGTTTTGGTGGGCTTTTTTTTTTTTTTCCCTTAACCTCATTGTTATTCAAATTAAACAGCTATCATTTCTTTCATCAAAGTTTATCTAAAATGCTCAAATAAGCTCCTTAGTCCTTAGTTCCTTAAGGCAGTGGTCCCCAACTTTTTTGGGGCCACAGACTTGTTTAATGTCAGAAAATATTTTCACGGACCGGCCTTTAGGGTGGGACGGATAAGTGTATCATGTGACCGAGACAAGCGTCAAGAGTGAGTCTTAGATGGATGTAACAGGGAATCTGGTCGTTTTTTAGAAAGAAAACATCGTTCAGACTTAAATATAAATAAGACGGAAATAATGTAAGTTATTTATTCTTTCTCTGCGAACTGGTACCGGTCCACGGCCCGGGGGTTGGGGACCACTGCCTTAAGGAATCCACCGAGTTCAATAAATGTTAGCTGTTATGTTAGTATTTATGTTTTTTGATTTAACGCATTAGTTCATCACATAATGGTGATAGTAGATGATACTTATGTTTGTATTGTCCTTCCTTCACAAAATGGAAACCTGATCATGGGTTTCTAATTTCTTGTTTTCTTTTAAATTTGGCTGGTCCGTGAACTCCATGGACCAGATCCTCTGCAGAACCACATGGACTCTTCCGTGGTTTACAGTCCTAGCAGCAGACGTAGGTGAATGAGCCTGCTGTCCAGTGGGCAGAGGGCAGGAGAACGCTGTGCGGGCCGAGCAGGTAGCGCAGGGTCCCCGGGGCCAAGAAGTAATCCCGCCCCTGGCCTTGCTCTCCCTTCCTCCTCCTGCCTCCCAGGTCTCACCCCACCATCCTGGACATTCCTAACCGCCTCTATTATGAAGGGGAGCTGCAGGCCTGCGCCGACGTTGTGGACCGGGAACGCTTCTGTCGCTGGGAGGGTCTGCCTCGACAGGTGACGGGCCCCACCCCCCGTATCCCACCTTCCCTCCCATTGAAGGTACAGGGAGGAGGTGGCTCTGAGTGCAAGCCCTGGGCCTGTCCTTTTGTCACTCTGGCGGGGGAGGGGGGGGGGTGCCTGGAAGGGTTTGCGGGTGAGAGGGAAGGGGGCAGGGAGATCTGGCTAAGGGTCTCCCCTGACCGTGTCCAGGGCTTTCCCATCATCTTCCACGGCGTGATGGGCAAAGATGAGCGTGAGGGGAACAGCCCATCCTTCTTCAACCCTGAAGAGGCTGCCACAGTGACTTCCTACCTGAAGAGGCTCCTGACCTCTTCCTCCAAGAAGGGCAAAGCCCGCCTGAACCCCCGAAATGTGGGCGTCATCTCCCCATACCGGAAGCAGGTTAGGCCCTTAGTTCCCGTTGAGGGTGGAAACTCTCCCCGCAGATGGTGTCCCCCCCAGATGGTACCTTATTGGAGCTCAGCCCTCTGCTGGCCCCGTATCTGGGAAGCTCAGAGTTCAGCTGCCCCTCCCTCTCTGCCTCCTGCCTGACTCCCTCTTGCTCTGGGGTAATGGGATGAGAGAAAGGCGCCTGTCCCCATCTTCCAGGTGGAGAAAATCCGTGTTTGCATCACCAGACTTGACCAGGAGCTTCGGAAACTGGATGACATCAAGGACTTGAAGGTGACACTGACCACTGCTGCCCATTTCAGCCTCTGCCTCCTGTGCTCACTTCTGCACCCCTAGTACCCAGGCTCTAGGCCTGACGCTGCAGGCCGCCCATGCCCCTTCTCTCCTGGCTTGGATTCTGCACAAGCCTCACTTCTGAAGATCCCGCTTACGACCTGCAGTTCGGGCTGGGACCAGGATGCCTGCCTGCATGTGTAGCGAACAGCCCATACCCTTCTTAGGATCAGGCTGGTTTGAGGCCTCTGCCCTGAGGATCAAGTCCAAACTCCACGCCTGCCTGACCCATCGTGTGGTCCTGCCCCGCCGCCTGTCCTCCCCTCTGGTACAGCTTCACCCTCTCTGAGGTGACGTTTCTCAACACTGGCTGCAGATAAGAATCAGCTGGAGAGCGTCTAGTCCTGCCTGTGCCAGGCCCCACCCTGCCGATTAGCACAGCCATCTGGGGGCAGAGCCAGGGCATCGGGATTTTTTCCAGCTCCTCAGGTGATCTCGTTTGCAGCCAGGGTTGAAATCCAGCGCTTTAAGATTTAGAGGACTCCCTCCCTTGGAAATTCTGATTCAGGAGGTCGGGGTTGTGTATTTTTAAAAAGTCCTTCGTGATCATCTTCAGGCAAGTTTGAAAAACACTGCTGAGTTACCATGTTTTCTTTACTCAGAACACTCCAGCCCCCATCCCTGTCACTGGAGAAGCTTCCAGGACATCCTCCTGTCCTTTTCCTGCCCCCGTCAGGACACTCACCCTGTGACAACTGCCTGGGCGACTTCACAGCCGCCTCGGAGCTCAGGGCTGGTCCCCGTGGGGCCCCTGGGCTCAGGCGCCGCCCTCCCCCTAGGTGGGCTCTGTGGAAGAGTTCCAGGGCCAGGAGCGCAGTGTCATCCTCATCTCCACCGTGCGGAGCAGCCAGAGCTTCGTGCAGCTGGACCTAGACTTCAACCTGGGTTTCCTCAAGAACTCCAAGGTGTGAGGGCTGTGGGGGGGACAGGAACCCTTCCTTCCTTAGGGCCCTTCCCTCCCGTGACGACACGTCTTTCTTTCAGAGGTTCAACGTGGCTGTGACCCGGGCCAAGGCTTTGCTCATCGTGGTGGGCAACCCACTCCTCCTGAGCCATGACCCCGACTGGAAGGCGTGAGCATTCCCACCCCGAAACCCCTGCCGGTGGCCACAGCCCCCAGCCTCGGGCAGCTGTGTCTATAAGCACGTGTGGCTCGGTTCATCCTCAGGCCTGCCCATCTTCACGGTACCCCCGTTTAAGTTCCCTGACACTCAGAGGTTAAGCAACTTTTCCAAAGGGACACCGGCTGATGTGGTAGGACCAGCCTCTGCTGGTGCTCCTCAACCAGGCCCTGTGTGAGTGTCCCTCTCCCCCACAGATTCCTGGACTTTTGTAAAGAAAATGGGGGCTACACCGGGTGCCCCTTCCCTGCCAAACTGGACCTGCAGCAAGGACAGAACTTACTCAAAGGTCTGAGCAAGCTCAGCTCCTCTACCTCAGGTATGGCTGGGCCAGTGCAAGGCCAGGGCGCACCAGAGCTGGGGGCCGGCCTTAGGAAGACAGCTCCGCTCCTCTCTCTCTAGGGCCCCAAAGTGAAGGCGACCTGCCCCTGCAAGTGGAGCCAGAGTGGAGGAATGAGCTCTGAGTGGACGCAGCCTGCCTTCAGCCCTTGCACACCAGCTAAGCCTTAAGTGCCCCACCCGCCTACCCCGCTGGAGAGCCCTGCCTTTACAGAGCCCAGCCGGTCTGCCCCTCTAAGGGACAGGAAGGCTGGGGGAGGAAGTTTACAACCCAAGCCATTCCACCCCCTCCCCTGCAGGGGAGAATTATCCAAGCTGCTAACAATGAGGGGGGAGGGAAAGAAAACTGAAAACAAAATCTTGTTCTATGCAAAAGTGTCTTGTCTTCTTGGCCTGGCCCCTGCTTCCTGAGCACCCCAGCTGACCCCACAGGAGATGGGACACTACCCAAGGCCATACCCCCCCCCCCCCATGACCAGGGGAGAAAACCCAGCGGGAGGTGGCAGAGAAGCCACCCACAGGCTTCTAAGTTTAGCCCCTGCTCCAGACCACTCCCCTCACCCGCCTCCTGGGCCCAGAGCCAGGCATGACCTCATCCTTTGCTCCTAGACTCCACCCTGCCTGCCCGGTCCTGCCTTTGCAAACAGGGGGCCAGCTTGGTGACTTAGAAGAGAGATGGGACTTAAGGCCCAAGGCCAAGACAGTGACCAGGACAGGAAGCTGCCATACATGTTGAAGCCTGGGGCCTTTTTATTTGCGCTACCCATCAGGTATAGCCAGAGGCTAGGCCCCTGCCCAAAGCAGAAACACCAGGTGCCAGGACTCTGGGTTACACCCTCCAAGTCCCCTTCCCCAGACGCGCTCCTGTGAGCCAGAGGTGAATAAAGTGCTGGTGTCTGGCCATCCTCTGGGGAAGGTCAAAGAGCCCGGAGCCCCACCCCTGGCCCCAGGCAGCAGCAGCAGAACTTGCCCCAAGAGGGCAGGGGTCAGGGAACGCCTGCCGCCACGGCCACTGGGGTTGGGGCCTTGGGAAACTGCAGTCCTGGGCTGGAGGGAACTGGACAGGGGAGCTTTCATTCAGCACGGAGCCCCGGCACCCTATGAAGGGACGGGAGATAGGGCAGGAGGGGAGGGCCTGAGCATCTCAGAGAATGGGGCAGCCCCTCCGGCGCTTATTCTTGCGGACCTGGAGGCCGGCCCGAGTGGCCATCTCGAACACCTCCCGCACCCCCTCCTTGGTCTTGGCTGAGCACTCAAGGTAGCCAAAGGCACCAATCCTGTTCGCCATGTCCCGGCCTTCCTCGGATCTCACAGGCTCCTGAAAAGATGGAAGGTGAGAAGTCAAAGGAAGCTGATGGTGAGGTGCATCTCACTGTCCCGCCTGTAAGTGTAGAAACTAGAAGAAATATTTCCAGACCTAAACCCACAAAACACCCAAGCCCCAGCCCCCTGCACAACTTCAGGGCCAGGGACCCAAGACTTACGTTTATAATCAGAACTCTCCAGCCCTGTAGCAGGTAAACCCTTCTCTTACTTGCATCTAGCACCTTCTAACCAGCCTCCCTGCCTCCACGCCGCTGTTTTACACTCCATGCTATAGGGCTGCCAGAATAACTTCCAACACGCAGACTTGACCACAGCTGTCCCCAGTTTAAAACCTTGGCATAATTATCCTCAGGATGGTCCACATTCCTTATTCTCACAGCTTTCTCTAATAAACTCATCCTCTGGCTGGAGAGCCACTTACCAGGTCCCCAATTAGCCAGCTCCCTGACCATTCTGGGCCTTCCAGCTATAGACAATGAACTTTCTTATTCATCTTAATAATCCCTAACACAGATGAACTGAACAGATGGACAAGTCGCTTCATTCTCTGCCGGCTGGCTACATGAGATACTGAATCAGACACTGGGGCCCTGTGGTTCTCCCTCACCAGGGCGGGAGGTGGACGTCCCCGCCCATCACAGGCAGTGCTCTGGAGAGAAGGCCCCTTCCTGCGCAGCGGGCAGCCCACCCTGATGATGAAGCCCACCTGCTTCATCTTGGCCAGCTCCCGTCGGGTGTGCTCATCTTGCCTCAGGTCCTTCTTGTTGCCCACGAGGATGATGGGCACATTAGGGCAGAAGTGCTTCACCTCCGGAGTCCACTTCTCAGGAATGTTTTCTGTACAGGCAAACCCCAACAGGTGTTGGTGCCCCCACTTAGACTAGAAAGCCTCCCCCCAAGGTTCTGGTCTCCCCACAGCAGAGTCTTAGAGGCTCCTGAGCATGACGGTCCCTTTCATAACTCCAAACTACTCCTTTGGGCCAGGGGTCCCATCGTGAAGGAAGCGAACAGCCCCTGTACCCCTCCCCCTCAGCCAAGACGAGCTACCTCGGGCCGGCTGATGCCAAAGGGCTCTGGTCCCTCCCTCCAGCGCCCTCACCCAGGCTGTCCGGGCTGTCAATGGAGAAGCACATGAGGATGACGTCAGTGTCCGGGTAAGAGAGAGGCCGGAGGCGATCATAGTCTTCCTGCCCAGCTGTGTCCCATAGGGCCAGCTCCACCTGGCACACAGGGCCGGTGAGGAACTGGCCTGAAGGCCCCAGTCACACCCACTCCCCAACCCTACCACCTAGGGTTACTCTGAAGCCACTGGTCCTTAAGGCTCACTGCTATGTGCCAGGAAGAGTACTTGTCACTGGCACCCAACACAAACTGGAGTTTTTAAACATCCTGAGACATCAGTGCTTCGACTTTGCCCAGTTTATGAACTGTGATTGTGAGCAGCACCGTTTTATTTAATCCTCACAAAAACCCTTTGACGGAGGCCTTATCATTATCCCCACTTTGCACCTGGGGGAGCTTAAGCTCAGAGGCGACTGGTGCATCTAGAACCAGGAGGTGCATCTAGATTTCCCGACTGCAGTCACTTTCACTGGTGCCCGCAGGGAGAGGGGAGCAAGGACGTGGGTGATGAAGGACGTGCTGGGTCCAGTGTCAAGGCAGGGTTCCAGGGGACGTGAGAAGGCGTCCCGCCCTTACCTGCTTGCCGTCCACCTCTATGTCTGCGATGTAGTTCTCAAAGACCGTAGGGACATAGACCTCTGGGAACTGGTCCTTGCTGAAGACGATGAGGAGGCAGGTCTTCCCGCAGGCTCCATCCCCCACAATCACCAGCTTCTTTCGGATGGCAGCCATGGCGGGGCTGGCAGGGCAGAGCAATAGGGATTTGGGGAGAAGCCTAGTAAAGCCCAAAACATTTCTCTGCTCCCCGGCCCCTTGGAAACTGAGGCATGCAGGAAAGGGAGGGAAAGGCTGTGCTCGGGCATGTTCTTGCCAAGAACCAACTGTTTAGGCAAGTGAGCTTGAAATTCCTTATCTCGGGGTCAGGGCAGGTGTCCTCAATGGGTCAGAATACAGAACTGGGAGGTAGGAAACCCAGCCATCTGGGACCCTGAGCACCGACATGCCCAGAAGAGCTAGCTTTTGTCTGCTATACATACCAAGTCAGATTTCATCTGTTACCAGGGTTTTGATACTGTTAAAGTTTAATCATTGCTTAGGTCCAGTCTAGATAGAACACACTGTCCCTCAGCCAGCACAAGACATGCCTGCCTGATCACAAATGAAGAGTCCCTCTCCAAGGCCACAAGCACAAGCTACCAGGTGGTAGGTGGGTAAGGGAAACTGTTGGGCATTTTGACAAAAACTATCTCCCTTGGTCCCCAGAAGTCTGGAAGGGAAATGGAGAGCTTCCTATTCTGACAAATTAGGAAAGGGAGGCTCAAACACGGATCCAGCAGAGTCATGGCAGGCATGGCACTCAGCAGGACTGGGACCTTTTCTCCGTATCATCCCAGAGGTGGGAAAGAGCGAGAGGGAAACCCAGACAGAGGGCAGTGGCAGTAGCCAGCAGGCTTCCCTGGCCAACCCCATCCCGGTCCCCAAAGCCCCAAGTCACTCACACAAAGGAGGCTCAGTCCCCGCACTGCCCACAGCCCACATTCGGGCAGCCTGCCTTCCCCCCTCCTTCCTCCTGGGCCTGGCAGCAACACTGGGTCACTTAGCCTCAGGCAGGGGACAATGACCGCACTGTAGGGAGCCACACAACCACCACGGCAGAGTGACTGAGAATAAGCCACTAGGGAGTCACCTCCACCCACTCCCTGGAACAGCCCCTTCCTCCCTTCTGCCCAGCCAGCTCACCCGAGGCCCTGCCCAC
Organism: Saccopteryx leptura; assembly: GCF_036850995.1. Taxonomy (NCBI): domain Eukaryota; kingdom Metazoa; phylum Chordata; class Mammalia; order Chiroptera; family Emballonuridae; genus Saccopteryx; species Saccopteryx leptura. The sequence goes on along the minus strand of NC_089513.1, from coordinate 67,844,932 downwards.
CTTTCCCTGTGACTCAGGGCAAGGAGGCAGCTTCCTGGGGTTTTCAAGTACCCCAACCCCCAACACACACCAGCAAGCATCTGCACAGTTCATCACACCTTCCTGGCCTCCCTGCCCCTGAGCTGAGCCTCACTTCCTTCTTCCCAGGGGAGGGGAGCTGACCTCCAGCCGCATGAAGTTCCCAGGCTGTAGGCCTGGAGGAAGAGAGGGCAGGTTCCTGGGCTGAGATCAAGTGGAGACTGTTGGGAGGGCTGCTGGGAGGAGCCCCCCAGAAGGAGACAAATGAGGGCCAGTCCCAGACCAAACAGGCAGGGAGCAGCTAAGAAGGGGATGGATGGTAACCTGATCTCTGCCCCAAACCTGGCTGTTTCTGTCCCACATCCTGTCAAACTGGGCTGAACTCTCCCCACATACCACCGCCACCTCATACCCCTGTCGTGGTCTGCCTGGTAGGAAGCGGAGAGTCCAGCCCACGGCTTGTTCTCTTGAACAGTGGGGTCCTGGGTGGCCTCCCTCCCCTACACAGACACACACACAAACAAACTGGGATGAGAGGAAGAAGATATGAGTCAGAATGTACAAGAGCTGAGAGTACACAGCCACACATTCCATCTCGAAAGGGGCTCTCCGGATACACCAAAAGACAGGCAAGCAGGTCTTCACCATACCGCAGATTCCCTCCAAAAATGGAAACATCACTCAAAAAGGGGCTGCCCGGGAAACGACCAAGTGCCCAACTGCCCCCATCCCCTCCCACCAGTTCCATCAGTCCAGCTGTGTGGGGACAGGCTGGGGTAGTAGCCCCGACAAGGGATGCGCAGTGGTGACGGAGGGCAAGCGCCCGTTGTTTGGGCTTCGGTGGACCACTGTCCCCTCTCCCCAGCAAGGCAGTTTAGCTGGCACCGGGGCGTGTATTAAGTGGCTTGGAGCCCCGGACTCGATTAGAAGCCTTTCTCCTCAGGTCCTGGTTGGTCCAGAAGAGCAGCTGGCCCAGGCCAGGCCTCTTAGGCCCAAGGCCAAGAAGGCAAGGACAACCGCTCCCTGAGAGAAGCAGCCCGAGAAACTGGCCCACGGACCCAAAGAGGGACAATCAAACCCCACAGTCCCTGAAATGGAGCCTGGGACTCCTGGGCCTTCCCTGAGACATGACAGGAATCCACTCCGTCCCCAGTCACTTTCTACACTTCCAGACGGCCCAGGGCCTCGCTGCTCCCGGCCAACCACCCTGAAGTCGAGGGAAAGAAGCTGAGATCTCAATTTAAAACCAGAAGTCAGTCTAGGCTCTTCCAGCCCACACCAGGGGCTGGAAGGAAGGAGAATCTTACAAAGAGCTGGGTGCTCCTTAACCTGCCCCACCTCCCCACCCAGGCAGGCTCCAGCACCCGTCTAGGGCGGTGTCTAGACCGCGCGAGCGGTGGCAGCCCCCACTGGTCACACCCCGCCCCTATTCCCGCCATTCCCCGGCCCCGCCTCGGCCCGGACCCACACCCACCCCACGTCCACCTCGGGCCGCCGGCCCCGGGGCCCGCCCGATCTGGGCTGGGGCTCTCGTGGACACCCAAGTTGCCCCCTAGCCCGGCGGGGCAGGTTCCAGGAGGCCGGGAAGGGAAGGGAAAGGACTCCGGCTCGGACACCAGGACGGAGAGGCCCCGGCGGGGCAGTTCCCGCGACCACAGCTGCAGCCCAGGGAGGGCCGAGCCGGCCGGACCCCGCACGGCCCAGACGCCGCGTCCCAGGGGAGAGAAGGCGGCCGGCGTTCGGGCCAAAGCCCCCTCCCCAGCCGGCGCCGGAGCTCCGGGCGAGCGCAGAGGGGGAGCGTGCTCCCGGGGAGGAGCTCCGGGTATGCCCTGCGCCCCCAGCCCCCGGCCCCCGGTACCTTCCTCTCGGCCGCCTTCAGCTGCGCGGCCGGTGCCGGAGGCAGAGACTGACCCGAGGGCCGCGCCCCGCCCTCCTCCAGCGCCGCGGCGGGGAGGGGAGGGGAGGGGAGGGGAGGGGAGGGGAGGGGAGGGGAGGGGAGGGGAGAGGAGAGGAGAGGAGAGGAGGGCGGGCCGGGCCGGGAGGGGCGGGCCCGGGCTCCTCCCGTCCACAGCCCCGGCCTGGGGCCAGCGATGGTCGTCCCCCGGTGGCCCGGGTCTGGGGCGCCGGCACCGCGGTCGGAGGCGATGCTTGGACCAGGAGGAGTGGGCGGCCGGGCGAGGCGGGCCCCCCGAGGACTCTCACTCTGCTCCGTATTCCAGGCCCTAGGGGCGGACCGGCGTCGGGAAAGTTGAGAGGCTTTCGGGGTGGGGTCAGGCAAGGGCCGCTACTGCCCTCCCGTGGCCACCTAGCCACCGACGCCGACACCACCTGGGACCTCGCGGGCGGCGGGACTAGGAAAGGGCGGCCTCGGGGACGCCCGAGGAGGGGCTGCGGGGAAGCCCGCCCTCTGCTCCTAGAATCGTTGCAGAATCAGTGCTGCCCAGTATCATCCCCCAGCCTTGAAAACTTTTCAGAACCTTTGAGACCCACGTCACCGTTCCACTTCACAATCTCCTTCCTTCCCGCCTCTCACCCCGTCTGGATTTCCACGAGTCCAATTCCTACCAACCCATCAAAAGGCACGCCTGGATGTCCCGCCGGGAATTCAGTTCCCAGCGGAATAGTATGGCATCTGTGCCATACCAGGCTAGGGACACAGCCTGGTCTGAATGAATGCATCTCTCTCCCAGTAGGGTGGGCGGCTGAGGAAGTCTACCAACATTAGCTTGTGCTGGGCACACTACATAGCTCCATGCTTTCATTTCACATCACAGGTCTTTGGGTTAAGTGTATACCCTTCTGCCTGTAAGAAACTGAGGCTCAGAGAAGGTAAGTGGTTTGCCCCAATTTTTGCGAATTCTGTGATACAGCAGGAATTCAGACTGTGGGGTCTGTTTGGCTCCGAAGTTGGTGCTCTCTTCCTATTGCCAACTATGTTCCTCCAACCTGTCCCTTCCCAGTCTAGCACAATGTGTGGCACATAATAGGGTTTCACCAGGTATTTGCTGAATGAACGAATGCTGAAAGTCATATACTTAGAAGTATAGACTTCTAAGATCTGAACTGCAACCCACACACCCAATAAGTAAACAAACAGGTCTGGAGCATTTTGGTCCCCAGGCCTTGAGTGTGAACTGAGAGCTATGTGCTCAGTTTAGATCAATCTCTGACTTCAGAGAACTTACAGTCTAAGTTCAGAATACAGACAACAGTAACTGAACCCTTATTAACCATGGGCCTGGCTCTGTTTACACGAACTACTTTAGTTCTTACAACAGCCTTATGAGGTAGCATTGTTATCTCCATTTTACTGAGAAGCAACTTGAGGTTCAGAGAGGTTACAGAGATTGTGCTGGGTCTGGCACCAGAACCCAAACAGCAGGACTCTAGAACCCCAGCTCTTAACTGCTACTCCAATCCCTACCCTAGACAGTAATAATTCAGGAGGCAGCCACTGTAGTGGAGGAGCATAGCGGGCAACAGGGAGAGAGCACCAACTTTGGAGCCAAACGGACCCCACAGTCTGAATTCCTGCTGTATCACATAGCCTGGGCTGTGGGATACCCAGCCCGGAAGGACGGGTGAAGTGTTCAAGGTAATGTGTAGATTTTAAGTGGGTTGGAGCGACCACAGGCCGTTACAGAAAAGGAACCCCAGGACAATGGTGGTGGCGAGAGATGGGGCTGGAGGAGGAAACAGTGGCCAGATCATGAAGTCCTTCTATGCCACACTCAAGAACGGAGTGTTCTTCTAGGGGCAGTAAGGAGCCACTAAAATGTCCTCAAGGAAATAGCCAAATCTGATCCACACCACAGAAAGGGGACTCTGTTGTGTCCCCAGTATACTGGTGAAAAGGGAGTGGCCCAGAGACAGCGTTTGTAAGCTAATGCAATAATTATGGGCGTGAGCCTGACCAGGCGGTGGCGCAGTGGATAGGGTGTCAGACTGGGATGCTGAGGACCCAGGTTTGAAACCCCAAGGTCTCCAGCTTGACCACAGGCTCACTGGCTTGAGCATGGAATCATAGATATGACCCCATGGTCTCTGGCTTGAGCAAGGGGTCACTCTCTCTGCTGTAGCTCCCCCATCCCCTCCCCCCCCCCCTCGTCAAGGCACATATGAGAAAGCAATCAATGAACATCTAAGATGTTGTAACAAAGAATTGATGCTTCTCATCTCTCTCCCTTCCTGTCTGTCTGTCCCTCTTTCTGCCTCTCAGTCTCTATAAAAAAACAACAACAAAAAAACGAACTATGGGTGTGATAGTAGGGGTGGAAATAAGTGGACAAATGAATTTTTTTTTTTTTTTTTTTTTGTGGCCGAGACAGAGAGACAGACAGGAAGGGAGAGAGACAAGAAACATCAATTCTTCATTGTGATTCCTTAGTTGTGATTGATTTCTCATATGTGCCTTGACCGGGGGGGGGGGCTACAGCAGACCAAGTGACCCCTTGCTCCAGCCAGCGATCTTGGTTGGGCTCAAGTTGCTGAGCCTTGCTCAAACCAGATGAGCCCGTGCTCAAGCTGGCGACCTCGGGGTCTTGAACCTGGGTCTGATTCTTCCTCATCCCATTCCGACACTCTATCCACTGTGCCACCACCCAATCAGGTGAAATATTTTAAAAATATATAATAAAAAATATGTAGTGATTAGCTTGATGAGTAAGAGACGGGCCAAAGGTGACCAATTCCAAGATCAACTTCCAACTTGAGCAACTGAGCTGGTACCCACTGAGATGATCAACCAGAAGGCACGTTTGCCGACAAGATGGTGAACTCAGTTTGAGTGGAAGTGCCTGAGGGATGTCTCACTGTTCTGGAGACGACTGGGACATGTGGGTCTAAAACTCAGAATAGGTCTGGGCTGGAAACACTGACTTGGATGACACCAGAGGTGGATGAAGCCACAGGACGGATGAGAGTGCGTGGAGTGGGGAGTGCAGGGGGCTGAAGAGAGAACACTACATTTCAGGACTGTTCTGGTGTGCTTTTCACCGCAGAGAGCTTTGTGTTACTTTTTGGTTTCTAATCAAAGTAAATAGAGACACATTTTTATCCATCTGGTTTATTTTCCTGTAGCTATAATTTTGGATCTGACACCCCTTCTTCATTTAAATTACCACTAAAGAAGGTCAGGAGGACAACTTCAGATTCAGGCTGGGAATGGGTTAAGCATGGAGAGGCTGGCATGGCGGTGGGAGGGTCAGGGTCTGAGCCCCTCAGGAGTAACTGCCTGGCCCTCCCAGGGGGATGATGAAGACCGAGATGTCATCCCCGGAACCCAGCTTGTTGTTGGGGAGACGCCAGCCACGGTCCCGGGGCGTGCCCCGGGCCCCCAGGACCAGAGCTTGGGCCAGAGCCGTGTACCTGCCGGGAGCACATATGCACATTCATGTACTATCACGTACACAGGAAGACTGGTGCACAGGCCCTTCTCACTTCCCTTCACCTTTCCTTCCCCATGGTCACCCCTTTCTGCTACACAACCCCTACCTGCTGGGGTCATTGGGCTCATAGGTCGACAGCACTCTGTCCACAGTGGCAGCTACCTCACAGTCGCTGGTGACATCCCATAGCCCATCTGTCCCCAGGACTAGCACGTCATCAGGGCAGTGCTCATACTGTGTCAGGTCATACACCTGCACCTGGTGGGGAAAGAGGGTGGAGAGGGAGTTTGGGGGTAGAAGGACCTGGCCTGAAGCCAGCCCGAGCCCCAGAAGAGGGAAGGCGAGATGCAGGAGGCGCCTGTACAGCTCACCTCCGGGAAGCAGGAGAGGAAGGGCTTGATGGGCAGGCTGGAACTGCACACCTTGAGGTTGTGGTCTCCTAAGCCTCGGGTCACCCCAATGGTGGCCATTACTCGAGCCTCAAGAAGAAAAGGTGGGAGTGCTACAATAAAACCTCCCATACTCTGAAACCAGGGCCCCCCCCCACCCTCAGGAGAACCTCCACCTCCCTAGAGAGCTCGTGGTGGGTCCTGCCCTCGCCCCCCTCTACCATGGACTTTACCTTTTTGCCCTCCCCACAGACCAGAGGAAACCTGAGATCCTCCAGCTCGATCTTTTTGTAGGCCCTGGGAGGAGGGAGTAGAGGAGGCATCACCCAGGCATCAAAGGCCCTCTCCCCTTGGAGCCACGCCCCTCACACAAACCCTTAAGAAGGGCCACACCCCCCTAGCTCCCAGGCTGGCCTAGCCTCCAGCTTCCACCTTGCTGATGGTGAGGAACTGGGTGCATGGCCACTGGAACGGGCCCAGCTCTGAGGGAAGTGTTACCAGCCGGTCATGTTCTGGTCCCGGTACAGCATCCTCTGGCCCAGCTCCTTGGGCTGAACTCTGCGGGGGAACTCAAGGTGGGTGAATTCACCACCTAGCAGCTCTGGTTTCAGGAAGCCCTGGGGTCAGGAGTGGCCGGATAGAACAGAGGGCCAGGGAGCATTAGATTTACAGGAAGGTCTGGTGTCTGAGTGATTTTAATTATGGTAGACACACTGTCTAATAGTAACAGCTATTAACTCTTTACTGCTCTCAACAACCCTTAAGGCAGGAACTACTGATGCAGGTAAGGGAATTGTCCAAAGTCACACCATCAGCAAAGTACTCAAACCAGAATTCAATCCCAAGCAGTCCAGCTCCAGGGCCAGGGCTTAAAGCTCTAAAGCACACTACCTCTCAGGGGCCTTTGCTGTTCCCTCCCCACCTCTGCCTCCACTTCCTTCCGCAGGTGGGAGCACCGGTACTGGAGCAGCCCACACTCCTTCCTGAGGGGTCCACCACCAGCTCAGCTCGTCCCTCTTCCCAGTAAGGAGCTGTCTGTCTCCGTGCCGCGGGGTTGGGGAGACCTCCGGATGTACAGTGCAGATAGGCATAAGACTTAACAAAGAACGGGAGTCAGGAGTTTCGTTCCTACTTACGAGCAGCTGAAGACGCTGGCGCTCAGTCTCCGGGGTGAATTCCCGAGACATTGGAATGATTTCACCATTCCGGACAATGATGGCTCTGCCCAAAGAAAAGGCTGGGGCTTAGCTCTCCTTGGCCCCCTTGTGGAGAATTCCAGAAAGACCAAGCTTTCCCCATAATGACCCTTAGAATCCCATATCCAGACCCCTATCTTTCCTCCCCCTGGGACTATTTCAGGCCCTTCCTTTGACACCTCCAGACCCGCTCTGGTCTTTGATTTTTTTTTTTTTTTCATTTTTCTGAAGCTGGAAACAGGGAGAGACAGTCAGACAGACTCCCGCATGCGCCCGACCGGGATCCACCCGGCACGCCCACCATGGAGCGATGCTCTGCCCACCAGGGGGCGATGCTCTGCCCATCCTGGGCGTCGCCGTGTTGCGACCAGAGCCACTCTAGCGCCTGAGGCAGAGGCCACAGAGCCATCCCCAGCGCCCGGGCCATCTTTTTGCTCCAATGGAGCCTTGGCTGCGGGAGGAGAAGAGAGAGACAGAGAGGAAAGCGCGGCGGAGGGGTGGAGAAGCAAATGGGCGCTTCTCCTGTGTGCCCTGGCTGGGAATCGAACCCGGGTCCTCCACACGCTAGGCTGACGCTCTACCGCTGAGCCAACCGGCCAGGGCTTGGTCTTTGATTTTTAACACCCACCACCTCTTTTCTGTTTCCCCTTTCCAGAGTGTGACCCCTCTGGTCATTTTCAAAGCCCCGCGTACCTGCTGTCACCTGCGTTGGCCACGTACACCTTGCCTAGCAAGTAGACCACAACCAGTGCGCAGCAGCCCCCCTCCACGTGGTGGCTACGCCGCTCCTGGGCCATCTGCTCATCCTGTCACATGAGGAAGGGTCAAAGGGGTAGATAAAGAAAAGGCTGCAGGCAGACAGCCACCCCCACCATCTGTAGAAGTAAAATGACCTAGCCAAGCTGCCTCGGAGAAGAGGAGGGAAGACAGGGGTGTAATGCCCCCTTCTGCTTCACCTCCAAACCAAGCTTGGCTCATGCTCTCAAAGGTGTTGTAGGTTCTCAGACTCCCACACAGAATTGACCAGGGTCTCAATCTGCCTAGCAGACACTTGGCGCGGACGACCCACTCACCATGAGCTGGAAGGCATTTTCAATGGCCCCCACTACCAAGCTGTCATGGGTCACTTCCTTCTGCGAAGACCAGCAGGTCTGAGGACCAACCAAATGAGAGGGATCCGAGGAAGTTGGGGTCCCCAGGGTGGATGAGAAGCAGAGGGGAGGTGGCGAGGGGTCCTGGAGTATCTCTACTAGGTCCTTTAGCTGCTCCCGAATGTGACGATGCAGGAGCCTGGCGGCCATTTCAGCAGCTCCACCCCCTGCATGCCCATCAAACAGGCCCCAGTAATAGAAGCAGAGTCCCTGGTGAGAAAACGTAGAAGTGTGTGAATGTATGTGTGAGTGTGAGTGTGTGTGTGTGTTTTATGCAGGGAGAAGAGCAAGCCTCTAGGCATCCATACACACCAGAGAGGAGGTCAGAGCTTGCTAATAAAGGCAAATTAGATTTATTCACTCATTTACCAAAGGCCTACTTTGTATCAGAAAGTAAAGCATCAAAAAACCCGCCAAACTCAGAGGATGCTCACGTATTTATGGATGATACATTTTAAGTGGGAAATTAAATTCTACTGATGTGGTAGAATCTAACTGATGCATTCCAGACAAAGGTTCTGTGCCAGAAGGTAGAAAGCTAGTGAGTTAGGAGGTAGTTCTACGTGTTTCAGATTTAAAACTGGGTACTTAGAATTTCTGGCGAGAGGTGTCAGCCAGTCTCTGGAGGCTAGGAAGGGTATTGGGGGATTACCTGGTTTTGGTTAGGTTCCTTAGGTGTCCCTGAAACACTCTTCCGACCTTCCACATACACCACTTCACAGCAAGCCTGGTCCTCATTGTGCCGGCTCTTGCCAGCATTGATGACCCTGCCAGGCCAGAGTGACCACATCAGGTTGGACACCAGACCAGGTCCTGGAATAACCCCCACCTTAGACATACACACTCCCTCTGGCCTGCTGGCCAAGCTGGGAAAGGTCACAGCCACCGGGATCCAGGCCAGAGTGAGGAGGAGAAGGGAGGCAGGGAGAGGCACAGGGAGTTCTGTCTAGGTGCCTGGCCCTGCCACCTCATAGAAAGGCAGGCAGCAGCACCTGCCTGCCTCAGGTCTCCATCTCTGGCTAAGCTGGCATCCCTAATGGTGTTGCCCCGGCAGGGGCCTGTGGGAGCACGAGGTTTTACTTCCCTGTTTGCCAAGACCCTACCTCCCACCCTGAAACCCAATCAATTCTTACAGCCTTGTCCACAGCACCCCACCCTCATGGTGGGGCACACCCACCATTATCCTAAAACCACCCGGTAAAAGTTTCTGCTGCTTTGGCATGAGGAAGTAAGTGCTCCAGCCCAGATTCGGAAAGAGGAATTGAAATAGGGTAGGGGTGGAAGCCCACCTGGACTGTGCAGGAGTCCCATAACCAACAACTCATCCAAAACAGGAAGCTAAAGAGCTGGTGAGGCGGCTACGGGTCCATCAGCCACCACCCTCGGCGAAATCAGCACCCCCATCTCCCTCAACGCTCCGCTTTCTCAGCCCAGACATTAAAAATACACATCGCCTGGGAACAAGCGGGCTGCTCCCACTAGGGGCCTACTTTTTTGCCTGGCCAGCGCAAGTCCACTCGTGGAGAGGAGGTCCAAGGGGACCCTCCCTCTACTTCCAGGGGCGGTCCCAGCCCCCACCCCAGGGGAAGCCAGCGGCCGCCAGGTGTCGCGGGCTATTTCTGGGTGTGGAGGGGGAGGGGAACATAAGAGGGACAGGGAACTGGGGCGCGGGGGTCGGGAAGTTCGGGAGCGAGGCTTCCCAGTCTCCATCTCCTCTATTGAACAGACCCCCTGCTACATGAAACCCCTCCTCCCTGAGCTACTGAACCGCCGGGCCGAAACTGAGAACGGGCCAACTCATCTTTTGTAGGGCCCTCCACCCTCGGGGCCCTGGGAGGGAACACGGTCCCTGAGGCGGCGAGGGTGAGGGGAGTCAGCGACCTGGAAGGTTTGAGGAAGGCTGCACAGACCCGAGAAAGGGCTGGGAAGGGGTGCGGCCCGCAGCCCGGAGGACAGGAAGGGATCTGGGAAAAGGGAGCTGCTGGCACTCAGCGCGGCGAGGGGGACGCACCCCAGCTCCCAGGATTCCGGGGTGAGGAGGGGGATGGCGGCGGGAACTGCCATCCTAATTAGGGTACCCCCAGGGATGCTCACTCGGCGTAGCCCGTGCTCCAGGGCAGGCGACGGCCGGTGTCCGGGGGACTTTGCACAGCCCGGCCAGCGTGGTCGTCGGCGCGACGAAGCCCCCCTGGGCTCAACTGCAGAAAGGTCGGTCGGGAGAAGCTCGCTCGAGCCTCTGGGGTCTTTGCGGGCGCCGAGCTCCCGCTCCCAGCCTTCCCCGGAGGGCTCTTGGGCGCTTCGGGAGGGGCGGCGGGTAGGGCCGAGATCGCGCTGGGCTGGTCCGGAGACTTGGGGCGCGGGGGCGGGGCGCCCCCGGAGCTCACCAGGTGCGCCACGGCTGAGCGCACCCGGTTTAGCATGCTGCCTCCCTGCCCCGCCCTCGGCCGTGGCCCCGCCCCTAGAGCTCGCGGTGGGCGGTGCTCGCTCCGGCCCGCTCTCCCCGGCCATTGGCTCCCGGCGGGCAGGGCGGGTCCCGGGCAAAACTTCCTCCCGCTGTGGGCCAGCCGGGAACCCCTTTACGAGCTTGGAACCTCTTCTCGCCCCATTTCGCCTTCGCCCCGCCTCCGTTTCTTTGGGGAAGGATCGGTCTGCTGCTGTGAGAGGGGGACGGAGGAAAGGAAACCCCATTTCAGCCGTGCTCTAGATTAGATATCAGCTAGAACCTCCCCATTGTGACGGTAGGGTAGTGTGTCCTCGCCCTCGGTTCCGTGTGGCCTGCCTACCCGGAGTGTGATGGGGCTGGGGTTGACGACCTCGGAGCGAAACCAGCCGTTTTGGGGACTGGTGGGTGCGCAACACCTGGTATCACAACACCTCCGGCTGGGGTTGCTGGAGTGAGAGTTATAGCGAGCGAGCTGGTGTTGGGGGTGGTGACCATGCAGGCTGGGGCCGACCATCCTGAACTAGGATAGCTGCAAGTTCCCGGGCTCCCTGAGGACCACCTCGATCTGGGAGAGAAGTCGCCACTCCCACTTCACTTTCTCAGGACCCGATTTTCCCCACATTTAGACCTTTCCTGACATCAGTACTAGTTAGTAAGGATAATAGTAATAACTACCATATTGAAGACTTGCTACTTGGTAGGCCCTCTACCAAGTACTTTCCATATATTAGGCCATTTATATAACACACCACACCTTCGAAGTGGGTTTTTTATTTCTTTTTACTGATGACATTCTTGTCATTTTACATGGCTTGTCCTAAAAGGTCGCGCAGCCAATGAAAGATTCACACCCATGTCAGTGCCCTAGGCGCCCAAACCCCATTCTGTCTTAAGAACCAAGCTGATTTGTAGGGGTCAGGGAGGAAGGGTTAAAAGAGAGGTGGATAGTAGAAAAGTAGGAGTTCCTCCTCTACCACCGCCTCCCCTCCTCTTAAGGCACAGAGGCCAGAACAGTCTGGGGATGCTGAGCAAGTTCTGCGTCTGCCTCCAGGGGGAGACAGAGGCCAGGCTAAACTTCCAGCCTCGGAAGGAGCCAGCGATAGCAGGGAGTTAGTTCATCACTAGGCCGCCAGAGACACCCACTACCCAACCTCTGGGGATGAGGCCCATGTGGCCCTAATCCAAATGGGGATGAGGTCCATGTGGCCCTAATGCAAGTCAGGGTTAGCCCTCAAGGACCACTAGCATCCAGTCCACGGTTGTGACTCCACCTCTAGGTTTTCTAGGCAGTGTGCGTCCTGACCATAATCCTCTCTGTTCAGGAGCTAGTGCCCCCTAAAGTGTGGCTTTCCTGGCAGCCCTTAGATAAAAACCTCATAATGGTCACTCAGGTTTTTAAACTTTTTGTAATTATGCCTTCGCTCCGGGCAAAGAGAGCCAAAGGAAAAGAAGTCACAATAAAAAAAAGTCAGCCTAGCCTGGCCTGTGGTGGCGCAGTGGATAAAGCGTCGACCTGGAAATGCTGAGGTCACCAGTTCAAATCCCTGGGCTTGCCTGGTCAGAGCACATATGGGAGTTGATGCTTCCAGCTCCTCCCCCCTGTCTCTCTCTCCTCTCTCTGTCTCTCTCTCTCTCCTCTCTAAAATGAATAAATAAAATTAAAAAATAAATAAATAAAAACGTAACAAAACCTTGTCTAAAAAAAAAAAAAAAAATCAGCCTAACCAGGTGGTAGTGCAGTGGATAGAGCATTGACCTGGGATGAGGAGGACCCAGAATCAAAACCCCAAGGTTTCTGGCTTGAGTGTGGGCTCATCCAGCTTGAGTGAATGCTCACCTGCTTGAGCACAGGGTCTCCAGCTTAAGCGTAAGACCATAGACATAACCCCATGATCGCTGAGTTGAGCCCAAAGGTTTCTGGCTTGAAGCCCAAGGTCACTGGCTCAGCTGGAGCCCCCAGGTCAAGGCACAAATGAGAAAGCAATCAATGAACAACAAAGGTGCCACAACGAAAAATTGATGCTTCTCATCTCTCCCCCTTCCTGTCTGTCTGTCTCTTTCATTAAAAAAGAGAGAGAGAGAGAGAAGAAAAAAATTCATCTAAAGGCATATAGAGTGTCACAGGCAGATAAGGGGCATAATACTGCTGCGGGTATTTCCTTTCTGTTTGAGAAAAACTGGAAGCAGCACTCAGACCAATGGCATAAACACCTGCAGCAAACCAGACTGAAGAAAACATATAACAGCCTGGCTATTTTTATTATTAATGGGACAGTTTGCTTACCACTTTTCTGTGTCACCCAGCTCCCTAATCCCTGCTCTTTGCAGCACGCAGCAGGGTGCGGCTGCAAATGGGCCACAGAGCCAGGGCCCAGAGACTCCTCGTTCCAGCACCAGATGGTCAGCAAGGATGTCAACAACTCTCTTGGGCTCCAGTACAGCCGGTTGGCCATACCCAAATCTGTCCTCTCCCTGAATCTCTGACCTGTTCTTGTTATCATCACACCTCCTCCACTGTCAGATTGCCCCAGAACCTGGTGAGAGGGCCGTCATCTCTACTCCTCCCTGAGGCATCAGAGAGTGAAAATGAAAAAAAGGTGAGGGTGAGGAGGGAAGAAGCAAACTGCTGAGAAATGAGACCAGGTTCCAGGCCTCAGCTAGAGTGGGGATCGAGCATCCTCAAGATAGGCTTTTTAGGCCCTGGCCGGTTGGCTCAGTGGTAGAGCGTCAGCCTGGCGTGCAGGAGTCCCGGGTTCGATTTCCGCCCAGGGCACACAGGAGAAGCGCCCATCTGCTTCTCCATCCCTCCCCCTCTCCTTCCTCTCTGTTTCTCTCTTCCCCTCTCGCAGCCAAGGCTCCACTGGAGCAAAGTTGGCCCGGGCACTGGGATGGCTCCATGCCCTCTGCCTTAGGCGCTAGAATGGCTCTGGTTGCAACAGAGCAACGCCCGGAGCATCACCCCCTGGTGGGCATGCCGGGTGGATCCCGGTCCGGCGCATGCGGGAGTCTGTCTGACTGCCTCCCCGTTTCCAACTTCAGAAAAATACAAAAAAAAAAAAAAATAAAAAAAGATAGGCTCTTTATCCAGGCTATATGCAGTGGCTCCGAGCTCAGAACTGAGCTTCTTCCTCTTGCCTCGCCCCTCCCTCCCCATTACCCCAACCGCTAAGTCCTCTTAACCTAAGAGGGTTGTCCCTCTTCTTAAGAGAGAAATTCACAGACTACCTCCTTCTCCCATTTATCTAAGAGTTGCACGTCCAAAATCTCACCCTGTAGGCCCTGGCCGGTTGGCTCAGTGGTAGAGCATCGGCCTGGCGTGTAAGGGATCCCGGGTTCGATTCCCGGCCAGGGCACACAGGAGAAGCGCCCATCTGCTTCTCCACCCTTCCCCCCCTCCTTCCTCTCTGTCTCTCTCTTCCCCTCCCACAGCGAGGCTCCATTGGAGCAAAGATGGCCCGGGCGCTGGGGATGGCTCCTTGGCCTCTGCCCCAGGCGCTAGAGTGGCTCTGGTCGTGACAGAGCGACGGCCCGGAGGGCCAGAGCATCGCCCCCTGGTGGGCAGAGCGTCGCCCCCTGGTGGGCGTGCCGGGTGGATCCCGGTCCGGCACATGCGGGAGTCTGACTGTCTCTCCCCATTTCCAGCTTCGGAAAAATACAAAAAAAAAAAAAAAAAAAATCTCACCCTGTAAAGAATTATAAAATTGTAATTATAGTGCTATTTTTATGATAAAGAAACTGGGTCTCAGAGTTTGGTTCCCAAGTTGGGGTTCACATCCTCATCCACGGGGACCAGCCTAGTGCAGCCCTCCTGCCTGTCCTGCTTCTACCCTCATACCTCCCGCCTCCCCTAGTCCTGTCCACCCCTGAGGACATCACTCCTAGGGTAACGGTTGTTTGCTACTCCTGAGTTTTGACATTTAAACACGGGAGGGCTCACATATCTAGAAGAGCATCGTAGAGTAGAATTTTGTGCAATGGTAGGAATATTCTCTATCTTTTGTGCCCAATACTGTGTAGTCCCTAGCTATATGTGGCTCCTGACCACTTTATATGTGGTGAGTGTGACTGGGAACCTCTATCTAAAATTTTTATTTGATTTGTATTTACATTTATGGTTAGTGGCTATCTTATTGGTGCAGTTCTAGTATCTTCAAGGCTCAAAACCCCTGAGGGTCTGCGCAATCACTCCTCACACTTCGTCCCCCCACCCCCGGAAGCCCCAATACCTGGAGAGCTTTGGGGACCTCGCTGAGGGACCCCAGCCTTCAGAGGGATGTTCAGTGTACTCTCTCATCCTGCCTCGGCCGCCAGGGGCCGCTGCGCCCGCCGCCCGCCGGACCGAGCGCAGTGCACGGCGTCCTGCGCTGTCCTGGAGGAGGCGGGGGTGCCCGCCTGCGGCTGGCGGACAGAGGCGGCCCCTGGCGAGGAGGACGCGGCTGCAGCGCGACTGCGCGCTCCCAGGCCTGCGGGTGGGAGCCTCGGAGGGACCCCGGCTAAGGGACCCCGGCTGAGCTCGGTCGAGCTGGCCGAGCGGGCGGGCCCAGAGCTCCCCCCGGGCGCAGAGCGGGCCCCGACAGGACCGTGATGCCAGTTTGGCCAGAGCCCCGTTGCCTCGGGGACGCAGCAACTTGGTGAGGGGCACAGGGCTCCGGACTATACAGCACCCGAGCTGGCCGCTCCCGCCGGATGTCGCCTGTCGGAGTCTTGGTCCCGGCCCAGGAGCGAGGAGAATCTCAGGCCGTTGGGTGGGACCAGTGACACAGACGTGGGACAGGTAGGTTCCAGGGATGGGGGCTCAGAATTTGCAGGATTGAGTGGGCGTGGGGGCGGGAGAGGGGATGCGAAGGAAGGTGGGGAAAGGGGAAAGGTTCTTGTGGTTCCCATCCTCAGCCCAGGCTGGTATGCCGATTGCTAAATCAGCCTCCCCATGGCCTGGATTGTGGGTGGGGGAAACAGGTAGGGAAACTGAGGCAGGAGTGTGGAAGCCCAAGAACAAACCCCAGAAGCTTCTTTCTCCAGTTCTCACCAAGGGAGGAAACAGAATGCTAGAAAATCCAGCCTAAATGCCCTCTGGGTCTTTCGGGTCTTGGGGTTCAGGAGAAATAGGAGAGTTGGGCTAGAGGGTGTGGCAGCTCAGAGAAATGGGATGGGGACCACCTGGGAGAGGACAACCCTGCATTTGTAGTGATGAAACTGAAGGTCCCAGATGGGGACGCGAGAGGATGCCAATCAGAGGAGAGGTACATCCGGAAGGACAGACGCTCTCTGCCCACAGAGCAAGCACACCTGTCCCCCAGGGTGTCAGCACCACTTCCTCCCTCTGGCCCGTTGGTCTTCTCTGGGTTCTCACTCCAGGAACCTAGGACACAGAGTTCTGGCTTCTTCCTGGGCCACACCTTCTTACCTACTTTGGCCTACCTCCCTTTGAAGGCTGAGGGAGGAGAGGTCTTAGGAAGAAATGGAGAAGCCGTTGGGGCTGGGGCCTCTGACTCTCTGGGCCTCAGGGAGTTGTAGGACCCCTGTCCTAGCCCCGCGCAGTAGGAATGAGGGTTGAGCCACCTCCGTGCCAAGTCCAGGAAGCAGGTGTCAGGTGGGTGGGAGGTAGCAGCAAAGAGGATTCAGGACCTCACTGGTCTTTCCCAGGTGCCTTTGTGTGGCATCCTGTCAGATTCTGCTCAGGAACCCTGCCCCGCCTCCGGCTCCCTCCCAAGGCCAGACAGGTGACAGCATTAGTTCTCAGACAGCTCCTGCAATCAGCACTGCTTTCCTCCTGGGACACAGAAACTCCTTTAGTTACTCTTGTCAGGCTCCGCCCTTCATGTCTCCAGAATCTTTGAGGACCCCTTCACATTTCCAGGGCAGAGGAGAAACTGCCCCTGCCCTGGCACCGTGGGGAACAGCCTCAGAACTGGGCTCTGCTTCAGCGCTCAGCCGACCCCCTTGCCCTCACCCAGGCCCCCCTTAGCCCCTGCAGGGCCATAGACTCTCTGTCCCTTGCAAACCCCTAAGAATCTCTCTTCCTTGTCTAGGTAGATTGAGTCTGAGGCCAGTGGATGAACAGACAGAAGCTGAAATATCCCCAAAAAGGTGAGTGAGGAACAGGTGAAGATGGAGAGAAGAGAGGTGGGCAGATATCCAGCATCTTACCCAAGGGAGCTGCCAGGTCCTGGCATTTGGATTGGCCTCTGGTGTTCCCAGCACTAGGCTGGCACCTGTGGGAACCAAGCGATGCCCGGGGGACCCAGCAGCTCCCAGCTACTCTGTATTTCTGCTTCTTGGGATTCCATCCATTTCTAGCCTATCCTCTGGGACAGAGTTGGGAGGCCCGAGTCATCAAGGCTGGAGGAGGAGAAGGAAAGGGCAGGAGAGCAGAAGCAAGGTCGTGCATTGGGACTGGGACAGGCTTCTGCGCTCTGTCACCCACACGCTGCCTGGCCTTGGGCAAGTCATTTGACTTCTATTAGCCTCAGTTTAAAAATTTGTTTTTAATTGAATTGCTAGGATGTCCCTGCAGTTCAAAACCCAAAATGTAAAAGCATGACAGGGACAAAGATAAGTTTCTCTCTACTTTTATCTCCCAGCCAACCAGTTAACCCTCTTGGTGGCAACCAATATTACCAGGATTATTTCTGTACATTTCCAGAGCTAGTTTATGCATATTGGAGCAACACATACAATGCCTCCTTTTACATGGTTTTCTACACACCATCTTGCACTTTGCTTTCCCCCCTAAATGGTGGATTATTGTTAGAGATCATTGTATACCTTAGTACATAAAGTGTCTCCTCATTCTTTTTTACATCTGCCTGGATGGGACTGCATTTGTACAGATGCTCCCCAATATATCTAGCCAGTCCTTGATTACTGGTTGTTTAGGTAGTGTCCGGGCTTCTTGAGTGTCAGATTGCTCATCTGAAAAATAGGTATACTTAATTCTACTTTGTAGGATAACCATGAAGGATTCAAGACGCCCTTTGAAAAGTGTCTGGGTCAAGTGCTCCAAAAATGAGTCAGCATTATGGCTTCTCCCGAGTCACAGCCTTCCATGGGACCATGTCTGGCTCATCCTTCAAGACATCTCCCTTCCTGCTCACTTTCCTGCTAGGAAAGCACTAACTACCTCCTTTTTTTCTTCCTTTTTTTTATTTTTTTTGCATTTTTATTTATTTTTTTTTTTTGCATTTTTCTGAAGCTGGAAACAGGGAGAGACAGTCAGACAGACTCCTGCATGCGCCCGACCGGGATCCACCCGGCACGCCCACCAGGGGCGATGCTCTGCCCACCAGGGGGCGATGCTCTGCCCATCCTGGGGGTCGCCATGTTGCGACCAGAGCCACTCTAGCGCCTGAGGCAGAGGCCACAGAGCCATCCCCAGCGCCCGGGCCATCTTTGCTCCAATGGAGCCTTGGCTGCGGGAGGGGAAGAGAGAGACAGAGGGGAAGGCGCGGCGGAGGGGTGGAGAAGCAAATGGGCGCTTCTCCTGTGTGCCCTGGCCGGGAATCGAACCCGGGTCCTCCGCACGCTAGGCCGATGCTCTACCGCTGAGCCAACCGGCCAGGGCCCTTTTTTTTTTTTTTAAGAGACAGAGACAATCAGGAAGGGAGAGAGATAAGAAGCATCAACTCATAGTTGTGGCACCTTAGTTGTTCATTGATTGCTTTCTCATATGTGCCTTGACCTGGGGAGGGGGCTCCAGCCCAGCCAGTGACCCCTGCTCAAGGCAGTGACTTTGGGCTCAAGCCAGCAACCTTGGGCTTCAAGCCAGAGACCTTTGGGCTCAAGCTAGCGACTATGGAGTCATGTCTATAATCCCATGCTCAAGCCAGCAACCTGCACTCAAACTGCTGAGCCCGCGCTCAAACCAGCGACCTCAGGGTTTTGAACCTGGGTCCTGAGCATCCCAGGCCAACCCGCTATCCACTGCGCCACTGCCTGGTCAGGAAGCACTCACTACTTTCTACAGTGAATTTGGGCCAGGCTGGGAATGGCTTGGGGACAAGGTGTGAACACTGCCCACCTGCGTGCCTTCCAGAGCACAGGGCACAAAGGCACTGGGGCTGGGTGCTGGGTGGGGGGTTCTTGCCTGGAGTCGAGCAAAGTGTGTGCTTCTCTCTGCAGGATGCATGAGAGGGCCACGTGGAACTGGAGCACGGGCGGCTGGCTGCTGGCACTTTGCCTGGCCTGGCTGTGGATCCTCCTGGCCTCAGCTTCCTTGCAGCCTCCAACTCCCACAGGTTTGGGGGAGGAGGGAGGTGGTGCGGCCCGGGTGGGGGTTCCCCAGGATACCTGGAGTGCTGGACACCACCCCAATCTACAGGCAGAGGTCTGAGGTGGAGTAAAACCCACCGACTCTCGGGGTTCTGGCTCCTCCTCTGCTCTTCATTCACCCAGGAAACTGCCCTCTGCTGTGCCAGTCACGGGAAGGCGTGGGCAGACCCAGTGCTCACCTTCCCTTTGGGGCCGGAAGGTGTTCTGCAGGGAGAGAGGCCCCAGGGTGGGGGCTTGAGTTCAGCCTCCTGGCCTGATTCTGTGGTTTTCCTTCTGGGATGGCTAAGCCTGTGTAAGCGGATGATCCTGCCCGGGAGTTTTAAGCCCTGGGGCCCCTGCCCTCCTGGGAGGAAGACAGGAGGTGTGGGCTGGGGTGGGACTCATCTTTTTTCTGCTCAAGGGCCAGGCTCTGCCACAGGGCGACGAGTGTGGCCTCACTAGGGAAGAGGGGACAGGGACTCCGAAGCAGCATGAAGATTTCCTCATTTCCTCAGTCTTCTCCTCCCCTGAGCTGGGAGGAGCGGCTGGAGGGGTGCCCAGGGCAGGGAGAGGAGGGCAGGGGCGCGGGCCCGAGCCGGGTGCCTGAACCTAGCCGGGCCCCTTTCAGTCCCCGTGAAGCAGGGCACCTGCGAGGTGACAGCTTCCCATCGCTGCTGCAACCGGAACCGCATTGAGGAACGCTCCCAAACTGTCAAGTGCTCTTGTTCTTCGGGCCAGGTGGCTGGCACCACGCGGGCCAGGCCCTCCTGCGTGGACGGTGAGTGAGAGGCCAGAGGCCCGCACCCGGCCAGGAGGGCCTGATCAGACAGATGAGAAGGTCTGTCTCGGCCTCACCGTCTGCTGGGGACACAATGTCCTGCCCATCTCAGGGCTTCCGTGTCGGGCCTCAGCTGTGGGGGAAACCTCTGGGGGAGGGCAGGCGTGACCACTGTATTTCATAGGCGAGGAAGGCTCCTGCAGGCACATGCTTCCTCTCCGGCTGGCACTCACTGCCTGGCACACACACGTGTCCCCTCACAGGGGTCCTCTGACACCTCCCGTCAGACTGGTCGCCTCCCACTCACTCCTACAGACATTGCCTTCTCTGACCGCTCCTACCCGGCTCCACACTGGCCTTCCGGTCCTTCTCAAGCCGGCCTCCGGGCACGCGGGAGCCCCTTATCCGTGCAAGTCTGCACTCCCGCCCCCTTTCCCACACTCCACCCATGCTTATTTTCTCACGCTCACGTGGCAGCACTATAAACACGCCTGCCAGCATGCACACACACACACACCTGCTTGTGCACTCGTCTTTGGACCCCTCTGACCGGCTCACACACTTGCTCACATACACCAAGGGGTATGTTGGGACTATGCCTCTCTGCTGATGTGGTGGTTCAGCTGGAGGGGTTGCCTTGGACACAGCGTCCCCTGCCTTCACCCCACACTGTCATCGGTGTGATGCAGGGGTCAGCGGGATTGAGGTTGATATGGTTACAGGGAAAGGCAGGGCTCAAAGCCAGTCAGTCGTGTTGGAAATATGCACCTCGTTCCGTCCCGCGCCCTTGACCACACGCTGCACGCCCGTGAGCTTAGCGCCGCCCCCATTGCCTTCTCTCCCGCAGCCTCCATCGTCCTGCAGAGGTGGTGGTGCCACATGGAGCCCTGCCTGCCCGGGGAGGAGTGCAGAGTGCTCCCAGACCTGTCGGGGTGGAGCTGCAGCAGTGGGCACAAAGTCAAAACCACCAAGGTACCCGGGGTGGACACTGCCCTCCTAGTGTTCCCCCTTCACCTGGGGTGGCAGGGGGGCACAGGAGCCCTGGGAGGTGTTGGTGTCCTAAACTGAGGTCTGCCAACCATGTGGGCACATCCCCAGACAGTCCCCCCAAGTCTCTCTTGACTCTGGGGACTGGAGTCAGAGCCCCTGGATTTGAAATGCCATGTGGACGTCCTTCTGGACAAATTTCCTGATGCTTCATGTGTTTTGGTTTGCTCCTTCACCTGGAGTGAGTTTGCCTCTTGGAAAATGTCAGGTCCATAAGAACAAAGTAGAGAATTGAGGCAGTTATCCAGATAATTCCGAAGGGACTCTATAGTAGCCACCCTGCCCACCCAGCCTGCTGCAGACCCTGCCCATACTCCCAGGATCCCCTGCGGTTCACCCCTGCCTTCCTCTAGTCCAACTGCAGTGTTGTGAGCCAGGAGAATTCACACCCTGCAGAACAAGGGGTAATTAAAATTGTATCAAACTCCTCAGCAAGTCCAGGTGTGTCAGGTTCATCGGTTGCGTGGCTCTGAATTGCCATCTGTACAAATGATACCGTGGGGTGAGCCAGAGCTCCGCTTCTGCCTCGCCTCGCCACCAGCACACAAGGAAAAAAAAACAAGCGCCTTTGGGTTTCTGAAGAGAGCAACATTTTCAGAGAGCACAGAACAGAGGGAGCTACAGCAAGAAAAAGTGTGGCTGGATATAAAAGAGAGCTTCCTATGCTCAAGCAGGCCAGGGAGTCGCCATTCTGAGTATATTTAAGACCAGAAGAGAGTGAGATACACACACACCCCCCAACACACACAGAGCTGGTGACATTTGTCACTGTTTTATAGTTTGGGATTGTAAACTGTAGATTACTATACTTGTATTTTCAGTAACTAATCTGAAGCACACTGTGCCTGATTTATGGGCCACCTGCCCACACTCTCACAGGCTGGACTTCATTAGGGGGACATGCCGCCAACTAGCACGGCTAGTAACTCCAGGTCCTGAGTGGGATCTGCGCAGAATTAAGAAAATAGGCTTAGAGTAAAAGGATGGACTCGGGAGGCCTCTGCAATGCTGATGGCAAGAACAGAGTGTGCCCAACACCCGCTTCCTGCTTTATTTATAGGGCAAAGTGACCATTAGCAAATCAGAGAGATCTGTGATCACATTTCCAAGGCAACCCAAGAATTCTACCAAGTGCAGAAAACCCCCACCATACATAACATCTTAACTTCACAAAACAAAGGATAGAAGAAACTTGCCTCCAGTCTTTCTGGGGAACATGGGGGGTAGTGTAAACAATCCAGCACCACAGCTTAACAACCTTTTGCAACCTAATCAGGCAAGTGAGGTGGGGGGTTGGGCAGACTGTCAGCTTACAGCCAGTTCCCCACACCTCTGTCCCCCCAAAATTTAAACTGCAAAAACCCTGTTGGCTTTTGGTCCCCAACAGGGACAGGATGGCAGCAGTGACCTCCACATGACCTGCATGTCCTGGGGGTTATTTGTTGCCTTCTCTAACCTTCCCTCCTCGCTTGCTCTCTAGGTGACACGATAGCTCTTGGGGTCGTGGCCTGGGCAGGACAGCTAGACTGAGCCATGGACTGGCACATCGTACGCAGTTATCAGCCAGCAAATTTGGAGGTTCACTTACCTGGACACATGTCCCATGCCCGATGCAGCATCACTTTTTCCAGGGGCGTTTCGGTGAGGCCGCTCAGCAGAGATGGACAGATAGATCTCCAGCCACGTACCTGGTGTTGTGCTGGGCGCTCAGGGGGACACAGAAGAAGGTCAAAATACAATACCTGCCCTCAAGGAATGGCCAGTCAAGTCGGAGAGTAGTCGACAAAGGACAATGTAGATACCAGACCGCGGCTTCTGGGCCATAGGCTCTGGGCATGTTGAAGATTTGGGGATGAGACTCCCACAGCTTTTCCACCACCCCCTGGCCACACAACACGAAAACAAGAGGTCACAGTCACCGTGCACCACTTTCTTCCCTCACGTAAGTCCAGATCCCCGGCACGCTGCTAACACGTTGCAGGAAGACACTTCCCCCTGTGCCAGGCCGGCTGTATGGCTTTTGGATGGGGCCGGCTTGACCTGGGGAAGGAACGCAGCGATGAAGCCAAACTTTCCAGCAAAGCTTTCACAGAGGTGTAGGGGATGGACGGGACCTTAAAATCACCGCCATCCAGGCCTGACCTGTGGTGGCACAGTGGGATAAAGCATCGACCTGGAACACTGAGGTTGCCGGTTCAAAACCTTGGGCTTGCCTGGTCAAGGCACATATGGGAGTTGATGCTTCCTGCTCCTCCCCCTTCTCTCTCTCTAAAAAAAATAATAATAAAAAAAAAAGAGGAAAAAAAAAAGTGAAAAAAAAAAAATCACCGCCATCCACGCACTTTCAGTTTTTATTTGTTTGCTTGTTTGCTTGTTTGAACAGATGCGGGAACAAGTCAGAGAGGTGAGGTGACTTGCCCAAGGCCTCGCAGCTTGATCCTCCTAACTGTCTAAGGCTGCTGACCTTTCAACTTAGCCTGGATGGTGGACTCCAACCGGGTCTCCCACGTTGCTTTTATCTGAAGATGAGGTACTTCAAAGAACTGGCTGAACAGCAGGATTTTTCTCTGGGAACCCTACAGCAGGAACTTTTTCCAAAGCACTGTTCTATCTGAAATAATCAGAATACCTACACACCGGATGCGGGGCCACCGGATCTCCACCCTGCCTTCAGCTCAGAAGATTCCAAACAGGCCCCCTGGCAGCGCAGAGGTCACTCAGCTCCATGACAGCTGGGACACCCTGAGCTGGCAGCCCCGTTGCCTGTTCGGACCCATCTCTTCCAGAATCCTTAGGCGGCAACATTCAGAGGCTCTGACTGGTCAGCCCTTCCGAGGTCCTGCTGGGCTCGATGGGACCTCTGTCCAAGGTTGAGGGATGACACAGACAGGCTGACACACACACACAGGCTTCAGGGACTCAGAGACAGGGGCTCCTTGGGTATCTCATCAGTAAGGATTTCAATGACTGCAGGGATCGGCCAGGATGGCCAGATTGCAGATTGGGGTGGGGGGTATCCATAGAGACTAGCCCGGCAATGCCGAATTCTGACCTTCAGACAATGGGTTGGGCCTGAGTCTCTATCCCTACCGGCTTCTTTCCCTCCCTCAACTCCCGCCCCTTGCAGAAGAGCTAAGGCTATTCCCCCCACTCCAGGGGTTATCTTCTTGTTTTTGCTTTGTCTTGTTTGGGTAACGGGATGGACAATGATGCCATCTCCTTCCTCACTAGACTGTGAATAGCGGAACTCTGGCAACTTTGAATCTCTGCCCACAGTGAGGTCACAGGGTGGGTGGTCAAGGAGTAGGTCACAGGTTCTCATAGCCTCCTTCGAGGTTGGGGAGTAGATCGTGGGTTAGCAGACTTTCTAGAAAGGCCAGATGGTAAATATTTTAGGGTTCCGAAGGTGGCCCTCACTCACCTCTGCAGCTTAGCTCCGCTTGCCAGCCTCCTGGGCAGTCAGTGCAGTGGGAGCCCGAGCAGGAGGTCTGTGCTGGTTTTGTTTTTCTCCTAATGCTCTTTGAGAGATGGGTGAGTGAATTATTTAGGCTACAAATGAGACAGCTTTTTTTTTTTTTTTTTTTTTTTTTTACAAATGAGAGTCAGACAGTAAGAGCCTGCCTTGCCGCAGATAAGGAGGTGGGCTTCTCCACTCCCTCCCCACCCCTTGGCACTGTCTGGGAGGAGGGGAGAGGGCTCCAGCCCCCTGCCCATCCGCTGTGTCCACAAACCCCTGGGCTCTGAGAGAGTAGGGGTGTTGCTGTGCAAACCCCATCCCCTCTCTGCTGCCCACCATCACCAGCCCGTGCCCCCATCCAAGTCCAAGCCCCCTGAGCCTCCCTGACCTCCTGTCCTTGCTCACAGAGACTTTTCCTTTGGCAAACGCTGAAATTTGCTAATTCACTTTTTAAATTTTTTTTTTTTTTCTGAAGCTGGAAACGGGGAGAGACAGTCAGACAGACTCCCGCATGCGCCCGACCGGGATCCACCCGGCACGCCCACCAGGGGTGACGCTTTGCCCACCAGGGGGCGATGCTCTGCCCCTCCGGGGCGTCGCTCTGCCGCGACCAGAGCCACTCTAGCGCCTGGGGCAGAGGCCAAGGAGCCATCCCCAGCTCCCGGGCCATCTTTGCTCCAATGGCGCCTTGGCTACGGTAGGGGAAGAGAGAGACAGAGAGGAAGGGGGGGGGGTGTGGAGAAGCAAATGGGCGCTTCTCCTATGTGCCCTGGCCGGGAATCGAACCCGGGTCCCCCGCACGCCAGGCCGACGCTCTACCGCTGAGCCAACCGGCCAGGGCCAAAATTTGTTAATTCACTTTTTAACCCCTCACAGCCTCCGGTTCCTCCTGACCTATCCAGATGTTTATTTGCTGGGCTTTGAGGGCAGTCCTTTCCGTGGCCAGGAGAGTGAGCCCCGCACAGGAGGTCTGGTGAGGGAGGAAAAGCGTCCAGAGGCGGATTAAGGTCGGTTGAGGCCCCGGGGGCAGAAGGAAATATTGGGCCCCTTAAAAAAAAAAGAGAGAGAGACAGGGAAAATAAAAATACATGTTAACATATTTTTAAAGAAATAGATAATATTATGTACTATTAATGTTAAAATTGCACATATGAAACCAACTTGGTGTTACTAGAAAAAAACTGTCAAGTTGGGGTTTTGCGGGGCCCTTCAGAAGTCGGGGCCCAGCGCATGCACCTGGTGAGCCCGCCATTAAATCAGCCTCTGAAAATAAATAAATAAATAAATAAATATACAAATAAATCAATCAGCCTTTGAAAACACCCATCTCTCAACAGGAGCTCCCTGGGGGCCTCTTTCCAACTAAGGAAATGTGTGTGCGCATTTTGTAGCTACTGCAGTGGCAGCTTAGGAATGCACGTTAGTTTTCCTAGAGCACAGGTATCTTGAGGCATTGGTCTTCCTTTCCTCCCCTTAGTGGGGTCAGATCTCAGATTCCCCAAAGTTAGCTTGCGTCTACACCCCTCCTTAGGAAGGCCACCAACTACGGGAGATCATGTGGCTAACTTCTCTGACCTCCTGGCAGATTCTCTGAGGTCTGTGAGTGACATCCTAATTAATGGCCTCAGACAGTTACCAAAAGTTGAGGCTGCAATTGCCTAAAATCACAAGCTTAGAGCTAGAAAGGATGTTAGAGATTGGTTAACCAACTCCCTTGTTAGACAGATGAGGAGAGAGAGAGAGAGAGATTAGGTGATTCCCTCAAAGTCATACAGCAAGCTCGTGGCAATGCCTAGGGATCCGGACAAGTGCTCTTTGCACTTTATTCCAGTACAGACGAGGAGGCAAAAGCCAGGATTTTAGCGAGGATGGATGTGAGAGTCTCATTCCCAAATCACCCAACCCTGTGAGTGCAAGGGGACAGAACAAAGAAGAATGGGGAGGATGTAGAGGTGTGTATACGAGACACAGAAAGAGGCAAGGAGGGACAAGAAGGAAGGATTGAAATCACTCATTCAAAACATCAAAACAGTACAAAGTTATCAGGACAAAACTGACGCCACATCCAAAGCAGTTGACTTTTGCCCTTTTTGGAGGAGACAGACTAGAGTCCCTACCAACCTTTGGAAACCTGTGAAGACAGTCTTGATGGCTTCTGTGTTCTTTAGATCCTAGTATGGAGGTCTGTAAACTAAGGCCCCTGGGCCAAATCTGGCCCAATGACTTTGTAAATAAAGTTTTGTTGGAACGTAACTGTGTTCATCTATTTATTATTATCTGTGACTACTTTCCTGCTACAATAGCAGAGCTGAGTCATTGCAAAAAGACCTTATGGCCCTGAAATATATACTACTGGACCATTTATAGAAAACTTGGCCAACCCCTTCCCTGGCATTTTTACCGAATCTTTCTCAGTACGTCCTTACAAACTGGAAAATTATGACTCTATGCTGTATTTCTAGGTGTCCCCTTTAATCACTTCCAGTGCCATTTGTGAGATCTAACAACCAAAGAAATGAAGACATAAAGATTAAGACAGAGGCCAAGAGAAAGACTTGAAGCAGATGAATGCTTCCCTGGTATGTTGTTACACCCCAGATCAGCTCAGTTCATACTTTGCAAGTTCATGCAACTTCTACTTTTAAACTTAAAGTAACTGCATGTGCACCCATGTGTAAAGATGTAATTGTATATGCTCATATGCTGCTGGTATTTCTGTGCCTCTGTGGATTTTTAGTATCTCCATGCCCATAAGCAAGGCTGATCTTAAAAATATATAAACTAGTTCAGTATAGTGACCAACTGATCAAGAAGTCAGTCTATGTGTCAGACTAGGGCATACTGGCTGCACAAAGCCCAGCACGTTCCCACCGCCTACTGTGGCTGTGATGGCCTCCAGGACAGGGGAGGGCTCATTTCTCCTTTCCCTCCGTGTGAGCAGCGACTGGTTCTGGACTTCTTTGGGCTTGTGATTTGTCACTGTGTTTGAGTCTGGGTATGTGCATGGGTATAGAAATTACTGGACTCAAATAGCTGTAAAATTGTATTTAGAATAAATATGTAGACTGCACATAAGGAGGACCAGGCAATGACCTTTGAAGCCTTACACGAGGTTACAAACTCCCCTTCAGTCTGGCTTAGGGGAAGAGGATTCCTACCATTTCCAAGGGCTGCAAGCTCCTGCACTGTGTTCCTGCCCACTGAATCTAACCTTATAAAGGAGTTCCATGAATCATATTTTGACCAATGGAGTGAAACCTGCCTGTGCAATAAGAGCTGTGCAGCTGTATTATTATTTGCATATTCACTGACCAATCAGAGCATGTGATTACTACCAACCAGGTAGTAAAATTTGGACCAATCAAACTGCATATCTGGATTCCTCATTTGCATAAAAATGGTCCCAATCAGGGACCAGGACAGGAACTATCTCTATATAAGCAGGCCAGAATTTCATCTAAAGCAGGGGTCAGGAACCTTTTTGGCTGAGAGAGCCATGAACACCACATATCATATTTTAAAATGTAATTCCGTGAGAGCCATACAACGACCTGTGTATGTTAGGCATTATCCAGTAAAAATTAGGTGTTGTCCCAGAGGACAGCTGTGTTTGGCTCCAGCCACCCACAACCATGAACATGAGCGGTAGGAAATGAATGGATTGTAATACATGAAAATGTTTTATATTTTTAATGTTATTATTTTTTATTAAAGATTTGTCTGCGAGCCAGATGCAGCCATCAAAAGAGCCACATCTGGCTCGCGAGCCATAGGTTCCCGACCCCTGATCTAAAGGAAGAGCACTTTCAGTTTCCTTTGTGTCTTTTTTTTTTTTTTAATTCTTTGGGATTCTCAATAATTTTTTTTAAATTTTTATTTATTTTTATTTTTTTTACAGAGACAGAGAGAGTCAGAGAGAGGGATAGACAGGGACACACAGACAAGAACGGAGAAAGATGAGAAGCATCAATCATTAGTTTTTCATTGCGCAATGCAACACCTTAGTTGTTCATTGATTGCTCTCTCATACGTGCCTTGACCGCGGGCCTTCAGCAGACCGAGTAACCCTTGCTGGAGCCAGCGACCTTGGGTTCAAGCTGGTGAGCTTTTGCTCAAACCAGATGAGCCCGCGCTCAAGCTGGCGACCTCAGGGTCTCGAACCCGGGTCCTCTGCATCCCAGTCCGACGCTCTATCCACTGCGCCACCGCCTGGTCAGGCTCCTTTGTGTCTTGCATGCCTTGGGTTTACAAACTTTTGGTCTAAATAAAGTATCTCAGTTTACTACACCTCAAATTGGAGCCTCTTCCTGTTGGCATTGGATTGGTGGCAGTGACCTTTTGTTGACACCTATAAGGCCAAATGACAGAATGGATTTGCAGGCAGAGAAACCCGTTAGAAGTTTTGGCAACAATCCAGGTAAGAAATAAGACCTTGAAACCAAAGCAGTGCTTGCCTGAGGGTGTAGAAAGGCAAGGAAGATAGATGATATTTTCAAGCCCTGAGATCTCTCTCCGTTCTGTCCGGATGCTGCTTTTTCTCTCCCAGCACTGACCTCTCCATGCACAGGCAGATGACTGCCTCTGTGCTGTTTGAAAGACACTGAAAGTCGGCCTGACCTGTGGTGGCGCAGTGGATAAAGCGTCGACCTGGAAATGCTGAGGTCGCCGGTTCGAAACCCTGGGCTTGCCTGGTCAAGGCACATATGGGAGTTGATGCTTCCAGCTCCTCCCCCTTCTCTCTCTCTGTTTCTCTCTCTCCCTCTCTCTCTCTCCTCTCTGAAAATGAATAAATAAAATTAAAAAAAAAACTTTAAAAAATATTAAAAAAAAAAAAAAAGAAAGACACTGAAAGTCCAGCATCCAAACATGCTGCTTTTTCCAGGGTCTGCAGTCCTCCACTGGGTTCCCTTTTCTGGCAGTATTCACACAAAAGCAAACATTTCCAAAAGCAAAACATTTACTGGTGTTTTTGGTTAATACCATCTTAGGAGACCACCATTCAGATCTTAGCTAATTTCAGGGAAAATCTGAGAGATGAGTTTGAGTTCGAATGATGACTGGCAAGTCCAGGGGACCCGATGCCCAGGAGTTCCTGGGAAAGAGGAGGCCACACTGCCTAAGAGGTGTGGACTGCTGGGGTCAGGCAGGGAGTTCCGCCATGAATAATTGCTGCCCTTCGACTCCCAGGAGGTTTGGAGCATTGGTCTTCCCTTTCACTCTGGTGAAGGGTCAAGTTTCTCTTTAGCTTTCCTGTATGCACTTGGATTCCCAGAGCAGCCTTGGTGAGGCCCAGCCAGAGCCTGGGTGGAGTCGAGAAGGCATGTCATGGAGCATCTCCTTTGATGTGTTTTCCGGGAGGATTGGGAGGTGGACGCTGAAAAGCTGTTGGTAGCTGGCCAAGCCTCATGCGGGAGGTCAGGGCAGCTCTGGGATCCCCAGAGGTCCCCCAAATTACAGGAGCAGCATGAGCTGCCTCAAGTCCCTCCTTGTTAACTGAGCCAAGAGGCTTTGCTGGCCCAGGAGACAAAAGCGTTGAAATTTCCTGGGAGTGACGCCTAGGACATCCCTAAAGCCTGGAGGACGAGACTTGCTCTGTTGCTGCCTCATGGGGAGGTCTCTTTCACCCTCCTAGCCAGCGCCTGAGTGTACCTATCTGTTCACTGGGGACCGGTCAATGAGACGTGCAAACGTTAGCTTTAAGGTGCTGATTTTTTCTTTTGAGACAGGGAGAGAGTCAGAGAGAGGGATAGACAGGGACAGACAGACAGGAATGGAGAGAGATGAGAAGCATCAATCATCAGTTTTTCCTTGCGACACCTTAGTTGTTCATTGATTGCTTTCTCATATGTGCCTTGACTGCGGCCTTCAGCAGACCGAGTAACCCCTTGCTCGAGCCAGCGACCTTGGGTCCAAGCTGGTGAGCTTTTGCTCAAACCAGATGAGCCCACACTCAAGCTGGTGACCTCGGGGTCTCAAACCTGGGTCCTCCGCATCCCAGTCGACACTCTATCCCAGGGGTCCCCAAACTTTTTACACAGGGGGCCAGTTCACTGTCCCTCAGACCATTGGAGGGCCGGACTATAAAAAAACTATGAACAAATCCCTACGCACACTGTACATATCTTATTTTAAAGTAAAAAAAAAAAAGGGAACAAATACAATATTTAAAATAAAGAACAAGTAAATTTAAATCAACAAACTGACCAGTATTTCAATGGGAACTATGGGTCTGCTTTTGGCTAATGAGATGGTCAATGTCCGGTTCCATATTTGTCACTGCTATCTGTAACAGGTGATATGATGCGCTTCCGGAGCCGCGATGCGTGCATCCCACGTCACCGGAAGTAGTACTGTATGTGAGCCATGCTGCACTTTGTGGCACTGCCGCATACAGTACTCCTGGAGCACAGGATGAGGATGGATCCTGTGCTCCTCTCACTGACCACCAATGAAAGAGGTGCCCCTATCGGAGGTGCAGCGGGGGCCGGATAAATGGCCTCAGGGGGCCGCATGTGGCCCGCGGGCCGTAGTTTGGGGACCCCTGCTCTATCCACTGCTCCACCGCCTGGTCAGGCTAAGTTGCTGATTTTTAAAGATTAAGCTGCTTAGTAAGCTGATTGAACATCAGCAATCTTTCAGAGAAATCTTTTAAGTTTACAACGGAACAATTGGTTGCAATTGTAGATAGTCAGTTAGAAGGTGTGAGAGAGGGAGTGGAGGTGGAGTGGGGGCCATTTGCAGGTGTGTGGGTGTGTGTGTGCGCGCGCGCGTGCACGTGCGCCTGCAGGTGATGAGTGTGTTTAGAGCCACAGGAGACCTTCCTCTAACACAGCGCACGTTGATAGATGCTTTCCATCTCTTCCATCGTAGAATTTATGGAGAGGACACCGAGGAAGGCCAGGTGTCAGTAACAAGTTGGATGTGCTTCTGCTTTATCTTCCAGTTATAAACTTCATTTTATTAGAAAACAAATTAAAGAATCCACGTCTGCTTCTTCACCTCTGGAACTTGACTCTCTAAAGCCCAGAGTGGGGTGAAACAGCCTGGGCTCAGACAAGTTGGATGTAGCTGCGGGCGGATGGCAGCCGCGCCTCCTCTGTGGACGCTATAGGAGCTGTCCCTGCCCTGGACCGGAGCCAGCGGAAGTGGCTTAGCTCTGCTTTTCTCTGTCACTTGGCTGCAGTAATTTCCAGTGACTAAGGAAGAGTGAATGGTTAGAGTATTTTTCAATCAAAACTGAATTTCAGCAGTTAGCAAAGGAGGAGGGAGAGGGAGTAGAACACTAATGAAGCTAGTAAGTACGAAGCTTCTTTTCTGCAGGAAATTAAATTGCCTGACAGAGGAAAACATCTTCTTCCCACTGAGCTCCATCAGGTGAGATATTCTTTAACTAATCGGCTGAGGCCCAGCTTCAGGCTGGAAGGCTCGTGGCACAGCAGGAGGACCAGACTGATTTGGGATTTGAATCTGGTTCTGCCACTTACCAGCCCTGGGACTTTAGGCAAGAGCTTCACATTTCTGAGCCAGTTTCCTCAGCCATGAAGAGGTACGTAATAACTCCTACTTTATAGAGTCCGTGCAATGGATTGAGAACCATGTGTGTAACCTCTTTCCATGCAGCAGGCAGGCAGTAGATAGCTACTGTCATCCTGCGTCTGTTTTGTGGGCTGAGTGCGAGCGCAGACGAACAGGGGAGGGTCTGGAGCAGCGTGTCTGTCGTGTGTGAGGGGTGGGGAAGTGCCTGGCGTGGGAGGTGAGTGTGGGGAGCACGGTGGTGTGTCACTGCAGCTCTGAGCGTCTGTGAGGCCATGATCTCTCTGCAGGTTAAGCTGTCTGCCCTCTCCGTCCTTGTTGAGGCTTCCAGGCCAGCACGGAGGAAAGCTGAGAGGGGGTTCCTCAGGGGTCGTCTGGGAATGTGGGGGCCTGACACTCCTTCCCTTGCAGCAGCAGCAGCAGCAGCTTTCAGGTCCTGCTCAGTATTCTAAGCATCGCTTCTGTGCCTTCAGCAGTCCCTGGTGACTTGTTAAAAGACTTCAAAGGAGAAACTTCAGACTAGATACCTCGCTTGCCATTCACAGTTTTTAACATTGAAGATGGAACTGTACAGACCATGTCTGTGAATGGTAATTAGCCTCTTGAGAGGCAGAAAGACGAGGAGAGGAGAGACTGAGCTGGAGAGGGCAAAGGAAGTGGGCTGGGCCGCCCTGCCCAAGGACGGCAGAGACCGAGGCGGGGTGCCATAGGCACGGGAAGTATGGGGTGTGACCGGAGGCTGGCATTTCTGGACAACGCTCTAACCAACTGAGCTACTCGGCCAGGGCCCCACTCCCCAATCTTTCTTTCCTGTACCCACCAACCCCAGCCACTTGCAGCTGAATTCCTACTTTAATAGAAAGCAAAAAAAAAAAAAAAAAAAAAAGAATATTTAGCAGCAGGCACATTTATAAATCCTATCTTAGTTAGTTCTAACAAGATCCATATGAAGTAAATACTTAGGAAATATCTCCAGGTGATAGATAAGAAAATTGAACATCAAAGGGATACATCTGGGTCTGTCTCCTGACAGTGAATCAGGTTGTTTCTATATTTTGGGAATTGAAAGTTTAATTTGTTGCTATCTAATTGTTTCACTTTTCATTTTCCCTCCTGATTACCACGTAAGTACATGGCTTATTAAAAGGCATTTTAGCCTGACCAGGTGGTGGCGCAGTGGATAGAGCGTCGGACTGGGATGCAGAGGATCCAGGTTTGAGACCCCGAGCTCGCCAACTTGAGTGCGGACTCATCTGGTTTGAGCAAAAGCTCACCAGGTCGCTGGCTGGAGCAAGGGGTTACTCAGTCTGCTGAAGGTCCGCGGTCAAGGCACATATGAGAAATCAATC
This sequence comes from Saccopteryx leptura, assembly GCF_036850995.1. Lineage (NCBI taxonomy): Eukaryota > Metazoa > Chordata > Mammalia > Chiroptera > Emballonuridae > Saccopteryx > Saccopteryx leptura. The sequence goes on along the minus strand of NC_089513.1, from coordinate 67,811,937 downwards.
AATGAACAACTAAGGTGTCGCAATGAAAAACTGATGATTGATGCTTCTCATCTCTCTCTGTTCATGTCTGTCTGTCCCTATCTATCCCTCTCTCTGACTCTCTCTCTGTCTCTGTAAAAAAAAAAAAAAGAAAGAAAAAGTTAAAAGGCATTTTAAATATACTGACAGTTACAGCCTGAACAGGCAGTGGTGCAGCGGATAGAGCTGGGATGCAGAGGACCCAGGTTCAAGACACCGAGGTCGCCAGCTTGAGCACGGGCTCATTAGGCTTGAGCAAAGCTTACTAGCTTGGACCCAAGGTCGTTGGCTTGAGCAAGGGGTTACTCGGTCTGCTGAAGGCCCATGGTCAAAGCACATATGAGAAAGCAATCAATGAACAACTAAGGTGTCTCAATGCACAATGAAAAATTAATGATTGATGCTTCTCATCTGTCTGTCCCTGTCTCTGACTCTCTGTCTCTGTAAAAAAAAAAAAAAAAGAAGTTTATTTTTCTTGTGTATCAGCAAGTCTAGAAGTATGTAGTTTTCACTGTTAATTCAATGGTTCAGCAATGGATTGTTACCTTGAAAATGCTCTTAGCCTTTGCCTCATGGTTACAAAATGGCTGCAGCTCCAAAAATCACAGCCAGTTTCAAGGTGGTTAAAAGAGCAGGAAAGATACTAGCATTAACTATTCCTTTTTTTTAAAATTTTATTTATTGATTTTTAGAGAGAGGGGAGAGAGAGAGAGAGAGAGAGAGAGAGAGAGAGAAGGGGGAGGAGCAGGAAGCATCAACTCCCATATGTGCCTTGACCAGGCAAGCCCAAGGTTTCGAACCGGCAACCTCAGTGTTCCAGGTCGACGCTTTATCCCACTGCGCCACCACAGGTCAGGCTAACTATTCCTTTTTGAAAAAAGAAAGAACTTTCCCAGAGGCTCCTGGCAGACTTCTCTTTGCAACCCATGGGCCATAACTGAGTCACAGACTTTTACCTTTAAGGGAGGCTAGGAAAGAATTTTGCTCCTCTAGACTCTTTAATTGAAGTGGGTTAGGGAAAAGAGGGTTGGGAATGGGAGTTGGGTTAGCTGACCATTAGTGTTTGCCGCAGATGCCATGCTCTGTGGCCGGACCTGGTTCACATGCCCACCTCTGGAGCCGTGTAGCCTCTGCTTTCCCACAATCACATGGACTGAAACTGGTAGAAGAAAATAGGCCCTGGCCGGTTGGCTCAGTGGTAGAGCGTCGGCCTGGCGTGCGGAAGTCCCGGGTTCGGTTCCCGGCCAGGGCACACAGGAGAGGCGCCCATCTGCTTCTCCACCCCTCCCCCTCTCCTTCCTCTCTGTCTCTCTCTTCCCCTCCCGCAGCCGAGGCTCCATTGGAGCAAAAGATGGCCCAGTCGCTGGGGATGGCTCCTTGGCCTCTGCCCCAGGCGCTAGAGTGGCTCTGGTCGCGACAGAGCGACCCCCCAGATGGGCAGAGCATCCCCCCCCCCGTGAGCGTGCCGGGTGGATCTCGGTCGGGCGCATGCGGGAGTCTGTCTGACTGCCTCCCCGTTTCCAGCTTCAGAAAAATACAAAAAAAAAAAAGAAAGAAAAATGGGTGCTGTAATCATACAAGCAAAATAGATGCTAAGGAGGCAAGGGTGAAAGATGTCCACTACCTTTTATATCAGTTAACTTTTCTTTTTTTTTTTTTTTCCGAATCTGGAAATGGGGAGGCAGTCAGACAGACTCCCGCATGCGCCCGACTGAGATCCACCCGGCACGCTCACCAGGGGGGGGGATGCTCTGCCCATCTGGGGCGTCGCTCTGTCGCGACCAGAGCCACTCTAGCGCCTGGGGCAGAGGCCAAGGAGCCATCCCCAGCGACTGGGCCATCTTTTGCTCCAATGGAGCCTCGGCTGCGGGAGGGGAAGAGAGAGACAGAGAGGAAGGAGAGGGGGAGGGGTGGAGAAGCAGATGGGCGCCTCTCCTGTGTGCCCTGGCCAGGAACCAAACCTGGGACTTCCGCACACCAGGCCGACGCTCTACCACTGAGCCAACCGGCCAGGGCCCAGTTAACTTTTCTTGTATAACAACTTACCTGCAAACTCAGTGGCTTGCCTGACCAGGCGCAGTGGATAGAGCGTCGGATTGGGGCATGGAGACCCAGGTTTGAAACCGTGAGGTTGCCAGCTTGAGCATAGGCTCATCTGGCTTGAGCATGGGCTTACCAGCTTGAGTGTGGGCTCATCTGGCTTGAGCAAAGAGCTCACCAGCTTAGACCCAAGGTCGCTGGCTCCAGCAGGGGGTTACTCGGTCTGCTGAAGGCCCGCGGTCAAGGCACATGTGAGAAAGCAATCAATGAACAACTAAGAAGTCGCAACGCGCAACGAGAAACTGATGATTGATGCTTCTCATCTCTCTCCGTTCCTGTCTGTCTGTCCCTGTTTGTCCCCCTCTCTCTGTCAAAAAAACAACTTAGTGGCTTAAAAAAGCATTTATGATCTCTCACAGTTCTGTGGATAAGTGAAGCAGTTCTTCTGTTCTGGGTCTGCTTAAGAATTTAGCCCTGGCCGGTTGGCTCAGCAGTAGAGCGTCGGCCTAGCGTGTGGAGGACCCGGGTTCGATTCCCGGCCAGGGCACACAGGAGAAGCGCCCATTTGCTTCTCCACCCCTCCGCCGCGCTTTCCTCTCTGTCTCTCTCTTCCCCTCCCGCAGCCAAGGCTCCATTGGAGCAAAGATGGCCCGGGCGCTGGGGATGGCTCTGTGGCCTCTGCCTCAGGCGCTAGAGTGGCTCTGGTCGCAACATGGCGACGCCCAGGATGGGCAGAACATCGCCCCCTGGTGGGCAGAGCGTCGCCCCTGGTGGGCGTGCCGGGTGGATCCCGGTCGGGTGCATGCGGGAGTCTGTCTGACTGTCTCTCCCTGTTTCCAGCTTCAGAAAAAAAAAACAAAAAAAAAACAAAAGAATTTATTCACTGTGTTACCACCTGACCTGTGGTAGCACAGTGGATAAAGCATCAACCTAGAACACTGAGGTCACTGGTTCAAAACCCTGGGCTTGCCTGGTTAAGGCACATATAGGAGTTGACGTTTCCTGCTCTTCCCCCACTTCCTCTCTCTTTTTCCTTTCTAAATGAATAAATAAGATCCTGGCAAAGTTGGCTCAGTTAAAAAAATTTTTTTTCAGCTTCCATTCAACTCTTAAAAGTGAAATAATAGCTACTATTGAACGGATGCCTACTATTTCTTAGATAGTGGCATTAGTCTACTTATATACCTCCTCACCGTTTCCTCCCTCCCCTACTCCTAGCATCTGTTAGTGTACGTTAAAGGATTTGTATCCTAAGTAATCAGTTTTGAGGTTCTACATTAGGTGCTCCACACACTTTTGTAAAATCCTCACCAGAACCCTGTAAGTTATTGTCCATTTACAGATGAGGAAACTGAGGTTCTAAGTTGTCAGTTGACTCAAGGTCTCTTAGCTAGTACCATATTTCCCCATGTATAAGATGCACCTTAATTTTGGGACCTGAAATTTGAAAAAAGAGTATGTATTACATAAAGTTATTGATCTCAAGTTTTATTCATCATAAAATTCATACAACTCCTCATCACTATCAAAACTCCCATCCATTAGCTTGTCCTCATCTGTGTCTGATGATGAATCACTGTCTTCATATATTGCCTCGTCCTCAGTTCCATCTATGGCATTTGAAATGCCATAACCACTGTATAAGACACACTCAGTTTTTAGACCCCAAATCTTTGGGAAAAGTTTGCGTCTTATACAAACATGGGAAGTATGGTAATTCTGAGCTAAGGTCTCCTTTTCCAAGGATAGCGGTCTCTTGGCCACACCACAGCTGTCCGTGGGCCCTGTAGTCGACAGCACAGACTGAGGTCATGCCCATGCAGTCAGGCCTCTGCAGAAGGTATTGGAAACTATCCTATTCTCCCTGGAAAAGTAAATGAAGTGCCAGCCACTCTTGGACTAAGGACCCCAAATCCCCTCAAAGGGCAACCCTCTGTTTTTTCTTTTTTAACATTTTAATTTATTCATTTTAGCGAGAGAGGAGGGGGAGTGGAGAGAAGAGAGGGAGAGGGAGACAGGAACATAGATCTGTTCCTGTATGTGCCCTGACCAGGGATCGAACTGGCAACCTCTGCACTTTGAGACGATGCTCTAATCAATTGAGCTATCCAATCAAGGTGCAATCCTGTCTTTTTTCTTTTTTTTTTTTCTTTCATTTTTCTGAAGCTGGAAACAGGGAGAGACAGTCAGACAGACTCCCGCATGCGCCCGACCTGGATCCACCCGGCACGCCCACCAGGGGCGATGCTCTGCCCACCAGGGGGCGATGCTCTGCCCATCCTGGGCGTCGCCATGTTGCGACCAGAGCCACTCTAGCGCCTGAGGCAGAGGCCACAGAGCCATCCCCAGCGCCCGGGCCATCTTTGCTCCAATGGAGCCTTGGCTGCGGGAGGGGAAGAGAGAGACAGAGAGGAAAGTGCGGTGGAGGGGTGGAGAAGCAAATGGGCGCTTCTCCTGTGTGCCCTGGCCGGGAATCGAACCCGGGTCCTCCGCACGCTAGGGGTGCAATCCTGTCTTAATTGTGATTATTCATGAAGCCTTTTGTGGTTCTGTGACTTGTTTTTTCCAGTATATTCTCCAACAGACCCCAACCAACTCAGTTCCCTGAAGTGAACCAGTCTAAGGGACGGGCAGCAGGAGTATCATCCTGGCGGGTCACACGGACTCCCTGCCATCCACAGCTGACAGCAGTCCCTGCTAGGAGGGGACTAGAAAGACCATGTGGGGAAGGGGGCCCTCTGCCTCAACACTGTGGAGCTCTGCGATGGCCCAGTTGGTGGGGGAATAAGCGCCCTCCGTCCTCCTGGTGTGGGACCAGGGCAGTATTTCCCCAACTCCCCTTTGGGAGGAAGATCTCCAAACGAAAGCTTTTCTTGCCATTACTCTGAGCTCAATTAGCACTTATTTTAAGTACAATTGACTAGGAAAGTGGTACCTCTGTCATTTTAAATTATTTTTATTTATTTATTCATTTTAGAGAAGAGAAATATATATATATATATATATATATATATATATATAGAGAGAGAGAGAGAGAGAGAGAGAGAGAGAGAGAGAGAGAGAGAAGGGAGGAGGAGCAGGAAGCATCAACTCCTATATGTGCCTTGACTGGGCAAGCTCAGGGTTTTGAACCAGCGACCTCAGCATTCCAGGTCGATACTTGATCCACTGCGCCACCACAGGTTAGGCCAGTACCTCTGTCACTTTAAAAAATCCAGGTCTGCCTGTGTCTGCTTGTCATTGTACAGTGATTCCTCACTTAATATCCTCAGTAGGGTCTGTGACTTTAAGTAAATAACTAATGAAACTAATTTTACCATAGGCTAATTGACACAAGCAGGAGTTAAGGTCCTAGGGCATCTGATCAATGTTCTAACAAATCCCTATTGAACAGAACAACCTCAGTGGAGGACCCGCCATGCTGGCTGGTGAGCACACAACAGAGCTGACTCAGAAAGCTGAAATGCCAGACGAGGCTCATCTGTTTTGAGCATGTTCTTTTCTCGTAACTATTGCTGTACAATGACAAATTAACACCTGATGTGTTGTGATGACACTGTCTTTCCAGATGGTTAGTATTTATTGTCAGTGAGGGCTAACTTGTTTGACTTCAACGTTAAAATAAGGAATTTGAGCTGCTTTGGGAAAGTGGCGTATTGACTCATTTTGAGGGGAAATCCCCACTATTCTTTGAAGCTTCTGGAATTAAGAGTATTAAGAGGATCCTAAGATTACAGGGTTTAAAACCCTGCTGCTATTTATAACTACTGACTTGTGTGACTCAGGATTTTTGATTCGTGTAACTAAAATACAGCGGAGAAAGAAACAGGGAACCCAAGTCTGAAACTATCCTCCAGCATTTCATTTTCAGTTTTTTTATATTCATCAAAGCAGCCCCTTGATTATTACAAAGGTACTGCCCTGGATAAGTTAATATTATAAATCGTAACTTAGAAAACACATTGATTCTTATAAATTATACAATTATAAATTTATGTAAACTATATCAGTGAATACAGTTATTCATATAAACATTAATCGGTTTAAGTATTGGGGCTCTGCATGAAATTGAATTTTGAAAAGAGTTCCTGTTTTTACCCATTATCTCACTTGATCTCACAACAGCCATGGGTCAAAGTTTTATTATTATTCCCATTTTACAAATAAGGAAATAGAGGCTCAGAGAGGTTAACTGACTTCCCCAGGGGAAATGAATAAATGAACACATGAATAAATAAGCAAGTAGCAGGCAGAACTAGGACTTGAAACCAGTTCTCCAACTGCAAATTCAGAGTTCTTTCCATTGGTCCCACACTGTCCCACATTGCCCTCTGCACCCATTACCAAGCTCCTGGGATGGTGTGGTCACCCAGAGGGCGCTCAAGTCCAGGACAGACAGAAAAGGGTCAGTTTGGGTAGAGGGTAGGAGGAAGCAGCAGTTGTTTCCTCGCCTGAAAATTCTCCCGGGGGGCCCAGAAGGCCGTTTGGGGTGTGTTATTGTCCCCAGAACTTAGCAAACACAACACTCCATTCAGGAGGGGCGAGCCCATAGGGGTTTCCATCTGCCAGGCTCCGCGGGAGGGGGCGGAGCCCGGGCACTCGAGAGCCGCTGCAGATGCTGCTCGCGCTCTCTGTGGCTAAGTGTCTTTAGGCCGCTGAGAGGAACTAAACAGAAACCCCTTCTCCAGGGTGGGGCATTAATGCTGCCTTTGGTTTCAGAGGTTTGACTTGAGGCGGAAAGATACAACTTCAGCGCTTTGAAACAGCTCTTTGGAATTTGCACATCACTCCTCTTTCCAGAATGAGAGTCACTAGATGTACAGTGAGTCTCACTAATGGACACTCTCACCGTCAGTCTCGGGCAGGGCCTCCTTATTGAGTACACACCTCATGCTTCCTGTTCCAGACCCGTGGGTCCCCTGCGGCAGCTGGAATGAGAGAAATATCAGCGACTGTCCGTCCCCACCCCTATCTGGTGTTCTCCCAGGGACACTCTGTAACCTTGGGGATTTGCGTCACTCTGTCTCCCATACTGCACTCCCTGGTCATGAAATGCACTAGGAAATCACACGTCCCCTTCAAAAGTTTTGTTCGTCCAGTAGGAGACTTCCCTTCTCTTGGGATTACCGTTGCCTGAACACTGCTTCCTCTCCGCTCCCAAACACATGCTTTAGAGAGAGCTGCCCCGTCCCTGCAGAACCACAAGGATCCAGCCAGATGTGACTGGTCCAGAGGCCAGCATTCCCTACACATCACACACTGGAATTTGCTCTGGATGACCTAATAATAGCTAATATTTACTGAGCGCTGTTTGAAGCACTTCACTGATATTAACTCATTTAATCCTTACCCCAATGTTAGGATTTAAAGATTGTTGCTAACTTAATTTGCAAGTGAAGAAACGGGCAGAATTTAAGTAACTCGTTCAAGTTTCCTCGGTTAGAAAGCAGCAGAGTCAGGACTCAAACCCGGGTAGTCTGAGATCCCCTCCTCCCTCACTTCTGCTCTTCTCTTACAAGGTTTCAAACAGGCAGAAAGGCAGGCAGAAGAGTATAATGAATTCCCGTACACTCATCACCTGGGTTAATTAGCTGTTAACCTTTTGCCATATTTGCTTCATCTGTTTTGTAAAATCTCTAATAGGTAAGGACTTTAAAAAATAACATTGCCACAACAGCATAATCACACTCAACTAAATTAACAGTAATTTCTTCATGCTATCTTTTATTCAGTCCATGTTCAATTTATTCTGATTATACTTTTAATTGTCTTTTCACAGCTCTTTTATGCTAATGAGGATCCAAAGTTTACATACTGCATTTGGTTGATACATCTCTTAAGTCTGTTTTAATCTATAATACCCCCACTCTTTTTTTCTCAAGCCATTAATTTGTGGAAGAAACAGTCATTTCACATTCTGCATTTGACCGATTGTATTCTCATGGTAAGATTTAATGCATTATTCTACTGAAAACTGGTATGTAGACTGGAGTGATGGTTAATGTGGAGACACTGTTGATGCTTCTCTGTTGCCCTGGGCATTCATTTCTGCATGCCAAGGTTGGGGTCTTTCTGCCTAAGGACTTTTTGTCTCACTGTGAAGCCTGCTTACCTGGGCTCTGGGCAAGTCAGGATGTAGGAGAATCACAGAGGCAACCCTCAACCAGTGGACCAGGAGTCAGTGGGGAAGGCTCCACCTCCTCCTGCCTCAGTTGGGGAGTCTCTGACATTTGTCCTGCACTGCCCGTGTTCTCCAGTGAGGTGGGGCTGCATTGCCCACAGTGTGCTTGTTTCACTCTTCCATCCCCCAGTGGGGTTTTCTGGGGTCATCTCCCAAATACACCACTTTAAGTAAATACTAGTCTCAGGAGGTCCTTCTAGGATTACACAAGCCAAAACAGTTAGATTCTGGTTCACTTTTTTTTTTTTTTTTTTTTTTTGTATTTTTCTGAAGTGAGAAGTGGGAGGTAGAGAGACAGACTCCCGCATGCTCCCAATCACCCGGCATGCCCACCAGGGGGCGATGCTTTGCCCATCTGGGGCGTTGCTCCACTGCAGCCAGAGCCATTCTAGCACCTGAGACAGAGGCCATGGAGCCATCCTCAGTGCCTGGGCCAACTTTGCTCCAATGGAGCCTTGGTTGTGGGAGGGGAAGAGAGAGACAGAGAGGAAGGAGAGGGGGAGGAGTGGAGAAGCAGATGGGCACTTCTCCTGTGTGCCCTGGCCGGGAATCGAACCCGGGACTCCTGCACGCCAGGCCGACGCTCTACTGCTGAGCCAGCTGTTTGTTTGTTTGTTTTTAAATGAATGCTTCCAATGTACTTACTGTGTTTCAGGCACAGTGCTAGGTGCTGGCAGTACACAGAAGACTATGTGCCCTCAAGGAGCTCACAGTTAAGTAAAAAATATGGTCTAGACTAGAGTGATTAGACGCCAGCAGGCTCATGGCTCACATTATTACCTTCGTTTTATAGATGGAGAGATTCTGAAAGGGCAGTTTGCCCAAGGCTGGTCAGTGACAGACTAGGACCCACATTCAGATCTGTGTGACTCTACAAAGCATTTTTTTTTCTCCTTTGGGTGGCCAGAAATTCCTGCCCATTTTTGTCTCCTGGTGTTGAGGTCTTCTCTGTTGCTAATGTCACCAACTTAGTCATCAGTGCTTGATGTCTCACCTGGACCACTGAAATGTCCTCCTAATTGGCCTCCTTGCCTTGCTGCCTCCAATTCAGCTTCAGTTCTGCTGCCAGATGATCTTGGAAAGCGATAACCAGGTCACGCGGTTCCCTGCCCAGTAGGGTGAAATCCACGCTGCTCAGCTGGGCCATTGAAGCTTCTTATGACCTGACCCCAGCCCACCTCTCTGGCCTCATCATCTAAGTCACATCCCACTTCCAAATTTCAGTGAGTCCAGTCCCACTAAATCACCTCAGATCCTCAAATCACATTGGGCATGTTTCATAACCACAGTGGGCCTCACTTGTAAGATGGGGAAAACAATACACCCACCTCATACAGCCACTGTGAACACTAAATGGAAGATTCCGTATGTAAAGAAAGCTCTTAGAGTCCTGTCTGACATGTTCACAGACCCAGGGAATGTTGTTGATATTAATGTTGTGACACCTTTCCTCCCTCTCTGCCTAGCAAACCCTCCTCATCTTTCAAGACGAACCCTCCCACCATAAAATCTTTTCAGACATCCCCAAGCAGAATTGGCCACTGGCCCCATGTGCCCGCACTGTGCAGAGATTTACAACATTCCGTCCACTCATCAGTTAACCTGTCTGTCTCCCCTCCTAAACTGTACGGCCCTTGATTACAAAGACTGTGCCTCATTGATCTCGTTTCCTAGAACCGAGTGCAGTGCCTGGCTCATGGTCAGCGCTCAGTAAACATTGGCCAGTGGGTGAATGAATGAATAGGTTATCGAGCTTCTCAAGCCAGGGCTCTGGCTGTCTGGGCAGAGGGTACCCAAAGTCACTCCCCTGCCCGAGGCCTGGAATCTTCCCACTGCACTGAGAACGTGTGCCTCTCACTCCTGGAAAGAGGTTGCTAATCTCCTGTCATTTCTGCTCCCCAGCTGGCCCCCTCCAACAGCCCCAACATCTGGCTCTGCCTGATGAGAGGCCGGATTACTGCCGGTCTCCTTCAGCCAGTACAGTTAAAGCCCCACCCACAGCTGTTTGCATTACATCAGAGGCTTTGGTGACCTTTCTCCACAGCCCCCGCAAGCCATGTTTGGAGAGATTTCAATATGGGGCATTCAGAGCAGCAGCACCCTCTCCACGGGCTTGTTTTGTCCTCTCTGTCTCCTTACTTCCAGGTGTGAGGAAACAGTTGGGGCCAAGGGAAGGAGCCAGGATGACAAAGGGAACCCACGAATGCATTCTCTTCCTTCAGAACAGATGAATGTCTGAGAAAGTCTGAGGCAAGCTGTATGGGAGGACTGGCGTCAGTGGAAGGATTTACTGTGAATAATGAAGGCCCTCCTGGAGTCAGGGCTAGAGACTTCTGAGTCCAGTTGTCCATTCTCTCCATCTCTGCTGCTGGGGTGCAGCCAGTTGGCCAGTGAGGGCCACCGCTCCGTCGTCTCCCTCCCACCTGCTGAGGTCTTCATTCTTGGTTGGCTTCCTTTATTCTAACTCTGGTTACAGGGGGTTGGCATAATGTTTGTCTCTGTGGAAAGACGAAGGCTTGGAGTTAGGGTGGGACTTTAGTGTGGGTCCTGGCACCACCGTGATCGAGCTGTGACTTTAAGAGGGTCACCACTCTTCTCTGTTTCCCGGTTTATAAATCAGGAAGCTGAGTCTCAGCCCTGGCTTCCTGGCATGCTGTAGTGAAGGGTGGGAGTGATTGTGGAAATCACCTGTTTACTTGTCTGAAACCTCCCACTCTGTGCTCCATGGGGCAGAAGTGTGACTCTCCTGTTCATCATTGGGTTCTCTGCCCCTGGTGGAGCCCCTGGCACAGGGGCTCAATAAAGCATTCAGAATAAATCATTATAACAGTGTCTCCTCGGCTGTCAAGTGCCAGCACACAGGGTTGTGTTTACTGCCGCTCAGTCTGATTTACGCTGACAAGAGGGAGAGAAAGGAACTATGGGTCCGTTCTCCCATCACCACCTTTCCAGCAGCAGGGGTGGGGTCCGTCCTGTCAGGCTCCCACTTCAATTCTTCTGGTTTCTAAAGAGCTAAAGATCTGTATACTTTCCCATTCGTTATCATACTTAATCTTATACCTATTGTTGAAGAAAGCAAGTCAAGGGGGGAAGCCAGGGTCTAATCTGGTGAAGTGACCATCTCAGGTACCAACCATGGAGACACAGCTTCAGGCCCCCATCTCTTTCTGGTGTCTCTGCCCTCATGTTTTTCATGTACTGTTCCCTCACTGCAGATGCTATTCCCTTTATTAACTGCTATTTCAAGACTCATCTCCATTGGCAGCTCCTCCAAGAACGCTTTCCTGGTTTTCTTAGCCTGGGTTAGAAGTCTCCGTGCATTCCTCTCTCTGCATCTTGAGTTTACTTCTCTTATAGCACAGATTCCCGGTGGGTCTGCCCCTTGAGACTGGGAGCACCCAGACGGCGGGGCCCTCTCTCTATTGTGTACTAGCACATGGCTTTAGAAATGGCTGATGAATGAATGGCCGGATGAACAATGCACAGAGCGGTTAAGTGGTTTGCTTGAGGTCATTCAACTAGGGTAATAAACCTAAAGGCAAACATTTTTAAAAGGTTGAATGGCCTGACCAGGCGGAGCGTGGGACTGGGATGCGGAGGACCCAGGTTTGAGACCCTGAGGTTGCCAGCTTGAGCGCGGGCTTATCTGGTTTGAGCAAAAGCTCACCAGCTTGGACCCAAGGTCGCTGACTTGAGTAAGGGGTTACTCGGTCTGCTGAAGGCCCACCGTCAAGGCACACATGAAAAAGCAATCAATGAACAACTGAGGTGTTGCAACGAAAAACTGATGATTGATGCTTCTCATCTCTCTCCATTCCTGTCTGTCTGTCCCTGTTGTTGGGCAGATAAAATATATTATGCTCACTTTGTTAAAGATGGCGCTGCCCACGTGGAAGCTGCCGCCCAGGTGATATTAATGTGTGTTGGGGGCAGACTGTGGGCAGGCAGGATCCTTGTAGCCTGGGGCTTGTTTTAGGACTAAGCCTTTCCCACCCTTTTTGCTGTGGGGTGGTACAATCCCATCATGCCTCACATAAGTGACTTTGTGTTAGAAACTTCCCTATTTTGTATATTGGATTAAAGGTTTTGATTTCTACACTATAAAATGGGGGCAGAATGGGAGCTTGCTCTCTCAGTTCCTGAGATTAGCAGTAGAGAGGAGAGCAGAGAAAGGCCACGTGGAAGAGGTCAGGAGAAGCAGCCAAGATGGCGCAGTGCTGAGAGAGAAGCCAGTTTGTGCAGGGAGAAGGAAGGAGATGGGGAACAGAGGTGACTAAGTCTGGTGAGCTAGAAACCTTTGATTCTAGGAAACTTGGATAAGTCAGTAGCTTTGTGAGCACTGAATGAGTGGGTTTTGGAGCCCAGTGTGTGTTTTTACTTGCCCACTGGGTGCAAGCTAGGATTAAAGCTAATGGCCCACCAGTTTTTGGCTCCGTTGTTTCTTTACCGACCGTCCGAATCCAGTGCGAACCTGTATGGGCCAGGCGGCTGTGATGGTGGCCCTGGCCACTGGCTTTACACCTGTTATCCCTCTCTCTGACTCTCTCTCTGTCTCAAAAAGAAAAAAAAAAGGTTGAATAAATGCACTATGAACACGGGTTTTCACTAAGTATTTGCTACTATCTTATGCCAGGTATTCTGACTTTTTTTTTTTAATTTATTTATTCATTTTTAGAGAGGAGAGAGAGTTAGAGAGAGAAGAGAGAGAGACAGAGAGAGAGAAGGGGGGGAGGAGCTGGATGCATCAACTCCCGTATGTGCCTTGACCAGGCAAGCCCAGGGTTTTGAACCGGCGACCTCAGCATTTCCAGGTCGACGCTTTATTCACTGCGCCACCACAGGTCAGGCCCAGGTATTCTGACTTTAAGTGCTATATTCTCTCCAATGAATGACAACCCATTAAGCCAGTTTTCACTGTGGGCAACTGGAGCCCTACCTGCCGCCAAGCTTTAGGAGGAGTGTGCGGGGTGCATGGAGTCACCTCAGCTGAGGGCAAGGAGTCTCGGTGCTCATGCCCTACCCTGTTGTCATGTGCTGAGGATCGTGCCGGGCCCTTCAACTCTCTGGTACTTTGGTTTGCCAGGCATGCAGGTGCTGCCCTAAGTGGTAGCCTTGGATGTGTGGAGGTGAATGTGGGCAGGGCATGGTCAGGGTCCACTCAGTTCTCATCAGGATGGGACATCAGCTCATTGTCATTTGAATTTCATCCTCATCTTCTGTGAAAGAAAAAACAGTCCACCTGCCCAGCTGGGCTGTGGTGAGTTGGAGGAAATGAAGGTACGTGACACCACTTGGCAAGGTGGAGGAGGATGCTGATGATTGACAGTTATGACTAGTGACAAGTCCCGCTGTCCCCGGTACGTTAAAGCAAGATTTAGAAATCCGATGCCAAAGAATATGCTGGGCAGGTCACTCCCAGAGAGGATGGCTTTAGATTTAGACCTTGATTAAATTTCTGAGTTGGGTAATGATGGAGACAGCCCCTCCCCCCAGGCTGCACCCAATTACTGGGCAGTGCCCACGCCCAGCCCACGCCCAGACTTCTGGGAGGAAAAATCACTTCAATCTCAGCTCCAACCTTTGGGTCAATTATTACTCCCCAGTGGGCAGGAACTGCAGGGAAGAGAGACAGCTGCTGAGATAATGAAGGGCTGTTTACTTTTTGGTAGGAGGGAAGGTCAGGGAAGGATGTGGTAGGGATCAGATGAAACTGCCCCAGTGGGTGCTGATCATTGAATGAATGGCACGTGTGATTTTTACAAGCTTTCACCTTTGAAGATCAAGAAGTTTTCGAGAGTAGAAAGGGGAAAGAAGAATGAAGGCAAGGACTAAGAAAGGGACAGAGGTCTCTGTTCATTCTGCTCTTTCCCTGTTACTGGCCAAGGCTGCTGGCAGTAAATTCAGCAAATCTGTTTGACACTAATCTTGTTGGAAGAATTTACTGTAATTTGGTTCACTGGGGCAGATAATCAGATTTGTGTAAACTTTCATAATGGTCTGCAAAGGCTTCATCTATATTGACAGATATGGTCTTTAAAATACTTGTGCTTTTATCTTGGAATAGAGGGAGACTGTGGGTTAGTGTGGACCAGGGGTTTTAGGACCCAAAGAGGTTCACAGACCTGCCTTCTTCTCTAGACTCTCCCTCACAAACCTTTATTCCCTTTCTCTTTGTGGCCTGGCTCCCAAGCTGAGGGGGATCACCTGGGCTGGGAGGTAGGAATATCTTAAGGACAAGGGGGTAGTTACTCTCCACTTCCCCAAATCTAATTGTCCAGTAATTCCTGATCCGATAAGCCAATAGTATTACCTTTCCTTTTTAAAAAAAAAATGTTATTGAATTTATTGGGGTGACATTGGTTAACACAATTATATAGGCTTCAGAAATACAGTTCTACAATGCATCATCTGTATATTGTATTGAGTGTTCACCACCCCAGTGTCCTTCCATAATAGTATTACCTTTCGAAATCTTTGCTTTGTAGACCTGGTAGCAGCAAAATTGATTCTTACTAGTACGTTTATAATTTTCAACTACTAACAGAATTATTTCTTCATATATTTTAAAGCCACAGAAATACTTATTCTATGTAATTTCTTGTGCCTAGAAAACTTGCTATGAATAACAACTATAATCAATATAATAAGCACAATAAACAGAAACAGCAGGGGTTTTTTTTGTTTGTTTATAACAATAGGAACTGAAATCTTGGAGCAAATGGCAGGAGGTCAGAGATGAAGGCTGAACACTGCCCTGGCTGGATAGTTCCACTGGTTGATGCACCGGCTCAACACACAAGGGTTGTGAGTTTGATCCCTGGTCAGGGCACATACAGGAACAGATGGATGTTTCTGTCTATCTGTCTCCTTTCTTCTCTCTCAAATCAATTAAAAAAAATTTTTTTTAGCCTGACCAGGCGGTGGCACAGTGGATAGAGCGTCAGACTGGGATGCGGAAGACCCAGGTTCGAGACCCCGAGGTCACCAGCTTGAGCGTGGGCTCATCTGGTTTGAGCAAAAATTCACCAGCTTGGACTCAAGGTTGCTGGCTCAAGCAAGGGTTACTTGGTCTGCTGAAGGCCTATGGTCAAGGCACGTATGAGAAAGCAATCAATGAACAACTAAGGTGTCGCAATGCGCAACGAAAAACTAATGATTGATGCTTCTCATCTCTCCGTTCCTGTCTATCTGTCCCTGTCTATCCTTCACTCTGATTCTCTCTCTGTCTCTGTAAAAATAAATAAATAAATAAATAAAAATAATTAAAAAAATTTTTTTTAAAGAAAAGCTGAACACTATGATCTGTGAGGACAACTAGGGTAGTCTGTAGCATGACAAGTTCTGGAGGGCATGATTTATATTTTATTTATTATGACATGAAACTACCAGTCTCCTTTCTCCAAACAAACAAAACGCAGACACCAACACCAGTCTAACCCAAGCCTAAACAAACATATTATTTCGTCCTAAAATGCGATGCTATGTGGCGCACCATCAGACTATGAATCTGGAAGTGTGCGTGGTTGAGGATCTAAGAAGGCAGGGGAAGGAGGAGTGTCCTCAGGGGGATACTCCGAGGCTGGAGGCTGTACTGGTCATGAGCTCACATGAGGAGAGCTGAGATCAGAATGGTGTCAGGGAGGTGGAGAGGATGTAAGCCTAAGAATCATTTCAAAGAGTAAAGCCATCAAACTGGATGTCAGATCAGGTCTAGGTTTGGGGTTGGGGGCATGATATGTACAAATGGACTGTGGGATTGTTAGCTTGGAGCCTGGAAACTGGTGGTATTCTGAGGAGAAGTAGAACTGTTGAGAAAGAGGGACATTTAGGTGGATAAGAAGATAATTCAGCCTGACCAGGCGGTGGCGCAGTGGATAGAATGTCGGACTGGGATGCAGAGGACCCAGGTTCGAGACCCCGAGGTCGCCAGCTTGAGCGCAGGCTCATCCTGTTTGAGCAGAAAGCTCACCAGCTTGGACCCAAGGTTGCTGGCTAAAGCAAGGGATCACTCAGTCTGCTGAAGGCCCGCGGTCAAGGCACATATGAGAAAGCAATCAATCGAGAAACTGATGATTGATGCTTCTCATCTCTCTTCATTCCTGTCTGTCCCTATCTATCCCTCTCTCTGACTCTCTCTCACTGTCCCTGTAAAAAAAAAAAAAAAAGAGAGAGAGAAGATAATTCAGAGTTGGGCATGTTCAGTAGACGTGGCCTCAGACAACTAACTGAAATGGCCTGCACTAATGACAGGCCTAGGACCGAGCAGTCAAAGGCGGAAACTTGAGAGTGATTCACATGGGAAACATGTACTGAGCCCTGGCCGCATGCCAGGGATGCAGACAGCTGCCAGGGGCCGCGGCGCCTGAGCGTGCAGTCAGAGGGTCGCACGGATCTGCCTCTCAGCTCCCACCTTCTCTTACAGCTCTGTGACCTTGGGTGAGTCACTTAATGTTTTTGTTTTGTTTTGTTTAGAGAGAGAGGCAGGGAGAGACAGGAACATTGAGCTGCTCCTCTATGTGCCCTGACCGGGGATCGAACCAGCACAATGCTCCAACCTACTGAGCAATCCAGCCAGGACTTAATTATTATTATTTTTTTTAGAGACAGAGTAAGGGAGAGAGAGAGGAGGGGTAAGGGAAGTATTTATTTGTTGTTCCACTCAGTCGTACATTCATTGGTTGCTTCCTGTGTGTGCCCTGACTGGAAATCGAACCCACAACCTTGTCGTTTCAGGATGACTCTCTTAACTGACTGAGCTAACCAACCAGGGCAACTTAATGTTTTTAAACCACAATTTTCCCATCTTAAGAAAGGGAATGAGCCCTGGCCAGGTAGTTCAGTTGGTTGGATCGTTGCCCCAGTGCACCAAGGTTGTGAGTTCCATCTCTGGTCATGGCGTACGCAGGAATCAACCAGTGAGTATGTGGAGAAGTGGAACAACGAATCAGCATTCCTCTCTCTCTCTCCCTGCCCCTTCCCCTCTCTAAAATTAATAAGTAAAAAAATGTTTAAAAAGAAAGGTAATGAGTTTATCTGGCACATAATTATCAACAATATAGGGAATTCTCAAAAGTGTTAGCCAAGATAATGCATATAAAGCATATATCATTGTGTCTGGCATACGGCAAATGCTTAAAAAATGTTACCTGTTTTCAGGAAAAAGTACTCCTGACCTCAGGGCTGTCCTTGTCTGATGACTGTGAAAACTGTGAGAGAAGGTAGGAGCGCAGCTGAGTTAAGAGTCAAAGAGAGAGGAGGAAAGAGCGGAGCTGTCCGGTGTCTGCGTAGCTGATTCAAGGATCATAAAAGACTACGACGAACAATTATATGCTAACAAATTGGACAATTTAGAAGAAATAGATAAATTTCCTCAAAATATACAACCTACTGAGGCTGAATCATAATGAGGTAGAAAATCTGAACAGACCAATTACTAGTGAGAAGATTGAGTCAGTAATTGCCTCAGGCAGCGATTTTCAACCTTTTTCATCTCATAGCACACACAAACTAATCACTAAAATTCTGTGGCACGCCAAAAACATATATTTTTTGCCAATCTGACAAAAAAATGGTAGAATTTTGATTCACACACACTGGACAGCTATTGTTGTGTTGGCTGTTGTCATTTTTTATTTGACACTCTAAGGGAAAAGAGGTCAGTGCCCCCGACTAAATAGTCGAGTATTGCATGTTTTAAAAATTCTTGCGGCGCACCGGTTGACAATTTCTGACCTAAGGTCAAGCCTGAAAAATTACACATAGATTTTAAACCAGATGTCAGACCCCTCAGAAAGTATATGATAAAGAAATGTCAGACCAGCAGTATTTGTGACCTACAAGGTCAAACTGGTAACCAAAAGGGCAGGAACAGAAGCTATGCACCATGAATGCGTTAGCCTGGCTTCTGAACTTAGGAATTCTAGTTAACTTTGTTTTTCTGCCTCTCCCTGGTCTCTGTTTATTTGGTGTTCCAGTTGGTGTTATAGAGAGGAAAAGAAAATGCAAACAAGGTGACTGTGTTTTCATTCTGACGGCAGACTTGTTGCCACACTGGTAGACACCTGCAAGGCCACTGCCTGTGAAAGTACCAAGTCCAGTTACGCGTGAAGAGCACTCCAGGACCTGTTAGTGGGAGCAGGAAGGAGACAGCCCTGGGGAATGGCTGAGGTTTCTCTGCGGGAAAAGAGCCGGCAAACGAATTTTCAAGTAATTTCCTCCCCTTTGTCCTTTAACCTCAGGAGATTAGGGAGATGGTTACTGACAGCCCTTGTAATTTGCATTTCAAAGTAATAAATGCAAAAATAATACATTTCAGCACATGCTCATTAGCATATTTAAACAAATTAGCTTTGGGTCCATGACATGTTTAGCTTTTTCATTCTTACTCCATGTTCCCAAATGCATGTAGGAAAAAGGGAGGTAGTGTCTTTGGAGTGTGGTAGAGAAGAGAGGAAAGTGGAAGGGGGACCTGCCAGCTAGCTGTGTGTGTGACAGACAGACAGACAGACAGAGAGACAGGGAGAGGGATTCATACGGGGGCCGAAAGGAAAACTGTCCCTTCTGACTGGAAACTGGGGGTGGACTGAGTGATGGGACGAAGTGTCTTCCTCTCCGGCTTCTCCTTCCCTTGAGAGAGCAGGACGGAATAGAAAGCTAGCGCAGGCAGCAGGCTGACGGTTTGCAACGGTGGCTGAAGCTGGGATCACCCAAGGAAGGCGACGGGCCCAGGCTCATGGGGCATCTTACTCATCCCTCTTTCTCTCCCCCAAATTTATTTCACCATGCCTGGCCACTACTGGAAGTCACCACATATGGTGACCACATTTTCCAACCCCCAAATTAGGCCTTTCACTCTTCACCACGTGGTCGAAGAAGATGTTATATAAAGTAGGAACTTGTGGCAGAGACTAGCTAGATACTCAGTCACCAGATCATTTCCTCTTGTTCCTGGTTCAAGCCCTTAGCGCCCCCTACAGGGACCAGTGAAGAAGCCTCCTAGTTGGTCTCGCTGCTTCCTAGCTCTGCCACATTAAACTCAAAAATCCACCCGGCTGCCAGTGCGAGGGCTTCCCCCCTTCCTCCCATGTTTAGGGGTTTATATCAAGCAACAAAAATGAACTCCTGCTAACTAAAGCAAAAGGAGAATTTACTGGAAGAGTATGGGGCATCCTGTAGCATAGTCACAACTATTCAATAACTACATAAGGCTTGGAAAGGGCAGGGACTAAGGCAGCTGCAGGGATCTAGGTGGCAGGAACTAATAGCTCTGTCACAACACAGCAGTTAGAGTGACTCTGCTCCCATCACCTTCCGTCCTTGTGTTGCTTCACCCAAATTCAGGTTCCCAGGGCTTCAAAGGGGTCTACGTGGCCCAGCGGGGATCTTGCTTCTACCCTTTGCCCCGGGGATATGTTCTTCCCCCCACCCCCAGATCCATTATCTGCCCGTTTCCACCCTCCTCTCTGCTCTGAGAGGCTGACCTATATGGAGGATGCAGCTGCCTGCTGGCATCGCACTGGGTTTGGCGATGGGGAGACCCAGCAGGAGCCGGGAAGGGGGGAGGAAGGAGAGGTTGGGATCCTTATTTCACCAGTTTCTTCCCTGTGGGTTGCCTGGAACTGGCTGTGTCCCTCAGTCTAAGGTCTCAGCTTCTGTCAAAGCCGCCCTTTCAACATGCCCCTCTCCTTCTGGGGTGCTAGTTCCTTCAGTCCAAGAGGGGCTAACTGACCTGCTGTTTTCACCCCAGAATAATGTGTTATTTCTTCTGGTTTCCCTACACCCTGCTTACATGGTTGTTTTATTCAGTAAAAGGAGGGGAGGCAGAGAGACAGACTCCCACATGCACCCTGACTGGGATCCACACAGCAAGCCCACTAGGGGGCGATGCTCTGCCCATCTAGGGTGTTGCTCAAGCTCTTGTTAGCACCTGAGGTAGAGGCCATGGAGCCATCCTCAGCGCCAGGGCCAAACTTGCACCAATCAAGCCATGGCTGCAGGAAGGGAAGAGAGAGAGAGAGAAGAGAGAGAGAGGAGAGAGGAGGAAGGGTGGAGAAGCAGATGGGCGCTTCTCCTGTGTGCCCTGGCCGGGAATCAAACCCAGGATATCTACACACCAGGCCAATGCTCTACCGCTGAGCCAACTGGCCAGGTCTACATGTTTGTTTTAATGCTACAGTTTTGTCTTTTAACTTGTTTTAGTGAACTCCAGTGGGACAGTGGATTATGTACATGAGCAGAAGGGATCCGTAAATCTGTATGCTTGTTGCTCCTTGCTGCCCCGTTCACATGTGGCTTTCATGATGCCCAACAAGTGCTGGCCCACAATGTGTGGGAGGAATGCAAAGTAAGCACATCCTAACTGAGACTGAGTAAGGGGTGGCAGGACGCTGACAGCCCATAGAGCAGGGGTCGGGAACCTATGGCTCGTGAGCCAGATGTGGCTCTTTTGATGGCTGCATCTGGCTCGCAGACAAATCTTTAATTAAAAAAATAACATTAAAAATATAAAGCAGCCTGACCAGGCGGTGGCGCAGTGGATAGAGTGTCGGACTGGGATGCAGAGGACCCAGGTTCGAGACCCCGAGGTCACCAGCTTGAGCGCGGGCTCATCTGGCTTGAGCAAAAAAAAAAAGCTTACCAGCTTGGACCCAGGGTCGCTGGCTCCAGCAAGGGGTTACTCAGTCTGCTGAAGGCCCACAGTCAAGGCACATATGAGAAAGCAACTAAGGAGTTGCAACGTGCAACGAAAAACTAATGATTGACGCTTCTCATCTCTCCGTTCCTGTCTGTCTATCCCTCTCTCTGACTCTCTCTGTCTCTGTAAAAAAAAAAAAAAAAAATTATATATATAAAATATTTTTATGTATTACAATCCATTCATTTCCTACCTCTCATGTTCATGGTTGCGCGTGGCTGGAACCAATCACAGCTGTCCTCCGGACAACACCAAATTTTTATTGGATAATGTGTAAGGTGCACGGTTCGTTGTATGGCTCTCACAGAATTATATTTTAAAATATGTGGCATTCATGGCTCTCTCAGTTTCCAAAAAGGTTCCCGACCCCTGCCATAGAGGCTACACTTTCTCCAAACCAGAAGGAAGGCAGTAGAGTCCCAAGAAACATGAGCAACCAAGGATCCTTGTCATTTCCTTCTTACTCCTGTTACTTCCTTGTATTAGTCAACCACTTACACTGAAAATGGTTATCTAGGAAGGAAGGGAAGGCGGGACGACCACAGTTCCCTTTCCTTTCAGTCCTTCAGTCAGTCCAAGCTGTAAGGAGACAGTGATGGTAGGATGTGCATGTATCAAGAAGTAAAGTAAAAACAGCTGAGTTAGTTTTGTGTATTTCCACTCTCCTGATAAGAACAAAATGCACACAGACATACAAATTATGAAATACAAATTAGGTAACTTCGGTGATTTTGCATATGAACTAAATAACCTTATATTTGCATTTAAAATTGGAATGGTATGAAATAAAGATAAACAATAAACTATGTTAATTCAAATTTTAATTTTTGGGGGGTGACAGAGACCGACACAGAGAGGGACAGATACGGACAGACAGACAGGAAGGGAGAGAGATGAGAAGCATCAATTCTTTCTTGCAGCACCTTAGTTGTTCATTGATTGCTTTCTCATCTGTGCCTTGACTGGGGGGCTACAGCAGAGCGGGTGACCCCTTGCTCAAGCCAACAAACAACCTTGGGCTCAAGCCAGCAACCATGGGGTCATGTCTATGATCCCACACTCAAGCCAGAGACCCCACACTCAAGCTGGTGACCCCACGCTCAAGCCCACAACCTTGGGATTTTGAACCTGGGTCCTCCGTGTCCCAGTCTGACACTCTATCCACTGTGCCACCACCTGGTCAGCCTCAAATTTTAATTTTTTAAAATTTAGAATGACATTAAGTGGCAAACACCATAACAAGTCGAGAGAGAAGGTGTAGAAGACAGAAAAGGGATTTATATTTAGCAACTTTAATGGCACCTTTTTCTTGTCTTTGATCAAGGGGTCCCACCCTTGTTGTTGTTACCAGATTGGACCTGAGAGAGCAGCTGCATGCTGAGGGGAGCGAGGTGGGGTAAACAGGCAGGATGCAATGTACAAGTGAAATTGTTCTGTGGATTAGAAAGCCCATAAAATGACTCTGGCTGGATAGCTCAGTTGGTGAGAGCATCATCCTGAAGCACAGAGGTTGCTGGTTCAATCCCCAGTCAGGGCACATACAGGAGCAGCTTGATGTTTTTGTCTCTCTTTCTCCCTTCCTCTCTCTCTAAAATCATTAAGGATAAACATTTTTTTTTTTTTTGTATTTTTCCGAAGCTGGAAACGGGGAGAGACAGTCAGACAGACTCCCGCATGCACCCGACCGGGATCCACCCGGCACGCCCACCAGGGGCGATGCTCTGCCCACCAGGGGGCGATGCTCTGCCCCTCCAGGGCGTTGCTCTGTTGTGACCAGAGCCACTCTAGCGCCTGGGGTAGAGGCCAAGGAGCCATCCCCAGTGCCCGGGCCATCTTTGCTCCAATGGAGCCTTGGCTGCGGGAGGGGAAGAGAGAGACAGAGAGGAAGGAGGGGGTAGGGGTGGAGAAGCAAATGGATGCTTCTCCTATGTGCCCTGGTTGGGAATCGAACCCGAGTCCCCCACACGCCAGGCTGACGCTCTACCGCTGAGCCAACCGGCCAGGGCCAAGGATAAACATTTTTTTTTTTTTTTTTTTTTACAGAGACAGAGAGAGTCAGAGAGAGGGATAGATAGGGACAGACAGACAGGAACGGAGAGAGATGAGAAGCATCAATCATTAGTTTTTCATTGCGACACCTTAGTTGTTCATTGATTGCTTTCTCATATGTGCCTTGATGTGGGGCTGCAGCAGACCTAGTGTCCCCTTGCTCAAGCCAGCAACCTTGAGCTCAAGCTGGTGAGCCTTGCTCAAATCAGATGAGCCCCGCTCAAGATGGCAACTTCGGGGTCTCGAACCTGGGTCCTCCACATCCCAGTTCGATGCTCTATCCACTGCACCACCACCTGGTCAGGCGGATAAACATTTTTAAAAAACCCATATAATGTTCCAAGGAAATTTTTTCTAATTGATCCCCCCCTCCCATTTACAGGCTTGAAGAGCCATATATTTATGACATAATATTTAAAATACAACTAAAATGGCCTGACCAGGTGGTGGCGCAGTGGATAGAGCGTCGGACTGGGATGCGGAAGGACCCAGGTTCAAGACCCTGAGGTCGCCAGCTTGAGCGCGGGCTCATCTGGCTTGAGCAAAGAGCTCACCAGCTTGGACCCAAGGTCCCTGGCTCCAGCAGGGGGTTGCTCGGTCTGCTGAAGGCCCACGGTCAGGGCACATGTGAGAAAGCAATCAATGAACAACTAAGAAGTCGCAACGCGCAACGAGAAACTGATGATTGATGCTTCTCATCTCTCTCCGTTCCTGTCTGTCTATCCCTGTCTATCTCTGCCTCTGTAAAAAAAAAAGAAAAAAAAGAAAAAAAGAAAAAAAAATATATTTTCCTTATAGCTTCGTAATGTCTACAACAATAGATTAACATCAGCATGACCATAAAGTAAGGAAAAGATAAGTATAGACTGATAGTTCTGGTGGGTCAGTTGGGTGAAGTTTCATGAGTTACCCATGGAAGCTCAGTATAGGGCTTACCCCTCCATCCCTTCCAACAATTTTGTAAGCACCTAATTCTCTGTATTAAATATCTTGCTGCTTACAGTAGCTGGAGTGGCTTGTTTCTTGGGCCGACCCTGGTTGATAAATGAGTTTGAGAGCACAGGCCAAAGGAAGCAGTGTCACAGACCCAAGATGATGGAAACAGCAGTCCGGCAAGAGAGAAATGAGCTGCTCTTTGCTGAGTCTCTCGTATCAACCAAATCCCTCTCTGAGCAGTTAAGTCTGTTCACTTCTTTACTATCCTCTGTAGAAAACCAGAAGGTCCAGGCCCTAGCTGGATAGCTCAGTTGATTACAGCATGGTCCCCATGTGCAAAGGTTGCAGGTTTGATCCCCAGTCAGGGCACATACAGGATCAATGTTTCTGTCTGTCTGTCTGTCTTTCTCTCACCCTCCTTCTCTCTCTAAAATCAATTTAAAAACAAAACAGAACAGCTAGATATTGGAGAATTGATATCTGCTGTGAAGAGCTGTGTTTCAGCCCGGCCTGCTGGCTTCTGTTGGGATGTGATCATGAGACTCACCTGGAGTTTAGAGGCCCTCCTGATAAACCTTCCAGAAAATTTTTTTGCTTCTAATTTTATGTATTGATTTTAGAGAGAGAGAGGAAGGGAGTGAAAGAGAGAGAGAGAAACATCAATTTGTTGTTCCACTTATTTATGCATTCATTGGTTGATTCTGTGTGTCCTGACCAGGGATGGAACCCACAACCTTAGTATATCATGACAACACTCTAACTGAGCAACCCAACCAGGGCCCCTTCCAGAAGTTCTGACGGAAGACAGAGTGAGCTTGGATGACACCACTAAGCCACACCTTCCATCCATGCAAGATTTATTTCCTGAGGCAAAACTACCCAAAAGCCTCCTACCTTGTTCCTTGAAGCTAATTTCCCTTTAGCTGACACTGAAGCAAAATGTATTAATACCCAATGATGGGTGATCAGCCTTCAATAAATAATGCTGGTTGTTCTAATGTACCTGGCATGAAATATTCAGAGCTATTAATGTGTTTCAATTTAAATAGTCACCAGGGCTTTCGTCCAAGTCAGTGGTGAGCTTAGGTTCTATCATCTTTTATTGCACAGATCAGATGTACAGTGCAGGCTGGGAGTTCCAGGAAAAGGCACCAGCGGCTGACCTCACACAGAAGGTGGGGAGCTATGCGGTACAGGAAGACGTGATGGGGGCGTGGCCAGTGTCCTCACTTGGGTCGGGGGCTCCTGTTTCTAGCTTGGCCCTGGCTCCACTGAAGGACTCACCTGGTCATGGGAAGCCAGATCAGAGGATTATAGGATGTCTTCCTTGACTTGAAGCATTTAACACGCACCCAGTCTCCTGAGGCTTTCTAGGAATGTGGGAGAGTAGGGGAGTCTGTATGAGCAGATAGATTGGGAGTGGGAGTCAAATAGCCAGGCATTAGGACCTCTGTAGGAAACTCTGGATAGCTGGAGATTTGTGAAGGCCAAGCTCAGAGAGCCTGTGGATAGAGATGGCTGGCAGGTCTATAAATCATGTTTGCTCAGGAGCTGTGGTCATGATTGGCAGGTGGTGAGCGTGGGAAGAATCTGAAGGGTGAGCTGACAGAGTGAGTCAGTCTGGACCTAGTGGGGCAGCTGTACGTCCCACGTCTTTTGTTCATCTTTAGGACGTTAAATTAATGGTAAAGAACTGTTGGTGGGGGGATCTTTCCAGACAGACAGTTGTGTAGGCACCTGCATCACCAATATGCCCACACTTGTCTTAGATTTTTGAAGTGTGGCTATCCTGCTCTGCCCTAGGTGAGGCCCATTAAAAACCTAATCCATAAGGTGTCGCAATGCGCAACGAAAAACTGATGATTGATGCTTCTCATCTCTCCGTTCCTGTCTGTCTGTCCCTGTCTATTCCTCTCTCTGACTCTCTGTCTCTGGAAAAAATAAGAAAAAGAAAAAGAAGCAATTACTACAAGTTGATGCTTCCCACTCCTCCCTCCTCTTCTTTCTAAAATCAATAAATAAAATATTTTTTTTAAAAAAAGAACCTAATCCAGAGGGACTTGAAAAGAAGGACAAGGTTTCTTTTTTGTTTGTTTGTTTTTTCTGAGATTGGAAACGGGGAGAGACAGACTCCCGCATGCGCCCGACCGGGATCCACCCGGCACGCCCACCAGGGGGCAATGCTCTGCCCATCTGGGCGTCACTCTGTTGCAACCAGAGCCATTCTAGCGCCTGAGGCAGAGGCCATAGAGCCATCCTCAGCGCCCGGGCCAACTTTGCTCCAATGGAGCCTTGGCTGCGGGAGGGGAAGAGAGAGACAGAGAGGAAGGAGAGGGGGAAGGGTGGAGAAGCAGATGGGCGTTTCTCCTGTGTGCCCTGGCCGGGAATCAAACCCGGGACTCCTGCACGCCAGGCTGATGCTCTATCACTGAGCCAACCGGCCAGGGTCTGTTTGTTTTTTAAGGACAGAGTTTCTTAGTTCTACTGAGGCTTCCCTGTCTCCTCCCTGCCTGGCCAGAGAGGGACGTGGGGAGAGGAGGCTTCAGAGATGGAGTTAGCTCTCTGAGTCCTACCCCCCCGAAATCCCTGAAGAGAGACTAAATGTCTTCTCATCCATGTCCCTAGGGACTGCTGACCTGCCCTCACTCTTGCGCCCCATCCTGTCCTGCCACCAGCTTAGGTGACTCGAGTGCTCTCTGGATGAGTCTCTCTCACTGCCAGCTCCCAGCAGCTCCACGCTGATCTCATTGCTAAGAGACTGATGCACTTTTCACAGTATGGAGGCTCTCTCTGCTGACGCCTGCCTCCCCTTGTCTGGGCTTTACGCAACCACAGCTTAGCTCTCACTGGCCTGGAGGTGAGCGTGGGAGACAGCCCCGCACAGACTGGCCTTGGGCAGTAGGTGAGCACCTCTGCCTGCATGCCAGTGAGGCAACTGCTCTCGGCTTCAAACCTATCCTTCCACACTCTGCTTTGTGATGCTGGGGCGAGAACTTTGAAAACCATATCTCTCCCCGGGCTCTTCAGCACGAGGCAGAAGGCTGCAGGAGAAAGCGGGCTGCATACCCCGCCCCTCAGCTTCCTGTTCCTGCCAGCAGCACCCCACTTTGCTGCTTCACACCAGCAGAGCAGTTCATTCCAGTAGCTTCAGTTGGTCCCCATTTGCAATTGCTCTACTTCTGTTCAGTTTCTAAATTTTATTTATTTTTATTTATCTTTTACAGAGACAGAGAGTGAGACAGAGAGAGGGATAGACAGGGACAGACAGGAACGGAGAGAGATGAGAAGCATCAATCATTAGTTTTTCATTGCACGTTGCAACACCTTAGTTGTTCATTGATTGCTTTCTCATATGTGCCTTGACCGCGGGCCTTCAGCAGACTGAGTAACCCCTTGCTCGAGCCAGCAACCTTGGGTTCAAGGTGGTGGGCTTTTTGCTCAAACCAGATGAGCCCGCATTCAAGCTGGTGACTTTGGGGTCTCGAACCTGGGTCGTCTGCATCCCAGTCCAACGCTCTATCCACTGCGCCACCGCCTGGTCAGGCTCTGTTCAGTTTCTAAATGCTGGATACCCCAGGGCCAGGGTCCAATCTGGCATGCCCATCACTTCTCTAAGGACACATTCCCCCTAAATGATTTCAGCCAGTTTATGGATTTATGTGCCATGTATTCCGATGACTTTCAAATCTACATTGCTAGTACTGACCCTTCCCTGTACTCCATATTTGAATGTTAGATATTTGGGTCTATAATAGGCATCTTCTATTTAACATGGTGTTGGGCAGATAAAATATATTATGTTCACTTTGTTAAAGATGGCGCTGCCCACATGGAAGCCTATCGCCCGGGTGATAATGTGTGTTGGGGGCGGGCTGTGGGTAGGCAGGATCCTTATAGCCTGGGGCTTGGTTTTAGGACTAAGCCTTTCCCACCCTTTTTGATGTGGGGTGGTGCAATCCCATCATGCCTCAGATAAGTGACTTTGTATTAGAGATTTCCCTATTTTGTATATTGGATTAAA
Organism: Saccopteryx leptura; assembly: GCF_036850995.1. Lineage (NCBI taxonomy): Eukaryota > Metazoa > Chordata > Mammalia > Chiroptera > Emballonuridae > Saccopteryx > Saccopteryx leptura. The sequence goes on along the minus strand of NC_089513.1, from coordinate 67,783,998 downwards.
GGTTTTGATTTCTGCACTATAAAGTGGGGCAGACCGGGAGCTTGCTCTCTCGGTTCCTGAGATTAGCATTAGAGAGCAGAGAGCAGAGGAAGGCCACATGGAGGAGGCCAGGAGAAGCAGCCAAGATGGTGGAGTGCTGAGTGAGAAGCCAGTTTGTGCAGGGAGAAGGAAGGAGATGGGGAACAGAGGTGAATAAGTCTGGTGAGCTAGGAAACTCGGATTGATTCTAGGAAACTCGGATAAGTCAGTAGCTTTGTGAGCACTGAATGAGTGGGTTTTGGAGCCCAGTGTGTGTTTTTACTTGCCTGCCGGGTGCAAGCTAGGATTAAAGATGATGGCCCACCAGTTTTTGGCTCTGTTGTTTCTTTACCGACTGTCCGAATCCAATGTGAACCTGCATGGGCTGGGCCAGGCGGCTGTGATGATGGCCGTGGCTACTGGCTTCACACATGGTCAAAACATAATTGTTCACTTCTGTCCTACACTTCTTTTATGTTTTCTTCATCTCAATAAATGCTACCATTGTCCTGCGGCTGCTCAAGCCCCCAATTCCTAGGCATCTTAGACTCCTCTTTCCCTTCACTGTAGCAGGAATCAGAGGAGGACAAAGGAACACCCAGACAAGAAGGAAGTAGGATTTATTCAGCCGGCAGAGCAGCGTGACCCCAAAAGAGACAACAAATCACAAGTTCCCTGAAGTTAGATTTCTTATATCTTATACACCTTTACAGTTTTAGCTTTCACATGACAAATGCCTGCTTTCTACGACTTCTTTGTCTGCAGGCCTACGTGACTTCTGTGTCTTAGGGAGGGGAAGGACAGAGAGAGGAGGCCGGAGGGTCTGTCCTTGATAATCCTATCACTCATTCTTCTTGCTGGAGCTGCAAGTTCATTTCAAGGAACTGATAACAAGCAAGGTCCACAGCTGTGGTTTGTTATTTTTCAAACTTCTCTGTGTGCTCTTGTTCCCTCGGTCCTGAACACTGAGGTCACGGGCTGGAGAGTAAGACCCCAGACATTGCAGGCCCCCCTCTTCTTCATTCTCCTGGTTTCTCCTCCTTCATCACCACTCCCCTTTTTCCATCTGATTCACCAGCAAGTCTAACCTGGCCACTTTTCCCCAGTCTCATGGTTTCTCCCTAGTCTAGGCAGTCATCAGCTCAGGGTAGTTGGGAGGAATACTAGGAAAGCCCTTTAAGTTAAGGCTTCGAGAGTGCTCCGTTTTAGACTCTCAGAGCATAGTACCTTTTCTCCCTGAACAAAAGGAAACTTAGGATAACAACTCTGTTGGGGGCAAAACCAGAACTAAGGAATGGATGAGCCGGGTGGGGACACTCAGAAGGGACAGGAGGGAAGGGACCTAAAAATAGAAAGTTCCTCTTTTTATTTATTTTTATTTTTATTTATTTTTTATTTTTTTCTGAAGCTGGAAACGGGGAGAGACAGTCAGACAGACTCCCGCATGCGCCCGACCGGGATCCACCCGGCACGCCCACCAGGGGGCAACGCTCTGCCCACCAGGGGGCAATGCTCTGCCCCTCCGGGGTGTCGCTCTGCCGCGACCAGAGCCACTCTAGCGCCTGGGGCAGAGGCCAAGGAGCCATCCCCAGCGCCCAGGCCATCTTTGGCCACTCCAATGGAATCTCGCTGCGGGAGGGGAAGAGAGAGACAGAGAGGAAGGAGGGGGGGGGTGGAGAAGCAAATGGGCGCTTCTCCTATGTGCCCTGGCTGGGAATCGAACACGGGTCCCCTGCACGCCAGGCCGACGCTCTACCGCTGAGCCAACTGGCCAGGGCCGAAAGTTCCTCTTTTTGATCACCTCAACCTCCCTGCCTCGAAAGGGACACATGGCCATCCCCTCACCTGTGCCCCCCTGGGGCTGCGTGCCGGGCTGGGGTGCCCTCCCCCCTCACCTCAGCTGCCCTGGGGCTGCGTGCTGGGCTGGGGGAGAGAGCTCACAATTATGCATGTCAGCCTTATAGGGCTCCGCCCAGGTGGGAACCCAGACATTTCACAATAATGGTTTATTTTTCCTTTTTTTATTCTGAGTGTTAGTTCCCTGCATGGATTGAAAGGCGCTTATTAACACAAGTGCCTTTGATAATTAGGTTGGTCCTAGTTTCATTAAACACTAACAAGCTTTCCTGCTTCTGGGTCCAGACAAGAAAAGGAACCAAAACAAAAACAAAAACAAAAAACCACATAACTGGATTCTTCTTTAAATGAGCCTCTGGGATGCAGAGACAGCCGGGGTCCTTCCCTCTGTGCTCCTGGACTGAGCGGAGGGGAGGGGAGCCAGGAGGCAGGCCCCATGAGGCCGCTGGAAGAGGGCTTTCTTCTGTTCATGCTGCGCACAAGCCGAGTCTCAATTTTCTATGCTATATGGGGCTTACAACCAGAGAATGTCAGAGCTAGAAGGGACCTCAGATATTGATCCTACAGAGAAGATAGAGTTATGGAGTCCCAGAGAGGAGATGGAACTTGCTGAAGATCACACAGCTTAGCTGTGCCAAAGCAGTGTCTCCGATGGGCTGTGACTGTGGCCTCAGTAAAAGCCTCACGCTTGGGGTCCAGGAATCATGTGTTGAGCCCTCTGTATCTATACACACATGTGGTCAGTGAATGCCAGGAGAGGGGGCTGATCAGGCCAGCACAGGTACAGATATGAGGACACAGCGCCATCTAGCGGTGCCTGGGGTCAGAGCACAACAGTGCCCTAGAGCCAGCTTGGTCATAGAGGCGTCATCCAGGCAGCCCCTGCACACTGCCTTTAGTGGACCAGTGGCTTTTCCTGCCATACAAGACGGGACACAACCTCAACCTCATTGGTCCCCAGCTTGGAGACCTGTGCTGCTCTAAGGGAGCTTGTCAAAAGCACCTGGAAATGTCCAACGTGAGCCAGCCAGTGACCAGGCCATCAGGTGACTGCCAGACTCTGTGCCTGTGCTCCCTCGTCCATGCCGAGCTTCAGATGTGGGACAAGTGTGGGCCCCCAGTATGCCTGAGGGGGCTGAGAGCCAGGGCCTGGCCCACGCTGTTGCTCTGCACCTGGTCTGTCCTGGGGGCTGGGACAGGGTCTGCGCCGTCCTGTGTTCCTCAGCCCGGTGCAGGGCTGGCGCCCACTGAGAGTCACTGCCCACTGAGAGTCACTGTCTGTGGCTCTGCCTAGCGGGCGCTGACCAGCACGAGAAGAGCTTTGAGCAGTCTTGGCTGTCCAGGCACCGGATGTTCCACTCTGTCAGATGGCGTCAGTGTTCCAGCTGGGGCCCATTGGCCGGGTCAGACGCTAAACGTATGGCTGGATCGGTGGGAGGCTGGGCTGGAGGCCTTCTGAGGTTCTTTTAGTTTGATGATTCCATTAAATGTATATTTTTTTTAACACTGTTTAATTTAAATCTGTTACAAATTGAGATGCCCAGAAAGCAAACTCTGAGCTGGAGATAGGCATGTGGGACACGTGTGTCAGGGAGGTCTGTCAGGATTGTCACCTGCGACAGCAAGGGGACCGGGGGAGAAGGTGGGCCGCCTGGCCGACCCCGCTGGGAGCTCAGACGCTGTAATGACCTTAGAGTTGACCCAGAGTGAGGGGAGAGGGCTTTATACACAAAGCTGATTGATCTTCGTGGGTCGCAGGCTAGCCTGGGGCGGCAGAGTGGCACAGGGCCCCCAGGACGGGGGGCAGGGAGCAGAGGCTGCTGGCAGCCATCCAGTGGCCTGGGAGTGTGCCCTGCTTGTCTGGAGGAGGTTTGGGCTGCATCGTGTCACCGCGTCTATTCCTGTTCTTGTGGCGACATTTTTGGCAGCAGTGAGCAGGCAAGAAAGATGGATTTGGGGCAATGAACTCTGTCCTGTGTGTTTCAGAATCTCTGCACTGGAGCGGCTCCCCAAGGTGCAAGGGCCAGAGTCCTGTGGGGAGCGGTCTGTCCCTCCCTGATCCTTCTCCCTGCTCCTCTGCGGGGCTGGTGTAGGGGGCAGAGGGACTGGTATGGGGGCAGGAGCCTGCCAGGCATCGGAGGCCCTTGCTTTAGGGCCAACGTTAGATCCGGAGAAACCAGCTCATTCCCATTCCCACACGCTAATTAAAATTTAAACTCGTGTTTCCTTTTGTTTTTAAAATTACCATAGTTGGTAATTAACTTATCCTTTCTGTGGGTAAGCAATTAATTAATGCTCTGTTATTAATGGTGGAGATCAGAGCACTTTAATCTGCTTGGGAGTTTGTTTCTTTGATTTTCTTTCGCTTTCCAGAGCAAGTGGCTTCAGTGAGGGAGGAGGGAAAGGGAAGAAAGGGAAGATGCTGCATGGAGCTTTTCAGGGGCCTGCCTGGCCGCAAGGCTGCAGTGCTGGCCGCGCCCACGCGAGGGCGAGGGCGAGGGGGCGGGGGCGGGGGCGGGGGCGGGGGGCGAGGGCGAGGGCGGGGGACGAGGGCGGGGGGCGGGGGCGAGGGCGGGGGCGATCCACACTGCAGCCTCAGGCTGGGCAAGGCCGGTTTGGAAAGAAGATGGGATAGGGGCCATCTGGGGAAGAATAGGGAGGAGAGCGTCTTCTCTGCCCGCAGACAGTAGCCACTCTCCCCAGGTTTATTGTGTGGTCTCGCCTTGAAGGTCATTGTGAAGACCCTCTGGCAACTGAAAAATCTAGCTGGCTCTCAGACCCTGAGGAATTTATGCGTCTGTATGTCAGGGCTGCCTGCCTGGGGGTGGTTTGTGTGTGTTTGGGGAGGTGGCAGCCAGGGTGAGAGTGTGGGGCCAGGCCCTTGGGGAGTCTTTTTCTAAGCTGAAAGTGATGGGGGCTTGCCCATAGCCCGCTGATCCTTCCACTCAGTGGAGGAGAAATAGCCAGGGTGCAGAAAAATTGTTGGAAGCTTTTCCCACCGCCCCCTTCTCTCCCCCAATCTTCTGCCCCAGCTGTAGAGCTGTAGAGCTGTAGAGTCCAGCGGAAAAGTTCTTCCTTAGCTGTGACTGGGAGGCGTCTTCCTGGCTTCTGGCACATTGTAAATACTTACAAGTATTGAGAACTGAAATGCATGTGGGCCATAAAGTTGATGGGAGGGACGAAGTTTTCTAAGACTTCTGTTGAGGGTCAGGGAAGCTGTGGGTGGGCACCACCCCAAGCTGGGTGCTCAGCTTACAAGTTGTCCCCAACCTACCCATCTACCCCCTCCCCACCATCTGCCCTCACAGCTCCCAGAGTCCCCAGGCGTTTATGACACACTTTGACCACTTTCCTGTATTTATTTATTTTAGATGGGTTAGATTTTTTTTTTTTTTAACAGAGACAGAGAGTCAGAGAGAGGGATAGACAGGGACAGACAAACAGGAACGAAGAGAGATGAGAAACATCAATTAGTTTTTCGTTGCACATTGCGACTTCTTAGTTGTTCATTGATTGCTTTCTCATATGTGCCTTGACCGCGGGCCTTCAGCAGACCGAGTAACCCCTTGCTGGAGCAGCCAGTGACCCTAGGTCCAAGCTGGTGAGCTTTTGCTCAAGCCAGATGAGTCTGCGCTCAAGCTGAGCTGGCGACCTCGGGGTCTTGAACCTGGGTCCTTCCACATCCCGGTCCATGCTCTATCCACTGCGCCACCGCCTGGTCAGGCTGTTTTTTTTTTTTTTCCTTTTTGTATTTTTCTGAAGCTGGAAATGGTGAGGCAATCAGACAGACTCCCGCATGTGCCCGACTGGGATCCACCCAGCATGCCCACCAGGGGGCAATGCTCTGCCCATCCGGGGCGTCGCTCTGCTGCGACCAGAGCCATTCTAGCGCCTGAGGCAGAGGCCACAGAGCCATCCTCAGCACCCTGGCCAACTTTGCTCCAATGGAGCCCCAGCTGCGGGAGGGGAAGAGAGAGACAGAGAGGAAGGAGAGGGAGAGGGGTGGAGAAGCAGATGGGCGCTTCTCCTGTGTGCCCTGGCTGGGAATCGAACCCGGGACTCCTGCACGCCAGGCCAACGCTCTACCACTGAGCCAACCGGCCAGGGCCGACCACTTTCCTTTATGATTCCACTCCCTGTTCGCCAGAATCGCGTCACTTCTCCAGGGAGGCCTGTCCTGCTCGTTGCTGTACATCCCAGGGCGGAGCCCGGCGCTGGCACCTGGCAGGTGTGGAGCCGCGGCCTCTGTGATGTTCACGGAGCCGCCTTCACTGAGCACGTGCTGTGAGCCAGGGGCCGTGGGAGAGCTCACAAACACGTGAACACTCGTGACGCTGCGTAGCACCCAGGACCCGTCCCCACCGATGTCCTGTCGTCTGGAGGCAGAAAGCTACAGCTCCGTTTTCCAGACCGACTCCTTCTAGAGTGCTGGGTGCACGTGCGGTCCAAGGCTCAGACCCTCCTGTGGGGTGTGGGAGGTGGAAGGGAGCCAGTGGCTCCTGCCCGCTGCTTTGGCTCCTGCCTTTTGGCCTGCAGGGACATGCAAATGGGCACCTTTTCTGCAGCTGTGTGCAGTGCACCCTCCTGGGGCACTCCCCGTCACAGCCCTGTCAGCGCCGTGGGGGCTCAGCCGTGCCAGTGGCAACTTCCTGCCTGGCAGAGGGAGCAGATCTTCCAGACTCAGCCACACCGCCCCTCCCCCATCCAGCTACGCCGCCATCCCAGAAGCACCTAGCCCTCTGGATCACATCCCTTTCCCTGCACTGAACTCTGGCTGATACCATTATTATTATGCCTATTCTACAGATGAGGAAACTGAGGCACAGAGCCACACAGCCAGGGAGTGGTAGAGCCAGGCTCTGCACCCAGGTCTTCCTGAGCCCACCTTGCTCTGGGGAATGTGCTGTGTGTGCCGGGCGTGGGGGGAGGCCCAGCGGGCTGTCAGGCCGTGGGCTGGGCCCATCCCAGGGCAGGTCCCGAGCAGGTTCCCGAGGCGTCCGCCCTTCCTGAGAAGCACAGCAGCTCAGGTTCCGGTGGCTGTCCCTGAGGCTGAGGCTGACCCACATGGGACAGCCCAGGTGTCTGAGCACCATGTCAGAACCTCCCGTGGTTGTTGGGCTGGAGTTTGCCAACCCAGATCGGCAGTGTTTGGAGAAACGGTTCAGTGATCCGCTTGGAGTCAGAAATCAGCGGATGGTGAGGTGGAGGTGTCACCAGCCCTGTGGGCCAGGGGCCAACTTGGGCGGCACCACTTTGGTGAACTTAGAGTGGTGTGATCCTGTCAACTCTGGGGTGAAATGGAGCCTGGGAGCCTGGCGGACAGTGACCATTCACTCGCCGGAGGCTGTCCACCATGTCGCTCTCTCTCTTGCATGGGTCTCCCATTTGGACTGGAATGTCCTTCCTGCATGCTGAGCATTCTCTCTTTGTGGCTGATAAAACTGTGGGTGAAGAGCAGTGAGCAAGTGCTGGGAGTGGGTAGTAACGCCAGTCCCAAGTAGCTGGTTGATGTTGAAGTGACACCAGTCTTCGCTGACTTCATCTGAGGGCACCGAGCAGGGCAGAATGTGTGTCAATCCACTTCCCCTGGAGAGATCTATCCCCTGAGTCTTCATTCAGTCATTCATGTGTTATATGTTCAACATGTCACACCTTGACTGCATATCCGAGATAGAACCTTTAGATATTCACTCTGCTTCATGGAGCTTACATTCCAAGAAAGAATATAACCAGTGTCAAGAGCTCAGCTGAGCTAGGCGAGAGAGCTGAGCTGTTAAGTGTTAGAGTGGCCAATTAAAGCAATCAGCCATTAAAGAATTAAGCCTTTAACCATTTACTGGGATATTGGTATAAGCAAGAAGCTAAGCCTGACCAGGCTGTGGTGCAGTGGATAGAGCATCGGCCTGGGATGCAGAGACCCAGGTTGGAAACTCTGAGGTCACCAGCTTGAGCACAGGCTCACCCGCTTGAGTGTGGGGTCACTGTCTTGAGTGTTTGCTGGCTTGAGCCCAAAGGTCACTGGCTTGAAGTCCAAGGTCGCTGGCTTGGCTGCAGCCCCCTCCGCTCTGGTCAAGGTACACACGAGAAAGCAATCAATGAACAACTAAGGTGCCGCAACAAAGAACTGATGCTTCTCATCTCTCTCCCTTCCTGTCTGTCCGTCTCTGGCTCTTTCTTGCTGGGGGAAAAAAAAAAGCTAAAACCGCCTCCTCCTGTTTCATTTTCTCCAAAGTTCAGGTGGATCAGGAGATGTGGGGCCCTGAACAAGGCTCCAGCAGTTTGATGGACACAGAGGTGTGGGGAAGGATGAGGGGAACGGCCAACAGTGGAAAGACCTGGGCCCTGAGTCAGGTGGGGAGAAGCATCTTCATGGTCCCCTCCTCCCCTGTAAGGAGGCCTGGGCAGAAGCCCCTGGGGGGGGCCTCGGGGGGGTCAGATAAAGAGACCTAGGCATGAATGCACTGGGCAAGGAATGTGATATATGGAAGAGCAGAAGTTAGCTTTGTTGTAACCACGTTTACAATATTATTTCAGCCTTCTGGTTTTTGTTGAACATATTTAGTTTCTTGGGTTTGTCTTTGCACTAGATTTATCTTCTGCTAGTTTTTGTGAATGGTTATATCCGTCTGTCACACGCTTGTTAAACAACAGTCATATTCTAAGTTTTTAATGGCTCTGCTTTGACAGCTGTGGTGTTGAGGATGGTTGGAACTGATGTGTGGGACTCGAGGCTGGGGTCCTTAGAAGGGAACAGGTGAGGGGGGGCGGGGGAGATACTGAGGCAGAGCAGCCTAGGGAAGTGGTGAGAAACATGAAGGAGTTTAGAGTTTGGGAGCACTGGAAGCTTCCAGCTCAGAAGCAGCCTCCCGCATCTGAGCAAGTGGATAATGCTTAGAATTCGCCCCAGGTTTAGGACTGGGGCCACAATTGTTACCAAATGTCTCTATAGCCTCGAATGTGAAAAGCATTCAGAATTATAGTCAGAAAAGCACTCAGACCCTTTTCTTTTTTTCTTAAAAGAAAAAAAAAAAATAGTAGGGGTGGGAGGGCACAGAGAATAAAACACAGCAACAAGAGACACCCCCACCCCGGGTGAATTTAATTACACCAGTCTAGGGTGCGGGCCCAGCCAGCCACTTCCTCCCAGCCCCCTTCCCAGCAGCCTGCCTCCTCAGTGGCCGCGGGCCACTTCCTGCTGGGACCCAGCCGCATGAGCTCCGTGATGCCAGCTCTTCTAATTCTGGAAACAGAAAAGCCTGTTAGGAAAGGAAGTCCACAAGTGACGAAATCGCATGATGAGTTCCAGAGCTGAGGAAGAGGACTGTGAATCAGACTGACTGCTCAGGACCGGGCATCGTCTTACTCTTTCTGGTGCAGGGCCGGAGCGACTGGTGTGGTGGGTGTTCACCCTGCAGGATGGCCCAGGATTTGGCCTCTCCCACTCCTGGCTGCTTCCAGAGCCTCTGTCCAGCACCACCTTCAGCGCTGGCCACTAAGCTGTCATCTCTTTCTTTGTGCTCGTCTGATAAACGACCTGGTAGGATGAAGGCCCAGCTAAGGGGTCAGTGTTGTGGTGTTTTGTTTGTTTTTACTTTTTGTTTTGGAATTTCAGATTTATAGAAAAGCTAGTAGAGCGAGGTCCCATGTACTCATCACCCAGCTTCCTCTGATGTTAATCACTCATAACCATTAAGCATGTGTCAAAACTAAGAAGTAACCATTGGACAATCTTAGTAACAACTTCAGACCAGTTTTTTCATTAATGACAAGACTAATCTAGGATTCCACAAGGGCATGTAGGGAAGTCTTTGTTTTTCCTTATACCTTGCTGCGGTTTTGGTGGGTTAGATGATGAATTATACCAAGAGGGCTTTTAAACCATGAAGAACTATGTGACTATTACCAGTAGTTCTTTTTCATTGTTGTTCTGGTTAAGGATAAACATACTGATGTTTTCTTCAATGCTCTGCAGTGTGAGTAGATTCCAACTTCATTATTAAAACTACTTAAAAACAATATGCTGCCTGACCTGTGGTGGCGCAGTGGGATAAAGTGTCGACCTGGAAGTGCTGAGGTCGCTGGTTCGAAACCCTGGGCTTGCCTGGTCAAGGCACACATGGGAGTTGATGCTTCCAGCTCCTCCCCCCTTCTCTCTCTCTGTCTCTCCCTCTCCTCTCTAAAATGAATAAATTTAAAAAAAACCCAAAAAACAATATGCTATGCACTTTCACTCTTAATTCGAACAACAATTCTGTTATGCCTTTACGAGATTCAGACAAGTTAACTAACTTGCTCAAGAATATGCCTTGAGGCTCTTTCAGGCCCTCCTGAGGCTGAGCTAGCGGCCCATTTAGTGCTGCCCATCACAGCACTTACTGCATAGTCTTCCCCATTAGACTGGGAGCTATGGTGCCAGGAAACAGACGCGTTCCCTTGTATGTTAAACATACACTTGCCCTGTGACTCAGCAATCCCAATCCTAGGCATTTACCCAAGAAATCAAAGCAGAGCTCTACACAGACTTCTATGTGAATGTTCACGGGAGCTTTATTCATAATAGCCAAAAAGTGGAAACAGCTCAAACGTCCAACTGGTAGATAGAAATACAATTATGGTGCATCTACACAGAGATAAATGGGCTGCTGAGGAATGCAGTAGCACAATGACTCAGGACGTCACGCTCTGTGCAAGGAGCCGGCACGGGAGGCCCCTCCCGACTGCTTTCATTGGCAGCGCCTCTGACACCGAATGTGTGGGCTTCTTCCGCACCAACAACTGCTCCTCCGACTCGCCACACACCCACCGGGCATCCTACGGTTCCATTCCACTCAGACCTCCAGTACCCAGAGTTAGTGTCAGAGTCCACAGGTTCAAAGGCTCATCCCAAAGACGGCCCTCACTCCAGAGTCTAGGTGCCAGTCCCAGGATGCCACCTGTACTTCTGACCAATCAGATAGAAATTGGGAGCTCCCACGAGTCCTTCCTCGGGTCTGATAATTTGCTAGAATGGGTCACAGAAATCAAGGAAACAGTTTGCTTACATTTACTAACTTATTGTAAAGGACACAAATCAGGAATAGCCCGCTGGAAGGGATGTGTAGGATGCACAGGGCCAAGCCTGCTGATGAGGAGTGCGGGGGGCACCATGCCTTCCCTGAGCACGCCACCCTCCCAGCACGGCAGTGGAGTTGCCAACCAGGATGGTCTCTGAACCCTGCAGTCTAGGGGGTTTTAATGGAGGTTTCATGATGTAGGCAGGATTGATTAAGTCATTTGCCATTAGTGATTGAACTCAACTTCCCACCCCTCTTTCTGCCCCCGAGGTCGGGGGGTAGGCAGGTTAATTTTTTTTTTTTTTCATTAATTTTTAGAGAGGAGAGAGAATGAGAGAGAGAGAGAGAAGGGGGAGGGAGGAGCAGGAAGCATCAACTCCCATATGTGCCTTGACCAGGCAAGCCCGGGGTTTTGAACCGGCGACCTCAGCATTCCAGGTCGACGCTCTATCCACTGCGCCACCACAGGCCAGGCGGGTAGGCAGATTTAACAGCAGGCGCACCGAGAGCTCACTCTGGGCCCCGACTTCTGAAGGGCCCCGCAAAACCCCAACTTTACACTTTTTTCTAATGACACCAAGTTTGGTCTCATATGTGCAATTTTAACATTAATAGTACATAATATTTTTTATTTATTTAAAAATATGGTGAACATGTATTTTTATTTTCCCTGTCTCTCTCTCTCTTGCTGTTTTTTTTTTTTACAGACAGAGAGAGAGTCAGAGAGAGGAATAGATAGGGACAGACAGACAAGAATGGAGAGAGAGATGAGAAGCATCAATCATCAGTTTTTCATTGCGACACCTTAGTTGTTCATTTATTGCTTTCTCATATGTGCCTTGACCGTGGGCCTTCAGCAGACCAAGTAACCCCTTGCTCGAGCCAGCGACCTTGGGTCCAAGCTGGTGAGCCTTGCTCAAACCAGATGAGCCTGCGCTCAAGCTGGCAAGCTCGGGGTTTCAAACCTGGATCCTCCGCATCCCAGTCCAACGTTCTATCTGCTGCACCACCGCCTGGTCAAGCCCTGTCTCTCTTTTTAAGGGACCTCAACTGACCTTAATCCACCTCTGAGGGGAGGGCTAAGTGTGATCCATCTAATCATGCCTGGGTCTTTCAGGAGCTGTCTAAGGGACCCCAGCTGCCAGTCGTCTCATTAGCATGCAAAAGACACTCTGATCAAGTCAGAGATTCTAATGATTTTAGGAACTATGTAACAGAAATTGGAGACAAAGACCAAATCTTTCTTCTTACTATGTCACAGCTGCATACTCTGTGATTCCATTTATCCCATTCTAAAAAACAAAACTACAGAGGATGGAAATCAGACCAGTAGCTGCCAGGGGCCATTTAAGGAATGCCCCTTAATGACAAGTGAACTTAAGGGAAGGGGACTGACTGCAAAGGAGCAGGAGGGGATTATCTTGACTGTTCCCAACATTCTATACAGGGTGGTAGTTATTTGACTAAATACCATTGTTCAAATTCATCAGACTTCACTCTTATAAAAGGATTTGTACTGTATGTAAAGTAAACCTTAATAAATATTAGTTCAAATAAGAACTATTTCTTTCTGTCACCTTTTGCAGATACCCTGCACCCAAAGGATGGGACAGACTTATTATGACTGCTGTAAAGGAATGAATAGGATTTCTTTAATGAACACCTGATATGACTTCCACACAAATGTCCACTGCCTCTAGGAAGTACCACTAGTTGAACATGGTTCAGTAGCATTTTTCAGCTATCTCTGGTTCAAAGCTCCTGTTTACCCACGATTTCCAACTGGACTCTCCTCCTCTCTGGGGCTTCCTTCTGGGCCTTTCTGCTCTGGCGGTTCCGCTGTGTCGGCCTCTTTCTTTGGCTTCTCAATATCCAACCCAGTCTCTTCCTCTTTACTCTCCTTTCGCTGCTGCCTCTCTGCATTCTGTTCTCTTTCCACAAGTCGATAATTGATGCCCATGCCAATGAAGAGATAGATGCCTGCGACAATGAGAACTATGCCACAGGCCCAGTACGTGTACTTGTAGTCCCCATACATGTCATTGAGACGACCTAAAGATGTCCAGAAAACAGGTTATGTGGATAAAAGCAAACACGTATATTATATCCCTTCCGAAATAAAGCTTAAGGATGCACTCAGATGATGTCAGTCTAATTCTTAAATAGCCCAGGAAAGGCAAATTAGTTTAAAAAGGAACTGCTAAAAATTTGGTTATGATGTCACACTTGATTTTGGAAGAGTTTGCGTATTATTATTATTTATTTATTTTTTTTCTGTATTTTTCTGAAGCCGGAAATGGGGAGAGACAGTCAGACAGACTCCCGCATGTGCCCGACCGGATCTACCCGGCACGCCCACCAGGGGGCAACGCTCTGCCCACCAGGGGGCGATGCTCTGCCCCTCCAGGGCGTCGCTCTGCCGCGACCAGAGCCACTCTAGCGCCTGGGGCAGAGGCCAAGGAGCCATCCCCAGCGCCCGGGCCATCTTTACTCCAATGGAGCCTTGGCTGCGGGAGGGAAGAGAGAGACAGAGAGGAAGGAGAGGGGACGGGGTGGAGAAGCAGATGGGCGCTTCTCCTGTGTCCTGGCCAGGAATCGAACCCAGGACTTCTGCACGCCAAGGCGATGCTCTACTACTGAGCCAACCAGCCAGGGCCGTGTATTATTATTTTTAATGACTTGAAAAAAGTTAAATCTTGCCAAACTTGAACTGGGACAGAACTAGAGGTTATCTAGAAACAGTTTCCTCTCTGCACAATGGAAGAAAACTTGCTCACAAGAGGGTTAGGAGTCTTGCGCAAGGCCCCGAGCTCACCCCGGCCCCCGGCCCCTGCTCCTGTGACACCAGCATTTCCCAAAGAGCATCCCTATGCTAAACACCCGTCCTATGGGAAACAGTGACCTAACATGAATACCTTTCTGAGTGCTAAGCCTCACAACGGGCAGATACTATCATTCCCGCTGTAAAATGTAAGAACTGCAGTGCAGAAACCTTAGGGAACTTGTCCAAGGCCACACAGTTAGAAACAGGCTGGCTTCAAACCCAGGAAGTCCGAGTCTGAGCTGCACCTGGTGGCCTCTGTGCCACAGGGTCCTCCCTAATGTTTCCACAGTCAGACGTCTTTAGTAAAGGCAAACTGTATTCTTTTCTGTTCAAGACTCAATGCACATTAGCATGTCACAGGCTTTGCAAGATCCTACAGTACAGAAATCTATTTAACCTGGTGTTTTTAAACTTTGTTTTCACTGTGAAATCCTTGTTAGAGTAAAATTCACTAGTATCTTATCAGATTGGCATCTGAAGAAGTTGTCTAGAAAACCCTACTCTACCCCTACTCATATAGCCAATTCGATTATGACTCCATGTGCCTTTCTAACTCAGGGCATCATCCACTCGGAGCGTTTACTCTCCATACAGCACACTGGGTCTCCTAGGCCCCAAGAGAAGGATGAGGAAAGGAAATAGTATCTATAGGCTAGTGGAGAGATGTTAATCAAATAATTACACAAAATGTGACAAGCGCTACTAGGAGGGTTTGAAAGCAGAAAACAGGGTTAGGACCAGTAGGTGGAGTCAGGAAAGTGTCTCTTAAGGAGTAAACTAAGCCCAGACTTACATGAGGGAGGCACTGTCTGGGAGAGGAGATGGGGCAGGGGTCCAGGCAGAGAACAGCGAGTGCACAGGCAGGTGGTGGAGGAAGCACAGGGGTGAGAGAAGGCCCGGCTGCAGGAGGAGAGCACAGGCCAGTGGTGGGAAATGAGGCTGGAGGAAGGTGGGCGGGGCCAGGAGGGGCCCTGTGGACCACATTAGGGAATTTGTTCTTCACCCTAAGAATGATGGGAAGCAACTCGAGAGTTCTGAGAACATTCTAAGACTTCTGAACTGGAGAATTCTAGGAGTCTGAAAAAAAAACAACTAGAGTCAATGTGGGCAAATGAGAAGGCTACTTTTAGGAGCAGCCTAGATAGAAGATAGGTGATTTGGCCAAGGGTGATAGTTGTGGTGGAGAAAAATGGGCCAGTTAGGAGATTTAGGAGGTGGAAACTGATAGGACTTGGAATTCCTTAGGTGTAGAGAAGAGGGAGGGTGGGAAAGGTTAGAGAAGTCAGGAGTAGATCTTCTTTCATTATCTTTCCTTCATAATGCGTAAATCTTTTTTTTTTTTTTTTAATTTTTTTTTAGAGAGGAGAGAGTGAGAATGAGAGAGAGAGAGAGAGAGAGAGAGAGAGAGAGAGAGAGAGAAGGGGGAGGGAGGAGCAGAAAGCATCAACTCCCATATGTGCCTTGACCAGGCAAGCCCAGGGTTTTGAACCAGCGACCTCAGCGTTTCCAGGTCGACGCTTTATCCACTGCGCCACCACAGGTCAGGCTAAATCTTTTTTATTTTATTTTAATTTAATTTAATTTTATTTTACAGAGACAGAGAGAGAGAGTCAGAGAGAGGGATAGACAGGGACAGACAGACAGGAACGGAGAGATGAGAAGCATCAATCATCAGTTTTTTGTTGCGACACCGTAGTTGTTCATTGATTGCTTTCTCATATGTGCCATGACCGGAGGCCTTCAGCAGACTGAGTAACCCCTTGCTCGAGCCAGTGACCTTGGGTCCATGCTAGTGAGCTTTTTGCTCAAGCCAGATGAGCCCGCGCTCAAGCTGGCAACCCTGGGGTCTCGAACCTGGGTGCTTCTGCATCCCAGTCCGATGCTCTATCCACTGCGCCACCGCCTGGTCAGGTAAATTTTTCTTTTTAGCCTGACCTGTGGTGGCGCAGTGGGATAAAGCGTCAATCTGGAACACTGAGGTCGCCAGTTCGAAACCCTGGGCTCCTGGTCAAGGCATATATGGGAAGTTGATGCTTCCTGTTTCTCCTCCTTCTCTCTCTCTCCCTCTCTCTTCTCTCTGAAAATTGAATAAATAAAGTCTTTAAAAAAATTTTTTTTTTCTTTTTAATAGACAGAGAAAGGGAGAGAGAAGTGAAGGATAAGGGAAGCATTCACTAGTTGTGCAACTCAGTCATGCATTCATTGATTGCATCCGTGTGTCCCTGACCGGGATCAAACCTGCAACCTTGTCATTTCGTGACAATACTTTTTTTTTTCTTTTCTTTTTACAGAGACAGAGAGAGAGTCAGAGAGAAGGATAGACAGGGACAGACAGGAATGAAGAGAGATGAGAAGCATCAATTATCAGTTTTTTGTTGCGACACCTTAGCTGTTCATTGATTGCTTTCTCATATATGCCTTGACTGCGGGCTTTCAGCAGACCGAGTAACCCCATACTCGAGCCAGCGACCTTGGGTCCAAGCTGGTGAGCTTTTGCTCAAACCAGATGAGCCCGCACTAAAGCTGGCGACCTCGGGGTCTCGAACCTGAGTCCTCTGCATCCCAGTCTGATGCTCTATCCACTGTGCCACCACCTGGTCAAGCAAGTTATTTCACTTTTAGAAGCATCTACTTCTTTACGTGGGGACAGTCCTACTTCATAGATGAGTTATGGCAGGATACATAAAAACATTAGGACAGACTCTGGTACATTGTGAGCCCTCACCTGGTAGCTATTGTTATTATTTTAAATATAAATGCTGAGATAAATTCCACAATTAAAATGAGCCACCAACAGTATTTTAAAGGTGGAGTGTATATTATACATTTTTCTACAATAAACATGTTAGTTTTGTGATCAGAAATATTATTTTAATAACTTTGTAATAATTCTGATTCCCCTTTCAGCTCGAGAGTTCAGTTTAACTCAGTTCTGTAGTGGTTGAGCAGTTATATCGTGCCAAGCATTGTGCCAGCACCGAGGGTACAGAAATGAGAAAGACTTGCTGTCCTCCAACAAGGGGCCCACTGATCTCGGCTTTCTGTCACCTTCCCAATCTTCTATGCCTGTTTTGTGTTAACAGAACCATGGAGATAGGGAGACATACTATACCTAAAAGTGGTGGCCCCAGGAGAATGGGACAGCACTCCACAAGGGTCACCAATCCCATAGCGCTGGAGAACCTCTGTGGTCCAACGAGGTCCATCAGTGTTTCAAATGCTATGGAGCCAAACCACCCGAATGCAAATCCAAGGAATCCCGCATAAACACAGAACCCAACGTAGCTGGTGGACAAAGGTGCGAGCAGGTGACACACTCCATTGGCAATAACAGCAGCAGCAAAAAAATACTGAATTCGAGGTCTTATCCACTTTGTGTTGGCTACAAGTCCCATAGATGGTCTGGCTACCATGTCAACAAAAGCCAGAATGGAAAGAAGGAAGGCAGACTTCTCACTAGGGTAGTGCCGACTCTTGCCATAACTACTGAGAAAGACTAATGGTGTGGCCAGCACAAAAGACATTACCACATTCCCAGAGAAGTACAGTACAAAGCCTCTGTGGGTGAACAGGGAAAAATCCAGAAATCTGTTAACTCTTGAAAAAATTGATTGCTTCTCCTTTTTGGGGTTTTCTCCAATGAGATCTGTGTTTGCATCACCTGCCACTTTTTTTCCATCAGATTTTCCAGCTTCCTGAAAGGTTTCTTTAGCCCTATATTTCTCTGCAGTGGCCGGTGGGGGTCCTATTGGTCGCATCAGGGATCCGGCCACACAGCAGTTCAGTAGGAAGCCTCCAAGAATTAGGAAGCTTCCTCTCCAGCCAAATATATCAAAGAGAGCTTGATTGAGGGGGGCCAGGGTACAGAGGAACACAGGGCTGCCTGCCATGGCCAGTCCATTTGCCAGCGGCCGCTTTTTGTAGAAATACTTGCCAATCATGGTCAGAGCTGGATTCAAGTTGAAGGCAAGCCCAAGACCTGGGAGGAGGGGAAGAAAGAATCACATACTATAATAAGTGTCAGAAAGGTCTTTGTTATTAATTAACTAGACAAAGAAACGGAATGGAAAGAGGTCAAAAACATAATTATGAGAGACGCTATTATAACTATATAGATCATTAAGTGGACTGTTATCAAATAAATATAGACATGCAGCAAATACTAGGTTTATAGTTCTTTTTACTATAGCAACAAAAATAATAATAAATGTAGGGCCTTGTGTTTAATTTCATAATTTTAGCTTTCCTGAGGAATAGGGAATTGAAAAAAAAAAAGGAAAGAGGAAAAATCTTATAAATTCAGAAAGCAAGATGAGGGTAGAGGGGCAGAGGGAGGGAAAGGGAGAGAATAAAAATATTTTTGGACAAGCCTGACCAGGTGGTAGCACAGTGGATAGAGCATCGGACTGGGATGCAGAGGACTCAGGTTCGAGATCCCGAGGTCGCCAGCTTGAGTGCCAGCTCATCTGGTTTGAGCAAAAAGCTCACCAGCTTGGACCCAAGGTCGCTGGCTCGAGCAAGGGGTTACTTGGTCTGCTGAAGGCCCACGGTCAAGGCACATATGAGAAAGCAATCAATGAATAATTAAGGTGTCTCAATGAAAAACTGATGATTGATGCTTCTCATCTCTCTCCGTTCCTGTCTGTCTGTCCCTATCTCTGACTCTCTCTCTGTCCCTGTAAAAAAAAAAAAAAAATTTTGGACAATAAAATAATATTTTTCAAGATGCTAAACCTACCTCAGTAAATACTCTAATTTAATGCAGTTCTTTGAAAATGTTGATGTATTTTATTTTTCAAGTGAGATAAAATGACTCTAAAATATAGCTGGAGAGCAAGTACATTAAAAATATTTCAAAAGAATAAATAATTGGTGAGACCAATTCTAACATATATAAATATATTGTACAGCTTCAGTATTAGGACACACTCACACTTATTCAAAAATAAAAAAAAAACTGATCAATGAAAGTGGGCAGAAAGTCCAGAAACAGAACCAAAAGATACATTTAAATTAATAGAGAAAGAATGTATTTTTCAATCAATGGGGCTGGACAAGTCATTATCCCATAATCTCCTAAGTGACCCCATTCTTGTTCTTGGACTAAGGATACAGGTTAGGATGCTCCCCCCTCTCAATCTCCCTAGTGACTGCCCATCTATAACTTTTCACTGTGGGTGAGGAAGCCCCATGATTGGGCCCTTCCCTACCTCCCTGCTGTGATCTCAGTCTACTGTAGTCTCACCTGTGCTCTGTTCCTCTAGACTTTCACAGTGCTGGTGATCTGAATAATCCCAACTCCAAGTCATCACTTCTGAGTAGCCTTCCCTTTAGGACCATTCAGCCCTTCCCTATAAAAATTCTGTTTTGCCTGACCAGTGCTGGCGCAGTGGATAGAGCATTGACTGGGACGCTGAGGTTGCTGGTTCAAAACCCTGAGGTCGCTGGCTTGAGTGTGGGCTCGTCAGCTTGAATATGGGCCTCCCAGCTTAAGTGTGGGGTGGCTGGCTTGAGCATGGGATCATAGATATGATCCCGTGGTCACAGGCTTGAGCCCAAAGGTAGCTGGCTTGAAACCCAAGGTCGCGAGCTTGAGCCTAAGGTCACTGGCTTGAGCACCCCTGAATCAAGGCACACATGAGAAGCAATCAATGAACAACGAAAGTAAGAGCAACCAGGAGCTGATGCTTCTCATCTCTCTCCTCCCTGTCTCTCTCTCTGTCTCAAAAAAAAAAAAGTTCTCTGCTTTAAGTCTTTGCAAAGCACTTATTACTACCTCATATTTTTCTTAATTTATTTGTTGGTCTGTATATTGTCTTGCCTCCACTAAAGAGCAGGAATCTTGCCTGTTAAGTCTATCCCCACAGAGCTTGGAACAGTGCCTGGCATATAGTAGGTACTCAATAAGTATTTGTTGAATAAATAAATAAATAAATAAATAAATAAAATAATGAGCAGGCTAATTAATCATATGGGAACAAATTAAGTTCTATTCCTTCCTTATATTATTAAAATATTCTAGGTGAATTAAAATATTAAAATGTTTAGCCCTGGTCAGGTAGCTCAGTAGGTTAGAGTGTCATCCCAATACACTGAGGTTGTGGGTTTGATTCCTGGTCAGGGCACATACAGGAATCAACCAATGAATGCATAAATAAGTAAAACAACAAGTTGATGTTTCTCTCGCTCTCTCCCTTCCTCTGTCTCTCTAAAATTAATGCTTGAAAATGAATCAATAGCAACTCACCTGCAATAAATCCAATACACACGTAAAGTTCCTGTACACTGTTGCAGAAAGAAGCTGCAATCAAGCCAGAGCCTGACAAGCAGCCACCAGCAATCATGACTGGTCGACTGCCGTATTTATTCACCAGGATACTGCTGATAGGACCTAAGAAAGAACCAACAACTTAGTATCCTAGAGAAGAAGCCCACCCCTCAGATCCACACCCATAGGAGGCATGAAATGAAACTGGTACAAAATGATGCCAAGACACAAATCCCAACTGAGCACACACACAATAAAACCAGATAGAACAGAAGATAGTGGTCAGGCATATTGCTCTCTCTCTACATTGCTGAGTCGCAGGTGTGTATGGAAAACATATAACATTGACTGTATGTCTTCTATATACTTGCAACATATTGATGGATTTAACTAAAGTACGAAAGACCTTTATCTCTTTTAAGGAAGAATAGACTGTAAATACCCCGATTATAAGTGTTTACAAAATTCTTCATATCTCTAGGATATTACCAACAAATACATAACAAGTTAGCTGTTTTTAATTTTTTAGATGGTCATATGGAGCAAACAAACATGAGTACAATAAGATGTATAAGTAAATCTGATCAGACTTCAGACTTTAGAGTATATTCACAAACTGTGGATTTTGTTTCTCATAGAAAACAACAACAAAACCAAAACAACTACAAAACAAAAATGCGTACCATCACCACTTCCTTCAGCATTATACTGGAGGTCTGAGCCAGCACAGTAGATGGGGGTAAAGGGTGTAAAGAAAGGAAGAAATCAAACTGTCAGTATTTGCAGAGGATATATTTGTCTATTTAACGTTTTTGAAAATATATCAATCAACTATTAGAAATAATGAGTTTAGCAAGATTATAGGATATAGAATTAAAATACAAACATTAACATTCTTTCTGCCTGACCAGGCAGTGGCGCAGTGGAGACAGCGTCGGACTGGGATGCAGAGGACCCAGGTTCAAGACTCCAAGGTCGCCAGCTTAGTGTGGGCTCATCTGGTTTGAGCAAAACTCACCAGCTTGGACCCAAGGTCGCTGGTTCGAGCAAGGGGTTACTCAGTCTGCTGTAGCCCCACGGTCAAGGCACATATGAGAAAGCAATCAATGAACAACTAAGGTGTCGCAACGAAAAACTGATGATTGGCCCTGGCCAGTTGGCTCAGCGGTAGAGCGTCGGCCTGGCGTGCGGGGGACCCGGGTTCGATTCCCGGCCAGGGCACATAGGAGAAGCGCCCATTTGCTTCTCCACCCCCCACCCCCTCCTTCCTCTCTGTCTCTCTCTTCCCCTCCCGCAGCCAAGGCTCCATTGGAGCAAAGATGGCCCGGGCGCTGGGGATGGCTCCTTGGCCTCTGCCCCAGGCGCTAGAGTGGCTCTGGTCGCGATACAGTGACGTCCCGGAGGGGCAGAGCACCCCCTCCTGGTGGGCAGAGCGCCGCCCCTGGTGGGCGTGCCGGGTGGATCCCGGTCGGGCACATGCGGGAGTCTGTCTGACTGTCTCTCCCCGTTTCTAGCTTCAGAAAAATACAAAAAAAAAAAAGAAAAAAAAAGAAAAACTGATGATTGATGCTTCTGATCTCTCTCCATTCTGTCTGTCTGTCCCTATCTATCTCTCGCTCTGACTCTCTGTCTTGGGGAAAAAAGAACAACAACAACATTCTTTCTATATACCAACTGCCAACATAAAACACATTTTAAAAGACTTTTACCCTTTTTAATGACATGTTTATATTCTTTTTTTTTTTTTTTTACAGAGACAGAGAGAGAGTCAGAGAGAGGGATAAATAGGGGCAGACAGACAGGAACACAGAGATGAGAAACATCAATTATTAGTTTTTCGTTGTGCATTGCGACACTTTAGTTGTTCATTGATTGCTTTCTCACATGTGCCTTGACCACGGGCCTTCAGCAGACTGAGTAACCCCTTGCTTGAGCCAGCAACCTTGGGTCCAAGCTGGTGAGCTTTTGCTCAAACCAGATGAGCCCGCGCTCAAGCTGGCGACCTCAGGGTCCTGAACCTGGGTCCTGGGCATCCCAGTCCGACGCTCTATCCACTGCGCCACCGCCTTGTCAGGCTGACATGTTTATATTCTAACTGACCTAACAGAGCATATAGTTGCTAAGTAGTTTTTATTGTTTTCTTTTAAGACTTTATTCATTTTAGAGAGGGGGGAGAGAGAGAGAGAGAGAGAAGGGGGGAGGAGCAGGAAGTATCAGCTCCCATATGTGCCCTGACCAGGCAACCCAGGGTTTCGAACCGGCGACCTCAGCATTCCAGGTTGACACTTTATCCACTGCGCCACCACAAGCCAGGCACTTTTATTGTTAAAGGGAATGAAAAACAGGACATTAATCACATAGCTTCAAAAACTAACATTTCAAATATCTCACTGATAAAGGCATCGAGAACAAAAGGTACTTCACGCAGAGCGTTTGTCTGCTTATTGAAAGTTAAGACAGCAGACCTTAGTGGGTACTTACCGCCACCAAACATAACAGCAAACATGATGGACGATATCCATGACACTTCGCTGGTGCTGGCATCAAATATTCCTTCAATCTCTTTGTAAAACACAGAAATAGATTTGCCAAATGCACAAGAGAAGCCAATGGAAATGAACGCTCCAACAACCACTGCCCATCCCCAGCCTCCATCCGGGGGGGCGAGTTCAACTGGACTTTTAACTGATGGTGCCATTGTAAGCAAAAAACTCCAAAATGCAGTTCAAATCCAAGTATCTAAAGGATATAATATATAACAAATAGGTCAGCAATAAAGCACTCCCATAAAATCCCTTACACTCATAAGTAACCAAAAGTTTTTCAGTGTTACTTGGTCTTTGTGAAGACAGTAGAAAAAGTCTAAGAGTAATCATAGTTTTGCCCCAAATTTAAAGGCCTGAAGTAAAAAACTCCCAACTATTTGAACTGTATACCCAAATTCTTTCCAATAAATTTAGTATTGTTTCTTCATATGTGTAAGTACCCTGTTTTAATAACTATCAGTAATTTTTCACATTACCAAACTAAATGACTCAATTGACTTACCTGAATGCAAAACTCACAGATAACACACACTTTAAATGGTTCACAATTTAATATTTTCTTTTTTTAAATTTTATTTATTTATTTATTTTTACAGAGTCAGAGAGCCAGAGAGAGGGATAGATAGGGACAGACAGACAGGAACAGAGAGAGATGAGAAGCATCAATTATCAGTTTTTCGTTATGACACCATAGTTGTTCATTGATTGCTTTCTCATATGTGCCTTGATCGTGGGGCTACAGCAGACCGAGTAACCCCTTGCTCAAGCCAGCGACCTTGGTCCAAGCTGGTGAGCTTTGCTTAAACAAGATGAGCCCGCGCTCAAGCTGGCAACCTCGAGGTCTCGAACCTGAGGTCCTCCGCATCCCAGTCCGATGCTCTATCCACTGCACCACCGCCTGGTCAGGCAATATTTTCTTTATAATTTCTCTCCTTCCCCAAATGCATTCTCCAATACTTACCTAATTCTTATGTTCTCTAGAATTTACAGGCTGATTTAGAAGTGTTGGAAATGCTATATTAATATCCATAGCATCAACATATTGCAATTTTCAAAATAAAAGATCATTTCAAACATAAGATTCTCATTTGATTGACTGGAAAGTTATCTCAGTAATGTTTGCCTTTCATTCAGCTGCTTAGATTTAAGGTTTTTTTTTTGTGTTTTTTTTTTTTTGACAGAGACAGAGAAAGGGTCAGAGAGAGGGACAGATAGGGACAGACAGACAGGGAGAGAGATTAGAAGCATCAATTCTTTGTTGCAGCTTAGTTGTTCATTGATTGCTTTCTCATGTGTGCCTTGGGGGGGCACAGCAGAGCGAGTGACCCCTTGTTCAAGCCAGCAACCATGAGTTCAAGCCAGCACCATGGGGTCATGTCTATGATCTCCTGCTCAAGTTGGTGAGCCTGTGCTCAAGCCAGATGAGCCTGCGCTCAAGCTGGAGACCTCAGGGTTTTGAACCTGGGTCCTCCGCGTCCTAGTCCGATGCTCTATCCACTGCGCCACCGCCTGGTCAGGCAAGTTTAAGATATTTTTTAAAAATATTATGTCACTAGAAATATTTTTTTTTTTTTTGTGGCAGAGACAGAGAGAGTCAGAGAGAGGGACAGACAGACAGGAAGGGGGGAGACAAAAAACATCAATTCCTCGTTGTGGCTCCCTAGCTGTTCATTGATTGATTTCTCATATGTGCCTTGACCAGGGGGCTACAGCAGACCAAGCGACCCCTTGCTTGAGCCAGCGACCTTGAGCTCAAGCTGGTGAGCCTTGCTCAAACCAGATAAGCCCACGCTCAAGCTGGCGACCTCAGGGTCTTGAACCTGGGTCCTCCACATCCCAGTCTGATGCTCTATCCACTGCACCACCGCCTGGTCAGGCTAGAAATATTCTTAAGTGATGGTTGACCAAAAATAAAGTTAAAATCTGCAATCCAGTACAATGTGAGAAGAGGTAATGGTTAGTGTATTAGTTTGCTAGGACTGCCATAACAGAATACTAGACTAAGTGGCTCAAATAACAGATACTTATTTCTCACAGTTCTGGAGGCTAGAAGTCTGACATCAAGATGTCAGAAGATTTGGTTTCCTCTGAGGCCCTTCTTCATGGCTTGTATATAGCTGCTTTTTCTGTGTTTACTAGGTTGTTCCCACGTGTAAATACAAGTGTTTGGTGTCTCTCCTCTTCTTTTTTTTTTTTTTTAAAGATTTTATTTATTCACTTTAGAGAATAGAGAGAATGAGAGAGAGAGAGAAGAGAGGGAGAGAAAGAAGGGGGAGGAGCAGGAAGCATCATATGTGCCTTGACCAGGCAAGCTCAGGGTTTCAAACCGGTGACCTCAGCATTCCCAGTCGATACTCTATCCATTGTGCTACCACAGGTCAGGCTCTCCTCTTCTTATAAAGATACTAGTCACATTGGATTAGAGCCCACCACATAAACTCATTTTGCCTTAACTTTTTTTTTTTTTGACAGAGACAGAGAGGGAGTCAGAGAGAGGGACAGATAGGTGTAGACAGGAAAAGAGAGAGATGAAAAGCATCAATTCTTCAGCAGTTCCTTAGTCTCCTTAGTTGTTCACTGATTACTTTCTCTTATGTGCCTTGACCGGGGGGCTACAGCAGAGCGAGTGACCCTGTGCTCAAGCCAGCAACCTTGGGCTCAAGCTGGCGAACCCGCACTCAAGCCGGCGACCTCTGGATTTCCAACCTGGTCCTCCGTGTTACAGTCCGACCCTCTATCCACTGCACCACTGCCTGGTTAGGCTTGTTAATTGTTTTCGTATACCTTTGCATGGTATTCCTTTATCTTTAATGTAGTAGTCAATATTTATAGATTTTTACATATTAAACAATCCTTAATTCCTAGGATTTTTGCATTACAACTTGGTCATGATAGATCATCTTTAATACCTTTCTAAATTAAATTTGCTAATATTTTGTTTGAATTTTTGAAACCTGTTCATAGATTATTTGGAAATAAATTTTCCCTTCTTATACTGTACTATTTTTATTTTAGTATCAATATTATATTAGTGCCTGACCAGGTGGTGGCGCAGTGGATAGTGTCAGACTAGCATGCAGAAGACGGCAGGTTCAAAACCCCAAGGTCAGGCTTGAGTGCAGGCTCATCCGACTTGAGTCTGAATTCACCAGCTTGAGCGAGGGGTCATTGGCTTGAGCCCAAGGTTTCTGACTTGAGCAAGGGGTCACTGGCTGGGTTTGGAGCCCCTCGGTCAAGGCACATGTGAGAAAGCAATCAATGAACAACTAAGGTGCCACAACTAAGAACTGATGCTTTTCATCTCTCTCCCTTGCTGTCACCCCCCTCTCTCTTGCTAAAAAAAAAAGTTTCCACAATGGCACTGAACCCACAATGTAATTCATCCTTGGGCTCTGTTGGCATTGATTAGTTCTGATGCAGACAATTGGTTCTTAGCTTGGTTTTTGCTTTTGCTCTGGAAAACTGTTACATCCCATAATATTCTTTGCCTGGGGTCTTTTTAAATAGAGCTATCAAATTTTCTTACATAACTATAGGCTTTTCTAATTCCATAAAACTATACCACCATTTGAAACCGAAGATGACCAATCCTAGAGCATTTTACCCACCTGCAAGTACCATAAGTTAATAAAAATATTAACTTACTATGCTGCAGGTAAGTTAATAAAAATATTTCCAAGTTGAACTTTTCTAAAATTTCCATTTGAATTAAAGAAGCTATCACAGCCTGACCTGTGGTGGCGCAGTGGATAAAGCCCCAACCTGGACTATTGAGGTTGCTGGTACGAAGCCTTGGGCTTGCCTGGTCAAGGCACATATATGGGAGTTTGATGCTTCCTGCTCCTCCCCCCTTCTCTCTCTCTTCTAAAATCAATAAAATAAATACAAAAAAGAAAAAAAAAAAAAAAAAAAAGGAAGCTGTCACATCTCGGTTCAAAGGAAATAATTTGTGCCTGACTGGTGGTAGACAGTGTCGACCCAGAACACAGAGCCCTGGTTTGAAACCCCAAAGTCGAGGTTCTTGGCTTGAGCGTGGGTATGCCGACTTGAGGGTGGGATCATAGACATTATCCCAAGGTCGCTGGCAATTTCAACAATCTATTTTATTTAAAAAAAAAAAAGCCTGTCCTGTGGCGGCCTAGTAGAAAAAGCGTCAACCTGTAACACTGAGGTCTCTGGTTCCCTGGTCAAGGCACATATGGGGGTTGATGCTTCCTGCTCCTCCCCTCCTTCTCTCTTTCTCCTCTCTAAAATGAATAAATAAAATCTTAAAAAATAAAAAAGACAGTAATTAAGACTGTCTGCCCCCACTTCTCTGTTTCCTACATGACAAACTACAAACATCAGTATGGTGCAAACACAGCAGAGGGAGTTAAACGTGTGCATTCCTAATTTGCAGAGCCGACACCTCCAATCTGAGGATCACGGACCTTTAGAGGGTTATCACAATTGACATGACAGACCTGCAGCTTAGAATGGATTATTGAAGACAAGGTTTGGGGCTATTTTAAGTACTATAATCATAACTGGGATACATTCTGGGAAGCGTGATTTATTTATTTATTTATTTATTTATTTATTTATTTATTTATTTATTTTCTGAAGTTGGAAACAGGGAGACAGTCAGACAGACTCCCGCATGCGCCCTACTGGGATCCACCTGGCACGCCCACCAGGGGGCGATGCTCTGCCCATCTGGGGCCTCGTTCTGCTGCAACTAGAGCCATTCTAGCGCCTGAGGCAGAGGCCACAGATCCTCAGCACCAGGGCCAACTTTGCTCCAATGGAGCCTTGGCTTCGGGAGGGGAAGAGAGAGACAGAGAGGAAGGAGAGGGGGAGGGGTGGAGAAGCAGATGGGCACTTCTCCTGTGTGCCCTGGCCAGGAATCGAACCCAGGACTCCTACATGCCAGGCCGACCGGCCAGGGCGGGAAGCGTGATTTTAGGTGGTGTCATTGTTGTGCAAACATCAGAGAGCATTTACACACACCTATGTTGTATAACCTACTACATACTTAGGTTCTATGGTATAGCCCACTGCCCCTGGCTGCATGTGACTGTTCTGAATGCTGTAGGCAACCGTAACACAGTGGTGTTTGTCTATCTAAATATAGAAAAGATATAGTAAGAATATCAAGATAAAATGTGCACCCTGTGTTAAGGGCCCAGGGGGAGGGCTGTGGAAAGTAGACAGAAGACAGGAAGGGAGAGTGGGAACCCAGAGACCAAGAGAGAAAACGCTTGAAAAATAATAAAGGGGAGGAAAGGGAGAGAGTAAGTGAAAGCGAGAGCCAAGAGAGGGCAGGGAAGGGAGTTTGTACCAGCGTGCCTGCTGGCCAGCAGCCGGCGTGCAGGAGCCGTGGTGGGAAGCTGGGGGGGAGGGGGGGGGGCCTGGGTTCTGGCGGGGGGGGGGAGTCCCCTCCTCCCCTGCTCCCTAACGCTCTCCCCTCCCAACTCAGGCCCCAGCTCCAGGCAGCCGCATGGTGGGTGGACACCAGGCTGAGCCTTCTTAACACCCCAGAGCAGTGGGGCCCCACCTTTTCTTTCAGCGCTGTAAACCGCTCCCAGTCCACTCCCATCTTACGGGAGCACCCGGCACTGGCGGTGCGTCGCTGCCCCGAGGCGGCTCCGCTGCGCACGACTGTAATGTAACCGATGCGACCGGCTCCGCGAGAAAGGAGCGGCCCCGGTCAAGCCGTTACCCACCAAGCTGCTCAAGACACACTGTTCCATGTGACCCTGTGTTACGGCAACTACAAAAAATAATCGCTACCTTGAGGAAACTTACCACCTGGAAAAGGGGAGGGAAAAAAAAATACAATTACAGTCAAGGGTCACATAACAGAAAAATTTTTTTTTTTTTTTAAATTTTATTTCATTTTTTTTAATTTTTTAATTTTTTATTTTAGTTTATTCATTTTTAGAGAGAAGAGAGAGAGGAGAGAGAGAGACTGGGGGGAGGAGCTGGAAGCATCAACTCCCATATGTGCCTTGACCAGGCAAGCCCATGGTTTCGAACCGGCAACCTCAGCATTTCCAGGTCGATGCTTTATCCACTGCGCCACCACAGGTCAGGCATAACAGAAAAATTTAATGGAGAACAGGGACGAGCAGGATTTGAGGAGAGAAAGGGGAATTTCTATGGCCAGAGCAACGTCGCGGAGAATGAAGAATGGGGGAGAATTCAGTTAAGGCGGAACGAATGGGGTTTAAACACGACCACGTCCCCGGCGGCGCGCCACCAGGCTGGGACCGGGCGTCTCCGCCACGACGCGCCTCCCGCTGAGGCCCCGCCCGGCAGGGCCCCGAGGCTGCACGCTCGTCGGCGCTGGCGACCTCACGGCCCGGGTCGTTCTTCTTCCGATGAAAGCGTCCCCGGGGGAACCGGGCCAAGTCCTCTTCCCGAGCCGCGGCCCGGGCCCTGCCTGCGGCTCCCGGCCCCGCGGCCACGACGGCGCTGCCGGGCCGCCTCCCTCCCCGGAGACGGAGGTCTCGGCTGCCGGACGCGCCCCCGAGCCGCCGAGGCAGCCAGGGCGCCGCGGGGTCCACGCCGCACGCCGGCCGCTCCCCGACTGACCGTGACGCGCGGCTCCGGCGTCGAACGTGTGCGTGACGCGCGGCACCGCGCCGCGGCCACGCCGCGAGGCTTCTCCAGACGCTGCCCCGAGGGGTCGGTGCCGCGGCCGTCGGCCCGCCGGCGGCGGAGCATGCGCGAAGCGTGGCTGCAGCCGCCCCCGCCCCTCACAGGCCGCGGCCGCGGGCCCCCGGCCCACGCAGCCCGCGCGGACTCCGCTCCCGCCACCTGCTGCCTGCATCCTCGGGGCGACCTACCTGCGTGCGGGACTCCGACGTCGGCCTCACCCCGGTTTCCGACGGAGATGAGGGAAAGCCGCCGAGGAGCGATGCGGCGCGCCCCCGGGGCCTGACTCAGGTGTGGGGCGCGGCGGCGCGGGGAGGCGGCTGAAGTGGAGGGCCCGGGCTGGGTTTGAACGGCCCGGGTGCGCCGCGGCCGGGAAGAGGCGGAGGGGCCGGCGGATACGCGACGTGAGCTCGCCTCCGGAGCTCAGTGACCTCGGGGAAGTTACTCAAGCCCTCAGGGCCTGTTCCTGTACATGTTCCCTGACCAGCAGGAGCGATAGACCCGACCTCCCGGGCGCTTTTAGGCAGCTGGCCCGTGGTCTCTGATGAACGGTGCGTGTTAAACGCCAAGTGCACGAAGAGCGAGCGAGAGGGTGGCGAGACTGATCTGAAGGGTCAGGGTGTGTGTATCAGAAACATGGAGAAATGAGAATACAGAGGGTACAAAGTTTTATGGACACAATGTAATTATAGCGAGCAGTTTTGGGGGAGGGGGTGATTTATATGCTGAGCACTTCACCTGAATCCTCAGGACCCTGTGAAGTGCAGGTTCAGTTAACAAATAAGGAACCCGAGGTTAGGCAACTTGCTAGAGGTCCCGGGGCTAGCAGTGGCCAGCTTTTGAAGTCAGACTTCAGGGTCTGATTCTGTCATAAGAGCCATTTCAGGTTCTTGAACAAATTCAGATACCAAAATGTATTTGCTGAAGTGATTGAATAAACTTGACTTTTAAGAAGTACAAAAAAAATATAAGTCAAAGCCCCTGCCTTTGGAGAGCTTACGTGTTCTTCGGGGAGACTGAGGCTCAAGTCAGCCAAGGTTTGTTGAGCATTTGCAGTGTGCCAGGTCGCTGTCCTACAACTCCCCCTCCGGCCTCCTTAATTCTCACGACAACCCGATGAGGTTGGCCTCAAAGTTTTGTTTTGGAAATGAAGAAGCTGAGATTGGGGAGGACTGGGGTTTGGGGGACCAGATCCTGAGAGGTCCTGTGTACTTTCCTCGCCCCCACTCTGCCTTTGTTTCAGAGATGCTTTCTCAACAGTTCAACTTGTTAGAAGATAGTACAAATCTGCGGCTACATACTGCTTCTGAGCAACAGCTGCTTTTTACCTTTGGTGAATGCTGACAGAGGGAAAGACACTTCAGAGAGCTGGGAGGGTGGGGACTTAGAGCAGCAGTGCTTTAGGACTGTTAGGGTGGCTGCAGCAGTTGGGGTAGCTAGCGGAGTGAGGGAGATGGCTTCAGGTATGAAGTTTAAGGGCCTGCACTAAGGAACGGCAGTGGGGAGAGGCAGGATAAGGTCATTCTTGGAAACTTCTCACAGAAGGCTTATGGAGCAGCAGTGTGATGGGTTCAGATTGCCCAGTTTCCAAAAAGCAATGTACTTAATTAGGGTTTTTGTGGGGGGAAAATTAGTGTTTGGGGACCATTAAAACAGAGCCTAGCATATAGCAAGTGCTGAGTAAGTGTTTGTTAAAAAACATATAGGTCAGGGATCAGGAACCTTTTTGGCTGGGAGAGCCATGAACGCCACATATTTTAAAATGTAATTCCGTGAGAGCCATACAACGACCCGTGTACGCTACTCATTATCCAATAAAAATTTGGTGTTGTCCCGGAGGACAGCTGTGATTGGCTCTAGCCACCCGCAACCATGAACATGAGCAGTAGGAAATGAATGGATTGTAATACATGAGAATGTTTTAGATATATATATTTATTTATTTATTTATTTATTTTTTGTAATTTTCTGAAGCTGGAAACAGGGAGAGACAGTCAGACAGACTCCCGCATGCGCCCGACCGGGATCCACCCGGCATGCCCACCAGGGGCAACGCTCTGCCCACCAGGGGGCGATGCTCTGCCCCTCCGGGGGGTCGCTCTGCTGCGACCAGAGCCACTCTAGCTCCTGGGGCAGAGGCCAAGGAGCCATCCCCAGCGCCTGGGCCATCTTTGCTCCAATGGAGCCTTGGCTGCGGGAGGGGAAGAGAGAGACAGAGAGGAAGGAGGGGGGTGGAGAAGCAGATGGGCTCTTCTCCTGTGTGCCCTGGCCGGGAATTGAACCCGGGACTTCTGCATGCCAGGCCGACGCTCTACCGCTGAGCCAACCAGCCAGGGCCGAGAATGTTTTATATTTTTAACATTTTTTTTTAATTAAAGATTTGTCTGTGTGCCAGATGCAGCCATCAAAAGAGCCACATCTGGCTCATGAGCCATAGGTTCCCAACCCCTGATATAGATGTTCAATGATGAAACTTTTCCCACTGCTGTTCACATCGTGATTTGTTCTAATTAATGTATGTGGGTGAGGACATAATGGGAAAAGAAAATCGTGAGGTTTAGAGACATGTAGTTCTTGTACAATGGTTTACCTGTAAATGTTCTTCCTTTTAGAATAAAAAAAAGTAGAAAAGGAAATTTAAAAAGTGATTCCATTTACAGCAGCATCTAAAAGAATAAAATACTTAGGGATAGATTTAACTAAGGAGGTTGCAAAGTGTTTAGGTAAATGTACAGTCTGAAGAAACGGTCACAAACTGCCCTTACTTCAGACACTAGCCACAAGTTTAGTGGTCCCCAGCGCCATCTTCAGATCATTTGCCACAAATTTGGGGCTTCCCATAACCACCTGCAGCCTAAATTATTTGCTTAAAAGTCAACTCACTGAAAGTTACTACAATAATGGTCATGTTTATTACACAAAGAGGTTACACTGAAATCAGCCAAGGGAAGAGGAGCATAGGGCAGAATCTAGGACGGGTCCAACATGAAGTTCTGGCTGTC
The DNA here is from genome assembly GCF_036850995.1 of Saccopteryx leptura. Taxonomy (NCBI): domain Eukaryota; kingdom Metazoa; phylum Chordata; class Mammalia; order Chiroptera; family Emballonuridae; genus Saccopteryx; species Saccopteryx leptura. The sequence goes on along the minus strand of NC_089513.1, from coordinate 67,751,791 downwards.
CGCTCCCGGTGAAGTCCTGGATAATGTTATTTCGTCCCAGCTAAGGTGCTCAGAGTATTCTTCTCATCAGGGAAGCTCACTTAAGCCCTGGTGTCCAGCATTTTTTGAACCTTAATTTCTTAGCATGAATCCCCACCTTTGTGACTGAACTCAAATCTCCAGCCGCCCCCCCTTCCAGAGGTTGAGCTATTACCAAGCTATATACATAGCCCTGTCTATGCAATCACTTAGTCTTTTTCTCAATGCCAGCCCCCACTGGAGTCAATGCAATTTTGTTAGCATAAACTATGAAAGGACCCACCATGAGGTCCCACATTAGCCACGAACTATCAGGGTTAGTTTGAGGGACCCACTGTGAATTACAAAGATACTCCCTATCACTTGGGAAATTATAAGGTTTTAGAGGTCACCTCCTAAGAAGGGCACAGGAATAGGGAGGACTAAGGTCAGACTTCTCTTTTTTTTAAAAAATGTTATCCCTTACAGGTTTATTTATTTATTTATTTTTATTTTTTACAGAGACAGAGAGTGAGTCAGAGAGAGGGATAGACAGGGACAGATAGACAGGAATGGAGAGAGATGAGAAGCATCAATCATTAGTTTTTCATTGCGCGTTGCAACACCTTAGTTGTTCATTGATTGCTTTCTCACATGTGCCTTGACCGCGGGCCTTCAGCAGACCGAGTAACCCCTTGCTTGAGCCAGCAACCCTGGGTCCAAGCTGGTGAGCTTTGCTCAAACCAGATGAGTCTGCACTCAAGCTGGCGACCTCGGGGTCTCGAACCTGGGTCCTTCCGCATCCCAGTCCGCCGCTCTATCCACTGCGCCACCTCCTGGTCAGGCTACAGGTTTTTAATGTATTATTTTTTTTATTGCTTTGTCTTCCCATAGCACTCACTGCTCCCACAAGAAGTCAGAATTTTTTTATTTTATTCTTATTTTATTTATTCACTTTTAGAGAAGAGAGAGAGACAGAGAAGGAGAGGAGAGAGAGACAGAGAGGGAGAAGGGGGGAGGAGCTAGAAGCATCAACTCCCATATGTGCCTTGACCAGGCAAGCCCAGGGTTTCGAACCGGCAACCTCAGCATTTCCAGGTCGATGTTTTATCCACTGTGCCACCACAGGTCAGGCGGTCAGACTTCTCTTTATGTGAGGCGAAATTCCTTACTACACGAAGGTGAAAAACTTTACATGAGAACTACAAAACACCGCTGAAAGAAATTAAGACTTAAAGAAAAAGATATCCATGTTCATGGATTAGAAAACTTAATATTGTGCCTGACCTGTGGTGGCGCAGTGGATAAAGCGTCGACCTGGAAATGCTGAGGTCGCCGGTTTGAAACCCTGGGCTTGCCTGGTCAAGGCACATATGGGAGTTGATGCTTCCAGCTCCTCCCCCCCTGTCTCTCTCTCTCTCTCTCTCTCTCTCTCTCTCTCTCCCTCTCTCTCCTCTCTAAAATGAATAAATAAAATTAAAAATAAAATTAAAAAAAAAAAGAAAACAATATTGTGAAGATGGGAGTCCTACCCTTTGTAATCTGCAGATTCAATGTAATACTCATTTAAATTCCATCAGCCTTTTTTGCAAAAATGGAAAAGATCATCTTCAAATTCACATAAAATTGCATGGGATCCTGAATAGTCAAAACAACACTGAGAAAGAACAAAGTTGGAGGACTCATGCTTTCTTTTCTTTTCTTTTTTTTTTTTGTATTTTTCTGAAGCTAGAAACGGGGAGAGACAGTCAGACAGACTCCCGCATGCGCCCGACCGGGATCCACCCGGCACGCCCACCAGGGGCGATGCTCTGCCCACCAGGGGGCGATGCTCTGCCCCTCCGGGGCGTCGCTCTGCCGCGACTAGAGCCACTCTAGTGCCTGGGGCAGAGGCCAAGGAGCCATCCCCAGTGCCCGGGCCATCTTTGCTCCAATGAAACCTTGGCTGCGGGAGGGGAAGAGAGAGACAGAGAGGAAGGAGGGGGGGTGGGTGGAGAAGCAAATGGGCGCTTCTCCTATGTGCCCTGGCCGGGAATCGAACCCGGGTCCCCCGCACGCCAGGCCGACGCTCTACCACTGAGCCAACCGGCCAGGGCGACTCATGCTTTCTTATTACAAAACTTACAAAGCTGCAGTGATCAAAACAGTGTGGTACCAGTATATAGACTAATTGAATAGAATTGAGAATATAGAAGTAAATGCATAAATCCATGGCCAATTGATTTTTTAAAACAGTGCAAGGACCATTCAATGGGAAAAAAAAAGTCTTCAACAAATGGTGCTGGAACAACTGGATATCCACAAAAGAATTAAGTTGTACCCCAACATCACACCATATACGAAAATTAACTCAAAATGGATTAACCAACAACCTAAATGTAAGAGCTAAACTATAAAACTCTCAGCAGAAACATAAGGGTAAATCTTAATGACATAGGATTTGGCAGTGTCTTCTTAGATACAATACCAAAAGAGGAACAACTAATGAAAAGTAAATAAATTGGATTTCACCAAAATTAAGTTTTTGTGCATCAAGGGATAGTATTAAGAGAGTGAAAAGACAACCTATAAGATGGGAGAAAATATTTGCAAATCAGAGTCTAACGTCCAGATTATATCAAATAAAGAACTCTTACAACTCATCAAGAAGACAACCCAGTTAAGTGCCACCAAATGCATACTGCCACCTGCTTTCTCCTTTCTCTTATTCTGCTATTGTGATTCATGCAGTTGAATCTTCGCCATGTCTTCTCACAAGATTTTCAGGATTAGGAGGTTCCTGGCCAAGAAACAAAAGCAGAACCGGCCCATTCCTCAGTAGATTCAGATGAAAGCTGGTAATAAAATCAGGTATAACTCCAAGAGGAGATTTTGGAGAACCAAGCTGGGTCTAAAAGGAACCACACATGAGAGATGGCTCCCATATTTATGCCATATCCAGGTTGCCTGTATCTTAACAAATCACTGAAAAGAGCACTACTGTCTGGACAGTTGGGTGTTTTAATTGGGAAATTACTGGGAAAATGACTTTGATTTTTTTTTTGCAATAGTAAGTTGGTTCAATAATAATTGTGAGAACTTTAAGGGAAAAAAAAGACAACTCAATTAAAAAATAAGTAAAGGATTTGAATAGATATTTGTTTTTTTATTTTTGTTTTTTTTTTGTATTTTTCTGAAGCTGGAAACGGGGAGAGACAGTCAGACAGACTCCCGCATGCGCCCGACTGGGATCCACCCGGCATGCCCACCAGGGGGCGATGCTCTGCCCCTCCGGGCGTCGTTCTGCCGAGACCAGAGCCACTCTAGCCGCCTGGGGCAGAGGCCAAGGAGCCATCCCCAGCGCCCGGGCCATCTTTGCTCCAATGGAGCCTTGGCTTCGGGAGAGGAAGAGAGAGACAGAGAGGAAGGGGGGGGGTGGAGAAGCAAATGGGCGCTTCTCCTATGTGCCCTGGCCGGGAATCGAAGCCGGGTCCCCCGCACGCCAGGCCGACGCTCTACCGCTGAGCCAACCGGCCAGGGCCTTGAATAGATATTTGAAAGAAGATATATAAATGACCAACAAGTACATGACAAGATACTCAACATTATTAATCAAGAGAAATACAAATCAAAACCAAGATGCCGCCTGACCTGTGGTGGCGCAGTGGATAAAGCATCGACCAATGCTGAGGTCGCCAGTTCGAAACCCTGGGCTTGCCTGGTCAAGGCACATATGGGAGTTGATGTTTCCTGCTCCTCCCCCCCTTCTCTCTCTGTCTCACTCTCCTCTCTCTCTCCTCTCTCAAAATGAATAAATAAATAAAATTTGAAAAACCAAGATGCCAGTTCATACCAGTAAGATGGCTATAATAATAATTAAGAAAAAAAAAAAAAAAGAATGCCTGGTCTATGTGATGCAGTAGATAGAGCATCTACCTGGAACACTGAGGTCACCAGTTTGGAACACTGGGCTTACCTGGTCAAGGCACATATGACAAGCAGCAAGCAAACAATGAACAACTAGAGTGAAACAACTATACTTCTTGCACCCAGTCTCCTCTCCCATAAGATCAATAAATAAAATCTTTATGTAAACTTACTTTTTTAGATTTTTAAAATTTATTCATTTTAGAGAGAAGAGAGTGAGAGAGAGAGAGAAAAAGGGGGAGGAGCAGGAAGCATTAACTCCTACATGTGCCTTGATCAGACAAGCTCAGGGTTTTGAACCATTGACCTCAGGGTTCCAGGTCAACACTTTATCCACTGCGTCACCACAGGTCAGACAATAAATAAAATCTTAAAAAAAAAATTTTTCCGGCCTGACCTGTGGTGGCGCAGTGGATAACGCGTCGACCTGGAAATGCTGAGGTCGCCAGTTCAAAACCCTGGGTTTGCCTGGTCAAGGCACATATGGAAGTTGATGCTTCCAGCTCCTCCCCCCTTCTCTCTCTCTGTCTCTCTCTCTCCCTCTCTCTCTCCTCTCTAAAAATGAATAAAGAAAAAAAGAAAAAAAAATTTTTTTCCCTGACCGAATGGTGGCGCAGTGGATAAAGTGTTGGACTAGGACACAGAGGACCCAGGTTCAAAACCCCGAGGTCCCCTACTTGAGCATGGGTTCATCTGGCTTGAGCATAGGCTCACCAGCTTGAGTGCAGGTTCGCTGGCTTGAATGGGATCAGAGACATGACCCCATGGTCTCTGGCTTGAACCCAGAGGTTGCTGGCTTGAAAACCCAAGGTCACTGGCTTGAAAGCTTAAGGTTGCTGACTTGAGCCCAAGGTTGCTGGTTTGAGCAAAGGGCCACTCACTCTGCTGTAGACCCCCCAGTCAAGGCACATATGAGAAAAAAAATCAGTGACCAACTAAAGTGCCACAATGAAGAATTAATGCTTCTCATCTCCCTTCCTGTCTGTCTGGCCCTATCTGTCCCTCTCTCTGTCTCTGTCCCAAAGTAAGTAAGTAAATAAATAAAAGTAAACATTTTTTAAAGGAAAATAATTATTGGCAAGAAAGTGGAGAAATTTGAAATCTTGTATGTTGCTGGTGAAGATATAAAATGGTACAACCACTGTGGAAAACAGTTGGGAATTTCTCCAAAAGTTAAATATAGAATTACCACATTACCCAGCAATTCTGCTTTTAGGTATATACCAAAAAAATTGAAAACATGTATTCAAACAAATACTTGTACAGAAATATTCACAGCAGCACTATTCACAATAGTGAAAAATTGTAAATACTCCACTGTGAATCACTGGGTATGTAGATAAACAAGTGTGGCATAGCCATACAATGGGATAATATTGGCTGTAAAAAAGAATGGAGCACAGCCTGACCAGGCGGTGGCACAGTGGATAGAGCGTCGGACTGGGATGTGGAGACCCAGGTTTGAGACCCCGAGGTCTCCAGCTTGAGTGCGGGCTCATCTGGTTTGAGCAAGGGGTCACTCAGTCTGCTGTAGCCCCCGGCAAGGCACATGTGAGAAATGAATCAATGAACAGCTAGGAGCCGCAACTAGGAATTGATGTTTCTTGTCTCTCTCCCTTCCTGTCTGTCTGTCCCTCTCTCTGACTCTGTCTCTGCTACAAAAAAGAAAACAGAAAAAAAAGAATGGAGTACAGATACAGGTTACAACATGAATAAGCCTTGAAAATATGTTATGTGAAAGACATAAAATGTCACAAATTATGTGATTCTATTTTATGAAATACCCGAGATTGGTAAATCCATAGAGGTGGAAAGATGACTAGTTGCCCAAGGGTTTGAGGGGTAGGATAGAGGGAGAAGACTGCCTAACGGGCATGGAGTTCTCCTTTGGAGGGATGAAAATGATTTAGAACTTGATATAGGTCGTAATCTATGCTGACAGTGTGAATGCACTAAATACCACTGAAAAGTACTTTAAAATTGGTAGCTATATATTATATATGAATTTAGCTCAATAAATTTATTTATTTATTTTTAAATTTTTATTTATTAATTTTAGAGAAGAGAGAGAGAGAGAAGGGGGGGCAGGAAGCATCAACTCCCATATGTGCCTTGACAGGGCAAGCCCAGGGTTTTGAACTGGTGACCTCAGCATTCCAGGTCGATGCTACCCACTGTGCAACCGCAGGTCAGGCTAAAATTTTTTAAATTTATTGACTTTTAGAGAGAGAGGAAGGGAGAAAGATACAGGAACATTGATCTGTTCCTGTACATGCCCTGACCAGGGATTGAACGAACCAGAAACTTCTGTGCTTCAGGGAAGTGCAGTCTAACCAAAACCTAGGCCGGGGCTGTATTCTTTCCTTAAAGTGGACCAGTGTGGTAGTCAGAATAAGCTCCTCCCCCATGTTCATGCCCTAATCCTTTGAACCTGTGAATATGTTATATTACATGACAAAGGGGAATTAGGTTGCAGATGGATTAAATTTGTGAGTCAATTAACTTATTTAAAATAGGGAGATTATCCTGGATCAGTGGTAGTCAACCTGGTCCCTACTGCCCACCAGTTCCAGCTTTCATGGTGGGTGGTAGCAGAGCAACCAAAGTATAAATAAAAAGATTTAACTATAGTAAGTTGTTTTATAAAGGTTTATTCTGCCAAACTTAGTGAAAATCTGACATAAAGTACTTGGTACGTAATTATTATTATATGCTTTAACTTGCTGTAACTCTGCTTTATAAATTTTACAAAGTTACTTCCCTACTTTATAAATCACCATTACTGTGGAACCAGTGGGTGGTTAGAAAATTTTACTACTAACAGAGATACAAAAGTGGGCGGTAGGTATAAAAAGGTTGACTGCCCCTGTCCTGGATGGTCTGGGCCTAAAGTAATTAAGCCAGTCTTTAAAAGTGGAAGAGAGTGGCTGGGTTGCTCAGTTGGTTAGAATATCATTCTGATACCACAAGGTGGTAGGGTCAATCCCTGGTCATCAGGGCACATACAAGAATCAACCAGTGAATGTGAATGTGTAGGGTAACCAGTTGGTGTTTCTCTCCCTCCTTTCCTTTCCCTCCCTCCTCTCTCTCTCTCTCTCTCTAAAATAAAATTTTAAAACATTATAAAATTTTTAAAAAGTGGTAGAGAGAGGCAGAGAGGTCAGAGTGAAGTGTGAGAGAGACTTGATTTGCTATTGCTGGCTTTGAAGTTGGAGGAAAGGTCCCACCAGCCGAGGAGTGCAGGTGGTCGCTGGCAGGTGGGAAGTGCAAGGAAACAGATTCTCACCCAGAGTCTCCAGAGGGAGCACAGCCCTCGTGGCCAGTGAGCCTGTGTGGTGGCAGTCGGTTACAGCAGTGATAGGAAACTAATACTGCCAGCACGAGTGTGCATTCTTCAGGCCCCACAAAACCTGTATCCTCTCGCTGACAGGGAATATTGTTATGAAGGGGATACGCTTTGGATTTGGAAGTCCAGGTCCTGTAATGGCTATGTTACCATGTTCGCTTCACCTGACTCTTCCAGGCTCAGATTCCTCACCAGGTACATTGGAGGTGATACCTATAGGCCTGCAGTGTTGTGAGAATCAAGAGAGAAAGTGATTGGTAAGGCTTGAAAAGTGCTCTGTGACTCTTAATGGATCTTGTTTTTATAAGTTGTCAATCAAGGGTGTTTAAAAGAGAAAGGGCAGAAGTGCCTCCAAGCTGATTAGCTGGAAAATAGCAATAGGGAAGGTGGGAAGAGGAACAGTTTGAGCGAGTTTGAGAAAGTAAAGTAAAGCCGGTATGAGTGTTACAGTTTTTCCAGACGTCTTCTGGTTTTAGAGTTGACAGGTGCCTGGAAATTACCTAGCCAGCCCCCCACCTTTTGCAGATGTGGAAGCTGAGATCCAAAGAATCTGGAAAGACAGACCTGAAGCTACCCAGGCAATGAATGGTTTGAAACAGCTCTCTGGGCTTCACTGTTCAAACCATAATCTTTTAAGATAAGAGGTCATTTCAACACAGAAACCTTTACTGCAGACCAAAGGGGACACAGTGCCCTCTAGTGAGTTTTCATTTCATCTTACAAATCCCCATCACATTTACGTTTTAAAGGCTGAGGCCAATTGACATGGCAAGGCAGGCTACCTTAGATAACTTAGAGCTATTGTGAATTCAGGAAAATTTCAAGCAGGTTTTCAGAACTTAGGGATGTGGATGGGAAATACCATTAGAGAAGGGAGGATTTTGTAAACGCAAAATTAGAAATTCATTACTTATGCTGAATACATTACTCAGATATTCTCTGGAAAATAAGAAATGTACGTTTCTGTTGGATTTTCACTGGCAAATCCAACTGCCTCACTTCCATTCCCTTATTTAATTCTGTCAATATCTTTCCTAACCCCCCCCATCTTGTATATCTTCCATCACCTCCCTCCCCAACACTATATCTTTTTTGGTGAGGTGTATGTTCAGATGTTTGGCTCATTTTTTAATAAAATTTTTTTTATTGTTGAGTTTTCAGATTTATTTGTATATTTTGGATAGCAGTCCTTTGTCAAATATGTCTTTTGCAAATATTTTCTCTCAATCTCTTGATACTGTCTATTGCAAAGAACATGTTTTTTTTGTTTTTTGTATTTTTCTGAAGTTGGAAACGGGGAGGCAGTCAGACAGACTCCCGCATGCGCCTGACCGGGATCCACCAGGCATGCCCACCAGGGGGCGATGCTCTGCCCATCTGGGGTGTTGTTCTGTTGCAAACAGAGCCATTCTAGCACCTGAGGCAGAAGCCATGGAGCCATCCCCAGCGCCCGGGCCAACTTTGCTCCAATGGAGCCTTGGCTGCGGGAGGGGAAGAGAGACAGAGAGGAAGGAGAGGGAGAGGGGTGGAGAAGCAGATGGGCGCTTCTCCTGTGTGCCCTGGCCGGGAATCGAACCCGGGACTCCTGCACGCCAGGCTGATGCTCTACCACTGAGCCAACCGGCCAGGGCCAAGAATGTGTTTTTAATTTTAATGAAATTCAGCATATCAGTTATTTCCTTTATGGATCTTACCACATTTGAAAAACCCCTTCTCTCTGCCTGACCAAGTGTTGACACCAGGCTGGGATGCAGAGGTCCCAGGTTTGAAACCCCAAGGTCACTGGCTTAAGCATGGCCTCATCTGCCTCGAGTGCAAGCTCACCAGCTTGAGTGTGGGGTCACTGACTTGAGCCCAAAGGTCGGTGGCTTGAAGCCTGATGTTGCTGGCTTGAGCCCAAGGTTGCTAGCTTGAGCAAGGGGTCGTCACTTGCTCTGCTGTAGTCCCCCGGTCAAGGCACATGTAAGAAAGCAATCAGTGAACAACTAAGGAACTATAATGAAGAATTGATGTTTCTCATCTTTCTCCCTTCTTATCTGTCCATATCTGTCCCTCTGACTCTGTCTCTGTCAAAAAACAACAACAAAAAACCATTCTCAGCAACAAACAATCCAATTTAAAAATGGGGAGAGGACATGAAGAGACATTTCTCTTTCTTTTGTATTTCAGAAGAAATACAAATGGCCAACAGAAATGCAAATCAAAACTATGATTAAATACCACCTCACACCTGTCAGATTAGCTATTATCAAGAAGATAGGTAATAGTGTTGGAGAGACTGTGGAGCAAAAGGAACCCTCATTCTCTGCTGGTGAAAATGCAAATTAGTACAACCATTATGGAAGAAAGTATGGTAGTTCCTCAAAAATTTAAGAATAGAACTACCATATGACCCAGCAATCCCTCTAGTGGGTATCTACCCCCAAAACTCTAAAATATTGGTATGTAAAGACACATGCACCCCCATGTTCATCACAGCATTATTTGCAGTGGCCAAGACATGGAAACAACCAAAGGCCCCTCGATAGAGGACTGGATAAAGAAGATGTGGTACATATATTCAATGGAATACTACTCAGCCATAAGAAATGATGGCATAGTATCGTTTACGACAACATAGATGGACCTTGAGAACATTATAATGAATGAAATAAGTAAATCAGAAAAAGCTAAAAACTGTATGATTTCATACATAGGTAGGATACAAATTGAGACTCATGGACATAAATAAGAGAGCAGTGGTTACCAAGGGGAGGAGAATGAGGGAGAGGAGGAGAGAGGAAGTTGGGGGAAGGGTAAAAGAGGGACAAATATAGGGTGATGGAGGATGATCTGACTTTGGGTAATGGGTATACAACAGAATCAACTGTTCAACCAATGTGGAGATGTTTACTTGAAATCTGTGTACTCTTGTTGATCAGTGTCACCCTGTTAAATTTAATTTTCTAAATAAATATAACGTTCTTCCACTGATATACTTTTAAATTGCTTCCAATTAGGGGTTTTTTTTTTTTTTTTTTTTTTTTACAGGGACAGAGAGAGAGAGTCAAAGAGAGGGATAGACAGGAACGGAGAGAGATGAGAAGCATCAATCACCAGTTTTCGTGGCGACACCTTAGTTGTTCATTGATTGCTTTGTCATATGTGCCTTGACCGCGGGCCTTCAGCAGACTGAGTAACCCCTTGCTCAAGCCAGCGACCGTGGGTCCAAACTGGTAAGCTTTTTGCTTAAGCCAGATGAGCACGCGCTCAAGCTGGCGACCTCGAGGTCTCGAACCTGGGTCCTTCCGCATCCCAGTCTGACGTTCTATCCACTGCGCCACTGCCTGGTCAGGCACAATTTGGGTTTTTTTTTTTTTTAAATAAAATTAACACAGATGTGACTATTTGTGTACAAATCTTTGTATGGACACATGCTTTTAGCTCTCTTTGGCAGATACCTAAAAGTGGAATTGTTAGATGATAGAATAAAAGTATGTTTAAGTTCATTAGAAACTAAGTTCTCCAAAGCAGTTGTGTTTTTTTTTTAACAGCAACGTGAGAGTTCCAGTTATTCCATATTCTTGTGAACACTTAATGTTGTTAGATTTTTTTTTTTTTTACTTTGGCCATTCTAGGAAGTAGGAAATGGTCTCTAATTGTGTTTAAAAAAATTTTTTTTCCCTATTGATTTGAGAGAGAGACACACACACACAGGGAAGCATCAACTAACTGTTCCACTTAGTTGTTCCTTTTAGATATGCACTCATAGGTTGCTTCTTATATGTGCCCTGATGTTGGCATGCCAACGTAATGCTTTGTTGACTGAACCACCCAGCCAGTGCCTAATTTATATTTTCTTTTCCTTTAAGATTTTGTTTATTTCCTGACCAGGCAGTGGCGCAGTGGATAGAGCGTCGGACTGGGATGCTGAAGACCCAGTTCAAGACCCTGAGGTCGCCCGCTTGAGCGCGGGCTCATCTGGTTTGAGCAAAAATTCACCAGCTTGGACCCAAGGTCGCTGGCTCAAGCGAGGGGTTACTCGGTCTGCTGAAGGCCCACGGTCAAGGCACATATGAGAAAGCAATCAATGAACAACTAAGGTGCTGCAGTGCGCAGTGAAAAACTGATGATTGATGCTTCTCATCTCTCCGTTCCTGTTTGTTTGTCCCTGTCTATCCCTCTCTCTGACTCTCTGTCTCTGGGAAAAAAATTTTTTTTTGTTTATTGATTTTACAGAGAGAGGAGACAGAGAGGGCAGAGTAACCAGAAGTATCAACTCATGGTTGCATCACTTTAGTTGTTCATTGATTGCTTGTCGTATGTGCCTTGATTGGGCAAGCCCAGAGTTTTGAATCAGCGACCTCAGCATTCCAGGTCGATGCTCTATCTACTGTGCCACCACAGGCCAGGCTATATTTTCTTGTTGACTGATGATGTCTAGTATGTTTTCATGTGCTTATTTGACATTTATATATCATATAATAATCTTATATAATAATCTATGTGAAGTGTCTATGGTTTACCCACTAAAAAGAATAAGAATAAGGTTATTCATCTTTTTATTGTTGATTTGTAGGAGTTTATGGATTTTGTATGTCCTTTTATATACATGTGTTAAGAATACTTTTCCAAGTGTGTCTTGCCTATTTTTGTAATAGTGACTTTTTAAATTATTATGAAAAGTTTCTAACATACAGCAAAGTTGAAAGAGTTTTCCTTTGAGCACTGTGTATTCGCCACCTAGATTCTACTGTTAACATTTCACTGTACTTGCTTTGTCCTGTCTGTCCATTAGTACATCTTATTTTAGCATGAGTTTCAAAGGAAATTGCAAACATTAGTATATTTCTCTCTAAATACTTCAGCATACATATCATAACTAGAGTTCAGTATTTGTTGGTAGTATTTTTCCTTTTCAGGAAAATTTGAATGAATATATTTTATAGGTTATAATTTATAATATAAATATTAACAATATTATCAGAGCAAACTTTTGATTATTACAAATAGAAAATGTTTAAATTAGAATGTTGCATAATTATTTCTACATTTTATTTTGTTTGCACAGTATTGAAATGAATGCTGAGTGATCAAAATAAATAGTCACAATGGTAGCATATTTTTAAATATCTCACATTTTAATTTAGGTCACACTTCAATTAAATTAATTCCCAAGCTTGAAGGAAGTCTAGAGATTTTTTTTTAAATTGGCATCAGAATATTATCTGGTAAGAGTTCATATTCTTTTTCACATGTGTAATAGTTGTACATAACTTACCCCAACAAACAATACATTCTAGAAGTGTAAGTGTTCACTGGTTTTTGTATAGCTGATCAATGCAATGTGAAGAAAATTTGCTCCACATAGATGAACCTTGTTGTGCATTTTATTGTTTTATTGAGCATTTTGTTGTCTCCCACTCACCTATAATTTTACAACCTGGACTTTAAAAAGGAGTTCATACTTTCCTAGTCACCCACACATTAGAAAGAAGTTCATGTTGAGTGTACAGCAACGGCAGTAGAAGCTCTATTTAGAGACCTGTATTTCTGCCATGGGAGTTGGAAAATGCACTTGAATGACCTGGGCATTGAAGCTGCTACCCCCATCCTAGAACTGCACACGTAGGAAGCAGGGGAGGCCCTGGGTTCAGGCCCAGCAGGCTTGACAGTTTTTCTAGTCCTTCTCTAGGAACACCCTGCTCTGTGGCTGTCTGCTGTGGTGGCAGGAAGCCACCTCCTACTGCCCTGCACATGACAGAGGACACCACCTCCCTGAGGGTGGTCAGGGATCTGGGAGCCAGTGCACTGGCTTCAAGGCAGACTTGTTTTCTTTTCTTTTTTTTCTTTTAAGATTTTATTCATCTTAGGAGAGAGAGAGAGGGACAGACAGGAAGGAAGAGAGATGAGAAGCATCAATTCATAGTTGTGGCACCTTAGTTATTCATTGATTGATTTCTCATATGTGCCTTGACTGACAGGGGCCTCCATCCGAGACAGTGACCCCTTGCACAAGCCAATGACCTTGGGCTCCAGCCCATGACCTTTGGACTTCAAATCAATGATCATGGGGTTGATAATGTCTATGATCCCACACTCAAACTGGCAACCCTGCACTCTGGTGAGCCTGTGCTCAAGCTGGTGACCTTGGGGTTTCGAACTTGGGTCCTCAGTGACCCAGGCTGACACATTGACTGCGTCACCACCTGGTCAGGCAAAAACAATTTTTTTCTTTTTTTTTTTTAAATTATTTTATTTATTCATTTTTAGAGAGGAGAGAGAGACAGAGAGAGAGAAGGGGGAGGAGCTGGAAGCATCAACTCCCATATGTGCCTTGACCAGGCAAGCCCAGGGTTTTGAACCGGCAACCTCAGCATTTCCAGGTCGACGCTTTATCCACTGCGCCACCACAGGTCAGGCAATTTTTTTCTTTTTTGGTGAGAGGAGGGAGACAGTGACACAGACTCCTGCATGCGCCCTGACCAGGATCCACCAGGAAAACCCATCTGGGGCCAATGCTCTACTCCTAAGAGATTTTTAGTCTCTGAGGCTGATGTGCTCCAAGGGAGCTATCCTCAGCAACCAGGGCCACACTCAAACCAATCAAGCCACTGTCTGTGGAAAGGGAAGGGAGAGAAAAGGGGGGGGGGGAGAAGCAGATGGTTGATTCTCCTGTGTGCCCTGACTGGGTATTGAACCTGGGACGCCCATACACCAGGCTGACGCTTTATCCACTGAGCCACCAGCTAGGGCCCTTATATTCTTAACATACCAACAGGTACTCTTGAGTACAGGAGGGAAGAAAGAGGAAGTTTTTAAGTGGCTTATCATACAATAAATTAGAGGTGTTTGTGTAGTTGTAGTTATTATTACTTCACCAGTTAGAGTTGGAAAGGACTTAAAACATCACCTAAGGTAATGCTGAGGTAAATGCAAGTATCTTGCTTTCTTGCCTGACCTGTGGTTGCTCAGTGGATAAAGCGTTGACTGGAAATGCTGAGGTCGCCGGTTTGAAACCCTGGACTTGCCTGGTCAAGGCACATATGGGAGTTGATGCTTCCAGCTCCTCCCTCCCTTATCTCTCTTTGTCTCTCCTCTCTCTCTCTCTGTCTCTCTCTCTCTCCTCTCTAAAATGAATAAATTAAAAAAATAATTAAAATAAAAAAGATTATTAAAATTAAAAAAAAAAGTATCTTGCTTTCTTATATGTAGTGATAGATTGTATGTCCTTCTGGTGAGGCCAGATGATAAGTTGCCTCAAATATATATACATGATGATGCATGGCTTTTTATTCTTGCCCAAATAGCATTCATTCCTCATTTTATGTTTCAAGCTCCTGGTTCCTCTGTCATGCTCAGCTCATTGGTCCTGGGGGAGAAGAGTCCACCCCATCTTCAGAAGTGGACTTGTGAACCATGTCTGGCCAATCAGAGCATTACATCTGTGGCAGGCCTCATGGATTGGCTAACCTAGTTCCCCGCCCTCACCCCTTTTCCCAACCTGACTCAACTGGAGAGTCTGGAAGAGCGAAATACTTGGCTCCAGCCTCCTTTGGTGGTAGTTACAGTGAGTGAGATGGGAGCAGTCTTCTGGGTGCCTTTGGGAAAGCTTTCAAAGATGCCAGTTCATTGAGTCATCAGCAGTAGCTGTGTCATCCACAGTGGGTTTTTTTTGTTTGTTTGTTTTTGTTTTTGTTTGTTTTTTTCATTTTTCTGAAGCTGGAAACAGGGAGAGACAGTCAGACAGACTCCCGCATGCGCCCGACCGGGATCCACCCGGCACGCCCACCATGGGGCAACGCTCTGCCCACCAGGGGGCGATGCTCTGCCCATCCTGGGCGTCGTCATGTTGCGACCAGAGCCACTCCAGCGCCTGAGGCAGAGGCCACAGAGACATCCCCAGCGCCCGGGCCATCTTTGCTCCAATGGAGCCTTGGCTGCGGGAGGGGAAGAGAGAGACAGAGAGGAAAGTGCGGCGGAGGGGTGGAGAAGCAAATGGGCGCTTCTCCTGTGTGCCCTGGCCGGGAATCGAACCCGGGTCCTCCGCACGCTAGGCCGACACTCTACCGCTGAGCCAACCGGCCAGGGCCTGTCCACAGTGTTTTTATGTAAGGAACATGAACTCCATTTTGTTTTGTCAAGTTCCCTGTTGGTGGCAGGTGAAGGCAATTCTGATAAAATATCTCTGTGCCCCCACATTCCAGATGACTCTTGAGTTAACCCGCTCTGAGCTTTCCTTCTGTGCCGGTCTGGAAGTCTCCACAAACAGGATGGAGAATGCCGACAGCTTAACCTGCAGAGAGATTATGGCCTCACAGACGCTCAGAGCTGCAGTGACACACCACCGTGCTCCCCACACTCACCTCCCACGCCAGGCACTTCCCCACCCCTCACACATGACAGACACGCTGCTCCAGACCCTCCCCTGTTCGTCTGCGCTCGCACTCAGCCCACAAAACAGACACAGGATGACAGTAGCTGTCTACTGCCTGCCTGCTGCATAGGGATATTGCACGTACATTTTTCTCTAATTGCTTTTCAGATTTTACAGAGTAAGTTATTAACCCCCCTCCTTTCTTTTGTATGGATCAAAACCCAGGCTCAGGATGCTAAATAACTGGCTTAGAAGCGAACAGTCGATGAAGTGTCACCACCAGGTTGTGAACCCAAATCTGTCAGGTCATGTCCTCCCAGGGTGCCTTGCTGTCATCTGGCATGCAGGCTGGAGCTGGTGCCCAACGGGCTCATTTTTCTATTTCTGGGAAGATTTCATGTATGTATTTTACTACAATGAAAACAATTGCTTCTTACTCAGAAACGTTATTGTCCCCATTACCTTCAGTCTTTAGGAAAAGCTGAGCAAGCTAATGAAATTTTAAAACCAAAATGGTTATTCTTGGCCTTGTTTGGCCAATGTGTGTCACCGCTGGGCCTCGTGCCCCTAATTTCCGTATGTCTAGTACTCTTCAACTGTGACCAGGAATTTTTCACAAGTTAGTTTTACGAGGTTGTAGTCTCTAGTTTGGGGCTCTACCTTATCTAGGTACACGTGGCAGAGATTTGCAAAGGACCCATGATGTATACCATCTTATGGCCAACAGGTGCAGACTGCCTTCCTGCATATTTCCCTGCATGACCTAATGCTTGGAGACTTTGTCGTCTGGAAACGACATTAAGATACACACACACACACACATCTTGCAGTCTTATTGGAAATGACACGGTCAGGTACTTTGAACATTATAGCTCCAGGGAATAAATACCTGGATTTGTGTCTAGTGCAGGCTAGAAAGGCCCACGGTGTCACTCTCAAATTCTCGGATCATCAGATTTTTTAAATCATATTTAAAACAGATTGGTTATAAAACCTAATGAAGCAGAGCATCGTTAGGAGAAGAGAGTTTTTGCCCAAGACTTGCAACAAGATGTAAATGAACAGAGCCACAAATTGACATGCTTTATGCCTTTGTTATTTATTTTCCTAGTTTTTATTTTATATTTTGCTGGGATAAAGTTCTGGATTGTTAACAACTGTTAACAGTTAAGAGGTTCATTACTTCCTTTTTTTTTTTTCTTTCTGAAGCTGGAAACAGGGAGAGACAGTCAGACAGACTCCCGCATGCGCCCAACCGGGATCCACCCGGCATGCCCACCAGGGGCAATGCTCTGCCCACCAGGGGGCGATGCTCTGCTCCTCCGGGGCGTCGCTCTGCCGCGACCAGAGCCACTCTAGTGCCTGGGGCAGAGGCCAAGGAGCCATCCCCAGTGCCCGGGCCATCTTTGCTCCAATGGAGCCTTGGCTGCGGGAGGGGAAGAGAGAGGCAGAGAGGAAGGAGGGGGGGGGGGTGGAGAAACAAATGGGCGCTTCTCCTATGTGCCCTGGGCAGGAATCGAACCCGGGTCCTCCACACGCCAGGCTGACGCTCTACCGCTGAGCCAACCGGCCAGGGCCGGTTCATTACCTCTTAACCATACATGTAATCTCCCTGTGCTTAATAGACTTTTTTGAAGCTTTCTTTTTTTTTTTTTTTACAGAGACAGAGAGAGAGAGGGATAGATAGGGACAGACAGGCAGGAACAGAGAGAGATGAGAAGCATCAGTCATCAGTTTTTCGTTGCGACACCTTAGTTGTTCATTGATTGCTTTCTCATATGTGCCTTGACCATGGGGCTACAGCAGACCGAGTAACCCCCTGCTGGAGCCAGCGACCTTGGGTCCAAGCTGGTGAGCTCTTTGCTCAAGCCAGATGAGCCCACGCTCAAGCTGACGACCTCAGGGTCTTGAACCTGGGACGCGGAGGACCCAGGTTCAAGACCCTGAGGTCGTCAGCTTGAGCGTGGGCTCATTGGGTTTGAGCGAGGCTCACCAGCTTGAGCCCAGGGTTGCTGGCTTGAGCAAGGGGTCACTCGGTCCTCTGTAGCCCCTGGTCAAGGCGCATATTAGAAATCAATCAATGGCCTGACCAGTGGTGGTGCAGTGGATAAAGCGTCAACCTGGAAACGCTGAGATTGCTGATTCAAAACCCTGGCTTGCCTGGTCAAGGCACATATGGGAGTTGATGCTTTCTGCTCCTCCCCCCTTCTCTCTCTCTCTCTCTCTCTCTCTCTCTCTCTCTCTCTCTCCTCTCAATAATGAATAATTTAAAAAAAAATCAATCAATGAACAACTAGGGAACTGCAACGAAGAATTGATGTTGCTCGTCTCTCTCCCTTCTTGTCTGTCTGTCCCTGTCTGTCCCTCTCTGCCACCAAAATAAATAAATAAAATAATAATAATTAAAAATATAGTAAAAAACCCTTTTATTTATAAAAGCTTTAATGAAAATACTCAATTCTGATAAAATTAGTATGAAAAAGGCACATTTATCTAGGGCTGCAGTAACTGGATACAGAGTATGCTTGAAAAGCCAGAATTTCATGGAAAAAAATGCAGGATGTTTTAAATTATTCTTAGAATATATGTTTAATACTTTCCTAATTTCTTTAATAGCCAGTTATGCACATGACAACAAGCTACGGAGAGGTCAGAGTTGGGCTGCCAGTCTCTAAGGTCATCAGTTCTGTAGAGTACAGAGATTATCTCTCTGCTCCAGCCCTCCCAGCAATTTTTTAAAAATGTTTCTTTTTTTAAATTTTATTTATTTATTTTTTACAGAGACAGAGAGTGAGTCAGAGAGAGGGATAGACAGGGACAGACAGACAGACAGGAACGGAGAGAGATGAGAAGCATCAATCATCAGTTTTTCATTGCGTGTTGCAACACCTTAGTTGTTCATTGATTGCTTTCTCATATCCTCCCAGCAATTTTTTTTTTTGTATTTTTCTTAAGTTGGAAATGGGGAGACAGTCAGACAGACTCCCGCATGCACCCAACTGGGATCCACCCGGCATGCCCACCAGGGGACGATGTTCTGCCCATCTGGGGCGTCGCTCTGCCGCAACCAGAGCCATTCTAGCGCCTGAGGCAGAGGCCACAGAGCCATCCTCAGTACCCGGGCCAACTTTGCTCCAATGGAGCTTCGGCTGGGGGAGGGGAAGAGAGAGACGGAGAGGAAGGAGAGGGGGAGGGGTGGAGAAGCAGATGGGCGCTTCTCCTGTGTGCCCTGGCCGGGAATCAAACCCGGGACTTCCGCACGCCAGGCCGACGCTCTACCACTGAGCCAACCGGCCAGGGCCCTCCCAGCAATTTTGAATATTCTGAATCAAATCCCTGTCTGCTTAGACCTCTAGGACACCTGGAGAGGTTGGGTTCCTTGTACAGAACCCTAACTGCTGAATGGGTTTGACAGCGTCGCCCAAAGGAGCAGTGTGGAGTCAGAGGGCGAAAACAGACTTCCTGCAAGAGAGGCTAGAACTGTCGGTTACTGTGAGCTCCCTCATGGCAGCTAAATCCCCCCTAATTCAACTAAGCCTACAGCTAAGCCTATTTACTTCCTTTCAATCCCTTGTTGAATAGTTACACATGTTGAGCTCCAATTCAGACGTCAGAAATTAATGTCTTTGCTAAAGGAAGCTGCATCTTAGCTCAGCCTTCTGGTGCCTGGGGCGTGACTGTGGCCCCCTTACCCAGAATGCTGGTTGAAAAGCTCTGATTAGGAGTCCCTGGAAGAAGTTTTCTCAGAAGTTAAAATGAGGTTGGGTAATACCACTTGCCCACATTAGATTTGTTCCTTGAAGCTAATATCCTTCTGGCTGACACTGTGTAGTAGAAATAAATTAATACCCAGGATGGGTGATCAGCCATTCATAAAGCATACTGGTTGTTCTACTCTGGTCGCCTGTCATGAAATAGAGCTAAAGATGCATTGCAGTTCAAATGGTCACTAGGCTAAAACAATGGCTGTAGTCCAGTTCAGTGGTGGGCTCAGGTTTCATCACATCTGTGCATCAGTTAGGTGTGGAGCACAAAGTGAGAATTCTAGGGAGAGCACCAAATGGTCCATCCCGGGCCAGAGGTGGGGACCTAGGCGGTAGAGGGACATGAAGAGAGGAGGGACCAGAGCCTCGTTTCAGGGCTAGGACTTCTGTGTTCTGTCCCTAGCCTGACTCTGACTCTGCTCATATGGTCATGGGAAGCCAGATCAGGGCATTTTAGGATACGTTCCCAGTCTTTGGTTCTAAGTATTAAAAATGCTGCCAGGCTTTTGAGGTCATATAAAGGGACGCGTGGGAGTGGAGGAGTCTGTGCAAACACAGCTGGGGGGGGGGGGGGTCAGTCCTGCACCGGAAACTGGATGACTGGAGATTTAGGAAGGTTCAGCTGAGACATCCTGTGGGTGTAGAGCTGGTTTGCATGCCTATGAATCTTGTCTGAGGAGCTGTAGTGCTGATTGACAAGGGGGTGAGTGTGGGAAGAGTCCGAAGGGTGAGTTGACAGACGTGAGTGAGTCTAGGCTGTTCTGCTTTGAATGTGGAGAGGGGTTTGTCTGTCTCTGCCCAGATCCCAGCTGTTTGGTTTGGGAGCAAAGATCAAAGAGAGCAATGTCAGAGACTCAGTGTGACTAAAACAGCATTCCAGCAAGAGACTAGATCTCGTGGTGTTCTCTTTCCTCTTTTGTTCCTTTTTAGGACATGGTTAGAGCCACAGTGGAATGGTATAGGGATCGGGGTTGGGACTAGGGTGCTGCATGGAGACGCTTAGGTTACAAAACAGGGAGACACTCACTCTCAGGGTCCGATTCTACATTCGCACTGGTTGTCAGATGGTACAAATGTCATGTCTCCTTACCTTAAGGTGATCCTGGCCCTGCTAGGAAGTCAGTCCTCTAAACAGATGAGTTGCCTAGGTTCCCCCAATCACTCCTATCCCCACCCCCTCTTCTGTTCCCCAGATCTCTGAAGTGTCTCTCACGGCCCACGCCCCATACAGTACCATGAATCTAATCTCAGATTAGATTTGCAAGGAATGCGGTGTCAGTTTCCTTAAGGCCTCCCGTCTTATCCCCAGCTTGGGCCAGCGATGGATATGGCCAGGGTGATTTCTACGGTGGACTCATCTCCCTCATTTCCACTCCGAGTCCAGGACCAGCTGAATGAACACCTGTGATTGCTCATCCTAATTCTCAGGGAACGCGGCCTTCCCCTCCTCCCATCTTTGCATCAGTTTAGGGCCATTCAGGTGCTTTCTCTGCAGTTCCCTTCCCTGTCAGCCCACACTGCTGCGTTCCAATCTCAAAGCTAATGGCTCGGTCCACTTTATTCAATATGGCAGCTCTTTCAGCAGCTGCTTTGCTTTAATGTCTACTCTACTCAGCTGCCCCTGGCTCATCCCAGCCCCCGGGTTGAGGGGAAAGCCTTACCACTCAGTGGTCTTACGCACTTGCCAAACAAGTGTGTGGGATCCCAAGTGTATGGGATTTCAAGAAATCTTTGCACCTTCCATCAAATAATTCCTATGTTAAGTCTCAGATGTTTATCTCTTGATAGAATGCAAATACCCCTGGTGAGGCAAACAGTTTAACGGGTCCTCAAGCATGCCTCTGTGAATAAAGGGAATGAGGATAGTTGTTTTTTTTTTCTATTTATGTATTTCACAAACGAATCATAATTTAAAAGTCATTTTTAAAAGGTAAAGGAAACTGTGTTACAGCTTCATTAATAAAACAGACATCAGTCTAAAACACAACACTAACCAGGTGTTCTGTTCCCCTGATGGAATAAATACATGATATTCCCTGAAGATCAGAGATGAGGCGAATAACCCTTTGAAAACTGCCCTCTGAACAGAGGCATGCTGCAAATAATTTCTTTTAACATTTTACTGCAAGATGGAAAAATCCCCAAGGTAACTGCAAACTCATTTCATGCACTTGGCCTTGGCTTTTGTCTTCCTTCCTCAGACATATCCAAATCCAGAAAGGCTTCTGCACCCCATGCTCAAAAAGGCCACCGTTAAGTCCCCGAGGACCTCGGCCCAGACTGCCATTGCTAGCCTGTGTGCAGCCCTCATCAGAACCTTCGGGGAAGTCAAGAGCCCACACTCAGGGCAGCAGCATTTCTTTGCACAATAATTTTAATTGTTGCATGTGCTCTGACAGGCCACGTGCATTTCAGGCAGTAGATGGTCCCTCCCACTGTTGGTGCCATGTGGCCCATAAAGCACTTGGACAGGCAGGACTCGTTTTAGGTGGATGGGCACCATCAGATTTCTGGGAAAACTCCTGTGGTTGTGGAACTTGGTTTTTCCAGCATAACGATATGCAGTATGACCAGAAGTCAGGTTAGGTGGTGTAGCAAATAGGACAGGCAGTGCTCTGTGGAAGTCACAGGCTGTAATCCCTGTGGACTGTAGGCATTGGAAGCCTGGGCTCCCACCAGTTTCTGAATGAAGCCACTAGCAGTACATGGTACCCTGTGTTCGGCTACTCACGGCTGCTGCCTGCACGGACACCACAATTTTGGTAGAGTTTGAGGCTTTGGGTCCCCTGAGTTAGACAGACTTTTAAAGGACAGCGGGAGATTTCACATGTGACCATTACAATTTCTCCCCGGCTCTTAACGTTCCCCATTCCTGACTGCCCTACTTTACACCCACTTCCCTTCTCTTTCCTTACCTTTTCTCCGGCCAGTGGGCCAGTGCTGGCCGCTGGCAGGAAGCCTCAGCGCCTCCTTGTGGGGACCTCTCCCGAGGGCTGCTGGAGCTAACTGTCCTCCCCATGTGGCAGCTGGCTGCGCCCAGAGCGCGGGATCCGGCACAGAGCAAGGTGGAAGCCTGGTGTTTTCACGTCACACACTGTCTCACTGCCACATTCTGTCCGGTGGGGTCGAGTTGTGAAATCTAGCCCTCAACCTGAAGGGAGGAGGATTATGCTCCACCTTTTGAAGGAAAGAGCATCAAAAACCTTGTGGATATATTTTCCTTGAGCCGTGATGGGATGAGTCTCCATCATCCCCATCCTGGCTCAGCCCATCAGCCAGTCCTGTTGCTCTGCATCCAAAATATACCTCAAACCTGACTGTATTTTTCCATTTAGGTTAAGGTATCATTTATTACAAAAATGTACTCTTTTGGGGGTATATTACTGCAGGTTTTGACAAACATATAGTCATGTAACCGACACCAGTCAAGATACAGAACAGTCCTATTAATGCAGAAGCATCCCCATGCCCCCTTTCAGTCAGTTTCCTCACTCCTGAGCCCCTAGCAGCCACTGACCAATTTTCGGTCCCTGGGGTTTTACCTTTGTAAGATGTCATATAAGTGGAATCATAAAGTAGAAAGCCATTTTAGTTTGGCTACTTTCGCTTAGATGGTGCATTTGGGATTCATTCATGTTATTGTAAATACCACTAATTTCTTCCTTTTTATTGCTGAGTAGTATTCCATTGCATGGATGTACCACAACTTGTTTATCCACTTCCCAATGAGGGGTGTTTGAATTGTTTCCAGTTTTGGCAGTTACAAGTCAAGTCCTTATAGACATTCATGTGAAAGGCTTTGTATAGACACGGGTTTTCATTTCACTTCTGACCCCTTATTGGTATTTTCAGTGCTTCCCCTATCCAGACCTCGCAGTCACCCCCTAACGGTTCTCCCTGCCTATAATGTTGCCTCCCCACAATCCGTTCTGTACCGAGCAGCCAGACTCAGATTGGAAAATGGGCAATCAGTTTATATCTCACTTTAGCTATAAGCTCTCAAGTGGATTCAAATTGCACCTGGAATAAAATCCAAGCTCTTGATCCTTTCTTTGTCACCAGGTACTCTGAGGCCTGATCCCTGCATTCTTCTCTGTCCCATTCTCTACCTCCGCCATCCCCTGGGCAGACCCAGTTTGGGTGGACCTGAAGTTTATGTAAGTGGGCCATGGGCAATAGAAAAATAACATAAGATGACAAACCAGCACAGGGCTTTGGAAGCAGCTGGCAGGACGCCTGCGAGCTTATGCTTCGTAGCTTCAGGGTCAGGCCTCTCCCAGAGTCTCCTCGCTTCTTTTCTTTTTTCTTTTCTTTAACTGAAATACATTTGACACGCACCATTGTATAAGTTTAAGGGGTTGGAGTCCCTTGCTCTCTCCGTCCCTTCCCTCTAGCTGTTCACTCTGCCTGGAATGCTCTCACTCTGAACTTGCATCCTGGCATTTCTTTGACTTTCAGATTTCAACTTAAATATCACCTCCTCAGAGATGTTTCCCCTGCACATCCCACTTAGAAGTTTGCCTAATAACCACACTTCTAATGCTTGGCCTGGCATTTGATCCTGTTTAATTCTTTCTTGTTCATTTATCTGTCTATTGTCTGTCTCCCCAAAGGAAGATGTGTCTGCCTGGCTGCTGGGACTCATCTGTATTGTTTACTGCTGGGTAGGCAATGACTAGAACTGTGCCTGGCACATAGTGTAGGTGCTCGTGAATGAATAGAGACTCTGCCTTCAAAGAGTGGATCATTCAGTGAGGAAATCCAATGACCAGTAAATATCTGTGATACAAGATAGAAAAGCATTGGCATGATAAGGGAGGTCAAGTTGAGGGGCCGTGTGGATTCAGACGGGGAAAGATGCCTCTTATGGCCGGAGAGTCAGGGATTGCTGCCTAGAGGCCGCGTCTTTGGTGCAGGCCTTGGGGTGTAAGTATGGTTGAACGTGTGAAGTGTTAAAGAATTATCCAGTGACATTTGTTCAAACACGGCAAGGCAGACTTCATTCAGGACCATCGTGATAGGTATGGGGGCTACTGCCATGGGTTTTTCAATTGGGCTCAACTCCAAATACAGCCTGGGCAAGTGGTGATTGATAGCCGAGGAGCAGGGCTGGGGTCAGTGGGTGGAAATCACTAGGAGAAACATCAGGGGGAAGGGGGCCTCTGGCTAACCTGATTTAAAGGATTCTAGTTGAAAACAGGCCACAGTGATCAGATGTGATCTGGAGGATGGTGGAGGATGAGCGACCTAATCAGTTATACAGAGTGATCCGATACCAGTGGTGGAGGGCTTCTTGCTAAACTGACTTAGCAGGGTTCTTTCTGAAACAAAGATGTGCAGTTGGGCCTAGGAGAGGGTTCAGGATCCTCACTGAAGTTTAGTTGAGCAAAGAATCATAGAAGATGGGGCTAGGATAGGGTATTCCAGACAGGAACCCGAATTAAAAAACTAAATGTATGTAGGAAATGGAAACTGTGAGTTTATTAGTTACCTAATGCTATGTTACTATGTTGGGCGGATAAAATGTATTATGCTCACTTTGTAAAAGATAACGTTGCCCACGTGAGGCCGTCGCCCAGGTGATATTAATGTGTGTTAAGAATCCTTGTAGCCTGGGGCTTGGTTTTGGGATTGAGCCTTTCCCACCCTTTTTGATGTGGGGTGGTACAATCCAATCATGCCTCAGAGAAGTGACTTTGTATTAGAGACTTCCCTATTTTGTATATTGGATTAAAGGTTATGGATCTATACTATAAAAGGGGGGCAGAAAAGGAGCTTACGGGCTTGGTTCCTGGATGACTAGCAAGAGAGAGCAGAGGAGAACAGAGAAAGGCCACGTGGAGGAGGCCAGGAGAAGCAGCCAAGATGGCACAGTGCTGAGTGAGATGCCAGTTTGTGTAGAGTTTGTATCTGGGATAAGGAAGGAGATGGGGAACAGAGGTGAATAAGTCTGGTGAGCTAGAAACCTTTGATTCTAGGAAACTCGGATAAGTCAGTAGCTTTGTGAGCACTGAATGTGACTGGGTTTTGGAGCCCAGTGTGTATTTTTACTTGCCCGCCGGGTGCAAGCTAGAATTAAAGACTATGGCCCATCAGTTTTTGGCTCCACTGTTTCTTTACCGACTGTCCGAATCCAATGCGAACCTGCATGAGCTGGGCTGCTCTGATGGTGGCCCTGGCCCTGGATACTGGCTTTACATACTACAAACCACTCCAAAACTTTGTGGTTTAAAACAGTGACTATTTGTTATTTCCCACAGTGCTGTGGATAGACTGGCGGTCTGCTGGTCTTGCCTGGCCTCTCGTGCGGATGCATGCAGCTGCTGGCTGGGCTCAGCTCCGCTCAGCAGGGCTGGAAGAACCAAGGTCCAGGCCTTGGGGCGAGCTGCATGCTGGGCTTCTCCGTGCTCTGCTGGGAGGAAAACTCTTCCTCTTCCAACTTGGGTCCAGTAAGTGAGGGCCTGCACATTAACTGACATCTGCAGGTTAACCTTGCCCAGTCAAGGTTTATTTACATGTGCATAGGAGCTCCCAGTAATTATATATATAAAACAAAAAGGAGGTTTATTATTAGGGCTGCAGAGGGAAAGTATGGAAGGTTCTACTGGGCTTTTTTTTTTTTTTTTTTAAACTATCATTGAAATATTTTCTTTTCTTTTTTTTTTAATTTTTATTTTATTTATTCATTTTAGAGAGGAGAGAGAGGGGGAGAGAGAGAGAGAGAGAGAGAGGAGAGAGATAGGGGGAGGAGGTGGAAGCATCAACTCCCATATGTGCCTTGACCAGGCAAGCCCAGGGTTTCGAACCGGCGACCTCAGCATTTCCAGGTCGATGCTTTATCCACTGCGCCACCACAGGTCAGGCTCTACTGGGCTTTTGATGCTAATGGAATGGGCAGTCTTTCTCTACATCTGAATCCACAGGAAACCCCCTGGGAGGAGAGGGTAGTGGTATTTTCAGGAGTGACTGCTTTGATCAGATAGGGGAAATGCAGATAAGATTTTTTTACTGTTTCCATAGCTCAGCCTTTTCCACTTTACCCACTCGGGCAGTCCCCCCCCCCCCCCCCCCCGCCCCCAGGAGTTGGACGGCTGTGCGCTTGGCTGTCTGCAGGCTCTGTTCTGACAGGAAGCCAAGGTGCCAAGTGTCCTGAGACCTAAACTCTGGGTTCATCCAGCATCCCTGCTCCAGAACAGACCGGACTCAGAGATAGGGGAACAGTCTCTTTCTGAGGGGAGGAACAATTTGTGACCATGTTTAATCTACCACAGAGTGCAGCTGGAATACTGCGTAGGTAAAGGGAGTCACCTTTTGTCTCACTGCAGTCTCTTTTTTTTTTCTGAAACAGAGAGAGAGTCAGAGAGAGGGATAGATAGGGACAGACAGACAGGAACTGAGAGAGATGAGAAGTATCAATCATCAGCTTTTTGTTGCAGCACCTTAGTTGTTCATTGATTGCTTTCTCATATGTGCCTTGACCGTGGGCCTTCAGCAGACCGAGTAACCCCTTGCTCGAGCCAGCGACCTTGGGTCCAAGCTGGTGAGCTTTGCTCAAACCAAATGAGCCCGGCTCAAGCTGGCGACCTTGGGGTCTTGAACCTGGGTCCTCTGCATCCCAGTCCTACGCTCCATCCACTGCGTCACCACCTGGTCAGGCTTGTCTTACTGCAGTCTTGAAGGAGCCATGTACCTCCTCCCCCACCTACCAATCTGCGTCCTTTAGAAAGAGGTCGGCAAAAGCCCCAGGTGCTCCCAGCCTCTGTCTCTCCTCATCCTCCCTCCACCCTCTCTGCTCCACTGAGGAGGTGCAGCCTAGCTATGTGACCTTGGGCATGTCACTTCTCCTCTCTGGCCCTCCTGGATTAGATACGCATTCCTCCACCCATTTCATGCCCTATGGGCCTCTTCGACTTTCCGTCTGGGAAGGAGTAGCCAGCTCAGAGTGAGTGGAGTGGAGAATTAAGAAGGATCTTTGAGGCTTCTGGAGTTCCCAGTCACAAAACAATAACAGATGCATTGGGTAAAACCTGGAGATGGAGTGGAGAGGTTGAGGGGGTGATCACAGGAAGTGGGATGAAGGGGAACTGTTGGTCAAATAAGTTTGTAAATATGATGTATATGTTTGTTTGCTTATAGTTTATATTGGGTGTGGGGGGACAGGCTGTGGGCAGGCAGGATCTAGGACTAAGCCTTTCCCACCCTTTTTTTTTTTTTTTTTTTAATTTTGTATTTTTCCGAAGCTGGAAACGGGGAGAGACAGTCAGACTCCCGCATGTGCCCGACCGGGATCCACCCGGCACGCCCACCAGGGGGCGACGCTCTGCCCACCAGGGGGCGATGCTCTGCCCCTCCAGGGCGTCGCTCTGCTGCGACCAGAGCCACTCTAGCGCCTGGGGCAGAGGCCAAGGAGCCATCCCCAGCGCCCGGGCCATCTTTGCTCCAATGGAGCCTCGCTGCGGGAGGGGAAGAGAGAGACAAAGAGGAAGGAGAGGGGGAGGGGTGGAGAAGCAAATGGGCGCTTCTCCTGTGTGCCCTGGCCGGGAATCGAACCCGGGACCCCTTGCACGCCAGGCCGATGCTCTACCACTGAGCCAACCGGCCAGGGCCTCCCACCCTTTTTGATATGGGGTGGTGCACTCTCATGAGGAATCCCATTATGACTCAGATAAGTGACTTTGTATCAGAGACTTCCTTGTTTGTGTATTGGATTAAAGGTTTTGGTTTCTACACTATAAAGTGGGGCAGACCAGGAGCTTGCTCGCTCTAGGTTTCTGAGATTAGCAGTAGAGAGGAAAGCAGAGAAAGGTCACATGGAGGAGGCCAGAAGCAGCCAAGATGGTGGAGTGCTGAGGGAGAAGCCAGTTTGTGCAGAGTTTGTGCAGGGAGAAGGCAGGAGATGGGGAACAGAGGTGAATAAGTCTGGTGAGCTAGAAACCTTTGATTCTAGGAAACTCGGGTAAGTCAGTAGCTTTGTGAGCACTGAATGAGTGGGTTTTGGAGCCCAGTGTGTGTTTTTACTTGCCTGCCAGGTGCAAGCTAGGATTAAAGATGATGGCCCACCAGCTTTTGGCTCCGTTGTTTCTTTACCGACTGTCCAAATCCAGTGCAAACCTGCATGGCCAGGCGGCTGTGATGGTGGCTGCGGCTACTGGCTTTACAGGAATTAAAACCAGAAAGGCATGTAATGGCCGTATGGTGACAACAGTTATAATACTGGTTGTGGCCCTGGCCAGTTGGCTCAGTGATAGAGTGTCGGCCTGGTGTTCAGGAGTCCCGGGTTCGATTCCCGGCCAGGGCACACAGAAGCGCCCATCTGCTTCTCCACCTCTCCCCCTCTCCTTCCTCTGTCTCTTTCTACCCCTCCTGCAGCCAAGGCTCCATTGGAGCAAAGTTGGCCTGGGCGCTGAGGATGGCTCCATGGTCTCTGCCTCAGGCGCTAAAATGGCTCTGGTTGCAACAGAGCAACGCCCCAGATGGGCAGAGCATTGCCCCCTGGTGGGCGTGCTGGGTGGATCCTGGTCGGGTGCATACGGGAGTCTATCTGACTGCCTCCCCGTTTCCATCTTCAGTATTTAAAAAAAAAAATTAAAAATAAATAATACTGGTTGTATTTTTGAAAGTTGCTAAGACAGTAAATCTTAAAAGTGGAACAACAGCAATGCAGAAAGTTAGCCATAACATCCCTGCTTCAGAGGGGCCACGACTAACTGTCACAATGGGGTGGTTGTCTTGCTGGGATGGTCGATTCTGATAACCCATAATTACCCACAATGACTTCGCAGAGCTCAGCCCAGGCAGGAGCCTAGACCTTTCAGGACAATGGTATTTCTTCCCTTTTTATTCTGAGTGTGTTAGCTCCCTGCATGGCTTAACACAAGTGCCTTTGATGATTAGGCTGGTTTTGACTTATGTGCTATTCATAATATACTTCAAGTTGTAGGGGAGGAAGAAACTTTTTTCGGCCCTCATGGTTCTAATCAAATAGGAGACAGATTAACAAGAAGAAATGGCCAGATTTAATTACATGCGTATGTATGAGAGTCAGAGCCCACCTGTACTAGAGGCTCAGGTAGTAAGGGGGTTGAGGTGTATAAGGCATCCTGAGCTGGGGATGAGATACCGCAGCTTGAGGCTTCAGAGGGCGATTGCAGAGAGACAGTATGCTCCATAATGAGTAGTTTTCTCTAACATATAGATAGGTAGAAAGCCATTGGGCAGCTCTCATGTTGGGCCAGCCTCCTAATTTTTTTTAAATTTTATTTATTCATTTTAGAGAGGAGAGAGAGAGAGAGAGAGAGAGAGGAGAGAGAGACAGGGGGGAGGAGCTGGAAGTATCAACTCCCATATGTGCCTTGACAGGCAAGCCCAGGGTTTCGAACTGGTGACCTCAGCATTTCCAGGTCGACGCTTTATCCACTGCGCCACCACAGGTCAGGCCCAGCCTCCTAATTTAAATTCTTCTACATATGTAGTTAAGGGGGGAGCAGAAGTTTCTCTTTTTTTATATATATATACATAAATTTTTATTAATTTTATGACATCAATAAATCAGGGTACATATATTCAAAGAAAACATATCCAGGTTATCTTGTCATTCAATTATATTGCATACCCATCACCCAAAGTCAGATTGTCCTCAGTCACCTTCTATCTAGTTTTCTTTGTGCCCCTCCCCCTCCCTCTTCCCCTCTCCCTCTTTCCCTCCCCCTCCCCATAAACACCACACTCTTGTCCATGTCTCTTAGTCTCGTTTTTATGTCCCACCAATGTATGGAGTCATGCAGTTCTTGGTTTTTTCTTTTTTTTTTTTTTTTTTTAAGGGATGACCTTTTTATTTCTTTATTTTTATTTTTTTTCCTGAAGTTGGAAACGGGGAGGCAGTCAGACAGACTCCCGCATGCACCTGACCGGGATCCACCCGGCATGCCCACCAGGGGGCGATGCTCTGCCCATCTGGGGCGTCTTTCTGCCGCAATCAGAACCACTCTAGCGCCTGAGGCAGAGGCCACAGAGCCATCCTCAGCACCCGGGCCAACTTTGCTCCAATGGAGCCTTGGCTGCGGGAGGGGAAGAGAGAGACAAAGAGGAAGGAGAGGGGGAGGGGTGGAGAAGCAGATGGATGCTTCTCCTGTGTGCCCTGGCCAGGAATCGAACCTGGGACTCCTGCACACCAGGCCGATGCTCTACCACTAGCCATCGGTCAGGGCCAATAAAGCTTAGTTTTTTTCTGATTTACTTATTTCACTCTGTATAATGTTATCAAGGTCCATCCATGTTGTAAATGATCCGATGTCATCATTTCTTATGGCTGAGTAGTATTCCATAGTGTATATGTGCTGCATCTTCTTTATCCAGTCATGTATGTATGTATGTATGTGTGTGTGTGTGTATGTGTGTGTGTGTGTGTGTGTGTGTATATATATATATATATATATATATATATATATTTTTTTTTTTTTTTTTTTTTTTTTTTTTTTACAGTGTTTAAAGCCTTTAAGCAAACTCTTGGCCAATACAACAAGAATCCATAAAAGAGGCCCTGGCCGGTTGGCTCAGCGGTAGAGCATCGGCCTGGCGTGCGGGGACCCGGGTTCGATTCCCGGCCAGGGCACATAGGAGAAGCGCCCATCTGCTTTTCCACCCCCCCCTCCTTCCTCTCTGTCTCTCTCTTCCCCTCCCGCAGCCAAGGCTCCATTGGAGCAAAGATGGCCCGGGCGCTGGGGATGGCTCCTTGGCCTCTGCCCCAGGCGCTAGAGTGGCTCTGGTCGCGGCAGAGCGACGCCTCGGAGGGGCAGAGCATCGCCCCCTGGTGGGCAGAGCGTTGCCCCCCTGGTGGGTGTGCCGGGTGGATCCTGGTCGGGCGCATGCGGGAGTCTGTCTGACTATCTCTCCCTGTTTCCAGCTTCAGAAAAATACAAAAAAAAAAAAAAAAAAAAAGAATCCATAAAAGAGTAGTGTCCTTAACATGTTCACCAAGTCCAAGTTGGCACCAAGAAGTTTCTCTTGAGTCTGCAGGGACTTGGTTGCCTTTAGCTCAAAATAATACACACAGCACTGAGGCACATCTTGGGGTGGCTTGCTCTGCACTCCTACAAAGTCAGTGTGGTAGGGGTCCTACTTCTGGGTCAGGACAGGAGAAGGAGCCAGAAAATTCAGTTCTTTTCCAAAAGGAGACTCTGGTGTCCAGAGAGGACAGGGTGCTTTGTCCTTATCTTCCTGGGTGGAGATGGGGAAGGGGAAAGGCAGGAGGCAGGCCCTGTGGGGCAACTGGAAGGGGACAGCTCCCAGGATGCTCCCCACAAGCAGCCTCAGTTTTATCTGCTAATTGAGGCTTAGGCCCAGAGAATTTCAGAGCTAGAAGATTCAGAGATCAACATCCTTATTTTTATCCTTGAAAAGTTGCGAGACTGAGACTTTGAACTTCAGTGGGAGTTCTGACCCAGATGTGTCAGATTGTCTGCCTGGGCACCTCTGTAGGGGTAGACGTGGACGTTAACTTGTAAAAACTGAGTTAAGCAATTAATTAATTCTTCTATAAAAAT
Source organism: Saccopteryx leptura (assembly GCF_036850995.1). Taxonomy (NCBI): domain Eukaryota; kingdom Metazoa; phylum Chordata; class Mammalia; order Chiroptera; family Emballonuridae; genus Saccopteryx; species Saccopteryx leptura. The sequence continues at coordinate 67,719,880 of NC_089513.1, read as the reverse complement.
TCTAACAGTGACTATGCCACAATTGGAATGCAATTGATTGCCGTGGATAGGGACCAGTTTTGGTAGTTCTTCCAGTTTTGCAACTATTTAGAAATTTGTTTCAGCATGTCTTATCTGACTATAAATGTATGGTTCTTTGTGTTTTCTTCAGAATAGGTTGTAATCTCTGGGCTTCCTCATAAATTGAGGAGTTAAACCCTTTGACACGGGTCCATTTTATATCAGTATAAGAGTTGTCATTGTACCCTCTTTGAATATTGTTGATCGTAAATAAATGTCAGCCAGATATTTCTGCAGCATAATGAGTTTATTCGGGAACAACGAGAAATTGCAGTTCGGAACACGCCATCCTGGTGGGCAAATGCAAGTCCTCTAAACAGAGAGGGAGGCTCCGTCTTAAAGGGGGAAAGGACGTTGGGAAGAGCTGTTACCAAGGTTTCCCTGTTGTGCTTTGTGATTGACATAGGGCGTGAGAACTGCCCATTCTGGCCCCGCTGTTTCACTGTAAATGAGGTTTCTGTTTATTACTTTTTACAGTATCAGCCCTTTAACATTCTGCAGAGAAGGATAAGGAGGCCTAGAGAGGGCTAGGGCAGTCCCCAGATCACACAGCGGAGCTGGCCAGAGCCATGACCAGAACCCACGTTTTGCTTGGCTGCTTTTCCCCCCCTTTTTATTGACATTATTGGTGTGACGCTGGTTAACAAAATTATACAGGTTTCAGGTGCACTATTCCACAACACATGATCTAGATCGCTTGGCCTCGTGATGTTTAGTAATCTCTGATATACTTCCCAGGATTGTCACGAGGACCAGAGATGGAAGAGAGAAAAGGAAATGGTACAAAAAGTGAGACATGCCATGCAAAGGTGAGGTTGTTCCTGTCTGGGGTGTGGGTGGGGAGGGGAGGTTCATGAGGTCCTGGGTTCCAGTGTCACCTACCAGACCTGTGAGTACAGCCGGGTCCCCTGGGTCTCATTACCCGGCCTGCTCACCTCACAGGGCCCTGGGGGGGTGGGGTTAGGTGAACGAGGAGGCTTGTGAAGGAGCTGCGGTGATTTCAAAAAGTATCTTCACATATTCTTTGATATGCCCCTCTGCAAGAGGTGGAGCCGTGTTCCCCGTCCTTGAGTGTGTGCTGGATTTAGTGACTCACTTCTAACAAGATAAAGGAGAAGCGATGGTGTGTTTTGTGTGTGAGTGAGAAACAGAAAGGTTATAGAACAGCACGGTGCCTTCCATCCTGGTTGCACTTGGATTTTTTTTTTTAGATTTTATTTATTCATTTTAGAGAGAGAGAGAGAGAGAGAGAGAGAGAGAGAAGGGAGGGAGGAGCAGAAAGCATCAACTCCCATATGTGCCTTGATCAGGCTACTGCACTTGGATTTTGATATCTCAGTCTGGGGAAGAGCCAGCTGGCCTGTCTTGGGAATATTAGGCAGCCCTGTGGAGAGGCCCTTGTTGTGAGGAACCAGTCAAATGACAGAAATCCTTTTTCATCAGAAATTACTTTTTTTTTTTTTTTTTTTTTTTTACAGAGACAGAGAGTGAGTCAGAGAGAGGGATAGACAGGGACAGACAGAGAGGAACGAAGAGAGATGAGAAGCATCAATTACTAGTTTTTCATTGCGCGTTGCAACACCTTAGTTGTTCATTGATTGCTTTCTCATATGTGCCTTGACCGCGGGCCTTCAGCAGACCGAGTAACCCCTTGCTCGGGCCAGCGACCTTGGGTTCAAGCTGGTGGGCTCTTGCTCAAACCAGATGAGCCCGCGCTCAAGCTGGCGACCTCAGGGGTCTCAAACCTGGGTCCTGTGCATCCCAGTCCGACGCTCTATCCACTGCGTCACCGCCTGGTCAGGCTCATCAGAAATTACTTTAAATGCAAATGGTTAAATTCTTTAATTGAAGACATAGATCAGCAGAATGGATAAAATACACATGATCCAATTATATGTTGTCTACAGGAGACTCACTGTACAGCCCAAGATACAGACAGATGGAAAAAGTGACAGAATGGTAGAGATATTCCGTGTAGTCACTAATCAGGGCTGGCTGTACCCTTACCATACAAGATAGACTTTAAGTCATAAAGGTAATGAGGAAAAGAAGGCTATTATATATTAATAAAAGGTTCAATAGAGTAAGAAGATAGAACAGTTGTAAACCTTCACCTACCTAATAACAGATCAGGAAAATATATGAGGCAAAAACTGACAGAATTGAAAGGAGAAATAGAAAGTTCTATAATAATATATGGAGATTTTAAAATCCCACTCTCATGAATGGATAGAACAGGGGTCCCCAAACTTTTTACACAGGGGGCCAGTTCACTGTCCCTCAGACCACTGGAGGGCCGGACTATAAAAAAACTATGAACAAATCCCTATGCACACCGCACATATTTTATTTTAAAGTAAAAAAACAAAACGGGAACAAATACAATATTTAAAATAAAAACAAGTAAATTTAAATCAATAAACTGACCAGTATTTCAATGGGAACTATGCTCCTCTCACTGACCACCAATGAAAGAGCTGCCCCTTCCGGAAGTGCGATGGGGGCCGGATAAATGGCCTCAGGGGGCCGCATGTGGCCCGCTGGCCGTAGTTTGGGGACCCCTGAGATAGAACAACCAGACAAGAAATAATTAAGGGGCCTGACCTGTGGTGGCGCAGTGGATAAAGCGTCGACCTGGAAATGCTGAGGTCACCGGTTCGAAACCCTGGGCTTGCCTGGTCAAGGCACATATGGGAGTTGATGCTTCCTGCTCCTCCCCCTTCTCTCCCTCTGTCTCTCTCTTCTCTCCCTCTCTCTCTCCTTTCTAAAATGAATAAAAAAATTAAAAAAAAATTCTTTAAAAAAAAATAATAATAATTAAGGAATAGAAGACTTGAACAACACAATAGACCTACTAGGTCTAACAGACAGATACAGAACACTCTACCAAACAACAACATATACATTCTTTTCAAGTGCACAGGGGACATTTTCCAGGATAAACCATATGTTAGGCCACAGACTAAGTCTCGGTTAATTAATTAATTAATTAATTTTAAATTATTATTATTATTATTATTTTTGAATTTTTCTGAAGTTGGAAACGGGGAGGCAGTCAGACAGACTCCGCATGCGCCCAACCGGGATCCACCCCGGCATGCCCACCAGGGGGAGATGCTCTGCCCATCTAGGGTGTTGTTGCTCTGTTGCAACCAGAGCCATTCTAGTGCCTGAGGTAGAGGCCATGGAGCCATCCTCAGCGCCTGGGCCAACTTTGCTCCAATGGAGCCTTGGCTGCAGGAGAGGAAGAGAGAGACAGAGAGGAAGGAGAGGGGGAGGGGTGGAGAAGCAGATGGGCGCTTCTCCTGTGTGCCCCGGCTGGGAATTGAACCCAGGACACCTGCACGCCAGGCCGACGCTCTACCACTGAGCCATCCAGCCTGGGCTTAAATTATTTTTATTTATTCATTTTAGAGAAGAGAGACAGAGAGAGAGATAGAGAGAAGGGGGGAGGAGCAGGAAGCATCAACTCCCATATGTGCCTTGATCGGGCAAGCCCAGAGTTTTGAACCAGCGACCTCAGCATTCCAGGTCGATGCTTGATCCACTGCGCCACCACAGGTCAGGCCTCGGTTAATTTAATAAGGTAGATATATGGAAAGTATTTTCTTCAATCATAGTGAGATGGAGTTAGAAATCAGCAACATAAGAAAAACTGTAGCCCCAGCTGGGTAGCTTAGTTGGTTAGAGCCTCATCCCGATACACCAAGGTTGTGGGTTCAATCCCCTCTCAGGGCACATACAAGATTCAACCAATGAATATGTAAATAATTGGAATAACAAATTGATGTCTCTTTCTCTTTTTTTTCCCTTCTCCTCTTTCTCTAAAAATCAATAAATAAAAACAATTAAAAACTGTAAAATTCACAAAACTGTAGAAGTTAAACAACACACTTTTAAACAATCAGTGGATTGAGGAAATTAGAAAATACTTAGCCCTGGCCGGTTGGCTCAGTGGTAGAGTGTTGGCCTGGCGTGCAGGAGTCCCAGGTTCGATTCCCGACCAGGGCACACAGGAGAAGCGCCCATCTGCTTCTCCACCCCTCCCCCTCTCCTTCCTCTCTCTCTCTCTCTTCCCCTCCCGCAGCTAAGGCTCCATTGGAGCAAAGATGGCCCGGGCGCTGGGGATGGCTCTGTGGCCTCTGCCTCAGGCGCTAGAATGGCTCTGGATGCAACAGAGCGAAGCCCCAGAGGGGCAGAACATCGCCCCCTGGTGGGCATGCTGGGTGGATCCCGGTCGGGCGCATGCGGGAGTCTGTCTGACTGCCTCCCTGTTTCCAACTTCAGAAAATACAAAAAAAAAAAAGAAAAAAAGAATGATTTCAGATCAACAAGCTAAGTTTATACCTTAAAGAACCAGAAAAAGAACTAAACCCAGAGCTAACATAAGTAAGGAAATAATAAAGATTAGAGCAGAGCTAAATGAAAGAAAATAGAAAAATAATATGGGAAATCAATGAAACCAAAAGTTGATTCTTTAAAAAGAGCAAAAATTTCCTGGCCAGGTAGCTCAATTGATTGGAACATCATTCACACAAAGGTTGAGGGTTCAATCCCCTCAGAGCACAAACAGGAACCAACCACTGAATGCACAAATAAGTGGAACAACAAACTGGTATTTCTCTCTCTCTCTCTCTCCCTTCCTCTTTCTCTCTCTTTCTTCCTTGCTCTCTCTAAAATCGATAAGTAAATTTATTTAATTTTATATATATTTTTTATTTTTTTTATTTTTTTAATTGTATTTTTCTGAAATGAGAAGCAGGGAGGCAGAGAGACTCACACATGCACCCCACGGGGATCCACCTGGCATGCCCACTAGGGGACATTGCTTTGTTGCGACCGGGGCCATTCTAGTGCCTGAGGTGAAGGCCAGGGAGCCATCCTCAGTGCCCGGGCCAACTTTGCTCCAGTGGAGCCCTGGCTGCAGGAGGGGAAGAGAGAGATAGAAAGGAGAGGGGGGAAGGGTGGAGAAGCAGATGGGCGCTTCTCCTGTGTGCCCTGAATGGGAATCGAACCTGGGACTTTCACACGCCAGGTCGATGCTCTACCACTGAGTCAGCCAGCCAGGGCCAAGTAAATTTATTTTTTAAATTATTTTTATTTTTATTATTATTTTTTTGTATTTTTCTGAAGCTGGAAATGGGGAGAGACAGTCAGACAGACTCCCGCATGCACCCGACCAGGATCCACCCGGCACGCCCACCAGGGGCAACACTCTGCTCACCAGGGGGCGATGCTCTGCCCCTCCCGGGCATCACTCTTTTGCGACCAGAGTCACTCTAGCGCCTGGGGCAGAGGCCAAGGAACCATCCCCAGCACCCGGGCCATCTTTGCTCCAATGGAGCCTCGGCTGCGGGAGGGGAAGAGAGAGACAGAGAGGAAGGAGAGGGGGAGGGGTGGAGAAGCAAATGGGCGCTTCTCCTATGTGCCCTGGCCGGGAATCGAACCCGGGACTTCTGCACACCAGGCCGACGCTCTACCACTGAGCAACTGGCCAGGGCCGTAAATTTATTTTTAAAAATTGAAAATAAAATGATAATTTTTTAGCTAGGTGCATAAGAAAAAAGAAGACTTAAATTACTGAAAGAATAAATGAAAGCTGGGACATTATTTCCAATTCTATAAAAATAAAAAGTATTATATAAGAATGCTATGAACAACTATATGCTAACAAATTGGATAATCTAGATGAAATGGATAAATTCCTAGAAACACAAAGCCTGCAAGACTGAATCATGCAGAAATAGACAGTATGAAACATCCACTGCAAACCCCCCCCCCCCCCGGCGGTGAAAGACTGCTTTCCCTGAGACTGGGCACAGGGCAAGGAGGCTTGCTTTCACCATGGCAGTTAGGCCAGAAAAAAGATAAAGGGCATCTAAATTGAGAAGGAGGAAGTAAGATTATCTTTGTGTGAAGATGATATGCTATTACATGTAGTAAACCCTAAAGATTCCACATAAAACAAAAAAAACCTGTTAGAACTAATAAATGAGTTCAGCAAACTAGCAGGATACAAAGTCAACAAACAAAAATCAGTTGCGTTTATATACGCTAAAAGTGAACAATCTGAAAAAGAAATAGAAAAGCAATTTCATTTACAGTAGCATCAAAAAGGATAAATATTTAAGAATTAATCAAGGAGGTGAAAGACTTGTATAATCAAAACTATAAACTTGTCTGAGCCTGACCAGGCAGTGGCACAGTGGATAGACCATCAACCTGGGGTGCTGAGGACCCAGGTTTAAAACCCCAAGGTTGCCTGCTTGAGTGTGGGCTCATCCAGCTTGAACGTGGGCTAACCAGCTTGAGCATGGGATCATGGATATGATCCGATGGTTGCTGTGAAGCCCAAGATCACTGGCTTGAAGCCAAAGGTTGCCAACTTGAAGCCTAAGGTCGCTGGCTTGAGCCCAGGGTCACTGGCTTGAGCAAGGGGTCACTGGCTCAGCTGTAGCCCCCTGGTCAAGGCATATATGAGAGGCAGTTAATGAACAACTGCAGTGCCACAACTACGAGCTGATGCTTCTCATCTCTCTCCCTCCTGTCTGTCTCTGCCTCCCCGCTTCTCACTTCAGAAAAATACAAAATTACTGAAAGAAATTAAAGAAGAAGTAAATGGAAACATTCTATGTTCATGGATTAGAAGACTTAATATCGTATATTATTAAAATGTCATTACTATCCAAAGCAATCTATAGATGCAATTGCAGTCTCTGTATCAAAATCCCTTTTTTCTTTTTTTTTCTTTTGTTTTTACGGAAATACATCTCAGAATTTATGTGAAATCTCAAGGGACCTTGGATAGCCAAAACAATCTTGGAAAAGAACAAAACTGGAAGATGTATATACTTCCTGATTTTAAAACTAACCACAAAGCCACAATCAAAACAGTGTGGTATTGGCATGAAGACAGACACATGGGGTAAGGGAATAGAATAGAGAATTCAGAAATAAACCTTCACATATATAGTCAAATGATTTTTAACAGGGTATTGAGACCATTCAATGGAGAAAAGACAGTCTTTTCAAGTAATGGTGCCGGGAAAACTGGATATCCACATACGAAAGAATGAAATTGGACCCTTATGTAACAGCATATCCAAAAACTAACTCAAGCCTTGGCCAGGTAGCTCATTTGCTTATAGCTAAGATTATGGGTTTGATCCCTGGTCAGGCCACGTGCAAAAATCAACCAATAAATGCATAAATAAATGGAATAACAAATCAATGATTCTCTTTCTCTCTCTCTCTGTAAAAATCAATCAATAAAATTTTAAAAAATTTAACTCGTAATAGATTAAGGACCTAAATGTAAGTACTAAAACAACAAAACTTGCCTGACCAGGCGGTGGCACAGTGGATAGAGCGTCGGACTGGGATGCAGAGGACCCAGGTTCGAGACCCCGAGGTTGCCAGCTTGAGCACGGGCTCATCCGGTTTGAGCAGAACTCACTAGCTTGGACCCTGGCTCTGGCTTGAGCAAGGGATTACTCAGTCTGCTGTAGCCCCACCGTCAAGGCACATATGAGAAAGCAATCAATGAACAACTAAGGTGCCACAACGAAAAACTGATGATTGATGCTTCTCATCTCTCTTTGTTCCTGTCTGTCTGTCCCCATCTATCCCTCTCTCTGACTCTCACTGTCCCTGTAAAAAAAAATAAAATAAAAAACAAACAAACAAAAAACACAACAAAACTCTTAGAAGAAAGCATAGGATAAAAGCTTTACAACATTGGATTTGGCAATGATTTCTTGGATATAACACCAAATCACAGGCAGCAAAAGAGGAAACAGACAAATTGAGTTTCATGAAAATTAAAAAAATTTGTGCATACAAAGGCCTTGGCAGGGTCACTCATGGATAAAGCATTGTCCTGACCCGCTGAGGTTGCAGGTTTAATCCCTGGTTAGGGCACATAGGAGAAGCAATCAGTGAGTGTACAACTAAATGGAAAAACTAAGTGGAACAATGAGTTGATGCTTCTCTCTCTCCCTCCCTTCCTTCTTCTCTGTCTCAAATCCTTTGGGGTGTGTGTGTAGGGGACACTAACAGAGTGAAAAGGCAACTCACAGAATAGTAGAAGGAAATATTTGCGAACCGTATAACTGAAAAGGGATTCCTATCCAGAATATATAGAGAACTCCTGTTTTCAACAGTAAACAACCTGATTCAAAAATGGGCAAAGGACAAAAGAGTTGAATAGACATTTCTCTAAAGAAGATATACAAGTGGCCAATAAGCACATGAAAAGGTGCTCAATACCATTAATCATTAGGGAAATACAAAGGAAAACCACCAGATACCATCCCTCATCCATCAGGATGGGTCATTATCAAAACAGAAAACAAGAAGTGTTGGCAAGGATATGGAAATATTGGAACCTAATACACTATTGTTGGAATGTAAAATTATATCGCTGCTGTGGGAAACAGTGTGGTGGTTTCTCAAAAGTTAAAAATCAGATTACCGCCTGACCAGGCGGTGCACAGTGGATAGAGTGTCGGACTGGGATGTGGAGGACCCAGGTTCGAGACCCCGAGGTTGCCAGCTTAAGCGTGGGCTCAGCTGGTTTGAGCAAGGCTCACCAGCTTGGACCCAAGGTCTCTGGCTCGAGCAAGGGGTCACTCGCTCTGCTGTAGCCCCCTGGTCAAGGCACATATGAGAAAGCAATCAATGAACAACTAAGGTGCCGCAAGAAAGATGTTTCTCATCTCTCTCCCTTTCTGTCTGTCTCTGTCCCTCTCTCTGACTCTTTCTGTCTCTGTCACACACAAACACACACAAAATCAGATTACCATATGATCCAGCAATTCTATTTCTGGATATACACCTCAAAGAATTGAAAGCAGTGTCTCAAAGAGATATTTGTACACCCAGCTTCGTGGCAGCATTATTCATAGTACTTAAAATGTGGAAGCAGCCCAGGAGTCCACTGATGGGTGGATAGATAAGCACTTATGAAGTACATATATAATGGAATATTATTTGGCCTTAACAAGGAAGGAAATTATCCTGACACATATACAACTCAGGCACACCTTGAGGACATTATGCTAAGTTAAATAAACCAGTCACGAAAGACAGAAACTGCATGATTCCACTTATGTAGGATGCTTAGTGTAGTCAGATTCATAGAGGCAGAAAGGAGAATGTTGATTGCCAGGGGCTGGGGAAGGTGGGAATGGAAAGTGTTCAAAGCAAGACAACAGGCCAAAATGAAGTTGCCCCACGTCACCAAATCAAGACTTAATTACAGTTTCGGCTCTCCCAGAAATGGGATCTTAAACCAGTCAAGTAGGAATCACTTGATTGGCACCAGTGAGGCAATCTGCCTGAGAGTTCCCTGCCACCCTCTAAGGAAAGGAACACAATAACTCACCTGCTTTTGTCAGTATAACCTCCTTGTTCCCGCTCCCTTCTGTCTATAAAAGTATTTGATTTTGTAAAGCTCCTCCGAGCTCTTTTCTGTTTTCTAGATTGAAAACTACCCAATTTAAATAGATTTTTTTGCCTGACCAGGCGATGGTGCAGTGGATAGAGCGTCGAACTGGGATGCAGAGGACCCAGGTTCGAGACCCCGAGGTCGCCAGCTTGGGCACGGGCTCATCTCGTTTGAGGAAAAGTCCACCAGCTTGAGCCCAGGGTCGCTGGCTCAAGCAATGGGTTACTCGGTCAGCTGTAGCCCCATGGTCAAGGCACATATGAGAAAGCAATCAATGAACAACTAAGGTGTCGCAACGAAAAACTGATGATTGATGCTTCTCATCTCTCTCCGTTCCTGTCTGTCTGTCCCTATCTATCCCTCTCTCTGACACTCTGTCTCTGTAAAAAAAATTAAATTAAATTAAAAAATAAATAGATTTTTGCTCAAATGAGCTCTTTAAAAATTTTACTATGCCTAGTGTAGTGTATCTTTTAACAAGAAATATTGTTTAATGGGTATAGAATTTCAGTTTTACAAGAGGAAAGGAGTCATGGAGATGGATGCTGGTGATGGTTTTTACAATAATTTGAATGTATTTACTACCACCAAACTATACACTTAAAAATGGTTAACATGCTGGCCCTGGCTGGTTGGCTCAGCAGTAGAGCATCGGCCTGGCATGTGGAAGTCCCGGGTTCAATTCCTGGCCAGGGCACACAGGAGAAGCACCCATCTGCTTCTCCACCCTTCCCCCTCTCCTTTCTCTCTCTCTCTTCCACTCCCGCAGCCAAGGATCCACTGGAGCAAAGTTGGCCCGGGCACTGAGCACAGCTCTATGACCTCCACCTCAGGCGCTAGAATGGCTTTGGTTGCAATGGAGCAACATCCCAGATGGGCAGAGCATCACCCCCTGGTGGACTTGCCGGTGGATCCCGGTTGGGCGCATGTGGGAGTCTTGTCTCTCTGCCTCCCCGTTTCTCACTTCAGAAAAATACAAATAAATAAGTTTATTTTCAAAGGCAAAAAGAAAAATGGTTAACATGGTCAATTTTATGTTATGTGTATTTTAACACAATACAAATTTTTGATTAAAAAAAGTGAAACAAACAAAAGTAAGAAAACATGAAATTTAGGACAGCATTCCCTCTTGATGGGGCCGACAGGAGGAAGGAAGAGGAAGACACAAGCTATTGAGTGCTTCTCAGCTTTCGTTGGGTGGCAGGATCAGGGTTGTTAACTGTGTTGTGTTTTATAACTAACAGTTTGTTAGATGTCTTTTTTTAATATATATATATATATTTTTTTGTATTTTTCTGAAGCTGGAAACGGGGAGAGACAGACTCCCGCATGCGCCCGACCGGGATCCACCCGGCACGCCCACCAGGGGCGACGCTCTGCCCACCAGGGGGCGATGCTCTGCCCCTCTGGGGCGTTGCTCTGCCGGGACCAGAGCCACTCTAGCGCCTGGGGCAGAGGCCAAGGAGCCATCCCCAGCGCCCGGGCCATCCTTGCTCCAATGGAGCCTTGGCTACGGGAGGGAAAGAGAGAGAGAGGAAAGAAGGGGGGGGTGGAGAAGCAAATGGGCGCTTCTCCTATGTGCCCTGGCCGGGAATGGAACCCGGGTCCCCCGCACGCCAGGCCGACACTCTACCGCTGAGCCAACCGGCCAGGGCCTAGATGTCTTTTATATACAGAGAATATTGTATTTTAAAATATAAGTAAAGCCTGACCTGTGGTGGCGCAGTGGATAAAGCATCGACCTGGAATGCTGAGGTCGCCGGTTCAAAACCCTGGGCTTGCCTGGTCAAGGCACACATGGGAATTGATGCTTTCTGCTCCTCACCCCTTTCCCCCTCTCTCCTTTCTCAAAAAATGAAAAAATAAAATCTAAAAAAATAAATTAAAATATAAGTTAGAAAATATTCATAGATGAGAGAAGGAAAGAGTCTAGGTTGGAGGCAGGCCAGTTGGTGTAGTAAGCATGGGCCGGGGCGCAACCATGACACCCATGGGACAGCGGGCCCAGAGCTCTGGGAGGAGGTCACTGGTGGGTGCCAGAGGACAGCCTTAGAGCCTGACGGCGAGCCTGCAGGGCTGGGCTTGCCCACACGAGGGCGCTCCACACTGCCACATGGGGGGTTGGAGAGGCCAGATTCTAAGGAAGGTAAAAAGGAGGTCTTCTTGGGGGCCGGGGGATTAGGGAGGAGAGCATCCTCTCTGCTCACAGATTAGCCCCTCTCTCCAGGTTTCTTATGTGGTCCAGCCTCGAAGGTCAGTGTGACGTCCCTCTGGAAACTGGAGACAGCTGGCTTCCAGGCCCTGAGGAATTCACGCATCTGTATGCCAGCACAGCCTTCGTGGGGGGGAGGGGGGAGTGTCTGTTGAGGTGTGAGTGGTATGCCTGTGTCCTGTGTTGGGAGTGACTATATAGGGTGTGGGTGTGTGGCCTCCTCCATAAAGACAGTGGAGGGTAGGAGGGCGTGTGGGAGGGGCAGTGCTGGCTTCCCAGACTGGGTCTGGGACTAACAAGGGCTACTAAGCAAGGTCCAACCCAAGTGCTTCAGCTGGCTGTCCCCATTAAAGGAGTCCCCGGTCTGAAAGAGGAGGCACACACCTTGGCCTTCAGACTGGCCCGGCAGGACTGTGTGTTGGGGATGTTGGGGACATCCCTGTGGGTCTGCAGCTCCCGAACCTTCTAGTGGCGCCGTGCAAAGGCCACGCTGCGCAACGGCCGCCAGCCCTGGCGCCTGCCAGTCCTGCTGCTCGGGAGCCTGGTGTCACCAAGATGTACCCGGGGCATAGCCCAGCAGTGACCCTAGAAACACCATTGGTCTCATTTTGGATGAGAACATTGTTTTCTCCTGAAAGCTGCCCAGGGCAGTGGCAGGGAGCCCAAGTTTGGGGATGGCAAAATATGCCATTCTAAAATATGCCTCTTGGGCATAATGATTATTTTGAGAAACAACAGATACAGGAGAAGCTCTGAAAACAGAGCAAAGATTACTCTTTCAAAAGGGAAACCTGCATTCATAAAGAAAACCTTAATTTGTAAGGTTATCTCCCTTTCTGTGCTGGGAAGAGACGGTGACTGGATCTTGAGAGCATCTGATCGCTGGAGAAGGCAGCGATGTGCCCGGCTTTTCCTGGTGACCTTCTGTAACAGGCCCCTCCACTCCCACCTTTTTCTTCTTTAGCTAAAGATGGTATTTAAGATGCTGGCTGAGGCCACCTGGGAGAGTGAATGCATTTCTCCCTGGACACCTCCCATGTAGGAGAGGTGTAGAACTAGAAGCTTCTGTTTGTTTTTCTCGTGCTATTCTGTCTTTTATTTCAGGGGGCTTGGCCAAGGACTCAGAAGGGAAATTGCTTTTTCTCCCCTAAGTGGGGACAGTGACCAGAGTCCAACAGTCCTCTCCCCTCCTGCCATGGTCACTGGACAGCTGCTGCACGTGAGTGAGCTCTGCAGGCTGTACCCTGGCCTGGTGTCTCAGCCGGATATTTGAGAGATTAGGGCTGGTGGCACTTAGACCCACGCTGGAGCCTCAGGCCAGCAGGCCGAGGCCCTGGACAATGTCCCAGGGCAGCGGGAGGACGAAGTTGAGGTTTCTCTTAGCCAGACCAGGAGGAGGAATAGCAAGCCCCGGACTCCCGGGGCCTTGAACCATGGGGACAAGCGCAGCATGCTGCAGAGCCTAGGAGACCGAGCTGGGGAGAGGAGACCAAGGACAGAGCCTCAGTGAGCTCTGGGTGGTCCGTGTCCTTGCCAGACTTCTCCCCAGCTGAGCTTCCCCTCAGCAGCCTCGCCTTGTTTAGTACACACCCTCATTCCCAGGAGCGCAAACTCCTAGGCCAGCCCGAGTACCAGGAGGGATATGAGAGAGCAGCACCTTCTGGGCGGGGCCACGCTAGGGTACCGGGGGCGGGGCAAGGCTTCGTGAGCATGCTGCTGAAGGGAAGCGGAGAGTGCCACCCAGAATATGCCTCTGCAGATATTATTTTAAGCTGCTTATATATATATATTTTCAAGTAAAGCAAGAATTTATTGGCTGTGAAATAATATGCTCAGAAGGGCCTGAGCAAGCATAAAAAAGGGCGCCTTGAGGACAGGTTCGGGGGTCAGCCCCGACAAGCTGCCGCTGCGCCCCTGGTTGCAGTTCTCCTGGGGACCCTTAGAGCTCAGGAAAAAGAGAGGCAGGGAAAAACATGCTCTGGGAGTGGGGAGGGGAAAGAGAAGGAGGAGGGGGGAAAACTGGCATGCTCCCCTCCCCCTCCCAGAAGGGAGAGCGCTAAGCTGGTTATTTTTAAAAAACAATACCCTCCCCCAAAACTGCGACCTTCCCCTCATTGTCTAAAAGAATTTAGATGTCCCCCACTCCAGGAAGGGGACTGTCATCATAGATAGCTAGTTTAACATGACCCGAAGTGTGACAGACAGGGAGGGACCCAGCCAAGGCCCTTTGATCAGAGTCATCCTGTGTCCCATTGTTAAAGAAGGCCCAGCAAACATTTGTTTACCGCCTTTGCTGTTCCACCTGGTGTGTGAGGTGCTTCAACTGCCCGGGCAGTCCTCGGGCCCATGTGTCTATGTGTGAGAAGTCTAGTTATTTTCCTCTAGTACAGGGGTCGGGAACCTATGGCTCACGAGCCAGATGTGGCTCTTTTGATGGCTGCATCTGGCTCGCAGACAAATCTTTAATAAAAAAACCCCCAACATTCTCATGTATTACAATCCATTCATTTCCTACCACTCATATTCATGGTTGTGGGTGGCTGGAGCCAATCACAGCTGTCCTCCGGGACAACACCAAATTTTACTGGATAAAGCGTAATGTTCACGGGTCATTGTATGGCTCTCATGGAATTACATTTTAAAATATGTGGCGTTCATGGCTCTCTCAGCCAAGAAGGTTCCTGACCCCTGCTCTATTACATCTGTCTTGTGTTAACTTGGTTATTAGACCAGCCAGAAGAACCTAGAAGGGTAGAAGGAAAGTTGTTTTTCTTTCTTCAATGGTCATTAAATAGGAGGCAATGGTATCAGGCCTGAGTTGGTTAAAATTCCAGCTCAGCCATCTAGTAGCCATGTGACCTTAAGTGAGCAAATTACTTAACCTAACTGAACCTCAGTTTGATCAACTGAAAAACGGGAACCATAATTACCTTGCTGAATTTAGAAGATGTAGAAATTAGGAATATAGAGTGCTCAATCAGTAGTAAATGCTGTTACTATCATTATTTTCTGAGGCCCAGACCCCCTTAGACTGACTCCAGGCCTCCCCTCAGCGCAGGCAAACCCTATAATCGGCCTGTGCTACTGTGATAGCGAATGGTAGGAAGTTAATATGTTACCCAGGCAGTAATGGGTGATGTCCCTGTTGACAAGTCTCTGGGAAAATACCCGATTCCAAGGACTAAACCTGCTGGGTGGCAGGCAGCCCGTGGATGTATAGGTGGGTGACTCCCTCCCTCTGGGGTCTCACAGCAGGAGGAGGACAGAACTTTCAGAGCAGAAAGACCAGGGGTGGCTGCCTGTTCCAACAGAGGTGGGGGCCTAGTGGCTTTGTCTAAGGCCGTTGATGTCCCTTGTACTTTTCCTGTCATGGGGGTGAGGGGTGAATGGGCAAGTTTTTCCAGTGCTGAGGGAGGAGAGAGGACTGAATACCGGCCATGCGTCCATAGCTTTTCCCTCTCCTTGCCCCTCTGCGGCCTCCCGTCCTGCCCTGGAGCCTGCAGCGGTCCAGTTACGTTCTCTTAGGCGAGGAGCCTTCCCGGTTCCTGGTACGTACGAGCTGCCTCACAGATGTTGCAGGGCCTTGCATACAGGCCGTAAGTTAATGGGAGGGGGGAGCTTTTGGGAATCCAGTCCAGAGGCAGCTTCAGAGTCAGGGAACCTGTGGGTGGGTACCACTCTGGGATCAAGGACCAGGAGCGAACGGGGCCCCACCCTTCTGGGTGTGCCCGCTGTTGAAACCTGGCAGCCGTGCCAGGTTCCTCCCTCACCCACTCCCTCTCCTCTCGGTTCACTCGGCCTCCTCCTACACTCCCCGCAGTCTGCTCCGCCTTCCCCATGTCCTCCAGACACCATTATTTCCAGCTTAGACGTGGCAGTGCCATAACCGACATCCTGCCCCGTCAGAGTGATGATTCTGAAATCAGAGTGGTGGGGATCCTTCTCTCTGCTTGAATCCCTGCTAGTGCACCCTACGGCCCACAGTGACGTGTGACGTCCCATGGGATCCTCATGGCCCTGCTTTCCTCTCCAGCTTCTTTTCTTACCCATCACTCTGTGAACCGGCCAGGCCAACTGTCCACGTGTGCCCGATGCCAAGCTCCCTTCACCTTCAGGGTTCTGTAGAAGTATGTGCTCCCTTAAGGTGGTGTCCAGCATCATCACAGGCACGCACGCACGCCCCTTGTTTTCCTCTGCTTGATCTGGTTAGTTTCTAACTCTTCCTCCCAGCCTCTGAGACCACTACTGCTGGAAAGCCCTCACTGACCTCCTCAGGTTGGTGCCCCATCTGCCCTCACAGCTCCCAGAGCTCCCCAGGCTTTTATGACCCACTTTGACTTTGACCACTTTCCTTTATGATTCCACTCCCTGTTCGCCAGAATCGCGTCACTTCTCCAGGGAGGCCTGTCCAGCTCGCTGCTGTACGTCCCAGGGCTGAGCCCGGCACTGGCACCTGGCAGGCATGGAGCCGCCTTCATTGAGCACGTGTTGTGAGCCAGGGGCCGTGGGAGAGCTCACAAATGCGTGAACACTCGTGACGCTGCATAGCACCCAGGACCCGTCCCCACCGATGTCCTGTCGTCTGGAGGCAGAAAGCTACAGCTCCGTTTTCCAGACCGACTCCTTCTAGAGTGCTGGGTGCACGTGCGATCCAAGGCACATGCGATCCAAGGCTCAGACCCTCCCGTGGGGTGTGGGAGGTGGAAGGGAGCCAGTGGCTCCTGCCTGCTGCTCTGGCTCCTGCCCTCTGGCCAGCAGGGACACACAGATGGGCACCTTTTCTGCAGCTGTGTGCAGTGCACCCGCCTAGGGCACTCCCTGTCACAGCCCTGTCAGCGCCGTGGGGGCTCAGCCGTGCCAGTGGCAACTTCCTGCCTGGCAGAGGGAGCAGATCTTCCAGGCTCAGCCACACCGCCCCTCCCCCATCCAGCTACGCCGCCATCCCAGAAGCACCTAGCCCTCTGGATCACATCCCTTTCCCTGCACTGAACTCTGGCTGATACCATTATTATTATGCTTATTCTACAGATGAGGAAACTGAGGCACAGAGCCACACAGCAGGGAGTGGTAGAGCCAGGCTCTGCACCCAGGTCTTCCTGAGCCCACCTTGCTCTGGGGAATGTGCTGTGTGTGCCGGGCGTGGGGGGAGGCCCAGCGGGCTGTCAGGCCGTGGGCTGGGCCCATCCCAGGGCAGGTCCCGAGCAGGTTCCCGAGGCGTCCGCCCTTCCTGAGAAGCACAGCAGCTCAGGTTCCGGTGGCTGTCCCTGAGGCTGAGGCTGACCCACATGGGACAGCCCAGGTGTCTGAGCACCATGTCAGAACCTCCCGTGGTTGTTGGGCTGGGGTTTGCCAACCCAGATCGGCAGTGTTTGGAGAAACAGTTCAGTGATCCGTGCAGAATCAAAAAGAGGTGGATGGTACCTGACCAGTGGTGGTGCAGTGGACAGAATGTCAGCCTGGGGCACTGAGGACCCAGTTGCGAAACCCCGAGGTCGCTGTCTTGAGCGCAGGCTCATCTGTCTTGAGCGCAGGCTCACCAGCTTGAACGTGGGGTCACTGGCTTCAGCAAGAGGTCACTGGCTCTGCTGTAGCCCCTGGGTCAAAGCACATATGAGAAGCAATCAGTGAACAACTACAAGTTGATGCTTCTCATCTAACTCCTCTCTCTCAAAAAGAAAAAAATCAACAAAACACCCTTGGGAATCAGGTAAGACCTCCTGTAAGAAGACACATGAACCAAGTTTCAAAGGATAAATGAGTTGGTGGGGGGGAGGGGGGAAGGGTTTCTGGGAAAAAGTTAGGATGTAGGAAGGCAGAGAGGTCTGAAACCAGGTCCTGCACTTAAGAAACTAAGACATCCAGCTGGGCTGGGGAGCAGGGTGTGGGCGGAGGGGAGGATCGGGGAGATAAGACTGAAGAGGTGTACACAGGGGCTGATCAAGAGGGCAGTGCGTCAGGCTCAGGAGTGTGGACTTCATCCGCAGCTATAGGATTTTATGGAGTGGAGTGACATTAGATTCTACTGTTTTTATCTTTACTGCTTTTATTAAACTTATAAAAGCAGTTGAGAGGTTTGGCCTTTTTAGAGAAACCATTTTGGCAGCAGTGTTGAGGCAGGATTGGAGGTGGTGAGCACAGAGATAGGGAGGCTGTTGGAAACCAAGCCCACGGCAGGGAAAAGACCAGGAGGGGACGGAATGGAGAAGAGTAAAGCAGTGGAATCTACACAGCTGGGCAGTTGAGGAAGTTCATGGGTACAGGGGGAGGGCTGGGCAGGAGTGGGAGCTTAGGGGCCCTCCAGAGTGCCCAGCTCAGCAAAGCTACTGCAGGCCTGTTCCTGCTCACTCCTAGCAGTTGAGAAACAAGATAGTACTTGGAATTTGAAAGGAAAAGGGTTGTTATCAAAAAGCCTCTACTGCTCCCTTCTGAAGAGCATATGTAAACAGGGCCTGACATAAGCATGCGGACCCTTTCCTTCTGGCCTCAAGGGGGGAAAAAGCATTGCAGAGAAATGAGAGGAGAGATGAACCACAATGACAACCGTCATAAACCTTCTCTTGATAATTCTGCATGTACAGATTGTTAGCACACCAGGTGATTTTTAAATCCCAGCCCAGTTCCCCTCCTGGCTTCTTAATGGCTGTTGGCCACTTCCTCTTGGGACCAGGCCAGAGTAAGCTCAGGAAATGCAAACTTTTAATTCTGGAATCAGGAAAGCATATTAGGAGAGGAAATCCACAAATGAAGAAATCACATTATGAATTCCAGAGTTTTTTTTTTTTTTCTTCCGAAGCTGGAAATGGGGAGGCAGTCAGACAGACTCCCGCATGCACCCGACCAGGATCCACCCGGCATGCCCACCAGGGGCGACGCTCTGCCCATCTTGGGGCATCGCTCTGCTGCAATCAGAGCCACTCTAGCGCCTGAGGCAGAGGCCACAGAGCCATCTTCAGCGCCCGGGCAAACTTTGCTCCAATGGAGCCCTGGCTGCGGGAGGGGAAGAGAGAGACAGAGAGGAAGGAGAGGGGGAGGGGTGGAGAAGCAGATGGGCGCTTCTCCTGTGTGCCCTGGCCAGGAATCGAACCTGGGACTCCTGCACTCCAGGCTGATGCTCTACCACCGAGCCAACCGGCCAGGGCTGAATTCCAGAGTATTTTTAAAGTTTTATTTATTCATTTCAGAGAGAGAGGAAGGGAGAGAGAGAGACAGGAACATCAATCTGTTCCTGTAAGTTCACTGATCCAGGATTGAACCAGTAACCTCTGTGCTTCGGGACGACACTCTAACAGAGCTGTCCGGCCAGGGCACATTATGAATTCTAAAGCCAAGGAAAAGTGTTATAAGATTGTAAATTTGTTGGGGACAGGGCCATTTTACTCATTTTGGTGCGGGACCCTAGTGATCAGTTTGGTCATTGTTCATCCTTCAAGATGATGCAGAATTTGATTTGGCCTCTTCCATTCTTGTACGTTTCCAACTTTCATCCACTACAACCTCCACTCTAACCATTGAGCTATCTGCAGACTTCCTTTGCATTTTTCTGAGGGCAGGGGAGATAACCTGCTGGAGAAAGGCCTACTTAACGGGTATTTTTCATTATGCGCATTCACCTGGGATTTTGCATGAATCAGATGATAGAATATGAGCTATACAAATATTACCAGCTCTTCATTGTTTTGGTCGATGGTTTAAATGACACTTGCTATATACTGCATTGCAGACTATTCAGGCAGATTCAGATTATTATTTTTTTAATTTATTTATTGATTTTAGAGAGGAAGGGAGATAGGGAGAGAAACATCGTTTTGTTCCTGTATGTGCCCCTGACCAGGGATTGAACCAGCAACTTCTGTGCATTCTAACCAAGAGCTACCTGGCCAGGGCTAGATTTTATTTTTAAAACTACTATGTGTTCAGTATACTACCATGCACTCTACAGTATGCTTAGTCCTCACAATAATTTTATTTACCAAAGAGCTTCACAAAAATTAACTTGCTCAGGAATATACTTTTTGTTCCTTTTAGGCCCTCCTGAGATTGATTGGGTTAGAGCAGTGTTCTTAACCACCAGTCTGCAGATCCGTGCCAACCCGCCAGAAATTTTGTGCCAATCTGCAAAAGTTAACACTCTGATGCTGTATAAAAAATTCACTCTATAATCATTGGGCAATTTCTGGCAGACTAGCGGTTGAAAAACACTGGGTTAGAGACTTCCCCACAGAGTACCCATCACAGTGCCAACATACTCATTCCCACTAGACTGGGAGTTGTGGGCCAGGAACTAGATTGTGTTCAGTATTGTCCCTCTATCCAGCAAATAGGCACATTAAAGATACTCCATACTGTTCACTGTCTTCCACTACAAGATGCATGGCATTAAAAAAACAAAGTTCAACCAAGTAAATGTGAAGATCTAATTGTCTATTAAGCTGTTCATCCTATCTAACAACTGGAAGGGTGCTCAGATGAGTTGTACAAAATGGAAGGTTTTCCAGGCAGAGGGTGGGACTGAGAATTTAAAAGACTGGGTTTCAGGCAAGGACACCTCTCTTTTGGGAGGCCAGTGGTCTTATCAGGCAGATTACCCACAAGCATTGATCAGGAAATTCCAGACTGATTGGGTTAAAATTCCACTCCTGGGAGAGGCTGAAACTCTTAATTAGGTTAGTTATTGTTTGGTTTGGTGCTACGGCTTAACAAAAGTGACTCCAGTTTGGTTTGCTGATTCTTTTTTTAAAAATGGGAATACATACTGTGTTTCCTTCATGGATTCTCAAAGCCTAGATAATTAGGAACTAGTAAGGGTCCGTAAATGCTTGTAGGTAAATAAATGATAGCTGGGAAGACAGGCAAAGTCTATTCGGCTTTTTTTGTGTGTGAGTGGAATCAGTGTTATATTTTTCTGATGCTGATTTCAGTGAGATAATATTTAAGACTGTAGCACTGTAACTTGGGGAACTGCTGGCCACTCTGGCTTCCTGTGTTAGATGTTCACTTGCAGCTGAGTGATGGCATACCTTGAGACCACTGTGCTCTTGAATTCATGTCACATTCAACTCCCTTTCATCAGATGCAACCCTTGAAGCAGGAAAAAAATAACCTGTTTGTAATAATCATCAGGGTCATTTTCTAGGTCAAATGGAGTTTTTTTCCTCTGTAAACCAGTAGTATGTGCTATATTAAATGTTTTCCTTTAGAATAAAAGTAACTGCCTGACCAGGCGGTGGCGCAGTGGATAGAGCGTCGGACTGGGATGCAGAGGACCTGGGTTCAAAACTCTGAGGTCACCAGCTTAAGTGCAGGCTCATCTGGTTTGAGGAAAAGGTCACCAGCTTGAACTCAAGGTCGCTGGCTCCAGCAAGGGGTTACTTGGTCTGCTGAAGCCCCGCGGTCAAGGCACATATGAGAAAGCAGTCAATGAACAACTAAGGTGTTGCAATGCGCAATGAAAAACTAATGATTGATGCTTCTCATCTCTCTCCGTTCCTGTCTGTCCCTGTCTATCCCTCTCTCTGACTCACTCTCTTTCTCTGTAAAAAAAAAAAAAAAGTAACCATCATATTAAAATTTAGAATATGGAGAAAATATAGAAGTCACCTGATTTTACTATGCTCACAAAATGATGAGCACATTTGTGTCTGTGCATGTACTGTGCATCTCTGCGGACACAGCATGGTAGTCTGTGTTCTTTTCCTTTAGCGCTGTGCCATGTTTACCTCCCAAGGGTCCATTTATATAGTTACTGATAAATATTTTAGGATTTTTTCAAATAAATTGATAATTTCAAAGACAGACATAGTTTTTAAAAATAAATACCAAATCTGGAATTCTAAGTAAAAGATGTGAATTCATAGTACTTGACAAAGATTATGAAATTGCTTTTGCCAATGTTATACCAATTTATTTGGCCACCAGCTGATGATAATTTATCATTTAAATCATGTTATCAATGTAGTAGGTAAAACAGAAGCTTCACCAGTCTTTCCTTTTTTGTGTGTGTGTGTGACAGAGACAGAGAGAGGAACAGATAAGGACAGACGGGAAGGGAGAGAGATGAGAAACATCAGTTCTTTGTTGTGGCACCTTAGTTGTTCACTGACTGCTTTCTCATATGTGCCTTGACCGGGGGGCTATAGCAGACCGAGTGAACCCTTGCTGGAGCAAGTGACCTTGGGCTTAAACTGGTGAGCTGTGCTCAAACCAGATGAGCCTGCGCTCAAGCTGGTGACCTTGGGGTCTCGAACCTGGGTCCTCCACGTCCCAGTCCGATGCTCAATCCACTGTGCCACCGCCTGGTCAGGCTAGTTGATTCTTATATGTGCCCTGTCTGGGGGTTGAACTTATAACCTTGGTATATCAGGATGATGTTCTACCCGACCAGGGTCCTCATCTGTCTTTCAATTTGCATGTAAGAACATTGCTAGGGGAAAAAGAACTTGAATCATGATTGGTTACTAGTTGTATTTCTTCTCTTTTAGAATCATCACAAATATTGAGGGGAGAAGTTTATCTGTTAATTGGGCATCTATCTCTTCTCTATGGAAGCAGAGTAATGTTAGAGTAGAAAGAGCAAGGACTTTAGGTTTCAAATCCACCTTCCTGAAAGAACTGGACATATATGCACCAAACCTGTGAGTTGTTTGTTTCATCTATTCATTTAGACTAAAGGGAGGATCTGATCAAAAAGGAAAATTTGACTGTTTAGCTAATACTCTATTATTATTTTTAAGAGTCACTCACACACTGTCCTCTGCAAGAGATGTCACGTATCAACTAACCTTCAATGACAACCCTAGGAAGGTTAATATCAATTATTAACACCTTACAGAAGATAAATCCAGATGCTTAGGGAGACAAAGAAACTTGTTTGAGGTTGTACAGCCTCTCCCTGAACCTCAGCAGCCTACATTGTAAAGTAGCCAGGAGACTGGGATTTCTGTTGCTACCCAAGCCACCACTAGCAAGTCAGGGTAACGTCAGCAAAACAGTAAGTAAATCACTGAAACTAGTCTCTCTCGTGAATGCTTTCACTACAGCCCAGACGGAATGAAGGGAGTGACTGAATCTAACTCTGCAGCCAGACACATTTTAGGAGTGCTGTACTTGAAATCTAAATGCTTCTAAATGCCGAAGCAGCTTGGCTTAATTGCCCACATTTGGGCACATCAGGCGAGCTTGGGCTGTCACTTTCTTGTCAGGCAGTGAAAGAATTTTCATAGTGACACAGTCTGTCATTCACTTTTTCATGTCTTCTAGGCAAGTGCTTGCCCTGATGATTAAAACAAGCCATGTGGCAAAGGTGGAAATTTACGGTTAACCTTTCCTCATCTTTCCAGGGTAGAGGGGCACAACAGATTATTAAGTTTATTATACTGTGAACCATTTGCTAGGGAAGGTAAACCCAGAGATTTAGATTTTCCAGACAATCCAATACCCAGTTTATCAACCTGAAATTCAATACAAGAAAACACTGGCTCATACAAAAAATATTAAATGGCTATTAACTATTTTCCTTTTTAAAATACAGGAATCAATACTGACATATTTATTTATGGTACAAACATAAAAGTCAAGTTCAGACAACCCAAGAATCCAGAGGCTTATTTGTCATTATGATTAAATCGGGGATAAAAATACCTCTTTGAATTTTCCATAATTTGTTTTACTATCATCCTTTCCTGAATACTTTTTGTAGAAATTATTCCTTTATCTTGGCTAGTTAAGGGAATTCCAGTTCTCAATAGGTTTGACTACAACATGCTGATAGATAATACAGTCTTTTTGGTAGCAAGGTCACCTGCAATTTTCTAACCCATCATGTTTCTTAAATGGTTTTCTAGCTGTTGTCCTGGGAGCCTGTTGTAGCATGTACTCTTGAAGGCTTTATGAGCACAACCATGTAAGAGCTGCTATGTTCTCTCTGTGACTTTCAGAGGGTGTGGGGCAGGGAAGAGAAAGATAGGCAGGCACTCTGTGTGTACATCGATTTTTCCCAAAGCAGTCACTGAGACTGTGTGACCTGAAATGAAACTTACATAAAGTAAGGGACAAGAGCCTGCGTCAGAAGGCCTCCCTGCTTCACTAGTGAACACAACACTGTGACAGAGGATTAGCTGCTTGTCAACAGGAATAGAGGGCACAGAGTAGGCCAGTGTCGGGTTTGAGTGGTTAGCTCCCTGATCTTACCTAAACTGATATTAAATAAATCCCTTAGGCCTGTATCTTCAGTGGGAGGAAGTCAGGGCCGGACTGGGTGATAAAAGGTTTAGTTCCAGCTTTGAGCCAGTTTCTTAACCCTTGCTTCTGAATACAGCAGCTTCAGAACCTTTCTTCTAAGAAAGGGTGGTTAATCTGCACCATAAATCCTTCCCTTCACTAACAAGATTCAGTTAATGACCAAAGACCAACAAGCAGGGCCTTATTTGTGGTGGATATAGCTCAACAGTTGGGACAGAGGAAAATAATCCTATACACCTGCTCTAGTTCTCCCCACACATTTCCTTTACTGATAGTCCCTCACAGACAGTGATGGTTTTAGTAGAAGGGGAAAGAGGCACACAGAGGTTATAGACTCAGGTCCATGGAAAATGGCAGAGTCCAAACTAGAGCCAGGCCTGTCAGCAGTCACAGCAGGCTTCTCCCGTGAATGCCTCCTCCATCTGCCATGACACTGGGGCACAGGGAGGGATTCTCACTGTGTCCTACGGCTAACTGCTCTGGCTACTTCCAGAGGGTTTTTCAACATTTCCCTCTTGCTTGCCTTCAAGTAGAAAAGAGGAAAGGAGAAAAATCAAAACAAAGAAGCCATGTACACAAAGCCCAAAGCACATAAGCTGAATGATTTAATTTAATATTAGCAAGGGTCAAATTGAATTTTAATAATGAAAATAAAGACAGTAATATTTCCCTCAAAACATTTTGGGGAAGAAACATTTCTAAAAAATAAAATAAAGGAAAAAATGTTTATTTGGAAAGGCCAGCCTCTTACATTAGGTTTTTATCTATACTTTCACTGCCAATTACAATAATATTTTAAAATACATTGTATGAAATGTATAATTCACTGAATGTCTATCATTGTTCTACCTCAATTTAAAAGCTATTAGGTTAAAAAATATTTAGTTTTCATTCTGGCCCGCCTTCCCTCCTGTCCTTATACTAAATACATTTCTCTACTTTTCAAATAATTGAAAAGGGTCACAAAACTTTTAGGTTTGTGTGGAGAGAGAGAATGTGTCCAATAATTCTAACCAAAACATAATTTTATTTAAGAACTAAAACAAAAACTTTGCAGAAAAAAAGTTAGTTATTAAACTATAAAACAAAACAAAAACCTTTAGCAACTTTCCTCCCTTACAGGTTTGCCTAGAACAAAATCTTTCTGGCTGTCTTTAATTAGCAAACATGAAAACAAAAACAAAATAAAAAAAGACTAAGTATCTCACACATGGCTGTAAGCTAGACATAAATATAAATGGAACTGCTATGAATCAGAGGGAAAAACTTTCAGGTAAAACAACAAAAAGATTCTAAGTCTCGTAGTTTTAACTGATGTTTTAGAAAAACCTAAGCTGAATTTAGCTGCTGTTTGAAATATCTGTATACATTTAATTAGATATGTTGGATTTGCTAAGGAGGCACAAATAGTTTTGTATATTTTATTACTAACTTTTATAGTGAAAAAATAATACTAAATGACGTCAAAAATGACAGTGATCTATCTGTAACCACTCAAAACGTGTCTTTGAAATGGGGGGCAAAAATAGTTAACTTAATAAAGTTAACTCAAGAACTTGGCTTCCGATAAGCATCCTAAGAAAAGATACCAGAGGGGTGTTGCTGAGAACAATGTGTCTAGAATAGCCAAGATATTTCTAAAAATCTGTCCCTTAAGTTTCCTAAATACATAGCAGGCAGGCACATATGCCACGCAACTGTTGATGCTAGGAAAATATTTCAGTCAGGATTTTATAAAATCCCCAACTTTCAACCAGTATTTCTATTCAGTCTGTTGTAATGATGTCTGACAATATGTTACAAATAACATTGAAGCAAGATTAACTTTAAATATTAGATTTGCTTCGAACAAATTAGTTCTTTTTCTTTGTAACGGAACACTTAAAATAGATGAATTCAGC
Organism: Saccopteryx leptura; assembly: GCF_036850995.1. Classification (NCBI taxonomy): domain Eukaryota; kingdom Metazoa; phylum Chordata; class Mammalia; order Chiroptera; family Emballonuridae; genus Saccopteryx; species Saccopteryx leptura. The sequence goes on along the minus strand of NC_089513.1, from coordinate 67,694,022 downwards.
AGAATGGTTAAAAAAGTTAAGGCTCCCTAAAGATTCTAAAGACTAAAACTTAAGGCACATATTATAATCTTCATGACACTGTTAAAAGCTAAGATTAAAAAAAAATATATCCGACTTCTTTTCCTCATTCTTTGCCAACCACTCCCTCCCCAGAGGATATGGCGTTTTAAATTTGGGCTAATTGTCAGGAGTGAAAGATGAATTCCATCAAGGAACACCAGGTAGGATTTCCACACAAACGTCCACTATTTGCATTGAGCACCACTGGGAGATTACAGGCCAGGAGAACATTTTTAGACATCTTGGATCACAAGCTGCTCCATTTACTCTCAGCCCCATGATTTCAGACTGGACTCTCCTCCTCTCTGGGGCTTCCTTCCGGGCCTTTCTGCTCTGGCGGTTCCGCTGTGTCGGTCTCTTTCTTTGGCTTCTCAAAATCCAACCCAGTCTCTTCTTCTTTACTCTCCTTTCGCTGCTGCCTCTCTGCATTCTGTTCTCTTTCCACAAGTCGATAATTGATGCCCATGCCAATGAAGAGATAGATGCCTGCGACAATGAGAACTATGCCACAGGCCCAGTACGTGTACTTGTAGTCCCCATACATGTCATTGAGACGACCTAAAGATGTCCAGAAAACAGGTTATGTGGATAAAAGCAAACACATATATTATATCCTTTCCGAAATAAAGCTTAAGGATGCACTCAGATGATGTCAGTCTAATTCTTAAATAGCCCAGGAAAGGCAAATTAGTTTAAAAAAGAACTGCTAAAAATTTGGTTATGATGTCACACTTGATTTTGGAAGGCTTTGCGTATTATTATTTTTAACGACTTGAAAAAAGTTAAATCTTGCCAAACGTGAACTGGGACAGAACTAGAGGTTATCTAGAAGCAGTTTCTCTCTGCACAGTGGAAGAAAACTTGCTCACAAGAGGGTTAGGAGTCTTGCGCAAGGCCCCGAGCTCACCCCAGCCCCTGGCCCCTGCTCCTGTGACACCAGCATTTCCCAAAGAGCATCCCTATGCTAAACACCCGTCCTATGGGAAACAATGACCTAACAGGAATACCTTTCTGAGTGCTAAGCCTCACAAAGGGCAGATTCTATCACTCCCACTGTAAAATGTAAGAACTGCAGTGCAGAAACCTTAGGGAACTTGTCCAAGGCCACAAAGTTAGAAACAGGCTGGCTTCAAACCCAGGAAGTCGGCCCTGGCCGGTTGGCTCAGTGGTAGAGCGTCGGCCTGGTGTGCAGGGGTCCCGGGTTCGATTCCCGACCAGGGCACACAGGAGAAGCGCCCATCTGCTTCTCCACCCTTCCCCCTCTCCTTCCTTTCTGTCTCTCTCTTCCCCTCCCGCAGCGAGGCTCCATTGGAGCAAGGATGGCCCGGGCGCTGGGGATGGCTCCTTGGCCTCTGCCCCAGGCGCTAGAGTGGCTCTGGTCGCGGCAGAGCGATGCCCCGGAGAGGCAGAGAGTCGCCCCCTGGTGGGCGTGCCGGTGGATCCTGGTCCGGCGCATGCGGGAGTCTGTCTGTCTCTCCCCGTTTCCAGCTTCAGAAAGATAAAAAAAAAACCCAGGAAGTCCGAGTCTGAGCTACACCTGTGGCCTCTGTGCTACAGGATCCTCCCTAATGTTTCTACAGTCAGACATCTTTAGTAAAGGCAAACTGTATTCTTTTCTATTCAAGACTCAATGCAGCCAGACCTGTGGTGGCGCAGTGGATAAAGCGTTGACCTGGAAATGCTGAGGTCGCTGGTTCGAAACCCTGGGCTTGCCTGGTCAAGGCACATATGGGAGTTGATGCTTCCAGCTCCTCCCCCCCCTCTGTCTCTCCTCTGTCTCTCCCTCTCCTCTCTAAAATAAATTAAAAAAAAAAAAAAAAAGACTCAATGCACATTAGCATGTCACAGGCTTTGCAAGATCCTACAGTACAGAAATCTATTTAACCTGGTGTTTTTAAACTTTGTTTTTGCCATGAAATCCTTGTTAGAATAAAATTCACTAGTATCTTATCAGATTGGCATCTGAAGAAGTTGTCTAGAAAACCCTACTCTACCCCTACTCATATAGCCAATTCGATTATGACTCCATGTGCCTTTCTAACTCAGGGCATCATCCACTCGGAGCGTTTACTCTCCATACAGCACACTGGGTCTCCTAGGCCCCAAGAGAAGGATGAGGAAAGGAAATAGTATCTATAGGCTAGTGGAGAGATATTAAATAATTACACAAAATGTGACAAGCACTACTAGGAGGGTTTGAAAGCAGAAAACAGGGTTAGGACCAGTAGGTGGAGTCAGGAAAGTGTCTCTTAAGGAGTAAACTAAGCCCAGACTTATAGGAGGGAGGCGCTGTCTGGGAGAGGAGATGGGGCAGGGGTCCAGGCAGAGAACAGCGAGTGCACAGGCAGGTGGTGGAGGAAGCACAGGGGTGAGAGAAGGCCCGGCTGCAGGAGGAGAGCACAGGCCAGTGGTGGGAAATGAGGCTGGAGGAAGGTGGGCGGGGCCAGGAGGGGCCCTGTGGGCCACATTAGGGAATTTGTTCTTCACCCTAAGAATGATGGGAAGCAACTCGAGAGTTCTAATCAGCTGAAATATCAGATTTGCTTTTGCAGGGATAATTCTGCGTATAGAGTAGAAAACAGACTAAAGGCTCTCTAGAGTGGATATAGGTAAACCAGTGAGGAGCTACTGGGGCAGCCCAGGTAATAACTATGGATAAGGGAGGCACTGTGATGGAGAACAGTGTGTAAATTAGAAGAATATTTAGGAAGTGAAAACTGACAAGATTTGGCAACTCACTAGGTTTGTCAGGAGGAAATATGAGTTACATCCAGGAAGAGAGTCAAATTATTTTCCACCTTTGTGTTATCTATTGAGCTATTAATTTAAAAGATGAAGTATTTAATAACCTTGGGAAATATTTCCCAAATTATTTCTCAGTTACTAGCTGCGTAATATACGGCAACATATTACTTTTCGAGGCCTCTATTTCTTCACTTATTAAGTGGGAACTCTTAACAGTCCTGACCTCATAGACTTGTGATATATAAGAGGATACAGAAAATAGTTAGGACAGTACATTATGAGCTTACATGGTAGCTATTATTATTACTACTACTTTAGAGTATTTTTTGAAAGAGAGGAAGGGAGAGAGATGAGAAGCATCAACTCATAGTTGCATCGCTTTAGTTGTTCATTGATTGCTTTTCATATGTGCTTTGATGGAGAGTGGGGCTCCAGTCATGTTAGTGACCTTGTGCCTAGCCAGCGACCATGGATCATATGAATTATCCAATGCTCAAGCTGGTAACTCCTCGCTTAAGTTGGTGAGCCCGCGCTCAACCTGGCAACCTTGGGGTTTTGAAGCTGGGACCTCAGATTCCCGGGTTGAAGCTCTATCCACTGTGCCCCCACCAGTTAGGCTTATTACTACTACTTTAATTATTACTACTAAAATAAACTCCCATGATTAAAATGTAATTACCACCAGTGCTTTAGAGGTGGAGTTATGTATGTTTCTTATAATAAGCAGGTAAGTTTTACAAAGAGAAACAATGTCATCTGTAAAAATACTTGACTCCCCTTTCAGCTCCTGGGTTCAGTTTAACTCAGTTCTGTAGTGGTTGAGCAGTTACATTGTGCCAAGCATTGTGTCAGCACCGAGGGTACAGAAATGAGAAAGACTTGCTGTCCTCCAACAAGGGGCCCACTGATCTCGGCTTTCTGTCACCTTCCCAATCTTCTATGCCTGTTTTGTGTTAACAGAAGCATGGAGATAGGGAGACATACTATACCTAAAAGTGGTGGCCCCAGGAGAACGGGACAGCACTCTACAATGGTCACCAATCCCACGGCGCTGGAGAACTTCTGGGGTCCAATGAGGTCCATCAGTGTTTCAAACAATACTGAGCTGAGCCACCCAAATGCAAATCCAAAAACTCCTGCATAAATACAGAACCCAACGTAGCTGGTGGACAAAGGTACCAGCAGGTGACACACTCCATTGGCAATAACAGCAGCAGCAAAAAAATACTGAATTCGAGGTCTTATCCACTTTGTGTTGGCTACAAGTCCCATAGATGGTCTGGCTACCATGTCAACAAAAGCCAGAATGGAAAGAAGGAAGGCAGACTTCTCATTAGAGTAGTGCTGACTCTTGCCATAACTACTGAGAAAGACCAAAGGAGCAAATAGTCCAAAAAACATGAGTACGTTTCCAGAGAGGTACAGCAAAAAGCCTCTGTGAGTGAACAGAGAGAAGTCCAGGAATTTATTTATTGTTTGGAAGACAGACTGTTTCTCCTTTTTTGGGTGTCCTCCAATGAGATCTGTGTTTGCATCACCTGACACTTTTTTTCCATCAGATTTTCCAGCTTCCTGAAAGGTTTCTTTAGCCCTATATTTCTCTGCAGTGGCCGGTGGGGGTCCTATTGGTCTCATCAGGGATCCGGCCACACAGCAGTTCAGTAGGAAGCCTCCAAGAATTAGGAAGCTTCCTCTCCAGCCAAATATATCAAAGAAAGCTTGATTGAGGGGGGCCAGGGTACAGAGGAACACAGGGCTGCCTGCCATGGCCAGTCCATTTGCCAGCGGCCGCTTTTTGTAGAAATACTTGCCAATCATGGTCAGAGCTGGATTCAAGTTGAAGGCAAGCCCAAGACCTGGGAGGAGGGGAAGAAAGAATCACATACTATAATAAGTGTCAGAGATATTTGGAATTACTTAACCAGACCAATAAATTAAAATAAAGGTATACTGAAAGGAGACAAGGATCTTCATTATTGGAGGAAATACTATACAGTGGTTTAAAGTGTGAACTATAAAGCCGGACTAGGTGGGTTCCTATCTCAGCATCACTTCGGTGGAATGTCAGACATGTTGATCCTCCTGTGACTGTTTCCTAATATGTAAAACAGGCGAACAGCACTGTTGTGAATAAAGCACTTAGAACAGTGCGTGGCATGTGGTAAACCTTAGTTATTTTTATTATTGTTTATATTATTGAAAGGTGAATAACTATTTGTCAAATCTAGCAAAATCACCTGAAGGTTCACTATAGCCATAGGAGGACTTTAAGTAGACTGTTACCAGAGAGAAAATAGCATTACAATAGAAAAGACAATACAAAATTATTTCTTTTACAGCAGCACCCAAAAAACTAAAAATGTACAGTTAACAAAGGCTACAAGTATGTAACTTTACTGAAGTGTTGAAGAATTAAAAATGGCACAAAGGCCTGACCAGGCGGTGGCACAGTGGATAGAGTGTCAGACTGGGATGCAGAGGACCCAGGTTCGAGACCCCGAGGTCACCAGCTTGAGCACGGGCTCATCTGGCTTGAGCAAAAAAAAAAGCTCACCAGCTTGGACCCAAGGTCGCTGGCTCCAGCAAGAGGTTACTCAGTCTGCTGAAGGCCTGCAGTCAAGGCACATATGAGAAAGCAATCAAATGAATAACTATGGTGTTGCAACAAAAAATTGATGATTGATGCTTCTCATCTCTCTCTGTTCCTGTCTGTCTGCCCCTATCTATCCCTCTCTCTGAATTTCTCTCTGTTCCTGTAAACAAACAAACAAACAAAAAAATGGCACAAAGTTTTCGGATAATAAAACACACACTGTCAAGATGTTAACACTCCCCAAATGAATGCATGAATTTTATGTGATTCCAATGAAAATATCAATGTGTTTGATTTTGGAGTTGAAGTAAAATGACTCTAAAACTTACTTAGAAAATACATGGGAGTCAACAAAGAAATATTTGGTGGTGCAGGAGGAGGAATTGAACTAAATAGCAGATATTTAAAAGGACTTCTAGCCCTGGTCAGTGGCTCAGTGAATAGAGCATCAGCCTGGCATATGAATGTCCTGGATTCAGTTCCCGGTCAGGGCACACATGAGAAGCAATCATCTGCCTCTCTCCCCCCTCTCTCTCCCTTCTTTCCCTCTTCCCTTCTCACAGCCAGTGTCTTGACTGGTTTGAGCGAAAGCTCCGGGTGCTGAGGATAGCTCAGTTGCTTTGAGCATGGCCTTAGGCACTAAAAATAGCTCGGTTGATTCAAGCATTGGCCTGACAGGGGTTGCCGAGTGGATACCAATCAGGGGGCATGTGTGACTGACTCTGTCTGACTTGAAAAAATAAAAATAAATAAATAAATAAAATAAAAAGACTTTTAAGCCTGGTTGGCTAGCTCAGTTGGTGAGGGCATCATCTTGATATACCAAGGTTGGGGGTTTGTTCCTCGATTCATTGGTTGGACTCAGCCAACCAATCAATGCATAAGTGGAACAACAAATAAATGTTTCTCTTTCTCTCTCTCAAATCAATAAAATAAAAATTAAAGGACTTCTAAAAGCTATTCTCATTAGAACAGTGTGGTCTGGCTCAGGAATAGGTAAACACAGATCTGTGAAGTGGATAAAATTCAGGAACATACCTGAAATATACATATAAATATTTAATGTAAGATAAAAGTGACATTTTAAATTGCTGCAGAAAGAATTATTTGATAAATAGTGCTAACACAAGTAAAAAACTTCTAAATGCTTTTCTTGGCCCCCTCTTGCTCCCTTCCATTTAGGTTTAAGCTGTTTACACAGGCTTAAACCAATTAAGCAGAGCAGGTTACTTCCCTATTTCAAATCTGCTAATGGCTTTCTCCCCAAAACCTTTACCCTGGCCCTTACCTCCCTCCCCGATCTCATACCAGACCATTCTCACCTGTGCTAATAATAATAAGCATGCTGATTAGGGCTTCTGTTCCGTCAGATTTTCACAAAGCTAGTTCTCTTTGACTACCCAGTCCTTCCCTGTTAGAATACTTCATACTGAGGCTTTGTAAAGCATCTAACGTTACTTGATATTTTACTATTTATTCATATCTCTTTTGTGTGCCCTGACTGGAAATCGAACCTGGGATTTCCACATGCCGGGTGACGCTCTACCACTGAGCCAACTGGCGGGGCTCAAAATATTTGAAGAATAAGAGCAAATGAATAAACTGACTAACCACGTGGGATCAAACAGAGGTTTATTCTTCTCATTTTATGTTAAATATATTCATCCAGGAGTTTTAAATGTAAAAAAAAAAATACATATTTTAAAAGCTAGGCAAATATTTTCATAATCTTGGAGTGGAGAATAACTTTCTAAGAATAACATATGACAAAGCATAGATTGAAAATATTGACTACCTGAAAACTGTAGACATTTAGTGATGGAAAAAAAGGGGACTAAATTTAAAAATTTTTTTTAATTCAACAGGAAAAAATTTGAGAACAAATAATTGTATGCTCATGTTCATAGCAGCATTGTCCACAATACCAAAAAGGTGGAAGCAACTCAAGTGTCAATAAGCAAACAAGTGGATAAAGAAAATGTGTTCTATATATACAATGTCCTTAAAAAGGACATTCTGACACATGCTGTGACATGAATCTTGAGAACATTATGTTAAGTGAGTTAGCCAGTCACAAAGACACAAAAACTGTATGCTTCTGGGAGAAGATATTCACCAATGATATATCTGATAATGGGTTAATATCCAAAATTCACAAAGAACTTGTACAACTCAACATAAAAAAAAATTCAATTAAACAGGCACAGGACCTGAATGGACACGAGGACATGCAGATGGCTAATAGACATATGAAAAGATGCCTAATGTCCATAATCATCAAGGAAATGCAAATTAAAACTACAATGAAATATCACCTCACACCTGTCAGAATGGCTATCATCAACAAATCATTAAACAAGTGCTGGAGAGGATGTGGAGAAAAGGGAACCCTCAGACACTGTTGGCAGGAATGCAGACTGGTGCAGCCACTGTGGAAAGCAGGATGGCATTTCCTCAAAAAATTAAAAACAAATCCAGAACACTAACTTGAAAAGATATATGCACCCTAGTGTTCACTGCAGCATTATTTACAACAGCCAAGAGATGGAAGCAGCCCAAGTGTCCAACAACAGACAAGTGAATCAAAAGTTGGTACATACAGGGGTTGGCAAAAGTAGGTTTACAGTTATTTATATGGAAAAAGACACACAGGTTGTGATTATTACAGTAGCTTCATTAGCTCAAAAAAATATCACAATGGTACAGTGCACTCAGGTACAATCTTATAAATGCCATTGTCCCTATTACTGTAATTACGTAGGGTGCCAGGTGGGTATTGAAATATCAGGGAATATTTTTTTAAATACATAATTGTCTAACAACTGTGCTGTACATCCAAAACTAATACAAAATAACACTGAATGTAAAAAAACCCCAAAACTCCCACCAAAATTGTATGATTCCACCTATGAGGTACTGAGACTTTCCAAAATCATGGAGACAGAAAGAATGGGGTTTACCAGGAGCTCGGGGGGGGGGGGGGAATGGGAGGATAAGGAGTTATTATTTACTGAGTATAGAGTTTCATTGTTTTAAAATTTTTATTTTTATTTATTTATATATTATTATTATTTTTAAAATTTTTTTTCTGAAGTTGGAAACGGGGAGGCAGTCAGACTCCCGCATGCGCCCGACCAGGATCCACCCGGCACGCCCACCAAGGGGTGATGCTCTGCCCATCTGGGGCATTGCTCTGTTGCAACCAGAGCCATTCTAGCACCTGAGGCAGAAGCCACAGAGCCATCCTCAGTGCCAGGGCCAACTTTGCTCCAATGGAGCCTTGGCTGCGGGAGGGGAAGAGAGAGAGAAGGAGGAGAGGGGGAGGGGTGGAGAACTTCTCCTGTGTGCCCTGGCCAGGAATTGAACCCAGGACTCCCACACACCAGGCCGACGCTCTACCACTGAGCCAACCGGCCAGGGCTATTTTTATTGATTTTATAAAGAGAGGAGAGGTGGGTGGAGACGGAAGTTATCAACTCATAGTTGCTTCACTTTAGTTGTTTGCTGATTGCTTGTGATGTCGGTTCCACATCTTGGCTATTGTAAATAATGCTGCAGTGAACATATCACAAGCCCAGGTTTTTGAACCAGCAACTTCAACATTCCAGGTCGACACTCTACCCCAGTGGTTGGCAAACCCACGGCTCGCAAGCCACATGCGGCTCTTTGGCCCCTTGAGTGTGGCTCTTCCACAAAATGCCACGTGCAGGTGCTACTTCGATAAGGAATGTACTTACCTATATAGTTTAAGTTTAAAAAATTTGACTCTCAAAAGAAATTTCAATTGTACTGTTGATATTTGGCTTTGTTGACTAATGAGTTTGCCGACCACTGCTGTACCCACTGTGCCACCACAGGCCAAGCTAGAGTTTCAGTTTTGCAAGATGAAAAGTATTCTAGAAATGGATGGCGGCGATATTTGTACAACAATATGAATATATGTAATACCACTGAACACTTAAAATACGTATGTTTAAGAAGCTAAATTTATGTATTTTTACCAAAATTAAATATTTTAAAAAGTTGGAAAAATAACTGTCTCATACAAACAGGTAATAATTTAACATGTAAAGTCATCAAACATTATTCTTAAATCAATACACAAAAGCAGCCACTAAGCATTTTCTTTATTATTATTTTTTTTGTATTTTTCTGAAGCTGGAAACAGGGAAAGACAGTCAGACAGACTACCGCATACACCCGACCGGGATCCACCCGGCACGCCCACCACCAGGGGTGACGCTCTGCCCACCAGGGGGCATCGCTCTTTTGTGACCAGAGCCACTCCAGCCCCTGGGGCAAGAGGCCAAGGAGCCTTCCCCAGCGCCCTGGCCATCCTTGCTCCAATGGAGCCTCGGCTGCGGGAGGGGAAGAGAGAGACAGAGAGGAAGGAGAGGGGAAGGGGTGGAGAAGCAGATGGGCACCTCTCCTGTGTGCCCTGGCCGGGAATCAAACCCGGGACCTCTGCACGCCAGGCCGACGCTCTACCACTGAGCCAACCGGCCAGGGCCAGCCACTAAGCATTTTCTTAAAAAAAAAAAAAATACACAGGCTGCCTGACCAGTGATGGTGCAGTGGATAGAACTTCGACCTGGGACACTGTGGTCCCAGGTTCAAAACCCCAACATTGCCGGCTGGAGCACGGGATCATCGAAATTATCCCATGGTCGTTGGTTTGAGCCCAAAGGTCACTGGTTTGAAGCCCAAGGTTGCTGGTTTGAGCAAGGAGTTGCTGGCTCAGCTAGAGACTTTCCCCCGAATCAAGGCATATATGAAAAAGCAATCAATGAACAACTAAAGTGGTGTAACTAAGAGTTGATTCTTCTCATCTCTCTCCCTTCCTGTCTCTCTCTCTCAAAAAAAAAATATTAACACAAACATAAAAATACTTACTTTCCTAATAAAGAGATGAAAATTAAAACCAGGAGATACTGTTCATTTGTTGAACTGGCAATGATTAAAAGATATAATATCCCATTATTGTCAGGGGTATATCCTGTCTTATATATCATACAGGAACTTTTATAAATGAGTATAACCTTTCTGGAGGGAAAATTAGCTTATATGGGCCCTGGCCGTTTGGCTCAGTGGTAGAGTGTCGGCCTGACGTGCAGAAGTCCCGGGTTCGATTCCCGGCCAGGGCACACAGGAGAAGCGCCCATCTGCTTCTCCTCTCCTCCCCCTCTCCTTCCTCTCTGTCTCTCTCTTCCCCTCCCACAGCTGAGGCTCCATTGGAGCAAGGATGGCCTGGGCGCTGGGGATGGCTCCTTGGCCTCTGCCCCAGGCGCTAGAGTGGCTCTGGTCGTGACAGAGCGACGCCCCGAAGGGCAGAGCATCACCCCCTGGTGGGCATGCCAGGTGGATCCCGGTCGGGCGCATGTGGGAGTCTGTCTGTCTCTCCCCGTTTCCAACTTCGGAAAAATACAAAAAAAAAAAAAATAGCTTATATGTATTTAAAAAACAGCAGTTCCACTTTTACAAATTTATTGTAAGAAAATATTCATGTTTACAAAGGACTATCAATGTAATACTGTTTACTAATAGTAAAAAAGTGAAAAGAACAAAACCACTAAATAATAAGTAACTAAGAGACTGGTCAAATAAAATTATGGTGTATATATTCAATGGAGATACAGAGATTTAAAATGTTTTCTATCAGGATATTTAATAACATAGAAAGATGTTCACATGATCTATTTTGTAAAAAAAAAAACACAAAAAAAACTGGCTATAAAACATGCAATCTGCCCTGGTTGGTTAGCTCAGTTGGTTAAAAGCAATGTCCTGAAATAACAAGGTTGTGGGTTCAATCACCAGTCAGGGCACACATGGGAAGCGACCAATGAATGAATGACTGAGTGGAACAACAAATGAATGCTTCCCTTCCCTTTACCCCTTCTCTGCTTTCCTCTCTCTGTCTCTCTAAAAATCAATCAATCAATCAATAAAACTCTGCCCTGATAGCTCGGTTGGTTGGAGCTTAGTCCGGCGCAAAGGTTGTCATTTTGATTTCCTGGTCAGGGGCACCTGCAGGAGCAGCTCATGTTCCTGTCTCTCTCCCTGCCTCCCCTCAAAACAAACAAACAAACAAACATGCAATCTGATCCTGTTTTGTTCTAAAAAAGGTTTTGGCCTGACTTGTGGTGGCGCAGTGGATAAAGCATCGACCTGGAAATGCTGAGGTCGCCGGTTGGAAACCCTGGGCTTGCCTGGTCAAGGCACATATGGGAGTTGATGCTTCCAGCTCCTCCCCCCTTCTCTCTCTCTCTCCTCTCTCTCCCTCTCTTTCTCTCTCTCTCCCCCTCTCTCTCTCTTCTCTAAAAATGAATAATAAAAAAAAAGGTTTTATGTTTGTACATAGAAAAAAGTTTAGAAGGATATATATCAAAATGTTAATATTCATATTCTCTGGATTGTGAAGTTATTAGTAATCTTTTAGCTAAGAGGGGAGAGGATTATCAAGAGGATCCTCTATCCCTCAGAAATATATTACCAGATAATTCCTGCTTTATGTTTTAACACTCTCACCTTCTCCAAAAGAAGCCTATCCCCCATGAGAGGAAGAACTAATGAGAGAATTCCCAGTAACCACCCTTGCAACAAATTGCCAGACAGTTTATCTACTACACCACTAACTATTCTTAAGACAATCTCCTATTTTCATGGTCCTCAAGCGTAAAAATGTTGAAAACCACTGATCTAAAAGACAAATGCAGGGAACACCAAATAGCCAGCAATAAATTAATGCTTGAAAATGAATCAACAGCAACTTACCTCCAATGACTCCAATACACACGTAAAGTTCCTGTACACTGTTGCAGAAAGAAGCTGCAACCAAGCCAGAGCCTGACAAGCAGCCGCCAGCAATCATGACTGGTCGACTGCCATATTTATTCACCAGGATACTGCTGATAGGACCTAAGAAAGAACCAAAAATTTAGTGGTATAGAGGAAAGGAAACTGCCCCTCACATCTACATAAGGAATAAATGACAAGTCCTCCAAAATAAACAGATACAACAAAGGCAGTGGTAAGAAAATCGCTTTCTGTAATTATATTTCCCAGTTATAGGTAGGTGTACTGGAAAATAAAGAGGTGAAAAAACATCATTAATTGGGTAGCTTTTATATCTAAATACACTGGATGGAATTTTACTAAAATATAAAAGACTAGACCCTTAATCTTTCTCTATACGGCAGAACAGGCTGAAAATGCCTTGCTAATGGATGTTCATAGGCTTCTTGATGTATATAGGATATAATCAACATATATTAGGTAAGTTTGCTTTATTTTCATTTTTGGACAGGTACATTGATATAACATGGTTTTAGAGCATTATTTACACATGATCATAAATGTGGTTTGTATCATATTTTTTAAAAAGAAGAAGAAAATGAGAGACATAGGGACCGTAGGGAAGAAGCCCATATGATGGCTAGGGCAGAAGGTGGCGTAATGCAGCTGCAGGTTAAAGAACTTGAAGGACTGCCAGCCGCCATCAGGAGACAGAAGCAGGGAACAGACTCTTCCCTAGAGACTTCCAAGGGAGCATGGTTCTGCTGACACCTATTTCAGACTTCTAGCTCCCTGTGCTGTGGGAGAATGAATTTCTGCTGTTTTAAGCACCCCTACCAAAAAAAGAAAAACAAAGGCAAAATACACCATTATTTTTTCCAAGTTTAAATAGTTTTGCAATTAGGACATCTAAACTTAAAACCAAACAAAACTGTTTCCAGTTACATCTAGACGTCTGGGGTACTGAACTGAATTATGTCTTTTAGAGACTTAACCTAGTTCCATCCTATATTACTGTTTCGTGTGAGCCAATACTGTGGGGAAAAAAAATGCTTGTACGAGAAGATGGAGTCAGATAATGGTCAGAATATCCTTGGGTCGAATGCCTCAAGAGGACAGGAAATGGAGTGTTAGCTAAGAAAACCAGATTCAATTTCCTCAGCTAAATAGATGCATACAAAAAAATTTTTTTTTTCCAGTTTTTCTTGAATGTTGAGGAAGGAACCAAATAAAGAGTGAAATATTAAGGATCAAGAAGAAAAAAAGATTTTATGCATTTCACATACCAGTTTTTGAATACAAAAATCAAATGGCCTCTCCTTATTTGCTACAAATAGGTATAATGTGTAATTCCCCATTTCCAAATTTGTCTTAATTATAAGAAAGACTTATTGAGAGCAACCAATGGTTTAAAAGCTATAACACAATATTTTTTTTAATCTCTGAAAACCTTACATGATACGCAAATTTATTCTTATCTGGTACACAGAAATCTACTGGCTCCTACCAGGGGTCCTCCTTTCTGCACCTCTCCCCTCTTTTCTTCCCACAGACCATCCTCCTTCCCTGAGGGCTTCTCTTCAAGATGCACAGTTTGGGTGTGAACACACAGACATTCAAGTAAAACAACCCTGACATAGACTACTATTGGCTGATTACAAATTGAATGACATTCACTGAATTTATTTACATTTATAAGAATACTTATGTCTCTACTTCATGGATATGAACTTGTGGACATGACAACTTTGTTTACATGACACTATAACTTGTCTGACATTCACTGAATTTTACTTATTTACATTTATAAGGATACTTATGTCTCTACTTCATGGATATGAACTTGTGGACATGACAACTTTGTTTACATGACACCATAACTTGTCTGCCTGGTTAAGGTGATTGACTGTAAATAAGAAAGGGTTACTGCAGTGCAGCAGGAGGGAAGAGGATGTTTGACCTTGTGAGGTCACTAAGCTAGTGAGATCTAAGTTTCAAATCCAGCCTGTTTGCTTCCCATTACATACATTTTATATTTTTGGATTTAAGTTATAAAACAGAAGATATACTTAAGAGTGTCATCCTGAAATGCCAAGGTTGTAGGTTCCATCCCTGGTCAGGGCACATTCAGGTAGTAACCAATAAATGCATAAGTGGAACAACAAATGAATGCTTTCCTCTTTCTAAAATCAACCAATTTTTTAAAAAGCAGAAGGCATACAAATTCTACTTCTATCAGCACAGTAAATCATGACCTTATTTTGTTTACTGTATACTTAGCTCCCTAGAATATGGTTAAGTCTATTTTAAAAACATATAGAATGAATATATTCAGAATTTACTATTATATGTTGACATTTTATTTCTAAACATACTAAGGAAAATTCTGCAGTTACTTATATTCTAGTAGTACTATTTAGAATTACAGTATGGTAATTTTGTTTTTTTTAGAGAGAGAAAGGGAGGGAGAAGAGAGATGGAAAGCCTCAACTTATAGTTGTGCCACTTCAGGTGTTCATTGATTGCTTCTCATATGTGCCTTGACTGGGGGGCTAAGCTGAGCCAGTGACCCCTTGCAAAAGCCAGCGACCTTGGGATCATGTTGATGATCTTGTACTCAAGCCAATGAACCATGCTCAAGCTGACGATGATTTTGAACCAGGGACCTCAATGTTCCAGGTTGACCCTCTACTCACTGTGCCACCATTGGTCAGGCTACAATATGGTGTTTTAAGATGAAGAAACAGGCTCTAGCCTGACCAGGCGGTGGCGCAGTGGATAGAGCGTCGGACTGGGATGCAGAAGACCCAGGTTCGAGACCCTGAGGGCTCCATCTGGTTTGAGCGAAAAGCTCACCAGCTTGGACCCAAGGTTGCTGGCTCGAGCAAGGGGTTACTCGGTCTACTGAAGGCCCGTGGTCAAGGCACATATGAGAAAGCAATCAATGAACAACTAAGGTGTCGCAACCAAAAACTGATGATTGATGCTTCTCATATTTCTCCGTTCCTGTCTGTCTGTCCCTATCTATCCCTCTCTGACTCTCTCTCTGTTCTGTTAAAAAAACAAACAACAGGCTCTGGCCACAGAGAACCCAAATTCAAATTATGGTATGTATGTAGGCACATGTGTACATACACATGCATGTATACATACATATGATATGCAAGAAAAAAATTAAGGCTTTTGATAGTCCAGTGTTTCAGAAGACCAAGTCTCCCTAAGATGCTGGGTCAATAACTGGCTGCCAGGACAGACTTCAGGCTCAATGAAGTATATGTATAAAGAAGTTTTCATTGATCTTCTAAGTCACTTCATGCAAATATTAGGCCACAGCTGGTATGGAAATGATTTGGATTTATAGTTTGTGTAAGATGAAAGAATGAAATATTTCCATATAAATTATTCATGAAATAAATCTAAATTACAAAGATCAAAATATTGCCACATTGTTGCCTCTATGAAGTATAAGTTAATGTTGTAAAGTTTCCAGTATTTTAGGTAGGAAATGTGAAGATGACATCACTGTAGAACTGAAAACATGTAAATTTACACTTTTACACATTAGAAAAAAAAGGGAACAACTAAAGCAAATATTATAAATAAGCAAACCAACAGCGGGTAACTAAGATCTTGCCTAAAAAATACACTCTAACAAGCATCAATAATGTATCTATGAACCAAAGCACTTAAAAAAATATATAAAAAGAAACAAAACAAAACCACTCAGCTCAAAACCTATTAGTGTTGAGGGTGTGGCTCCAATGCACAAGTTAAAGGATTATAGCAGCTTTTTTTTTTTTTTTAAGACCATTTTAAAGAGGAGAGAGAGAGAGAGAGAGAGAGAAGTGGGGAGGAGCAGGAAGCATCAACTCCTATATGTGCCTCGACTGGGCAAGCCCAGGGATTTGAACCGTTGACCTCAGTGTTCCAGGTTGATGGTTTATCCACTGCACCACCACAGGTCAGGTAGATTATGGCAGTTGTAAACTGATAATAATTTGTAGGGTACATACTACTTAAGAGCCAATCAAAACAAAATATCCCATTTAGTTAAAAATTCTGCCACAAGGATCACAATAGGCAATTTGTCTTTCAGAATTATTTCAGGAAGGATGGACCCAATTAGCTATCATTAAAAATAGAGAGGGATACAGTTTCTAGGCCTACTATAACAAAATTCAGAGAAATGTGCTAGTTATCTCTGGGTGAGGACAAAGAAGGAACTGTTTTCCCGAAAGAAAAGTGTCATGTGCAGTTAGCAGAACTGACATCACTCACTTTTGGTGCAAAATACAAGTGGCTTTCAAGCTCTTTGGAAGCTTGGAATTGCAACAGTGGACCTCTGATTTGCAGCCCGGTCAAGGCACATACAGGAAGCAACTACTACAAGTTGATGCTCCCCCCAACTCTCTCTATCATCTCCTCTCTCTCTAAAAAAAAAAAAAAGAAGAGCACCTGGAGTACCTCTGGATAATGTTTATACCAATTTCTTCAAGCCATCATTGTCAAAACCTGATCAGAAATCCTGGCAGATGGAGTTCAAGTCCTCCAAAATTACTGGCTCTCAGAAACTAGATAATGTTATCACTTCTTGGCCTTTTGGTTAAGATCAAGTGTAGAAATTAGATAATGTCCAAATTTCCTTTTGATTTCTGTGAACTTCTATTTGAAAAAGCACTATAATTTAGCACATGTTCTTTTAAAAAGTAATTTAATCGACAAAACAGGCTTGTTTTCAAAACTTAGAAGACTGAATGAAAGATATACAGCAGAAAAAAATGCCTTGCCACACCCATTCCCAGTCAGTCACCCCATTTATCTCTCTCTAAGGAAACCAGGTTACCTGTTTTTTCTGTGCAATGAAATTATGCACTTAGCCCTGGCCAATTGGGTCAGTGGTAGAGCATCACCTCAGCATGTGGATGTCCCAGGTTCATTCCTGGTCAGGGCACAGGAGAAGCACCCATCTGCTTCTCCACCCATTCTCCTCCTCTTTCTCTTTCTCTCTCTCTTCCCCTCCTGCAGCCATGGTTTGATTGGTTTGAGCATATCAACCCTGTGTGCTGAGGATGGCTCAGTGGAGCCTCTGCCTCAGGTGCTAAAAATAGCTTGGTTTCTAGCATGGCCTCAGGTGCGCAGAGCATCAGCCTGACGGGTGTTGCTGGGTGGATCCTAGTCAGGGTGCATTCAGGAGTCTGTCTATTTCCCCTTGTCTTACTTGGAAAAGAAGAAATTATGCACGTAATTCAATTATGACTTCAACTACTTATTTCTGTGTAATGAATTATGTTATTGACTCAACAGGATTTTGAACTTCCCAAAGGCAGGGCTCAAGATCAGTGTTCTCTATCCCAAAACCTAACCTAGTGTGGAATATGTGCACAGTGCTTAAAAACTAGATGAATCTGATACCAGGTTAGAAGCCTAAGGCTCAGGTTTAACAGTTGAACTATAGAACACTTATATAATTGCTCTTAAAGACTACATATGAAATCATCTGAGGTACTAAATTGACACCAAAAATAAAATTACCAGGCCCTGGCTGGTTGGCTTAGCGGTAGAGCATTGGCCCAGCATGTGGAAGTCCTGGGTTCGATTCCTGGTCAGGACAGGAGAAGCACCCATCTGCTTCTCCACCCTTACCCCTCTCCTTCCTCTCTATCTCTCTCTTCCCCTCCTGAAGCCAAGGCTCCATTGGAGCAAAGTTGGCCCGGGCGCTGAGGATGGCTCCATTGCCTCTGCTTCAGGCACTAGAATGGCTCCAGCTGCAACAGAGCAATGCCCCAGATGGGCAGAGCATCGCCTCCTGGTGGGCATGCCGGGTGGATCCCGATCAGGTGCATGTGGGAGTCTAACTGCCTCCCCGCTTCTAACTTCAGAAAAATACAAAAAAAAAACAAAAAAAAAACATTACCAGAAGTGAAAGCTTGCCTAAATAAGCAGTATGAGACACTGCCAAAATCCCAGTAAATAAATACATTTGGCTTTAGAATCTCTGCTAACTAAGCAACTACATACTTTAAATACTATGGTAGGTTTTGACTTTGACATGTTAAATTGTGATTTGGTTTTTCAAGAAACAAGTATGTTAAATGATGCTAAGTACTAACTTACTCTCCCCATTTCTTTTATATGTCAAAGACCTTAGAAGGAGGGAAATGATAAAACTTAAGTTTCAGGTGAAGTTGAAATACTTTTAGGACTAATAATATTACAAGGAACCAGGGGGAGATTTTATTCCTTTCTTTAATTCTAATACCATGAAAAACTTTTGTTTGAGACTTTGAATTGGCTATTCAGGTTAACCTGATTTACTTTCATTCTCCCAACATCAATTTTAAAAAATCTTTGTTTACATCTGAAGAGTCTAGCAGAGAACAATAAGAAAAATCAGTTGTGCGTGTGTTATTTTTCTGAGAGCTTTTTAAAGCTCAATGATACTGAGTGGAAGCAAATCAATTGCTAATTTGTTTCAGACTAATGTAGTGGAACAAACAGAGCAAAGCTGTCAATGCTAACGGAAATGAAGAATGTGACTCTAAACATAAAGCTTCAAGAAATAACATTTCAAACCACCTCACTGAATGAGACCCCCCCCCCCCCCAAAGCAGCCTAATCCAGAGCTTCCAGCCACTTAATGAACAGTATAACACGGGTTGGGAACCTATGGCTCGCAAGCCAGATGTGGCTCTTTTGATGGCTGCATCTGGCTCGCAGACAAATCTTTAATAAAAAATGTTAAAAATATAAAACATTCTCATGTATTACAATCCATCCATTTCCTACTGCTCATGTTCATGGTTGCGGGTGTCTGGAGCCAATCACAGCTGTCCTCCAGGACAACGCCAAATTTTTATTGGATAATGCCTAATGTACATGGGTCGTTGTATGGCTCTCATGGAATTACATTTTAAAATATGTGGCGTTCATGCCTCTCTCAGCCAAAAAGGCTCCCAACCCCTGGTATAACAGCATTTCTTTCTTTCTTTTTTGGTGACAGGGAGAGGGACAGATAAGGACAGACAGCCAGGAAAGGAGAGAGATGAGAAGCATCAATTCTTCATTGAGGCACCTTAGTTGTTCATTGATTGCTTTCTCATTTGTGCCTTGACCAGGGAGCTACAGCAGACCGAGTGACCCCCTGCTCAAACCAGATGAGCCCGCGCTCAAGCTGGCGACCTTGGGGTTTTGAACCTGGGTCCTCCGTGTCCCAGTCCAATGCTCTATCCACTGCACCACCACCTGGTCAGGCAAAATAGCATTTCTTTCTTTCTTTTTTTTTTTTCCGAGACAGAAAGAGAGTCTGAAAGAGGGATAGATAGGGACAGACAGACAGGAACGGAGAGAGATGAGAAGCATCAATTATTAGTTTTTCATTGAGACACCTTAGTTATTGATTGCTTTCTCATATGTGCCTTGACTGCGGGCCTTCAGCAGACCAAGTAACCCCTTGCTTCAGCCAGCGACCTTGGGTCCAAGCTGGTGAGCTTTTGCTCAAACCAGATGAGCCCGCGCTCAAGCTGGCGACCTCGGGGTCTTGAACTTGGGTCCTCCGCATCCCAGTCTGATGCTCCACTGCACTACCGCCTGGCCAGGCAAAAATAGCATTTCTTAATGGGTACTTACCCCCAGCATACATGACAGCCAACATGATGGAGGATATCCATGACACTTCACTGGTGGTGGCATTGAATATTCCTTCAATTTCTTTGAAGAACACAGTGATAGACTTGGGAAATGCATAAGAGAAGCCAATGGAAATGAAAGCTCCAACTACCACTGCCCATCCCCAGCCTCCATCTGGGGGGGTGTATCCAACTGGACCTCCAACTGCTGGTGGCATTTTAAGGATAAATGAATTCCAAAATGCAGTTCAATGCTGGATATCTGAAGGACATAAAATTAAAATAGTATGTCAGCAACAAAGCACTCCCCCACCGAGCACTGCTGACAACAAACACTCCCACCATTCACATTAAGCTCTCAAGTGACTGAATTGTTTTTCAATGTTACTGTCCAATAGGCATTACCTTCCGAGGACGTTATTACAAGTCTTAGCGCCATGGTACTTACTGGCCATAGTTTTTAGTAGCTTAAAAGAAGATAGCTCCTCACGATTTAAGAAACCATAGCTACCCTGACCTGGGTGGTGCAGTGGATAAAGCATTGATCTGGAATGCTGAATTGGCCAGTTCAAGGCCTCAGGCTTGCCCAGTCAAGGCACATATGAGAAGCAATTATAAGTCAATGCTTCCTGCTCCTCCTCCACACCACACCCCTACTGCCCTGGCCTTTCTCTCTCTCTCTCTCCTCTCTTTAAAATCAAAAAAGTCTTGTATTCTTCAGTACCTTTCTCTCATTTATATGCTGATTAAAAGTATCAGGAAGTAGGTACCTAACTAAGTAGATAACAACAACAATTTACAAAATAGATCATTCTGAACACAAACATTTGAATAGATAATTATGTCAAATGATGGTAGTTTTAAATCAAAGATTATCCCTTTTCTTTCTTTCTTTTCTTTTTTTTACAGAGACAGAGAGAGAGTCAGAGAGAGGGAGAGATAGGGACAGACAGGAATGGAGAGAGATGAGTAGCATCAATCATCAGTTTTTGTTGCGACACCTTAGTTGTTCATTGATTGCTTTCTCATATGTGCCTTGACCATGGGCCTTCAGCAGACCAAGTAACCCCTTGCTCAAGCCAGCGACCTTGGGTCCAAGCTGGTGAGCTTTGCTCAAACCAGATGAGCCCACGCTCAAGCTGGCGACCTCGGGGTCTCGAACCTGGGTCCTCCACATCCCAGTCTGACGCTCTATTCACTGCACCACCGCCTGGTCAGGCAAGATTATCCCTTTTCTTGAAGCCACCTCATACTAATGACTAGCATATTTAGAAAATGAAACTTCCTGTTAGACTATGAATAAGGAGAGAATGGGAGTGTTTGGTGGTAGGCTTACCCATTTTCTCGTAAAAGTCTCATTTAATTTATTTAAAACCTGCATCTACCCTATACTATAACTTATCCTGCAACAGTATGTCAGCATGTTCATTTCAAATTATATCCACTCAAGACTATATTATAGGTACTACATACATAGGTCATAGATGACAAGCTCATTCTTGACTACATCTTTTGTCTAAAACACAATCCTAGCTCCTTAGTGTAGTAGTCAACTACTAAATACTGTCCCTTCCAACCCATCTATACACTTCAAGTATGAGTTGGAACAATAGATGTTGAAGACGTAGGAAGAAAATAGCCTGTAGGGGAAGTTTCCCTAAAATCAAGGGTATAGGTTTCATCACTTCTACTCAACACTGTGATGGAGGTGTTAGCCAGTTTGCAGGCAAGAAAAAGAAAAAGCATAAAGATTAGAAAGGAAGAAGTAAAGCTGTCTTTATTTACAGATGACATAACTATGGCAATGCTAAGGAATATACAAAAAAGGCCCACAACTAAAAATGGACTTAACCAGGTCTCAGCATATAAGATCAATAAATCAACTGTCTGTATAAATCAGCTGTCTTTTTATAAACCAACAGTGAACAATTCAAACTTGAAATTTTAAAAAATACCATTTACAATAGCATTAAGAAACTGAATAGAGGTAAATCTGATAGATGATGTATAAAATATGTACACTGAGAACTACAAAATATCACCAAGAAATTACAAACTAAACAGATAACCCATTTTGTGGTTTGAAAGACTCAATATTTAAATTAGGCAAATATTTCTGAAGGCACATTGAGGCACTTCTATCAAAAGTTTATGAATTGCATAATCAAATGTCAAAATAACCTAGAGATGTTTTCTCTGAACATATGTACCCTCATTTATCAATGTCACCCCATTTAAAATTTATAAAATAAAAAACATTTTTTTAAAAAAGTTTATGAATTGGATTTCAAGCTACAGATTGGAAGAAAGTATATTAAAAACATGTATCTAACAAAAGACATGTCCAGAACATACAAAGAACTTTTATAGCTCAACAGCAAAAAGACCAACAACCCAATTAAAAAATTGGCAAAAGATCTGAATAGATACTTAACCAAAGAAGATCCATGGGTGACTAAGCAGCATATAAAAAGTGCTCAAAATTATTTGTGAGATGCAAATATATACATTAGAATGACTAAAATTAAAAATGATAACATCAGCCTGACCAGGCGGTGGCACAGTGGATAGAGCGTCAGACTGGGATGCGGAAGACCCAGGTTCGAGACCCTGAGGTCACCAGCTTGAGCGAGGGCTCATCTGGTTTGAGCAAAAGCTCACCAGCTTGAGCCCAAAGTCGCTGGCTCGAGCAAGGGGTTACTTGGTCTGCTGAAGGCCTGTGGTCAAGGCACCTATGAGAGAGCAATCAACGAACAATTAAGGTGTTGCAATGCGCAACAAAAAACTAATGATTGATGCTTCTCATCTCTCCATTCCTGCCTGTCTGTCCCTGTCTATACCTCTATCTCTGTAAAAAAAAAAAAAAAAAAAAAGAATGATAACATCAAAAGTTGGTGAGCATATATATATATATATATATATATATAGAGAGAGAGAGAGAGAGAGAGAGAGAGAGAGCGCGCGCCAATGGAACTGTTACACTGTTGGTGGTGAAGCAAAATGATACAACCAGGTTAGAAAACATTTTCACAGTTCCTTACACAGTTAAACATACATTTAACATATGACCCAGCCATTATATCTCTTTGTATTATCCAAGAGATACGAAACACATATCTTCAAAAATTTAAATGAGAACCCTCTAGTAGCTTTATTCAAATTAGCCCAAAGCTGAAAACCACCCAAATATCCACCAATAAGTGAACTGATAAACAAGTCATGGTATGGCCATATAATGGAATCCTATTCAACAATAAAAAGGAACCACCATGCATGCAAGAACATGGATGTGTTAGAAAAGCACTGTTAAGTGGGGAAAGAAAAGCCCAACATGAGACGTAACACTATATTCTATATGGTTACATTTATATTAAGTTCTAGAAAAGGTAAAATTCTAGTAATAGAAAAGAGATCAGGGATTGGGGAGCAAAGAGATCAGGGATTGAGGTAAAATCCTAGTAATAGAAAAAAGAATGCTAAGGGGCACTGGAAAACTTTTTTTGGTGATGTAAAAAGCTCTTATTATGATTGTGGCAATAGCTACTTATCAAATAGTACATTTAAAATTGGTGAATTTTACTATATGTAAATCATACCACAATAAAGCTGATCAAAAATAAAAGTAGTACAAGGACTGTGAAAAGATAAAACCTGTTCAGTGGCACAAGGAGACAATATAAGAAGCAAAAGGAGATGGTAGGCAAGTTTCTTCATCTGGCTCTCTTGATAGTTGAAGAGAAAAAGAAAGAGGATGAAGAAGAGGACAGAAACTCTCTCCTGAGAATTCACCACTAGAGGCCTATGTAAGCTTATGCTTGGCAGGACAATGTCTATGGGAAACCTCTACTCTTCCAAAGATATAATTATGTTCAATTTTGCTAGCAAAGATTTCCCACAGGCAAAGCCCTGCCAAATATAAAATGACAACCTGAAATTGCAAAACTGCCCTGGCTGGTGGCTCAGTGAATAGAGTGTCAGCCCCACTTATGGATGTCCCAGGTTCGATTCCTGGTCAAGGCACACAGGAGAAGCAACCCATATATTGATATATGCTTCTCCCTCATCCCTCTCCCCTTCTCTCCCTCTTCCCCTCCCGCAGCCAGTGGCTCAACTGGTTCGAGTATGACCCCAGGTGCTGAGGATAGCTCCACTGGAGCACATCGTCCCCAGGCATTAAAAATAGCTCAGGCCTGACCAGGCAGTGGCGCAGTGAATAGAGCATTGGACTGGGATGCCGAGGACCCAGGTTCGAGACCCCGAGGTCACCAGCTTGAGTGCGAGCTCATCTGGTTTTAGCAAAAAGCTCACCAGCTTGGACCCAGGGTCGCTGGCTCAAGCAAGGGGTTACTCAGTCTACTGAAGGCCTGCAGTCAAGGCACATATGAGAAAGCAATCAATGAACAACTAAGGTGTCGCAACGAAAAACTAATGATTGATGCTTCTCATTTCTCCATTCCTGTCTGTCTGTCCCTGTCTATCCCTCTCTCTGACTCTCTCTCTGTCTCTGTAAAAAATAAAAATAAAAATAAATTTAAAAAAATAGCTCAGTACTTGAGCATTAGCTCTTGATGGGGTTGCTGAGTGGATCCTGGTCAGGGTGCATGCAGAAGTCTGTCTATTTCCCCTCCTCTCTCTTAAATAAATAAATAAATAGAAAATTTCAAAACACATCAAGAATCAATTTCCTGACTTGTGGTGGCACAGTAGATAAAGACCTGGAATGTATTGGCCAAGTCACATATGAGAAGCAACTACTACGAGTTAATGCTTCCCGCCTCCCCCTTTCTCTCTCTCCTCTCTTAACAAATAATTCAATTAACCATAAGTAAAGTAAAACCAATCTAACATAGCTGGATTAGACGCTCAAGAACTACAGACATTGAGAATGCCAAATATTTTAAAATGTAATTCTGTGATAGCCATACAACGACCCATGTACGTTATGCATTATCCAATAAAAATTTGGTGTTGTTCCGGAGGACAGCTGTGATTGGCTCGCTCCAGCCACCCACAACCGTGAACATGAGCAATTGGAAATGAATGGATTGTAATACATGAGAATATTTTATATTTTTAACGTTACTATTTTTTTTAATTAAAGATTTGTCTGCGAGCCAGATGCAGCCATGAAAAGAGCCACATCTGGCTTGCGAGCCATAGGTTCCCGACCCCTAGAATAGGAGGATCAGCAGTGGACAGCATGACAACCCACAGCACCAAGGTTGTTGGTTCAAAGCCTGAGGTTGCCAGCTTGAGCATGGGGTCACCAGTCCAATCCCAAGTCAAGACACATATAAGAATCAATGAATGCTCAACTAAGGAGAGCAACAAGGTGATGATTTTCTCTTTCCCTTCCTATCTCTCTCTTGCTAAAAAAAAAAAGAAAGAAAAAAGGAATGGGAGAATTGAGCATACATCTAATAGGGACTTTTGGAAAAGAGAATAGAGAGAGTGGAAAAGAGGTGATTTTCAAGGGTTAGTGGCTAAGAATATAGACTTGATAAATAATATAAACCTGTAGTTTGAGAAAACCCAACAAGACTCTGGTGTTGGAGGACGAGCAGTTTCCAATGGCCCGAGTAGTGCTTTGACTCCATAATCCTATCACTGTTGCCACAATTAGGAAGCCAGCAAGATAAGAAGCTGCCAAAATCAGATAATCATCAAAATCAGGAAGTCACAACAATCAGAGGCTGTTTAGTCTGCTGTTATAGCTCTAGAACCACATTTGCCTCCTCTGACAGCACCATTGAATGGATCCCATCTTGTCCTACTTCTCAAAATCTCAAAGCCAGTGACTAGACACGGAGATATCTGTTCTCATTCTGCCTTACAAATGTCACACAAATACATGTGACTAGCAGAATTCAAGTCAAATCCAGAAATATAGTTGCAAGGCAACCTGGAAAATGTAGTTTTTAGTTTTAAAGACAGGGCATCATAGCCAAGTACACTAGAAAAGATGCTGCAATGGATGCCAAACACAATTTCTAAAACCCACAGACACATGCAGTGTATGATTTATATAAAATTTCCAATCACACAAAACAGTATGTTGGTAAAAAAAAAACAACAAAAAAAAACCCCCCATTATGTTGTTTATAGACATATACATAAGTAATAGAGTCATGGCCACTTTGCTTACTGACAGGTATACATCCTGAGAAATTCACCCTTAAGTGATACCACATCATTTAAGACGTCATAGAATGCACTTGCGCAAACACAGATGGTATTGCCTCCAGACTACAAACATGTACTGTACTCAATACTGTAGGCAACTGTAACACAATGGCATTTGTCTATGAAAGCACATCTAAACATAGGAAAGGTATAGTAAATAAAGCCTGACTAGGTGGTGGCGCAGTGGATAGAGCATCGGACTGGGACGCAGAGGACCCAGGTTCGAAACTTTGAGGTCACTGGCATGAGTGTGGGCTTACCAGCTTGAGCATGGGATCATAGATATGACCTCATGGTCACTGGCTTGAGCCCAAGGGTCGCTGGCTTGAAGTCCAATATCACTGTCTTGAGCCCAAGGTCGCTAGCTTGAGCAAGGGGTCACTTGCTCTGCTGTACTCCCCCCCCCCCCCCCCCCCCCCCCCCCCCGCCCATCAAGGCACATGAGAAAGCAATCAATGAACAACTAAGGTGCTACAATGAAGAACTGGTGCTTCTCATCTCTCTCTCTTCCTGTCTGTCCCTATATCTCTGTCACAAAAAAGAAAAAAAGAAAAGGTACAGTAAAAATACAGTATGTAAGATAGTGGTACACCCTTAATAGGGAACTTACCATGAATGGAACTTGCAGAACCAGAAGTTGCTCTGGGTGAAGGGTAAGGCCTAGGACACCACCATACACAACTGTAGACTCTAAACATTGTACACTTAGGTTACACTAAATTTATTTTTAAAATTTCTTTTTTTCAATAAATTAACTGTAGCTTACTGTAACTTTACAAACTTAAAAATTTTAACTCTTTGACTAAGTTTAACATGCATCGGGCTGTTGTCTCCTGTGATAACATACTTCTTTGGAATATCTCCTAAGAACTAAAGACTCTTCTTGAGCAAATGTCACTCTTTTTAGAAATAACATCCATGGCAGTTCGCTTCGTTTGTTTCTTCTTTTAAATCATGGATTTGCTTGTAAGCAGATAATGTACCATAATCATTCCTCTTAATTAATGAAAATCTTTGTGTTGGGTCTCTTTTTAAATTTTTAAAAGAGCTTGTTGATCCTGGCCTGTGGTGATCCAGTGGATAGAGCGCTGACCTAGAATGCTAAGGTTGCTGGTTCAAAACCCTGGGCTTGCCCAGTCAGCACATAATGAGAAGCAATTAATGAGCAACTAATGTGAAGCAACTATGAGTTGATGCTTATTGTTCCACGCCTCCTCCTCTCTCTATAAAAACAATAAATATTTGCAACTCATTCCACTTAGTTGTTCCGTTTAGTTATATACTCATTGGTTGCTTTTCGTATGTGCCCTGACCAGGGATGGAACCCAGAACTTCAGCATTCTGGGATGACGCTTTATCTATTTAGTCACCTGGACAGGGCATTTTATTTCTTCTTTAGTTTCCTTTTCTCTTGCCTCTTCTTCAGCTATACAGGAGCTCCAGTTCCAACAACCCCTCAGTCAATTCCCACGAACCACTTCTAGGTTGTCCTCAACAATACCAAGGTTAAAGTTGTTTACTATCTCAACCACAGCCTTGTGGAATCTTGCAACCTCCTCATCCTTGGCAAATCCTTTAAGTTATAGATGAATCTCTTGTGTGTCTTCTTACATATGACATTCATACACTCCTTGATGACATCACGCCAAGCCCCAGAAAGGTTCCTGATGCAGTCATAGATATGATCTTTCCAGAACTGCATCAGTGTCTTATCAGGGTCTTCCTCAGTTGCAGCAATAGGTTGGGCAAAGATCCTCATCAGGTAGTAGGCTTTAAATGCTCCTATCACTCCTGATGCATTGGTTGGATCAAAAAGATGGTGTTCGGCCCTGGCTGGTTGGCTCAGTGGTAGAGCGTCGGCCTGGCGTGCAGAGGTCCCGGGTTCGATTCCCGGCCAGGGCACACAGGAGAGGCGCCCATCTGCTTCTCCACCCCTCCCCCTCTCCTTCCTCTCTGTCTCTCTCTTCTCCTCCCGCAGCAGAAGTTCCATTGGAGCAAAGATGGCCCGGGCGCTGGGGATGGCTCCTTAATCTCTGCCCCAGGCGCTAGAATGGCTCTAGTCGCGACAGAGCGATGCTCCGGAGGGGCAGAGCATCGCCCCCTGGTGGGCGTGCCAGGTGGATCCTGGTCGGGCGCATGCGGGAGTCTGTCTGACTGTCTCTCCCCGTTTCCAGCTTCGGAAAAATACAACAACAACAAAAAAAAAGATGGTGTTTGGAGGCAGAAACACCACTTTGATATTAGGATGAAGGAGGGTGCCTGGGAGCATTCTTAACAATAAGCAAAATTTTGAAGGGTGTTTTATTCTTCAAACAGTACTTTCTCCATTTCTTTGGCACAGCAATTCAAGAGAGCATCTTGGAAGAGAAGCTGGATTACCCATGACTTTTTTTTTTTTTGCAGAGACAGATTGTCAGAGAGAGAGGGATAGACAGGGACAGACAGGAACAGAGAGAGATGAGATGCATCAATCATCAGTATTTTGTTGCGACACCTTAGTTGTTCATTGATTGCTTTCTCATATGTGCTTTGACCACGAGCCTTCAGCGGACCAAGTGACCCCTTGCTCAAGCCAGTGACCCTGGGTCCAAGCTAGTGAGCTTTTGCTCAAACCAGATGAGCCCGCGCTCAAGCTGGTGACCTTGGGGTCTCAAACCTGGGTCCTCCACATCCCAGTCTGACACTCTCTCCACTGCACCACCACCTGGTCAGGCCACCCATGACTTCTTATTGCTCCTGTAGGACACTGACAATGTGTGCTTACTGATACGCTTGAAGGCCTTGGGGTTCTCACTGAGCAGATAGCAAAAGGTTTCATTTGTAGCCTGCAACATTGCCCCCAAGCAAGACTGTTATTCTGTCCTTAAAAACCTTGAAACCTGGCATTGAATTGACTTCCTTATGGATTAGAGTCCTTTTAGACATTTGTTTCCACAAAAGGGAGGTTTTAGCTATATGTACTGAGTATTTGTTCTGGCAAATAATTTTCCTCCACAATCAGCTTATCAGGAGTTTCCAAAAATTCCTCAGCTGCCTTCACATCAACAGCTGCAGACTTATCACTCACTTTCACATTATGGAATGAATAATGATTCTTGAATTGTTTAAACCACCCAGAGCTAGCAGTAAGTGCAACACTGTAGTTGGGTTCAGCCTTTTTCGTAGCTATGGTGGAATGGACATGCCTGACTGCTGAGCAAGAAACATCCCTGATTTTCTACTTTTGTAGTCTTTAATCACTTTTATTTTTTTTGTGACAGAGACAGAGAGAGGGACAGCTAAGGACAGACAGGAAGGGAGAGAGATGAGAAGTATCAATTCTTCATTGCGGCACCTTAGTTGTTCATTGATTGCTTTCTCATGTGTGCCTTGACGGGGGAGGGGGTGGCAAGGGGCTACAGCAGACGTAGTGACCCCTTGCTCAAGTGGGTGACCTTGGGGTTTAGAACCTTGGTCCTCCACTTCCCAGTCCGACACAACCCACTGCGCTACCACCTGCTCAGGCTTTAATTACTTTTAATTTCATTTCCAGGTCAGTCAACTTGGCCTCTTGCAACATTAGCAGTGGATTCTGTACACTTAGGGGCCACAATGAACAAAATAATACAAGATCAAATCAGGCACAGGAGAAAATGATGCAATCAAGAAATGGAGCAAACTAGATGTAGAATGCTGCTGCAAACTTAACATGCATACTGTTTTACAGAAAACTATTTTTTTATAAGTAAAAAGAATACTCAAAGTAACGGTAAGTATAGTATAGTAAATACAATTGACCTTTGAACTGAGCAGGTCTACTTATAAGCAGATATTTTTCACCTGACCCATGTAGTTCAAATGGAAGTTGAGAGTCAACTTTGTGGCTGGGAATCTGCATATGCGAAGGTCTAACTGTAGTTATATGTGGGTTTTCAACTGCAAAAGAGGTTGGTACCCCTAACATCTGTGTTGTTCAAGGTTCAACTGTACATAAACCAGTAACAGTTGTTTATTGTCAAGTACTATGTACTGCGCATAGTTAATTTTATGAGCTAAACTTTTATACACTGGCAGAGCAGATTGGTTAACACTAGTATCACCAAACACATGAGTAATGTGTTGCGACCCTATGATGACTATGATGTCACCAGTAATAGAATTTTTCGGCTCCATTATAATTTTATGGGACCACCGTCATATCTGCAGTCTGTCATTGACTAAAACATCTTGCTATGGCACATGACTATATACAAACATGAGATGGCTGTTGAAAAGCTGAAGTCCCTAGGGAAACAGAGAATACACCCTCCATTTCCTATTAGAAGGTTTAGTCACTATAAGCAGACACTTCCCAGTTATTGCCAATCTCAGAATTGCAGATTGACCCTAACCTCCTGAAGTATAATTCTCTGTTGTCAAAGAATACTGTTTGCATAGCCATAATTGCTGGCTTCTCCCAATTTCAGACACTTGCCCCATCCGAGGATCTTCAGCTTGTTTCCTATGTGAAAATAGTGTCACATCCTAAAATAATATTTTCCTTGTAACTGTAGTCTTTCTTTTAATTTTTAAAAAGATTGTATTTATTGATTTAAAGAGAGGAGAGAGAGAGAGAGAGAGAGAGAGAGAACAGGACACATCCATTCATAGTAGTTGCTTCTCTTAAGTGCTTTTGACCAGGCAGGCCTGGGGTTTTGAAACTGCAACCTCAGCATCCCAGGTCAATGCTTTATTCACTGCACCATCACAGATCAGGCAGAACTGTAGTCTTGAATAAGCTTTACTCCTAGTATGCACATTATATAACATATTACCCAGAGTTCATAATTTACCTTACGGTTCACTCTTGGTATTTTACAGTTTGGGACAAATTATAATGACATGGATCCACAATTATAGTATCCTAATGAGTAGTTTCATGCCTCTAAAAATCCTCTATGTTCCCACTGTTCATCCCTCCTTGCTCTTTTTTTTTTGTATTTTTCTGAAGTGAGAAACGGGGAAGCAGAGAGACAGACCTGCATGCACCTGACTGGGATCCACTCGGCATGCTCACTAGGGGCGAAGCTCTGTCCATCTGGGGCGTTGCTCTGTTGCAACCAGAGCCATTCTAGCGCCTGAGGCAGAGGCCACAGAGCCATCCCCAGCGCCCAGGCCAACTTTGCTCCAATGGAGCCTTGGCTGCGGGAGGGGAAGAGAGAGATAAAGAGAAAGGCAAGGGGGAAGGGTGGAGAAGCAGATGGGCACTTCTCCTGTGTGCCCTGGCTGGGAATAGAACCTGGGACTTCCACATGCCGCGCGGACACTCTACTGCTGAGCCAACCAGCCAGGGACTCTCCTTCCTCTTTAACCTCTGGCAGCTACTGATATTTTTACTATCTCCACAGTTTTGCCTTTTCCAGAATGTCATATAGTTTGACTCATATATTATGTAGCCTTATCAGATTGATTTCTTTCATTTAGTAATATGTATTTAAGTTTCTTCTGTGTCTTTTCATGGCTTGATAGCTTATACTTTTTCAGTGTTGAATGATATTCCATTGTCTGGATATACCACAGTTTATTTATCCATTCACTTACTGAAGAACAGGCTGGTTGCTTCCCAAATTTTGGCAATTATGAATAAAGCTGCTACAAACTTCCAGGTGCAGATTTTAGTGTAGAGAGAAAAAAATTATGTACCCTCTATATATTAATTTGAAATCTAAAATTTGTTATTAAGCCTAATAGTTACAAAGACTATAATTTCTGGTATATTCTATGTTGTAGTCTATGTGCTTTAAATATATTTATCAAAACTTCTGCACTAAAGGTTTAGCGCAGGCCGTGGCCAGTGGCTCAGTGGATAGAGCATTGACCCAGCACATGGATGTCTTGGATTTGATTCCTAGTCAGGGCACACAAGAGAAGTGACCATCTGTTTCTCCCACTTCTCTCTCCCCTTCCCACAGCTAGTGGCTCAACAGGTTCCGTTGTGGCCCCGGGCGCTGAGGATAATTCTGTGGGAGCAAGACAGCCTCAGGTGCAAAAAAATAGCTTGGTACTTGGGCATCAGCCCCAGATGGTGTTGCTGGGTGGATCCTGGTCAGGGCACATGTAGGACTTGGTTTTACTATCTCCCCTCCTCTCACCTAAAAAAAAAAATAATAAAAAAATCCTAATTTATGGAAAACACCATATAATCTAATTGGCTAGTCCATTTTTAAACAAATCAAGCAAAATTAATTTCTGTCAAAGCCACACTTCATTTTCCTTAAAATAAATGTGTTGATACCTATCCTTTAGCTAACTCTCACTCTCTAAGTCTAATTTTAAGTTAGAAAATACAGAAGGAAGGAGATTGTTGTCCACATGGAATAAGGTTCTGCTATGTCCAATATTTCTGACCTAACCTTCTTTAGATTTCTGTCATGGGACTTTCTCCTTCTGGGACTATGCACTCTGAAACAGTCTCTTCTTTGGGGGCTCCAGAGATTTTTATAGCCCGGGGCAGTGAAGCACAGTAAGAACTGAGATAAACGATGGCTCTAACTTTACCATGTAGTGGAGGTAAGGGCTTTTAGATAAAGCAAAGTGACAAAGGAGAAGCAGAAGACCTCAGGCATCTATTTTTGAGAGAGATAATTTTTAGTTAAGGGTACATCTGAATCTGAAAATCTGGAGAATAACTTCCTTAAAAATATAACCTACTTCAAAGATTAAAGATCTCTGTCCTACAATATTTCACTTGTCTATGATTCAAATGGGATAAAAATATTTATAAGTTGAAAGTTCCTAAAATTTCTTTGGAATTAATATAATAAAAAGCTACCAGCTCAGTTCTGCTATAGGAAAGTCTGGATTCTAAAATTATATTAAATAGAACTGCTCCAGGCATTAATTTAATGGGTTTTTCCTTCATCTATGTATGAATAAAGAGAAAAGCACTTGAAAATTTTCAATCAAAAAACCACTAAAAAGATTAATTCACTTCAGAATGTTTACACACAGAGCGAGACACCCACACACAGACGGTGGAGCTATTTAACACGTCAAGCTCTGGCTCAATCAGCTAATACGTGCTGGACGTGATTAAACTTTGAGCTTAGCTGCCAGCTATGATTTGTCCCAGTTAGCTAAAGCAGTAAGAATTTTTAGTCACTAAGACTTGCCTCATCAAGTTAGTGATACCTTATTCCTTGGTGTCAAAATTAGATTAAAAATTTCAAGAAACTTTAAAGATTCAAAAGAAAACAAGAGGTATAAGAAATAAGAGTATCCAAAATTTGAAAAACAAACAAAAGAACACTTCAAAAAACCAGACATGGTTTCTACACAATTCTGCTACCATCTGACAAATGCCTATCCTTATTAACTCCAAAATTTAGATAGTATGTAATAGAAAAAAATTGTGTAATATCATTATCTATACATGTTATTTTCTTTTAAACCGACTAAATCTCAGCCATAAACAAAAGGGTTCATTCAAGAAGTAAATTATGAGAGCAGGCCTCTTTGTACAGTATTCAAAGCTCCATTGAGAAGAGGCAGTACTAAAGTCCAGAGGCTAAAAGAGATTAAAGTTTAAGATATTAATCCTTACAATGAACACAGTAGCCTTCCTATTAGGTTAGCTATTATTTTATGCTTCTAGTAGTTGCCTGAAAGTAATGGGGAGATTAAAAAAAAATGATGAGAAAGTTCAGAAGACAATGGGAAACAATAACCCTAACTTTCCTTGGCAATGATGATGGTGACAAGAACCATGCTGAGATCATCTAATTTCTCTTTTTCTCGTAACTCAGGAATTGTCCAAATAAACTAATCGAAAAAGTCAAAGGTGTGGCCTGACCTGTGGTGGCACAGTGAATAAAGCCACCTGGAACGCTGAGGTCGCCAGTTCGAAACCCTGACTTGCCTGGTCAAGGCACTTACAGGAGTTGATGCTTCCTGCTCCTCCCTCCTTTTTCTCTCACTCTCAATCTCTCCTAAAATGACTAAAATTTTTTAAAAAATTAAATTAAAAAAAAAAGCGCCAAAGTTGTGCTCCATACGTCCAATGTTCTGCCCCATTTGGAAGAATTACAAAAGCCCTCAAAAATAATATTCATTTATATTCTCCACATTTTCTCCAATCAATATTTAAAACAAAGCCACTGTCATTCCCTAATAGGACAATGGCCAATTTGACTTTTGATACTTTCTGCCTCTTTTAAGTTCACAATCTTAAAAGAATTTGTTACTGAGTTTAGACCACTTTTAGGTTTGAAATTCACATGGAAACATTCAAATCCAGAAAGGCCCATACACTGAAGCTGTTTCTGCTAAAGGAGCAAGTCTACTGTGCTTTATACTGGCCCTGGTCCCATTTCATGGCTTACAGAACCCCCAGCCCAAGGTAGATTCCTAAATTCAAGGTCCAAGGAACCTCATCTTCTTCTGCAGCCTTTTCCATTTTGAGACTGAGTAGAGTGAAGGAAAGAAACAGAAAGCACAGAGAAAGGAGAAACAGAGCACTGCAGCTGGCCAGCTAAACAATCAGCAGGTAAGAAACGTATAGTTGTGATCAAACTGCATTTAAACAACCTAAAAATATATAACCTGGCTCTGTAAACTTTCAAATGTTTGTGTCTCCCTTATCATTCATAGCAAATCTAACTCACATTACAAGAAGTCAAATATATTGTACTATCTTGATAGTTGTTAACCAGAATGCTTAAAGAAAGACTTTGGGTCTATCTTTCAGAGTATATGAAAATTGATTTTAGATATTGTTTTTATTTAAATCATATTTATAATTCCTAAAAACATCAATATTTTAGTTACAAATTATTTCTAGGTTTTTTATTATTTATATGGTCAGACCATCCTATCAGTAAATAATATATATAGTATATTTCTTTTTTAAGAAAATAGATCTCAAAGTTTTTGGTCTAAAGCAGGGGTCCCCAAACTTTTTACACAGGGGGCCAGTTCACTGTCCCTCAGAATGTTGGAGGGCTGCCACATACAGTGCTCCTCTCACTGACCACCAATGAAAGAGGTGCCCCTTCCAGAAGAGCAGCAGGGGGCTGGATAAATGGCCTCGGGGCCGCATGCACGGCCGTAGTTTGGGGATGCCTGGTCTAAAGCTACCTTAAGCACATATATAGTTTAAAAGGAAGTGTTTTAATAGTCTTTTCATTTAATTGTAGATATTCTTCTTTGATATTGCACTAAAACTTGGTAAGTGATTCTTCCTCAATGTTAGTTACAACTCTAACTATAGGTCTTCAGGTCCTTGAGTGGTCCATAAACCACACTATGAGAATAGCTGTTGTTTTAGAGAGAGAGGGAAAGACACTGATTTGTTGTTCCACTTATTTATGCATTCATTGGTTGATTCTAGTATATGCTCTGACTGGGAACTGAACTCGCAACCTTGGCATGCTGGGATGATGTTTTAACTAACTGAGCTACCGTGCCAGAGCCCAGGAATGGCTGTTGTTTTAGACCATTAACTATTTGATCATGAAAGTGACTAAATATGTAACTTGGATGTATTAGTTACAGAGAAGGCTGATGTATATAAATATGGGAAATGATGGTTGCAGATGGTGCAGAATGGATTAAGTCTTCAGTCTATTGAAACTACATATATATGATTTTGTAGTTTGATAAAAGTTGTAAATATCTGTATAACCTCACTTATTAATTTTGACAGTGATTATTTCATAATATATATGTATATATCAAATTATTATGTTGTATACCTAAAACTAATACAGTGTTCTAGGTCAATTATATTTTTTATGTTTGTTTTATTTTTTGTTTTGTTTTTGTGGCAGAGACAGAGAGAGTCAGAGAGAGGGACAGATAGGGACAGACAAACAGGAAAGGAGAGAGATGAGAAACATCAATTCTTTATTGCGGCTCCTTTGTTGTTCATTGATTGATTTCTCATATGTGCCTTGACTGTGGGTTACAGCAGACAAATGACCCCTTGCATGAGCCAGCGATTTTGGGCTTAAGCTGGTGAGCCTTGCTCAAACTAGATGAGCCCGCACTCAAGCTGGCGACCTCGGGGTCTCGAACCTGGGGTCCTCCACATCCCAGTTCGATGCTCTATCCACTGCGCCACCGCCTGGTCAGGCTAGGTCAATTATATTTCAATTAAAAAAAAGAAGGTATTTATTGAGCTCCCACTATTTGCCCAGTGGCTTGGCACAGTATCTGGCAAAAAGGAAGCACTCAATAAATACTAGTTGAAGGAATGCATGACTAAGTGAATGGATAAATAAAGATTATATAAAGGAAAAGGAACCAGTCTCAGCACATAGAGATTACATTCTAATAAGGAAGACATACACAGCTATAACTATGAGGCCAGGTGATAAATTCTTTAAAGGAAACGCAAAGTGCTAAGAAAGCATATAAAGTATAAAATCCACAGAACTAAGACTAAAAAAGGCTCAGTCATAAAGGGCTATAATGCTAGAACAGGACCAGAATTAAGGATCACGCTCAACTGGAGAAGTAGAAAAACAGTGTAGCAACTATTAATTTTATCTACTCAGCACCTCTTCCTCCTTTTGGAAGAAAGAAAAGCTACATAAATATCCCCTCCACTCTGCCTGACCTGAGAGTAAGCATGTTAGAAATAGAAAGAGAGAGAATGAAAATATCACTGTGCTCTCAACAACAAAAAAAATCAGTAATCAAGTTCATCACTCACCATGTTACTGTTCTGCTATCACACTACATATATACTGCTCACAAAAATTAGGGGATATTTCAAAATGAATAGGAAGCGATAAAAAACATTTGATTTTTTTTTTATTAAACAAGAACATCAGAAAAGCAAACGACAAGTCAAAGAAAGTTGTTCTATTATGCCAATGAGATGCAAAACCAACTTTTATTTCATTGGTGAAAATGCACTATACAAAAGGCTGAAAGTACTGGAGTATCTGCACGTTCCCTGGTCCCCTAATTTTTGTGAGCTTGCCTGTCTTTGTTCATGGAACAGTAGACGCAACTCTAACTGCTGCTATATTGATTGATATATTGATACAAAAGGTTGCCTGACCTGTGGTGGTGCAGTGGATAAAGTGTGGACCTGGAACGCTGAGGTCGCCGGTTCGAAACCCTGGGCTTACCCAGTCAAGGCACATATGGGAGTTGATGCTTCCTGCTCCTCCCCTCCCTCTCTCCCCCCTTCTCTAAAATGAATAAATAAAATCTTAATAAATAAAAGGTAATATACTGATTGTCAGGAAGCCATGTAGGAAAACATAAACCCATTTCATTCAACAAGCCAGGACTATTTCTGATGCATGTCATTTGGTGGTGGCACTATAATTTAATTTTCTAGAAATCTGGCTCAGTGTTGGGTTGTTATGCCCACATCTCTCCATGTTATGGCAAATTAGTGTTTCTGCCTTTTCAGAAACATTTCCGCCTTGAGGCTTTGCTCACCTAAGCAAAAGTAGCTGACTAATATTTAGTGAAGATCCTGCATAGAAAGCCGTCATTCACAAGGTAGAAAAGTGTCATACTTGAACAATCTGTACATAAGACTGCAGTGGACAGAGGTGGCAGAAAGGCTGGGAATTAAAGGGTATTAATTGTTTATGTTGGAGAAACCCTCACCCTTGACCTCCAACACTCTCCTCTGTCTTATTTTAGGTGGCAAAGGGTCCTGAGATCTAACAAACACCCTCCATTTCATCATCTGTCCTTTGCACATGGTACATTTACTTGAAACAGAGCAGCCCTTTTCTAGATCACAGCAGGAATGAGGACAGTTGTTTTGTTCCATAATAGAATTATTGCATGTTCTTATTCTTTTTAATGGACTAAAAATAGCAAAATGTGACACCCTTGATCAAAATTATTTAGAGGAGTTATATATATATACACAGGTATATATATGCATACATATATTTACTTATTTAATCCTCTTTTGTCAATCTCAGCCAATGTCATGTTTAATAATTTGAATATGTAGCAAACAGTTGATTCTTGTAAGACAATGATTTTTGGCATCTATTCATCCAAATATGCATGATTTTACACAAGGCAGTAGGAGGAAGGAGTATGATATGTAGAAACTCTCAACTTAGGTTCTGGTTTTCCTGTTGAGGGTTACTTTTAATATTTCGTTAATTTCTTCTTCCCACAACAGTGTAATTTCTTTCAAAAGTATGTAATCTATTTGTAGACTACAGAATAGATGACAGGGGGGCCCTGGCCGGTTGGCTCAGTGGTAGAGCATCAGCCCGGTCTGTGTATGTCCAGGGTTCAATTCCTGGTCAGGGCACACAGGAGAAGCACCCATCTGCTTCTCCACCCTTTTCCCTTTCCTTTCTCTCTATCTCTCTCTTCCCCTCCCGCAGCCAAGGCTCCATTGGAGCAAAGTTGGCCG
This sequence comes from Saccopteryx leptura, assembly GCF_036850995.1. Classification (NCBI taxonomy): domain Eukaryota; kingdom Metazoa; phylum Chordata; class Mammalia; order Chiroptera; family Emballonuridae; genus Saccopteryx; species Saccopteryx leptura. Next base: position 67,655,657 of record NC_089513.1, on the reverse strand, counting down.
GAGTGCTAAGGATGGCTCCATGGCCTCCGCCTCAGGCGCTAGAATGGCTCTGGTTGCAATGGATCAATGCCCCAGATGCATCACCCCCCAGTGGGCTTGCTGGGTGGAACCTGGTCGGGTGCATGCAGGAGTCTGTTTCTCTGCCTCCCTGCTACTCACTTCAGAAAAATATATATAAAAAAAATAGAATAGATAACATGATATTTATTAATATGCATTTTAAATTAAGAACGAGTTTTCAAAATAAGGAAAAGAGAAACTTCTTGTTAAGTATGATTTGCAGAGTATAGCATAATCAAACAAATTCCAACAAAAATATTTCTCCCTTTAGAAATTCCACTTGAAGGTCAAGATTTCATGAAAAATTATGAAATACCTATTAAAATGTTTATTATAAAGAGATTTCAAGAAACTAGCAATTATTTTTACTTCAGCTGACAATCAGCAAAACATGAGGACAGAGTACAATGATAAGTCAGCATCTTTTATTACTAGGGTTACGGCTCAATTCTTAGAGCAAGTAGAAATCTTTTTTTTTTTTAGATGAGAGGAGGGGAGATAGTGAGGCAGACTTCTATGTGTGCCCGACCAGGGTCCACCCAGCAACCTATCTGGTGCCAATGGTTGAGTCCACTGAGCTATTTTTAGCACCTGAGGCTGACAGGCTCAGACCACAGAGCTATCCTCAGTGCCTGGGGCCATGTACCACTTGAGCCACTGGCTGTAGGAGGGGGAAGAGGGAGTAAAGAGGGAGAGAAGTGGGAGAAGAGAGAGAGGGAGGGGAAGAGAAGCAGATGGTCACTTCTCCTATGTGCCCTGACCAGGAATCAAACCCCAGGATGTCCATATGCTGGGCCAAGGTTCCATCCACTGAACCACTGACAAGGGCCATAGTAAATAGATTTCTTTTAATGGGAAATAACATGAGAAACATACATGTCCAGTTCAGTTTGCTCCTAATGAATTGTGACTTCAAAAAAAGGAGCCCAATAGCTATTAAACACATCACCCAAGGTAAACAGTAATAGACTTATAGTAGCAGATTAATGATCTATTCTTGTCTAAAAGTTGGAGGCTATGTCTTTCAGTGGCAGATTCTGCATGAGAGAATTCCAGGTTATATTCTGGAATACCTGTTATCTATTGTTTTCTACCAAAAATATATTACACAAATCAAGATCTAAGTGGGCCATTTCAATTTACAAATACATGACCTACCTTGTTCCAGAATCTGAGGATGAAACGTAGTGGCTGAATTAAAATTACAAATAGATGTGTTGTCAGGATTGTGTTGTTTGTATTACTTCAAATATAAATCCTTAGTATTTGAATATAACAGATGGTATTTCTGCTAGAATCCAGTTCACTTCCAGTATTCTGAAGCCTAATGGAGAGATAAGTAGATTACAATTCATTAAAAGATGAAACAACAAAGAAAGCGTTTATTTTCTTACAAAGAGATGAGGTGAATTATTCGCTTGTAGAAAAACTTAACTCTATACTTAGTTTCACATAAAAAATACCTTAAGTTTTGAGTACTAGAGACAGAATAGCAATATATAATTACAAGTTCTCTTTACAAACAAGTATTGACTGTTATGTAGAGGAAGTACAAGTTCCTATTGGAAAAAATACTGTGTGTTGTGAAGGTGTGAGAAGACAACCAATTTAGTATATATAGAAGCAATCTGAGTAGGCCTTTTGGCGGAAAAGCTATTTAGCCTGAGACTTGAAGGATAAATAGAAACTAGCTAGGCTACAGAGTGATGGTGGAAAGAGCATTCCAGCCAGACATGAGTACTGAAGCTACGGTAAGAGTACAGGGTGCATGGAAAAAACTGGAAGAATTTTACCAAAGCTAAATAAAGCTAAAGAGGAACCAGAAAGAATGGAGAGTCAGAAGTTGGAGAAGTAGACACTGTCGGATTGTGGAAAACCTTTAATTATTTTAAGGAGTTGGGGAAGGGAATAGGTCAAAAAATTTTAAGGAGGCATTCTGGTCTTGAAGCTAATCAGAAGCAGTTTTAAGTGGGGCTAAGATTAGATGCTCAGATTTTGAATGTTCGGAACATCACACTTTATACAATGTGAAGAACCGGCTGGAGGGAAGCTGCTGGAGGGTTGAGAGACCACGGTGATAGAGAAGATATATAGTAGTGGGAGGATGGGGTGGGGGGGAGCAGACAGGACTCGATGGCGGACCAGATGTGGGAGACCGGGGAAGCCAGGAGTTAAAGAAACCTCCCGCTTTCTAAAGAGTTTGAGCAAATAGGAGTTTCTGAGTTTATTAAGTGGTATTTGTCTCCATTTAACCAAATAATGACATTAAGAAGTTTGTGACTAGCCCAGGGCTGCTTAGCTGGTGAGGAATGGAAACAAACTCAAATCCATTCCTGTTTTTGTTGGTGTTATTGATAGTGATTTTTTTCTTATTTTTTCCTTTTAAACAATTCATAATGGAAAATTTCAAGCACAACTGAAAGCCACTGCTATTTCATCTATACCCACACTGATCCCCCCCCCCCCCATCTAGCCGCTAGTGGACTATTATAAAGCAAATTCTAGATGCAGAATCATTGCATCTATAAATATTTCAGTATATCTCTAAAAGATATGACTTTTTTTTTTTTTTTTTACAGAGATAGAGAGTCAGAGAGAGGGATAGATAGGGACAGACAGACAGGAATGAAGAGAAATGAGAAGCATCAATCATCAGTTTTTTGTTGGACACCTTAGTTGTTCACTGATTGCTCTCTCACATGTGCCTTGCTGGGGGGGGGGGGGGGGCTACAGCAGATCGAGTAACCCCTTGCTCAAGCCAGCGACCTTGGGTCCAAGCTGGTGAGCTTTGCTCAAACCAGCTGAGCCCGCGCTCAAGCTGGCGACCTCGGGGTATCGAACCTGGGTCCTTCCTCATCCCAGTCCGACACTCTATCCACTGCGCCACCACCTGGTCAGGCAAAGATATAACTCTTTAAAGAATCATACCACGAGGTGGGGGGGAAGAAGAGGATAAAAGGGGGGATAAATGGTGATCAAAGGAGACTTGACTTGGGGTGGTGAACACACACTACAATATACACATGTTTTCTAGAACTGTGCACCTGAAACCTATATAAACCTATATTTAGTTGGGTAATATTAACCAATGTTACCCAACTAAATTCAATAAAAATTAAAAGCATAACTATAATACCATTATCCCATCTTTGAAAATTAACATCACCAAATAAACAACAGTGTTCAAATTGTCCTAAATTGGTTTCAAATAATTTGTTTGTTTGATTTGGGATACAAACAAGGTCATGCATTGTATTTGGTTGGTATTTTTAATCTAAAGGTTCTCCCTTTCTCCGTTTTCCTCATAATTTATTTGTTGAAGGAACCAGGTTATTTTTTCTGCAATTTCCCTCATTCTGGATTTTGTTGAATGTGTCCCTCTGGTATAGTTTTAACATGTCCTAATTTAGCTTATCCCTCTATCTCTTGTATTTCCAGTAAATTAGTAATTAGATTAAAGACCTTGAGCATGCTTCGATCAATTTAGGTTTGATTTCTTGAGAGTAGGGACTGTGGGGGAGAGGGCAAACAGAAGTCACAGGTGGTAGTGTGGATTTCTATCAGGAGGCATATGATGTTTGCTTGTCCCCTCTCATTCCGCTGTACTAATACCCTACTTCCATTATTTCATTAGTGATTTGCAAATGGCAATAATTAAGCTGTGCCTTTAATTCTAAAACTTCTTCTTAATTAACCAGAATACCTCTATAAAGAGATGTAGTTGGGCCCTGGCCGGTTGGCTCAGCGGTAGAGCGTCGGCCTGGCGTGCGGGGGACCCAGGTTCGATTCCCGGCCAGGGCACATAGGAGAAGCGCCCATTTGCTTCTCCACCCCCACCCCCTCCTTCCTCTCTGTCTCTCTCTTCCCCTCCCGCAGCCAAGGCTCCACTGGAGCAAAGATGGCCCGGGCGCTGGGGATGGCTCCTTGGCCTCTGCCCCAGCCGCTGGAGTGGCTCTGGTCGCAGCAGAGTGACACCCCGGAGGGGCAAAGCATCGCCCCCTGGTGGGCAGAGCATCCCCTCTGGTGGGCGTGCCGGGTGAATCCTGGTCGGGCGCATGCGGGAGTCTGTCTGACTGTCTCACCGGTTCCAGCTTCAGAAAAGTACAAAAAAAAAAAAATTAAAAAAAAGATGTAGTTGGAATAGGAAGGGCAAGTTCAGGTTTGTGTGTTTTAAATGATTGAGACATTATCTTTTTTGAAAAATGTCTTTTAAAGTTTCAAAGTACATCCTCTTTCTTTTATTTATTTATTTTTATGACAGAGACAGATAGGGACAGACAGGAAGGGAGAGAGATGAGAAGCATCAATTCTTTGCTGCATCACCTTAGTTGTTCATTGATTGCTTTCTCATATGTGCCTTGACTGGGGAGGCTATAGCAGCATGAATGACCCCTTGCTCAAAGCCAACGATCTTGGGCTCAAGCCAGTGACCTTTTAGCTCCAGCCAGCAACCATGGGGTCATGTCTATGATCCCACTCAAGCCGGCGACCTCGCAGTTTCAAACCTGGGTCCTCTGTGTCCCAGTCCGACACTCTATCCACTGTACCACTGCCTAGTCAGGCAAGGTACATCCTCTTTAAAAGCTAGTTATTGCCTGACCTGTGGTGGCACAGTGGGTAAAAGCATCGACCTGGAACACTGAGGTTGCTGGTTCAAAACCCTGGGCTTCCCTGGTCAAGGCACATATGGGAGTTGATCTTTTCTGCTCCTCCCTCCCTTCTCTCTCTTAAAATGAATAAATAAAATCTAAAAAAAAAAAAAAAAAAAAAAAAAAAGCTAGTTATTTTTTGTTTTTTTTTTTAATTAAGTGAGAGGCATGGAGGCAGAGACAGACTCCTGCATGCATTCTGACCGGGATCCATCCAGCAAGCCTACAGGGGATGCTCTGCCAGTCTGGGCAACTGCTTTGTAGCTTGGCAACTGAACTATTTTAGCGCCTAAAGCGAGGCCATGGAGCCATCCTCAGAGCCCTGGGCCAACTTTGCTCGAACCACTGAGCCATGGTTGTGGGAGGGGAAGAAGGGGGGGGAGGGGAGAAGTAGATGGTGGTTTCTCCTGTGTGCCCTGACCACCTAACCAGGAATCAAACCTGGGACTTCCACAGACATTAATGTCCTGGCTGACATTTTATCACTGAGACAACAGGCCAGGGCCAAAAGCCAGTATTTTGTTAAAATAGTTTTATCACTTGATATTAACATTTCAAATGGCTTTTGTACAGCAGTGTGCTTTCCAGTGCCTATTTAGTATGTATCTGAATTGGTTTAAGCCTGCTATAATATATGGCTCCAAAGTTACCTTTCTTAAATTGTATGTTTATTTTTCCTTTAATTTGCCCTGGCAATTATTTTCTCTTCCTTTTTTGGTCATAGTATTCATTTTATATACCTGTATGGCAGGAAGACTAGCATAGGCAACAAGTTTGAGCTCTGGTGTTGAGGTCAAAAAAAGGGTTTCTATGGAAAGTAACCTCACAGGGTAATCTGATCGTATAGTAAATTCCTAACTGGGCAGGTCATGGTCATGCCTCAAGCATATAACTTTTTTAGTAAAAGGTTTTATCTTTGCCATAAGCAAGCCCTTGTCCATTGCTTTTGTCCTCAAACTCATAAAAATTCTCCACAGCTTTAGACATTTTTTACTTGACAGTATCATGCAGAGAAGTGATCAAAACAGCAATATAATCTTATGAAAATGTTGATTTCTCTTCTGGGGTCACAGTATACACAGTGACAGCAGGAGTTCACATCTACCACAACAGTAAGACTGGATGAAAGGGCTGAGCCATTCAAGAGTGCCACTGACTATTTATGCAGAAGCAGTAGGATCCAACTCTGTTGGTTGCCCCACTACGCTATTGCTAATCACAACAACTCATAATTTTATTGAATCTGATCTGATTACAATGACTTAGCCTTTGTATAAAGGAGAAATTCCTCAAAATATACAGGCATATAAACTGCATACTTGATTGAAAAATATTTTGATTACTTAATGAATGAAAGCCAATGATACTGCTCTGGTGTGTTATGCTGTTCTGGATAGTAACAGGGCTTTTTATAAGTTGCCTTACTGAGTTTTGAGAACCAGACTGAACTGCGGTGGCGCAGTGGATAAAGCGTCGACCTGGATCGCTGAGATTGCCAGTTCAAATCCCTGGGCTTGCCCGGTCAAGGCACATACAGGAAGCAACTACTACTACTACAAGTAGATGCTTCCCGCCTCTCTCCCCTTTCTCACTCTCCCTATCTATCTTCCTCTCTCTCTCTTCCCTTTCCAAAAATCAATAAATAAAATCTAAAAAAAAAAAAAAATTCTATTAAAAAAAAGTTTTGAGAACCAAAGTTAAGTTTCTACTTTACTAATTTTCTCTTCTGTTCCCCTATCAGGGGTTTTTAACCTGGGATCTGCAAACTGATCCTCTTTGCTGGATGGAATTCAAGTGAACTTGGAAGAAAATATTACATTTTTCAATGAACCTCTAAGTAAAGTATAGAATTTATTTCAACTGTGAATATAGGCAACAAACCATAGTAGCATTAGCAGTATCTGTGACTCTGTCACCAAAAGAAAACACATTTTCACCCTAACTGGATAGCACAATTGGTTAGAGCATCATCCTGAAGGGCAGAGGTTGCCGGATGGATCCTCGGTTCAGGGCACTTACAGGAACAACTTGATGTTCCTGTCTCTCTCTCTCTCCCCCCCCCCCCCCCTTCTTCTCTCACTAAAATCAGTAAATTAAAAAAAACAAAAACACATTTTCATATCTTGATACAGTGGTTATTACTACTTCAAAACTACTGTGGTTATTAGACCTACTACAAGATCTTCTGTTAGTTTTAAAAACACATTATTACTGAATCCAATTAAAATATTTTGACAGCTGGGTAGGTCAGTTGATTAGAGCATCATCTCGATACACCAAGGTTGCAGGTTCTATCACTGGTCAGGGAACATACAAGAATCAACCAATGAATGCATAAATAAGTGGAACAACAAATCAATGTTTCTCTCTCTAAAATAAATAAAACAAAATGCTTTGACAATTATACTTCTGTTTTTTATATGATGCATTTAAAAACATTCTAACAAGGACTCTATAGGTTTTTACCAAACTGCCAAAGGAATTAGTGGCACCAGAGAGCCCAAGGACTCCTGTTCCGAACTCCTGTACTTCCAATGTACAAGTGAAGTAAGCCAGACCTGTGATATAACACAGCACACAAATCATGATATCATAGCATTATGTAATCATGATGTCACAGATTATGTAAAATCCTTTGCCATTGACTTTTGTGTCCTAAATCATCATAGATTCTGTTCTCACAAATGAGAGAACAAAATGCAAAGGGAAAATACAATGATTTTCACAAATTCAGGCAGAATAATTTTCCTTTGTATTAGGAAGTATGTTTATATAACTTAAAACCCCTGTTCCCAAAGGAGTTCTATTGGAAGTGCCATCAAGTTAAATTCTTCACTGACTTGAGGGATTTTCTTGCCCTCATTTTGGCGCATCAGCAAATGTACTTGAAATAGCTTCAAATCTTGTCTTTAACAGCTTGCTACGTTAGATGGAGGCCTTTATTTTGCTCAACTAGGGGAATCCCAAAGAGGTCAGTGAACCTCAGGTTTAAAATACTTGCTCTGTAGATTAGAAACACATCCTCATTATCAGTCTACTGTAATGATTACTACTGATGTTTATATTTACTCCATCTCACCTAGAAAGCTATTTGATGAAAGAGATGGAAAAACAGTAGTTTAACAATTACTGTACTTTCCAAGAAAATAAAGCACTCATTTGAAAACTATATTTCTAATAAAGGAACTGATAATCATTGACAACATAGTCTTAAGATTCATACATACTGTCAGCAATTAAAAAGGCTATGTAAGCCTGACCAGGCGGTGGCGCAGTGGATAGAGCGTTGGACTGGGATGTGGAGGACTCAGGTTCGAGACCCCGAGGTCGCCAGCTTGAGCATGGGCTCATCTGGTTTAAGCAAAGCTCACCAGCTTGGACCCAAGGTCGCTGGCTCAAGCAAGGGGTCACTTGATCCGCTGTGGCCCCACAGTCAAGGCACATATAAAGCAATCAATGAACAACTAAAGTGTCACAACGAAAAACTAATGATTGATGCTTCTCATCTCTCTCTGTTCCTGTCTGTCTGTCCCTGTCTATCCCTCTCTCTGACTCTGTCTCTGTAAAAAAAAAAAAGGCTATGTAAATTTAACTGCAGTATATTTTGAGGCAATAATACTGACTTGTTTTTGTTACGTCTTTAGTGTCTATGAATATATTCTAAAAATTCTTTGCATATAAACATTTGTGAATGGTAGATAATAATGTTTTAATACTAGACCAGTGATTTTCAACCTTTTTCATCTCATGGCACACATTAATTGATTAATGAAATTCTGCAGCATACCAAAAAACTGTATATTTTTAACTAAGTTTATTGAGGTGACATTAATAAAACTGTACAGATTTCAGGTGTACAATTTTGTTACTACATTTTTGATGATCTGACAAAAAAATTAGGTATAATTTTGATTCATTCACACAGATGGCTATTGTTGTATTAGCCGTTTTTACTTTTTATTTGACAATCTAAGGGAAAAGAGATCAGTGCCCCTGACTAGTCAGGTACTACATTTTAAAAATTCTTGCGGCACACCAGTGCACCTCTTGCGACACAGCAACTGAAAATCGCTGTTCTAGACAAACTATGCTCAATTTTAACACACTTTTATGGTCTGTCTGTTACTAATCAAACAAGAAAGCAACTTAGTTCTTTATCTGAGAAACCCAGGATCAAAAGGGATATTCATTAAACAATTACAATGTGTACAAGAAGTTACAAAAGGTTGAAATTCACTAAAAAGGGATGGAAGAAGTAATAGATTTCAAAATATGGTTGGAAAACTTTTAGAATGAGAATAAAGCTTTAAAAGGAAATATTATATCCTAAGTCTCTCACAGTGCCCAGTAGACAATAATAAGCTGCTGAAAATATAAAAATTCACAACTTTCAGGTCTGTTTTTCTCATATACAAGTTCCATCTTCCTAGTGCTCATCCACAACAAAAACAGAATGGCCTTGTAGGCATTTACAGTGACCTAAAACCTGCAGAGAGATGCCAATTATGAAGTGGACTGAAAACACAATGGGAAAGAAAAACATAAGCTGGAAAAGGTTATTACTCAAAATATTAATTTTCAGTGTGAAATAATTTATATCCATATTTATAATTTTAGAGAAAGCTCAGGAGGGCCATTCTAATTAAATGAAGTAAAAACAGATTAATTCCCACCAGACTGTTAACAAGATCTCATTTATTGATTTTAGAGAGAGAGGAAGGGAAAGTCAGAGAGAAAGAGATCAGTTTGCTGTTGCACTTATTTTTGCAATCATTGATTGATTCTTGTATGTGCCCTGACTGGGGATTGAACTCATGGCCCTGGCATATTGCGACTAAGCTCTAGCTAAGTGAACCTGGCCAAGGCATAATTTCAGAACTAAGATGATAAATCACAACCTCCCCAATCTGTTTCCTAATCTGTAAAATAAGGGAACCTCATTGTTCATTAAGATCTTTTCCAGAATTAATATATGTATTAATATTTAAAAAGCTAAAAGATAATGTAAACAACTGAAACACTAATCTGTTGGTTTCATCCTATGGTGGTATGATTTTTTTTCCTTCTTAATCTGTTTAGGTATGTTATAGCCTATTATGTTAAGCTTACAGCTAAACCTTTAAACCTATTCAACTATAAAAATCTCACAAAATGCTCCCCAGACCATTAACTTGCATATTTAAAAGGGTCACTGCAATCTGATGAAAGGACAGCATCTATCTAAACCATGAATTAATTACTGAAGTTATGTTCAACTTCTGTTTAAGTAACCCACCACCTGTTTTAAGGAACGTCGTTCTCATTTCTATGGCAAATTGTACCGCAGAGTGTAAGACTTCGATTTATGGGTACTATTTAATGCTTAACTAAAAATCTGAAGATACATAGACTTTGCTTCACCTCACTGGGCTGCGAGCTGACATCAAAATTATTAATGGCTAATTCCTACTCACACTCTTCCCAAACGCTCACACAATTCAGTGTTCGCCCTATCACAACATCCCAGTAGTTACTAGTCCCACGTTTATTTTATCAGGGCATTGACGTGTACACATTTTATTTCGAAACCAGAATATTTGAAAAATTTTCAAAACTAGTTGTGAAAAAGTAGCTTGTAAACATTTTGCTGTTATCAGTAGGTGTCTAGTTCATAAGCAGACACTGGGAACTCGGCTAAAGTAGTAAGACGTTTGTTAAGATTAATTACAAACTAGTTAGCAACTGCTTGTCGCACCAAATAAGTCATGACAAAGAAACGAAACGTTAAAATGCACGTGGAAAAGGAGGATGTACTTGAAACAAAAAGAAAGCATCTGACCAAGTGTAACGCTATCCTTCAGACTCCTCTCAACAGGGACGCCGCAGGGACCACGAGTGCGAGGGCGCTGCGGCTGACGTCCCGCAGCCACAGGTTGAACGACAAAGAGCCCTCGTCCGCACGGTGTCCTCGGCAAAGTCCACTCGAGCCCTGCAGTCACGCCTTGGCTGCAGGGACTGCAGATTCCCAAACCACTCTCGCAAGTCACCAGGTGGGACAAGGATTGGCTGGCCGAGCAGGCTGGGACGGGCAATGCCACGAGTCCACAAGAACTCCCGCCGGAGTCCCTTCCCTCGGAGCAGAACGCGGCCAAGACAGTCTGCAGGCACCACGTGAGTCAGCCCCACGTCGTCCCTTTTTCAGACCAAAAGCATCTCTTAAGGAGCCTCCTGAAGACTAGCAGGGAAGCGACTCCTCCAAGGTCACCGGTACCACGACCCAACTTCTCCGCCAGGCCAGTGGCCGGCACCTGACCGCGGGGCCGCAGCTCGGCTGGGAGAGGCGCTGTCCCCAGCGCCTCAAGGTCTCCTCCCCAACGCTGCAGTCCGGGGCCACGCGGCTGCCCGCGGCCGTGATGCCCCCTACCGGGCCTCCTCCGTCCCCCGGAGACCAAGGTCTCCGCTCCGCCGAGGCTGCCTCGGATCCGTGGAGGCAGCCAGGGAACCCCGGGGTCCGCGCCGCCCGCCTCCGGCGGTTACCTAACTAACCGTTATGCGCCGCTCCGGCGTCGAGCGTGTGCGTGACGCCGCGGCACGGCCGGAGTTCCGCGAGGCCCAGGGCCCAGGTCGCGTCCTTCGCCCGTTGCCTCGTTGGCTCCCTCAGGCACCCACGCGGTCGGTAGTCACGTCGCCGCTCGCCAGCACTTTGTCGGGCCCGGCCGGCTAGGCGGCTTTTATAAGCTGCGGGGGGGGGGGGGGGGGGGGGGGGGGGGGGCCGGAGCATGCGCAAAGGGGGCGGAGTCGGCCTTCTCGGCCGCCGCCCCCTCCCCCCCATACATACACTCCAACAGCTACTCGCGCCTCCACACGCTCTCAGGCGCAGGCGCGCGCTCCCGCTCGCTCGCTCGCTCGCGCGCCAGCGCCCCCTCCCCGCCACGTGACCTGCAGCCCAGAAAGACCCGCGCGCCGCGCCCCCGCTCAGTGGCGGGGACCGAGCCGCGGTGCTCCGCCGAGACAGATGCCCCTCCGCTGCCGGAGCTCGGGGCGACCTGCAGGCGTGCGGGACTCCGACGTCGGCCTCACCCCGGTTTCCGACGGAGATGAGGGAAAGCCGCCGAGGAGCGATGCGGCGCGCCCCCGGGGCCTGACTCAGGTGTGGGGCGCGGCGGAGCGGGGAGGCGGCTGAAGTGGAGGGCCCGGGCTGGGTTTGAACGGCCCGGGTGCGCCGCGGCCGGGAAGAGGCGGAGGGGCCGGCGGTTACGCGGCTGTGGTCTCGCCGCTGGAGTTAAGTGACCTCGGGGAAGTCACTCAAGCCCTCAGGGCCTGGTTCCTGTTCCCTAAAACCGCGGCAGCGATAGACCCGACCTCCCGGGCGCTTTCGGTGGTTCTGACGGGAGAGTTTCTGGAACTTCGTTACTACAGAACCCGGCCTGTGGCATTGGGTGAATAGTGGGTGTTCACACAGAGGTCAGGAGAGCGGAGCGGTCTGCGGCGACCGCACTGGTCCCGGGAGGGAGAGTGTGTACCTGAACCACGGACCAGTGCGAGTGCAGAGAGGCCGCATTTTTATGGGCACTGAGTATTGGGACCAGGTGTAATTATAGCCGGCAGTTTTGAAGGGCTGATTACCGGCTGTCCTCACCGCCCTAGGAGGTAGCGAGCATCATGAACATTTCACACGTAAGGGACCGGAGGCTCAGGTTAAGTGACTGTACGGGAGTCACAGAGCTAAGCAGGTGGCCAGCTTCAAACCCTGGTTCTGATTCTGTCCTAAGAGCATCGTAGGTTCCAGAGCAAGTCCAAATCCTAAAGTGTATGATCATGGAGTGTCTCTGAGGTCCAGGATTTTGGAGAAATATCAGAACTGTATGAGTCGGGGGCCCTGCCACCCAAGAGCTTCAGAGTTCTTTGGCTCTATGAGTCAGGCAGCAATCAACCCGCATTTTTCTTTTTTTTCTTCAGAGACAGAGCAAGAGTCAGAGAGGAATAGATAGGGACATACAGACCGGAACGCAGAGAGATGAGAAGCATCAATCATCAGTTTTTCGTTGTAGCACTTAGTTGCTTATTGATTGCTTTCTCATATGTGCCTTGACCGTGGGGCTACAGCAGAGTGAGTGACCCCTTGCTCAAGTCAGCGACCTTGGGTCCAAGCTGGTGAGCTTTGCTCAAACCAGATGAGCCTGCGCTCAAGCTGGCGACCTCGGGGTCTCGAACCTGGGTCCTCTGCATCCCAGTCCAACGCTCTACCCACTGCGCCACCGCCTGGTCAGGCTCAACCCGCATTTGATGAGCACTTGCTGTGTGCCCCAACCCTGCCCTGCCCTATACACGCACACCTCCCATCTAATTCTAACAGCAACCTGTGGGGTTGCCCCTAAGTGTGTTTTGCATGTGAGGAACCTGAGACAGGGGTGGAGTGGTGATGCAGGATCCTGTTCTGAGAGCTCCCTTGTGCTTTCCTCTCCCGCACTGTGTCCTTCAGTAATAGTTCAGTTAGTAGAAGACAGTATGGAATCCATAGCCAAGTACTGCTCCTGAGCAATAATTGCTTTGATAAGTGCGGGGAAGAGGAAGGCATGTCAGGTCATTGGGATGACAGGGACTTAAACAGCAGCGCCTTGGGACTGTTAGGTTGGCAAGAACTTTCAGGACAGGTGTTAGGAGAGTTAAGGAGTCAAACTAGGACTGGTTCAGACCAGAACTTATCAGGGCCTGAACAGTGGGATGTAGTGGGAATACGTTGATTGCCAGGAAACCTCCAAAGAAGGCTAATAGAGGAGCATAGTGTGATAGGTTCACAATATGGACCAGGAAGCCAGATCTGAGTTCCAACTTGGCACTTACTAGCTCTGTCCTTAGGCAACTCATTGTACCTCTCTGAGCCTTATTCTTTGCTTTGTCAGGCAAGGAGAGTTCCTACCTCATAGGGTTGTTATGATAATAAAGTTGATATTTACCTTAGCGTCTGGCATATAGTAAGCACTAAATAAATGTGTAACCATGGAAAAATGTGAATCTGAATTCTAAAGATTAACCCTAAAGGCACCTCACTTGATAAGACCCCTTCCAAGGCCTTGAAAGGGGCCCTAACGATCTGTTCACAGGATCCTACTTCATGTTTATTGTAATTTTGTATACCTTTTATTGAAGATGTCCACTAAAATTATATATATTGGAGGTCCCACAAAATCTGTATTTCCACTAGTAGGAATTGTACTGTTGTGAAAAGAGAATAGGCTTTGGAATCAGAAGGCTTGTTCCCATAACTTACTGTGATGCCCTGAACAGTTAATTTGCTGAATTATTTTGGGCCTCAGTTTCCTTATCAGGTAATTGAAAGTAATATTTATTAGCCTGAGCTGTTGTGATAATCAAATCAGGTAGTATTTTCAAAAGTGATTGGTAAAACTTGGAAAGTACTCTATAAGTGTTTATGAAATTAATATTAAAATTTGTGCATAAATTGCATTAGAGGCAAAGATCAAAAGCAACGCCAACATCTTTAGCTAATAAAGTAGAAACAAGGTGGGTGAGCAGGCAAAAATGCTTAAATGGTACAGGTAACATTCATGCTTTCCTCCCAGGTTTTCTTTATGATTAATCCATGAGACATTGAAGAAATAAACTAGTAAGCATAGGATCAGAAATTTAGAGCTATGGGGAGGTTCACAATCATTTAGCATAACCCTCCACATTTTACAGAAATAGAAATTAAGGCCTAGAGAGGCTAAAAGACTTTCTAAGGCCAACTATCTAATAAATGGCATGATGAGAAGAACCAGATCTTCAGGCTCCAGGATCTTACTGTAACAACTAGTGCAATCTTTAAATAAAAGTATTTCATTATGGGTTCTTTCAAAATCAGAGAAGGCATGGTACTTGTTTTCTAGTGGCTTTTGGCTTTGTCACAAAATTCCCTAGATTTACTTTTTTGTTTTAAAGGTTGATAGACTGGATGAGGCATGGCTAATTTGCTGTTTGCAAGCTTCAGTGAGCAAAACTTCTGAAGATTTCAAGGTAAGAGTTTTAGCTACAGAAATGAGTAATGGGATAAGCAAAGCAAATGTAAAATTGGAAAATTCTAACAACTAGCTACTATTCAAGCTGTGACAGTTAATTGCTTTATCTGGAAAAGAAGAATAACAAAATTATGGAATATTGGCCATGGCCACATGGCTCAGTGGTAGAGCATCAGCCTGGCGTGTCTGGAAGTCCCGGGTTCGATTCCTGGTCAGGACACACAGGAGAAGCGACTATCTGCTTCTTCACCTCTCCCCCTTCTCTCTTTCTCTCTTTGTCTCTCTCTCTCTCTCTTCCCCTCCACAGCCATAGCTCAAATATATAGTTCATGCAGTTTGGCCCTGGGTACTGAGAATGGCTCCATGGTCTTGCCTCAGGTGCTGAAATAGCTCAGTTGCTGAGCAATGGAGCAGCAGCCCTAGATAGGCAGAGCATCACCCTGTAGGGGGTTGCCCGGTGGATCCCAGTCAGGGCACATTAAAAGCATTGGGAAACGTTGTTCTTTCATGTCCATTTCCCCTCCATCCTTCCCCTTGTTCTGCAATATATTATTTATCTGGTTTTAATGCTGCATAAATATGCATTGTCTCATGCCTGTTGGCTCTGGATGGTGTGTGCTGAGCTGTAACAAGATGTTGCTTCTTTTGTTACCTGTATACAGCTGCTTGCTTTAAGTTAGTAGATTCTGAAATAGCTTTCCTTGCATGTCTAAAATAAAAACATTGCATGAAAAAATAAAAATAAAAAAATAAAAAAGAAAAAATAATTACAAAATATTTTCTCTGGAACTAAACTGCTTAACTTACATTCTCACTTATTTCATCATTTTTGTGAGGTGGGAAATAGGAAAGTGCTATTATCCATCCCATTTCACCAAATAAAGCAGGAAAGGGATCTTTTAAAATACAATGATATTTAATCAACTATGAACACTCCACCATTTACAATTCGTAATAATTTAATAAGGACAGTGAATATGAAATTTGCTTTTGTACTACGTATGGAAAAAGAAAGCTCACCAAGCAAATACTTCGGATAAAGAAGATAACGCCAATTCTAAAAACATTCTTTTTTGAAAGTTTTGAGAGCTTTTAGAACATCTTCCTTTAGTTTCCTGTTCTGTGTCCTGCTGCTTCGCAAGGGCTGGATCTGCATCTTAGCTGAACTTGCCACTCTTTGAAGGAAGACTCTGAGTTGTTAGCATTACAGGACCCTCCCTGACCTCTCCCTAGTTATCCACAGCTCCCCCTGCTCTGTGTTGACCCTTCACTTGCTCTCACCAGCCTATAATTTGGCATCCTAATCAGTTGACTTCTCTGACTTTTCTAGCAGGAGATAAATTCAGCCAAAAGAGTTTGAAAGAAAACAAATTGATTGCAATAAAAATTTCCTCAATGTGATAAATTAGTCCAAAATTGGTTGCAATTCCCTGGCTGGATAGCTCAGTTGGTTAGAGCATCTTCCCAATATACAGGTTGTGGGTTTGCTACCCAGTCAGGGCACACACAGGAACAGATCTATGTTCCCTCCCCCTCATTTCTCTTAAAATCAAATAAAAAGTTAAAGAAAAAAAATTGGTTGCAATAAAAAAATCTTGTCTGACCTAGCAGTATGCAGTGGATAGAGCATTGGCCTGGTACGCAAAGGACCCAGGTTTGAAACCCAAGGTCGCTGGATTGAGTGCGGCCTCATCTGGCTTGAGCCTAAGGTCATTGGCTGGAGCAAGGGGTCACTGGCTCGGTTCTAGCCCCCCAGTCAAGGCACATATGTAAAAGCAATCAGTGAACAACTAAGGTGCCGCAATGAAGAATTGATGCTTCTCATTCTTCTCCCTTCCTGTCTGTCTCTGTCTCTCTCGTAAAAAACTCCTCAATATGACAGATCAGTCAAAAGTTATTTCCAACCACTGGCTTTTTGTGTGTTTGATAACTTTAATGGTCAAGGATTTGCTTGACTGCTTCTTAGGATTTTTGAGAATTTTTTGTGTGCAGATATATAATATATACTGCTCACAAAAATTAGGAGATATTTCAAAATGAATATGAAGTGATAAAAAAACGCATTTAATTTTTTTATTGAACAGGAACATCAGAAAAGCAAACGACAAGTCAAAGAAAGTTCAATTATGCCAATGAGATGCAAAACCAACTTTTATTCCATTGGTGAAAATGCACTATACAAAAGGCTGAAAGTACTAGAGTATCTGCACGTTTCAGGATCCCCTATATATTTTTGTGAGCAGTTTTTCAAGGAATCACTGTATGTACTGTTAATCACATTTTTAAATATATGCAAAGACTTTGATAATAAGGCACATTTACATGGTTTTTAAGTAATTATCTAAATGAATTTAGATGAAAAGCACAAAAGTTTTGGGGGAAAAAACTAAAAAATTATGATAAACGGACAGTAATGCTTAAAGAGGTTACAAAACAATCCATATGGATAACAAGTAATTTGTTTTCAGCCACATTACCCGAGGCTCTTTCCCTATGGCAGTCCGTGCCGTACCCTCCTCCACTCCTCAGTGTGACATGGCTTGGTTCCTGCTCCTTGTCTGCTAGCACAGGGAGAGTGTTAGCCTAGGCTCTTTGTAACCTACCTCACTGCGTAGGATCTTCCCTAGCGAGCATTTCTTTTAGGCATGGTCCTACATATTTGCCAGACCTGTCTACCTCCTTGACCTTGGCTAACCCTGAGCTCCTTACTTCTTTTTTTCCTCCCTCTTTTCCTTTTTCCCTCCCTTTTCTTTCTTTTCTCCTTCTTTCTTTTTCTCACTTCCTTCCTGTCTTTAATATTCTGGACAAATGGGGGTAGATGCATACCATTACTACTAATGATAAATTGATGATAGCTAGGATTTAGGAAGTACTTATATGCCAGGCATTGATCTCAGGTTATGAGTTACTACTTATTAACTCATTTACTCATAAGATTCTATAAACTAGGCACTATTATAATCCTCAGTTTACAGACTGATACAGATATAGAGATGACTACAGAGAGGTTAAGTAACTTACCCAAAGTCAAATAATCAGTATTGTGTGGAATCATCAGGACATAGTCATCATTTAGTGCTTACCAAAAATACATGAGTGGTAATTACCATTTATAACTGCTAATTCCATAGGAGACTAACCCATAGACTTTGAAGGCCATCTTGACTTAGGAAGACCCTGTTCTAGGTTCTTTCGACCCCTGGTAGGGCTACACATTGATTATGAACACCGTTGGTTATAAAAGCTGCCTCTGAAACCAGAAGGTGCACTGCAGAGAACTACCCCTACTTATCTGAATATGGGGTAGTTGTAAACTTTTAGGCTGCTAAGTTGGGGAGAGATAACCTTAAGACATATTTTTTCAACAGCATAATTTTAATTAATTTTAAGGTTGCCTATATTCCAGAAAATTCTGGGTGTCATAGAGTCGATATCCCACGTTGTGAGATCTTTGATTATGAGAAGTTAGACCTTATGGCCTTCACCCAGGAACAGCAGCTGCGGCCGTTGGAACTCCTCAACAGCTGTACTTCGAGCCTGGATGACACTAACCAACTGACTCAGGAAGGGTGCATGCAGTGAAGGAGGCCTCATACCATAATAACTAGCTTTATGTATCCACCTGCCTGGGAGCCAGACCTGAGTGTTATAACTGGGCCTTGATACTACTACGCTGGTGACGAAGGGGAGGCTTAGATAAAGAACTTAATCTGTAGCGCCCTTTGAAAACCCAGAATCTACCACAATGTCCTGCACCGCGTGCCCAGGTGAGGTCCAGGAGCTAACATAGTCCCTGAGCTCTGTAGTAATAGAGTGACCCTTCCTTCCCACTCCCTTACCTTTTACACAAATCACGAGTTCAGATGCTATGTCTATTTTACTCTGATAGTATTATTTTTTGCAGTCACAGAATAAGGCCATACCCATTTTTAAGGGAAACCTGTAAAGTTTTTAAATACTGCAGCCGAGAGCAAGCTGGAGCAGACTAGCCTGCTACCTTATTTAGAGAAATTAAGGCAGGTGTTCTCATCAGCCATTTAAAGAAGAAGAATCTTCACAGAGAAAAACTTGGAATATGTAAAAGGTGGAAGGTGGCACTTCTGAATTTATCCTTTTAGGGTTTGTTTGGAGTCAGAGGAGTTAAGAAATGTTGAGGGCCCTCCTCATTGATATGGGGAAATAGCCATTGCCACAGAGCTACCTTGTAGGAGCCAGGCAGAGAAGCTTTCCTGCAGACCCAACAGGGAAGTAAACACTCATGTCTGATAAGCCTGTTTATTGCTACATCACTCTATTTATCCCTGAATTTAAATTATTTATTTATTTTTATTTTATTTTTTATTTATTTTTTTACAGAGAGAGAGAGGGATAGACAGGGACAGACAGAAAGGAACGGAGAGAGATGAGAAGCATCAATCATCAGTTTTTCGTTGCGCCTTGCGACACCTTAGTTGTTCATTGATTGCTTTCTCATATGTGCCTTGACCGTGGGCCTTCAGCAGACCGAGTAACCCCTTGCTTGAGCCAGCGACCTTGGGTCAAAGCTGGTGAGCTTTTTGCTCAAACCAGATGAGCCCGCGCTCAAGCTGGTGACTTCGGGGTCTCGAACCTGGGTCCTTCCGCATCCCAGTCCTACGCTCTATTCACTGCGCCACCGCCTGGTCAGGCGAATTTATCCCTGAATTTGCAGAGTTTAATCTAGATCAGGGATTCAAACTGAAAAATCTTCAAGGACGAGGAGAATTAATCAGCCCAATATAAGGCAGTGGGGAGTGATGGGCAGTGTGGTGGAAGGGAGTCCACACCCATCTCGGCATCCAGGTTTTAATAGACCGCATGAAGCACTTCCCCATACAGCGCTAACAGACATTTCTACATAATACATTATTCAGTAATCCAAAAGAAAATAGAACTCTTTAAACATCTAGTGCTATATTTAATCAATATAAAAGGAAAAAGGCAATGGCAGGAAATGTCATGAGGCTAGAAAGGGAGGAGTGCAGGCAGATGGGAAGTAGGGCAGCAAATACTGCAGCAGGTAGTCTGTTCCAGCTTGGTCTCTGCAGGTTGGTTTTTCTTTTTCATTGATTTTAGAAAGACAGAGAGAGGAAGGTGGGCGTAGAGTATTCATTTGTTGCTCCACTTTAGTTGTGCACTCATTGGTTGCTTCCCTTTTGTGCCCTGACCAGGAATCCAACCCACAACATTGGCATTTTGGGATGACACTCTAACCGACCGATCTAACCGCCAGGGCCCTGCTGCAGTTTATAAGAAGCAGGCGAAAGGGGTTGTGTTCACGTCCTGAATCCTCATGGTGTCAGTGGTGATTGATGAAAGATCCCTGAGGAGAAGTTTAATCTCAAAACAAGAGCCTTAGCCTGGCCTGTGGTTGTGCAGTGGTTAAAGTGTCGACCTAGAATGCTGAGGTCACTGATTTCGGACCCTGCGCTTGCCTGATCAAGGCACAGAGGACAAGCAAGGAGCAAGCAGTGAACAACTAAAATGAAGCAACTATGAGTTGATACTTCTCACCCCCACCCCGTGTAAAATCAATAAATAAAGACTAAAAAATTAAAATTAAAAAAAATTTTTTAAAAGCCTTAGTAATAAGATTTGTCAGTCCCCTCCCTGTGTAGAGATTCTCCTTCCATTGTCACCTTTGGCAGATCAGGTTTCAGTTTGAGGAGACCCAGTGGATTTCCTTCAACCTTCACAGTTTTCTCTCATCCCAGCCGCATGGATCTTTTTTGGTCACCATGGCCACAGTGAGTGAATTGATCTACTTTATCCCTTGCAGTGGACAGCTTTCAGCCCCCAACTCCAAGCCAACTGCTTATAGACAAGTTCTTTCCTCTCTGATGTCTTCAAACTTGTGGTTCCACCAGGCTTGAATTTAATTGTGCTTTGGGAGAGCCCTCTTTAAGTGTTCTGGATGCACACATATACCTCTCAGTGTTTACCATCTGTAATCTAGTAGCGGAGAGAAACTGGAAAATCTTGTAGTAGAAGAGTATTCTATGCTACCTACCTCCAGGATATCTGGTCTACTTAGTGCCCCAAGGCCAAAAGTGTAGTAATTCTCACTAAGCTCTGAGTACGCCTTTCTGCTGCAACCATTGTTCTCACCCCTCCCGCATCCCCCCATGTACCCACACTGCATTATCTTACTTGTATATACTTGCTATAGCTACATCAGCAGAAACCAGAATCTGGAGGGTCATATGCCACACAGGAGGTCAATAAGAGGCACAATGGCATAAATTGCAAATGGACAAAACAAGGTAGAGGACTAGCTATGGCCTAATATATCGTGTTCCATCATGCAAAGAAAAAACTAGCTCCTTTTTCTTTTCTTTATTTTTTATTTATTGATTTTTAGAGACAGAGGAAGGGAGAAAGAGGGGCAGGAACATTGATCTGTTCCTGTATGTGCCTTGAATGGGGATTGAGCTGGCAATCTCTGCAGTCTGGGACAATACTCTAACCAACCAAATTATCTGGCCAGGGCCTAGCTCCTTTTTCCATTGAAAAGATAAATTAATCTGGAAGCTTTCTAACTATCACTTGTGTCCTCTTTGGTTCAGTCGTCATTCCTTTGACCAACCCAGGCGGGACCACATCATGCATGAAACGCAGCCCAGATACACTTCAGCCATATCGTGGGAATACATAATTCCAGCTATGTTGACCACTGAGCCCACTTACAGGATCCACTGGAATGAGAGAGGTATTACGGATTCCAGGAGTAACTAGGGGAACTCCCAGCTGCTGCAACTGTGATCCTAAACAAAGGCCTTCCACTGAGAATCTGGGGACACTCTGCCTTGGCCAGATGGCTAAGTTGGTTAGAGCAGTGGTCCCCAACCTTTTTTGGGCCACGGACTGGTTTAATGTCAGAAAATATTTTCATGGACCGGCCTATAGGGTGGGACAGATAAATGTATCACATGACCAACAAGACAAGCGTCAAGAGTGAGTCTTAGACAGATGTAACAGAGGGAATCTGGTCATTTTTTAAAAATAAAACATCGGGCCTGACCTGTGGTGGCGCAGTGGATAAAGCGTCAACCTGGAAACGCTGAGGTTGCCGGTTCAAAACCCTGGGCTTGCCTGGACAAGGCACAAATGGGAGTTGATGCTTCCTGCTCCTCCCCCTTCTCTCTCTCTCTCTCTCTCTCTCTCTCTCTCTCCCCTCTCTATAATGAATAAATAAAAAAATCTAAAAAATAAAACATCGTTCAGACTTAAATATAAATAAAACAGAAATAATGTAAGTTATTTATTCTCTGCGGACCAGTACCAAATGGCCCACGGGCTGGTACCAGTCCGCGGCCCGGGGGTTGGGTCCACTGGGTTAGAGCATCGTCTGGAAGTGCAGAGGTGGCCAGTTCCATCCCCAGTCGGGGCACATACAGGAGCAGTGTTCCTGCCCCCCTCTCCCTTCCTCTTTCTCTAAAATAAATAAACACTTAAAAAACCCAAAATAATCTGGGGAATCCCATTCCATCTCTCCAAATTTAAAGTTATGTCATTAAACTATACTTAGTCATACATTGGGTCATTTTTTAAAACTAAAATATATAAATAAATAGGGCTGTTTTTAACTTTTAAGTACTATAGGAGATTTAAACCTAGGTCTACTCAACTCATAACCTAAATGTTAGGATAGTTTTATTTATTTTGTCAAAATCTTGAGGTCATAGGTAAAGATGGGGATAAGAGGGAGGAAATGCCGGGTTGTCTCCTGGTCCCAACCCTGAGCCTTCAGCCCATGTACCTGCAGTTTCTTTTTCGTATGAAGCACTGCATCCTTCTGCCTGGTGAGCTGTGTACAGAATAGTATGGAGATGAAAGAGAAGCAAATAGACTAACTAGGGAGCAGTTTAGTAATTAATTAGGAATTTTTTGGACTTAGAAAAGTTAAGAAATTCAGACCTCTTCTGTGAGGCCAGTGGCTGCCGCTGTGGCCATACAGATGCAGGTTCTCATTGGATTCTGGCAGACTATGGAGCCAGAAAAGGGTGGGCCACTCTGTTTATTAAAGTCTAACAGCAGATGAGCCAACAGGCAGGGCTCCCAAGCCCCTCAGCATTCCAGACTCACCTGGACTCACAGGCCTCCCCAGCAAAACAGGCCTGGCGGAAATCAGGGCTTCTAAGCCCGGACTCAGTCTCCGGTTCCATAACCCAGACTCATTTTCCAGACTCACCCTCTGGACTATCCCTCTGCTCTGCCCAGCCAAAACATGTTGGTAGAAAAAAAACCCTCCAGCAGAGGCCCCTCCCAAGCAGGAAGGCAATCCGCAATTTGCAATCTGCTGTCCTGAGGGCAAGCACCCATAGCCTTCCAGAGACTACACACACATGGCACTGCCCCAATACGAACAAGGATACCTACAATATTACAAGGATACACTTATTACAAACTTGTTTGCCCAATATCATAGTCCAGTTTGGCTTCCTCACTAATGTGAGTTAATAAGGTTTCATAATTACCATATAGTTAGGAAGGCCAAATCCAAATTGAATACTCTTTCTTCCCTGGGGTGCATGATTATTTTGGAAAAGCACTTGCTCAAGAATGAAACTCCAGCTCTAGCCTGTGGCACAGTGGATAGAGTATTCTCCAGGAGCTCCAAGGTCACTAGTTTGATCCCAAGGTCGTCAGCTCAGTACTGATTGTACAGGTTCTACCCGGTCAGGCCAGGTCAGGGCACATATGAGAAGCAATCAATGGGTGTACAACTAGGTGGAACAAAGAGTTGATGCTTCTCTCTCTCAAATCAATTGGGGAAAATGAATTAAATTCCATATCTTGCTCTACTTCCTATGGAAGACCTCTCTCTCTTTCTTTAACGTTACATATTCGTAAGCCTTACCAATCAATCCATGGAATGGCTGTTAGTAGATCTCCTGAAGTATCAAGTACCTCAAGTAAAAAGGTATGTAGTCCTTGTACTTTAAAATTCAAGGATTCCAAAGACCTAATGTGCTGTCTGCTGTTAAGAATGCAAAAGTTGCCTGGCCCGTGGTGGTGCAGTGGTTGGGCGTCAGTTCAAAACCCTGACTTTGCCCGGTCAAGGCACATAAAACCAGCAAGCAATGAACAACTGAAGTGAGACAACTATGAGTAGATACTTCTCACCTCCCCCCCCCCATAAGTCAATAAATAAAATCTATAAAGAAAAAAAAAAAGAATGCAAGAGCCATAGAATTCAGAAATTATCTTAAGAGAAGTGGATAGCCGCCTGACCAGGCAGTGGTACAATGGATAGAGCATCAGACTGGGAGGCAAAGGACCCAGGTTTGAAACCCCGAGGTTACTGGCTTGAGTGCAGGCTCATCTAGCTTGAGCATGGGCTCACCAGCTGGAACACAGGGTCACTGGCTTGAGCCCAAAGGTCGCTGGCTTGAAGCCCAAGGTCACTGGCTTGAGCAAGGGGTCACTCACTCTGCTGTAGTCCC